>NC_053489.1:494624526-495224526 GCF_905171775.1 Rana temporaria
GTGTGTGTATGTGAGATACGGACCTTCGTTTATAAGCTCCTTGAGGGAAAGGACTGATGGAAATGTACAGCATGTGTAAACTGATGGCGCTATAATACCTATAAGTGGCATATAGAGCTGAGGTAGTGGTAGAAAAGCTTTATCAGATCCCCGTATATAACCTACTACATGCAAATGAGACACAGCAGTCCCCCAACAGCTTGAAAACATGTAATGTTGCATTTAATTGTGCTGTGCAAATAAAGAATTCTGGCAAAGAGAATCCCTTCTGGTCATTTTCCAGTTGGTCATTAAAAAGGAACTTCAGTTAGCTGGAACACAGTTCTTCTTTCTAAAGTGCAAGGACACATTGGGGGTTATTTGGGAAGGGCAAATCCACTTTGCACTACAAGTGCAAACTATTAGCTAGATTCAGGTAGCTTTACGCCGGCGTATCAGTAGATACGCCGACGTAACTCTGAATCTACGCCGTCCTAAATTTAAGTGTATTCTGGAAACCAGATACGCTTAAATTAGGCGAAGATACGAGCGGCGCAAGTCTCCTACGCCGTCGTATCTTAGGGTGCAATATTTAGGCTGGCCGCTAGGTGGCGCTTCCGTTGAGTTCGGCGTAGAATATGCAAATGACTAGATACGCCGATTCAGAAACGTACGTGCGCCCGGCGCATTTTTTTTACGCCATTTACGTACGGCTTTTTCCGGCGTAAAGTTAGTCGAACAAATAGCTGGCCTAGTCAATGTTAAGTATGGCCGTCGTTCCCGCGTCGAAATTTGAAATTTTTACGTCGTTTGCGTAAGTCGTCCGTGAATTGGGCTGGACGTAATTTATGTTCACATCGAAACCAATACGTCCTTGCGGCGTACTTTGGAGCAATGTACACTGGGATATGTACACGGACGGCGCATGCGCCGTTCGTAAAAAACGTCAATCACGGCGGGGTCACCACCCATTTACATAAAACACACCCCCTCATTTGAATTAGGCGTGCTTACGCCGGCCCCATTTACGCTACGCCGCCGTAACTTAGGAGGCAAGTGGTTTGTGAATACAGTACTTGCCTCTCTGACTTACGGCGGCGTGGCGTAAATACGATACGCTGCCTCAAAGATGCGCCCGGCTACCTGAATCTAGCTATAAAAGTGCAAAGTGCACTTGAAATTGCACTTGGAAGTGCAGTCGCTGTAAATCTGAGGGGTAGATCTGAAATGAGGGGATGCTCTGCTGATTTTATTATCCAATCATGTGCAAGCTAAAATGCTGTTTTTTATTTTCCTTGTATGTCCCCCTCAGATCTACAGCAACTGCACTTCCAGTTCAATTTCAAGTGCACTTTGGACTTGTAGTGCAAAGTGGATTTGCCCTTAGTAAATAACCCCTTATGTATGTAGAAAAAGAATGTGTTCCTTACCTTCAACTCCTTGACATCAATTGTGCCAGTTCCATCTGTATCAAACAAGTCAAATGCTTCACGGATTTCTTGCTTTTGTTCTTCCGTTAATTCGGGTTTGGTGCCAGTTTTCTTGCGTTGGGCAGCACCCAGGCCAGGTTTTCGCACTGATGCCTTAAATAAAATTTAAATAAATGAAGAAAAGTTTAGCTTATTAGTTCACAAATACTGGAACATACTAGACAGCATTAAATCGTACCCCCTCCCAAAACAAAGAAAAGCAATTAGATCTTGATTGTCAAGAGAAGTCTCTAGGCTTTAAAAAAGTACAATGTCAGAGCTGATGGAGCTACAAGACCTAGCTTGTTCTGCAGGCAACAATGGCATCCTGAGAAAGTAAAGACTCTGATCTATCCTCTGTGCTCCAAAAACAATTCATTGTGTGCTTGTCAAATAAACAGAAAATAATCCATGCATTTGTGAATAAAACCACCATTTGTGGAATCTAGAACCCAGCCCTTGTAAAATACGGTTACCATCATTCCAGGATACATTGGTCGTACAGGTGGAATAAACAAACGCGGAGGATGAACTATGTCGGAATCATTAAATACTGATGAGGAGGATCCCATATTGACTCAGCGCTGTGCTACTACCTTCATTTCTACTGGTGTAATGATGCTCTGCTGACTTGGGAAGAACTTGCTCCATGACCCATCCCTTGAGGATCAATAACTCCTGGCAACGAGATCTACCGACAGCTTGATTGGTTGCAATTGCAGCACCCTTACCAACGACCTACTTGCTTGAATGGCTTTTGGGAGCCAAAGGGTGCATACAAGATGCGAAAAGGGGTCCTAGGAACAATTATCCCAGGAACGCAGCGTAGATTAAAGATGAAACATCTATCAAGCTATCTGAGAGTCGATTGCATACAGGCTGCAATGTATGTATGTATATATTTATTAGATAGATAGATATATTCCATCTCTATCGAATATTATATATATTTCATCTCTATCTAATATTATATATATTCTATTTCCTCTCTATCTATTCTCTATATCTATATAATAAATAAGTTCACAAGGATTGCTGAACAAACGTTTAAGTAAAAGAAAAAAAAAATGTATAAAAAAAAAACAAAAAAAATAAAACATACCATCTATCGGGGTGAATAATAAAAAAAAAAAAATCAATGATTTTTTTTGATTTTTATCAAAATGCTTTTGGAGCAAGAATCTATCCAAAGATAGTTTTCCATTTAGGATACAATAATAATTTAGCTTATTCAGCATGGAATGGAGCTTAGTTATGTAGCACGAGTCTGTATATTCACATTTTTGGTAAACCCATTCAATGAATCCAAGCTCTGCAAGCTGAGAGAACATGCACTGCATTGATGCAGTCACACAATTTCACAGTAACCATGAGATAAACCAAAGTTCAGGAATATTCCTTTATCCCTTTGTTTTGTTAATCCAAGTACACGACAAACTGTATGATTGAATCGGTTCTGAGATTGCTGTTTAACTAACTTGACAGCTAATTATTCTATTGAGAGCCGGTTCACACTGGGGGCGACTCGTCAGGCGACACAGCCGCCTGACAAGTCGCGTCCCATTGTAGTCAATAGAAAAAGGTTCTTGTACGACTTCGGGGGCGATTTGCATTGACTTCTATACAGAAGTCATTTTGCAAGTCGCCTTGGAAGTCGTCTTCAGGTCGCCTGGCCGAGTCGCCCCCGAAGTCGTGCCACCCCAGTGTGAACCGGCTCTTAGGAAACCTTAATTTTGTTTACAAATTTTAAAGATTCTAACTACCAGCAAGAATAAGTCCTTACATTTAAAGGGCACCTGTCATTTCAGATCCATCATGGCAGCGCCTGTTAGCTGGCATCCACTCACCTGCTGCTGCCATGTCCCTCACCTTGTTGTGTCACTGCCGCATAACCAGCCGTCCCATTAAAGTGAACGGGACTGTTGGTGAGTCAACAGCAGGTCAGAGGAGGAGCCGCATCAGGATAGAGATGACAGTTGCTCTTTAAAAATTATGATTTAAAGCAAAACGCCTTTTTACTAGTGATTTAAGTCTAAAACAGCTCTATTTGCTGTTATTAATATTTGAATACATCCTTGATTTGACAATAACCCTCACATATCCCTAGAAAGCCGAGATGCATCCAATGAAAGGGATCACGGTTTACCTGGAGGAGTGTCTATCATACATCAGATGCAGGTTTACATGAAGAAATCAATACTCTGCAATAATAACTTGTCAGCTGATATCCCTCTGTTTGTGCCTGGTTACGTCAGCTTTTTATTTTTTCAGATACATTTCAATTTCTAAACTACATGCAAGTTCTATTAAGATTTATATTTTTTTTCTACCCCAGTCTGCCATATAAATGCAGCAAATATTACCGGGCAGCCTAACCATAGAGCTCAATGTAATCAGATCCCAGTGGAAACGTAGAAAGCAATGTAACCATAGATCCCTGTGCAATCTCCAAACTCAATGCAATATTAGTGTAATTACAGTCTTCAATGTAATCATAGCTGACAGTGTCATCATAGATCTCAATGTAACCAGAATGTTTACACAGATGTCATATTCATAGATCTCAATGTGATCACAGATAACCATAGATCTCAATGTAATCTTCAAATGCAATAAGGTCATCATAGGCTTTAATGTAATCATAATGTAAACCATAGATCTCAATGTAATCATAATGTAACCATAGATCTCAATGTAATCATAGATCCCTGAGTAATCTTCAAACTCAATGCAATAAGATCATCATAGGCTTCAATGTGGATTGGGGGGATCCGCGCTTAGGATAAAAAGGATTAATTAAGCTGCTGCCTCCCTGACAGGTTTCAATGAAACCTGGAAGTAATGGTTAATTAGATTTGGGGATAGTGGCGCTGCTTATATTTAAGTGTACACAAGATGTCCTATATTTTAGGGCGATGTTGTATTTGTAGGGGTGCTCCAATTACTAGGAGAGACCAATGGAGGTGGGTCTCCTAGACCTTATTATCGTTTATCCAAACGACCAGGTGCTACCCCCTATTATTGCTTGTAATCCGCACTGGTGTCCCAATGATCCGTTGGTTCTTCCAGTGGAATTAGTACGTGTACTTCAGAGGGAGTATGAGATCAGCCAATAAGTTAAATTGTATTCTGGTAGTGTCCTATATGCTAGGTATCACATGTGCTTTTAAAGTATGACCTTGAAGTGATAATATGTGCAATATGTGTTCAAATCCAATATTCCTTGATATCCAAATAAAATATAAATAAAACACAGAGAAAATATATGTATAAAGTGTCCCCCAGGGCACTATAAGTGAAAATTAGGGGTTTACCCCCCTTTGGTGGCTAAACATATATGAATAAATGCCAACCAGATAATATGTGAATAGTTGGTGCCTAGTTCCAGGGCACTGTGCAGGCAAAACGTAAAGATTATATGGTGAACCTTAGTGTGAATCGCTTCTACCAAATGGTGAAAAACAAAACAATATATATATGTAAATATGTAAAGAAAAAATAATAATAATAAAAAATATTGCAAATAAGGACAATACTGTACGGTTATGACCACCCGCAAGAAGTATTAACCTGGTATAAAGGTTAGGTGCAAAGCTAAAGTTATTACATAGAATAGGATAAACAAATGTGGATAAATATATGAACCAACTGTGATTATTTAAAACACAGTCCCAAAGGAAGTGAACATGTGAGGAATGAAGTGGAATGTCCAAGTTCACATATATAAATAATCAAAAAATGGATGAGCATAGACACCCCACAGTGGGTGTGAGCAATAGTGTTGCTAGAAAAAATCTCTTAATTAAATAGGATCTCAAGAACCAAACAATAGTTCAGTTTGGAAACAATGTATCGCTGGTATTAAAAGTGCATGATTGGAGAAACAAAATAGTGACTTCATGTGATTTTCTTCTCGATTGATTTAAACGTGACTTTTGTGCTCCCCCTGTTGGGTCCCCACTCACCAGATGTTGGCACCCCTAGGGGCAAAAGGCAATGGTGGTGGTACCTCGATACTTGTTGTTGTGCTGGTGTATAAAACGGCAAACCAATGCTTTATCACCTCTCCAGAGGGGGAGGGAAGAAAATCCAAGCAGCTTCCAGGTGTCCGAGGGATATTGATTAAAGGAGAAAAAAAGAAGAAAAAAATCCACATAGCGTGACACTGCGTTTTGTAAAAGAAAAAGACCATTCGTCTTTATTTAAAAATTATATATTGGGTGGTATAGCAAACCAATCAACAATCCCAAATCCCCGTGGGATATATGTACAGGTAAGCTGTTTTAGGAAACCACTTCCATGGAATAAAAAGGGGTTTTTTTGAAGATCAGAAGACCAATCAAAAAAAGGATTTTGCAGAAAAATTAAAAATAGAGAAATAAAATAAAATGTGGAAACACACTCCTTTAATCAATATCCCTCGGACACCTGGAAGCTGCTTGGATTTTCTTCCCTCCCCCTCTGGAGAGGTGATAAAGCATTGGTTTGCCGTTTTATACACCAGCACAACAACAAGTATCGAGGTACCACCACCATTGCCTTTTGCCCCTAGGGGTGCCAACATCTGGTGAGTGGGGACCCAACAGGGGGAGCACAAAAGTCACGTTTAAATCAATCGAGAAGAAAATCACATGAAGTCACTATTTTGTTTCTCCAATCATGCACTTTTAATACCAGCGATACATTGTTTCCAAACTGAACTATTGTTTGGTTCTTGAGATCCTATTTAATTAAGAGATTTTTTCTAGCAACACTATTGCTCACACCCACTGTGGGGTGTCTATGCTCATCCATTTTTTGATTATTTATATATGTGAACTTGGACATTCCACTTCATTCCTCACATGTTCACTTCCTTTGGGACTGTGTTTTAAATAATCACAGTTGGTTCATATATTTATCCACATTTGTTTATCCTATTCTATGTAATAACTTTAGCTTTGCACCTAACCTTTATACCAGGTTAATACTTCTTGCGGGTGGTCATAACCGTACAGTATTGTCCTTATTTGCAATATTTTTTATTATTATTATTTTTTCTTTACATATTTACATATATATATTGTTTTGTTTTTCACCATTTGGTAGAAGCGATTCACACTAAGGTTCACCATATAATCTTTACGTTTTGCCTGCACAGTGCCCTGGAACTAGGCACCAACTATTCACATATTATCTGGTTGGCATTTATTCATATATGTTTAGCCACCAAAGGGGGGTAAACCCCTAATTTTCACTTATAGTGCCCTGGGGGACACTTTATACATATATTTTCTCTGTGTTTTATTTATATTTTATTTGGATATCAAGGAATATTGGATTTGAACACATATTGCACATATTATCACTTCAAGGTCATACTTTAAAAGCACATGTGATACCTAGCATATAGGACACTACCAGAATACAATTTAACTTATTGGCTGATCTCATACTCCCTCTGAAGTACACGTACTAATTCCACTGGAAGAACCAACGGATCATTGGGACACCAGTGCGGATTACAAGCAATAATAGGGGGTAGCACCTGGTCGTTTGGATAAACGATAATAAGGTCTAGGAGACCCACCTCCATTGGTCTCTCCTAGTAATTGGAGCACCCCTACAAATACAACATCGCCCTAAAATATAGGACATCTTGTGTACACTTAAATATAAGCAGCGCCACTATCCCCAAATCTAATTAACCATAGGCTTCAATGTATTAATAGAGCTTAATGTAATCATAATGTAACCATAGATCTCAATGTAATCAGAATGTAACCATAGATCTCAATGTAATCAGAATGTAACCATATATCTCAATGTAAACCATAGATCTGAATGTGATCACAGATAACCATAGATCCCAGTGCAGTGGCGGTGCGTCCATAAAGGGCGCAGGAGCGCCGCCCCCTCTCTCATGCACCTGTCAATCACTGATAGATAGATTCAGGCATGAATCTATCTATTGTCGCCCCCTATTCAGGTGTCCGGCCCCCTGACGGGCGCTGGGCATCTGAATTACAGCGGCTTTTTTTTTTTTTTTTTTTTTTTTTTTAAGCGCCTGAATAGAGCTGTCTACTAGGCTTCCAAATTGGTAAACAGCGGGTGAAATGCTGTGCGTTCGCTGTTTACACAGTGTTGTGTTAGGAAAGCGAATAAATCGCTTCCCTAACACTGACCTGCCTCTCAGCCAATCAGGTGCCGTTATGATTGGCGTCCAACCATAGCAGAGGACGGGAGAAGACATGAGGACTCGGAGCATGGAGTACAGCGCCGAAACAGGTAAGTGCCGGGTAGGAGGGCACACTGGCGGCAATTGACGGGGCCCACACTGGCGGCAATTGACGGGGCCCACACTGGCGGCAATTGACGGGGCCCACACTGGCGGCAATTGACGGGACCCACACTGGCGGCAATTGACGGGACCCACACTGGCGGCAATTGACGGGACCCACACTGGCGGCAATTGACGGGACCCACACTGGCGGCAATTGACGGGACCCACACTGGCGGCAATTGACGGGACCCACACTGGCGGCAATTGACGGGACCCACACTGGCGGCAATTGACGGGACCCACACTGGCGGCAATTGACGGGACCCACACTGGCGGCAATTGACGGGACCCACACTGGCGGCAATTGACGGGACCCACACTGGCGGCAATTGACGGGACCCACACTGGCGGCAATTGACGGGACCCACACTGGCGGCAATTGACGGGACCCACACTGGCAGCAATTGACGGGACCCACACTGGCAGCAATTGATGGTTGCACAGTGGTTGCGCTTGATTTTTTTTTTTCAGGTTTGTTTGCGTCCCCCCAAAAATGTTGAGCACCAGCCACCACTGTCCCAGTGTAATGACAGATATCAATGTATTCATCATGTAGATCAATATAACTACAGAGATCAATGTAATCACAATGTATTGATAGATATCGATGTAATCATTGATCTCAGTGTAATGCTAGATGTCAGTGTAGGAGATATGGAGACAGAACACAGCCATGGTGACAATGCAGTGTAATGGGCTCCACACACAGACATCGCTGGCCATCCCCAGTGCTATGTACTTCCATTGCAGGGGATAAGACTCACCATTTCCCGGAGAGTAGCGCTCTTCCCAACGTACAGATGATCGGGCGGCTCTCCTCGCACTGGCTGCAGGGACACTCTGTTACTGGGTAACGGCCCCAAATACACACGCTGACCCTGGGGAGGCGCCTGTAGCTGTGCCCCCGCCCCGTATCCTCGCGTCTAAGTGCAGCAACAATAGGCGCCCGATCTGCCCGCCATATCAGCGGAACGTTAGCACAACAGACGCTCATTAGCGTGTATCCATGGCGACACCCGGCCCACTCACCCCGCAGCCGACAGCCACGCCTATCTTTGCTCAAGCGTGTGTTAGGTTTAGGCTGACCCCTCCCCTTTGCTGGCAGGCTGTGGGCGGAGCGTGGTCGGAGCATGGCGGAAGCAGTTGGGATGAGTGGATTGGAGAGTGTGATTGATCAGGTGAGAAGAGAGAAGACTGGGGCCACACATATTGGATGGATGCTGTATATTTAGGAGGCTGTCCTGTATGAAGGGATGACTTCTGGTAGAATTTCCATCTATTCCTATTACCTACACGAGAGTGTCACCTGAATGTGCTACAGCTTAGTGTGTTGTTATAAACAACAGCCGCGCTGAACCCATGGCCGCCAGGGTGTGAGCTCACAGAATGTTAGGTGTGCGCTCATACTTGTGCTTCTGTGTTCTGCAGGTAGGATAGTCTGAGGGCTAGATTCATGTAGATGCGCCCAGTATTACGGCGGCGCAGCGTATCGTATTTACGCTGCGCCGCCGTAAGTTTGAGAGGCAAGTGCTGTATTCACAAAGCACTTGCCTCCTAACTTACGGTGGCGTAGCGTAAATGGGGCCGGTGTAAGCGTGCGTCATTCAAATGATGATGAGGGGGGCGTGTTTTATTTAAATTAAGGTTCCAGAATACGCTTAAATTTACGACGTAACTACTACGTGAATCTAGCCCTATGTATTTTAATGGGGTCCCCCAAAAAAGAGGGATCCTTTTTAAAAATAGAGCCGCAGGGAATCACGTGCATGCGCACAAATGCGCTCTTTTTGCTGATGCATGGGTGCGCTGTTAAAAATTGATGGCGCCCATGCATTTGTGTCCTGACATGCCTCCCCCTGCACATCCATTCACTGGCAAGGGCAGTGTGCTGCTGTTTCTCCTCCCCCAGCTCTTATGCAGCTGAGAACAGGGGGAATATAATGATTTATATTAAAGGGGGGAAAGGTTGTTTATATATATATATTTTTTTTTTATATCTATACACAAATGTGTTACCTTTCATTTCTATTTTGATTAAATGTGTTGTATTACACACACACACACACACACACACTAATTAGGCCCTATTGCGCTAAAAATAGCTCCTGCAAACCGACCCTAAACAGCGGCTGCTGTTTCTCCAGTGTGAAAGCCCGAGAGCAGTGCACTAGCAGGACCGCTCCAAAAGTCCTGCTAGCAGAATCTTTGCTTTGTAACGGTGAGAGGAGCGGTGTGTTTACTGCTCCTTCCCATTGAAAGCAATAGGAAAATGCGACTATACCGCCGTCAATGCGCCTCTGCAGAGGCGGGGGTTAAAACCGCACCGCTAGCGGCCGAATACCGCCACAATTCCGACGGTATAGTGCCACTAAAAACAGCGGCACTATACCGCCACCGCACCTCCCGCCCTAGTGTGAAAGGGGCCTTAATGGATACAGATCACAGTTGAGGATGTTACCTTTTATAGCTATTCAAACCCCTTTCACACAGAGGCGCTTTCACGCTAAAAAAAGTGCCTGAAAGGCTCCCAAAAAAACAATTTCCATCAAAATCAATGAATGCTATCACACTAGGGCGGCAGTGAGGTGGCAAGGCGGTGAAAAAACGGCAAGGGCTTTCACATTGGAGCGGTGTGCTAGCAGGATGGTAAAAAAAAGTCCTGCTAGCAGCATCTTTGGAGCTCCCCCACCGCTCCTACCCATTGAAAAGAATGGGCTCCGTGGCAATACCGCTGGCAAAGCGCCAATGCAGCGGAGCCTTTCAGGTGGTTTTAACCCTTTTTCGGCCACTAGTGGGGGTTAAAAGCACCCCACTAGCAGCCGAATAGCGCTGCCAAATTTACGGTAAAGCACCACTAAAAATAGCGGTGCTTTACCACCGACGCCCCAGTGTGAAAGAGGCTTAAGTGTCAACTTGTGTGCATGTTATCAGGCCAAAATCACCAGGGTATGTAAACTTTTTATCAGGGTCATTTGGATAGTTTCTGTTTATTATGATTTAAAGCAGAGTTTCACCCTAATCTGTTCATCTGATTCCCCCCCCCCCTCCGGTGCCACAATTGGCACCTTTTCGGGGGGAGGCGGGATAGGATACCCTTTCCCCCTTCTGGGAGTCCGAGCCACGGCCGTGATGTCAGCGCAGGGCTCCCTCCTCCTCCCCCGGCCACCGGGCCAATAGGATAGGGGAGCGGGGCCTCGCGAATGCGCAGTAGGGTTCCCAGCGTGAACCGAAAGGCTACACTGCCGGGTTACCTTACCCGCAATGGCGGTGGCAGCACCAGACAGCTGATGGAAACATCAGCTGCGGTGCCGACATCTAGGGACTCCAGGACAGGTAAGTGTTCTATTATTAAAAGCCAGCAGCTGCAGTATGTGTAGCTGCTGGATTTAAATTTTTTAATTTTTTTTTGGCCTGAACACTGCTTTAAAAAGAAGGAGTGAAAGAAATGTTTTTGTGTTATTCATATTCTCTGAAAAATGGCCAAGAAATTTATAAATTCTGCCAGAGTATGTAAACTTATGTACACTGCAGCACAAACATTTTTTTTAACTTGCGCTACACTGTTTTATTGTATATCAGTTTTTGGGATTTTGTTATGAATTCATCCTAAGTGCTGGCTTGCATTTTTTCATTTTTATTTTTTTTATTGTATGTTAATTTTTCAGCGCTGAATACCTTTTATTGTTATGTAAACTTATGAGCACAACTGTATGTGAGTTAGGGACCTTGGATTGTAAGCTCTTTGAGGGCAGGGACTGATGTGAATGTACAATACACAGCAGCCCTCAAAAATTCCACTCGCCTGGATTTTGAGGTCTGGCAAGGAAGGGCTGCATGGGAAGCGAGCATTGCCGGCATGCGGGGTTGTATGGGAATCCTTCTCCCAGCGCTTGTGGTGGAGGGAAAGAGAGGAGAGCAGGCAGCGCAGGGAACATCACTCGGGAACATCACTCGCGGCTTTCATTTCAATTGCCGTGTGTCACACACAGCCCCACCCCCTGGTCCCGGGACTTTGCTAGACAGATAACTCGTCCAATCACGAGTGACGTGTATCAAAGTTCCCTGGCCAGGGGGCGGGGCTGTAGGTGACGGCGAGCGGCGGGAACACACGGCAATTGAAATGAAAGCTGTGATGTTCCTTGGTGCGCTCATCATCCACCCGGTAATCAACTTCCTCTTCTCTGTTCCCTGCATGAAGGACACATATGGGCACAGGATAGGCAGCATGAAGGGCACAGGCAGCATGATGGACACAGATTGGCAGCATGATGGGCACAGGCAGCAAGATGGGCACAGATTGGCAGCAAGATGGGCACAGATAGACAGCATTAAGGACACAGGCAGCATAGTGGGCACAGATAGGCAGCATGGTGGGCACAGGTAGGCAGAATGAAGGACACATGCAGCATGATGGACACGGACAGGCTGCATCGGCGGACACGGGAAGACTGCATTGGTGGGCACAGATAAAGTTGTTAATATTTATTTTTAGAACTTAATTCTGCATAAAACATTTAAGTGTCATTTCATGAGATAATTTATGAGGGCGTGTTTAGGATGGGGCATGGTAAGGGTTGGGTGGGGCAACTGATTGCAAGTAACCCTTGAGGCTTGGCTAGTAGCTCAGGACTTCAAATTTTGAGCCTTGATATACAGTATATGTGATGCGATGCGTAAATTGACAGCATACTATAGAAGTACCTGTAATAAGTAAAATAATAGTAAATACTGTACAATCAATTGTAATTGACTAAAAAGAAGTGTATTTGCTGTGTTTATTAACTGTATTCTGTTTAAACACAGGTTTAGGTTGCAAAGCATACAGTGGCTACTATGGCAATCGGAGCTCACATTGGACTTAAAGAGTTATGTGACCTATCATCTTCAGTAAAGTCCTTCCTTGGACCTCTTAAATCACACAAGTTCATTTATGACCAGGATACCCAAGAGAGTTCTCTAACTTGCTCAGCATTTCGACTTCTGGGGAATCTACACTTAACAGGTGCAGTTGGTCAACTTCTTCATGAAACTATTCAAGCCCACCATAAGACCTACAAAACCGGTACAACATCCTTGTTTTTCCTCGTTGGAGCTTGGAGTAAAGCTGTGTTGGAAGGTCTTCATCAAGGAGTTCCTGTTGCGCTGATTGTTTCAATAATGCAAGAAGGACTTAACTCTTGTATTGAAATAGTTGAATCTTTACACATAGAACATGAGTGTGTACTTAACCTAAATTCAAGCAACCAGATACTTGCAAGAGATATAAGCGATGCTTGTAGCAAAAATCGCTCGGTTTCCTGCATAGATCAACCTGTTGCTACATCTGGTTTTTATCATTCAAATAACCTGCCTAAAAACAGGATGCAAATGCAATTTCCTCAAAGAGGAGGTATAGGAGGCCAGGCTCGCCAGATGAATAGGCTCTCTCATAGCAGACACTTCTCCGTCTCAAACAAAAGCTGTTTTCACAGTTCAGGATCAACACTTCCCACCAATAATCACACTTTAATGGATTTGACACGATCTTTAAGTCATGGAAGTTTAGAAGCCATGAGTCTTGTGGAAGAGGCAGTTCGTCATCTCTGTGAAAGTGTGGAGACCAAGTCTGTCACTAAAGATCTCTTTCGGGCATCGAGGCTTGAACTTTGTTTTTTAAAAGGTCAATCGGAGGCGTTCTCAAATGCTTCCTTGGGGTACACTACTTTACTGGCTGCAGAAAATTGTGCTTTGGTCAAAGGCTTAGAAGGCAAATCTTTGAAGGCCCTTCTTGTGGATGGAGAAGTGGCTGAGAATTATCGACATGTAGGTTTCATCAAGGCAACAAATGTAAGGGCAATCGCTGAGTTTAAAAGTGAGAAAAGTGATCTCTCATGGATAAACACTGTCTGTAAGAGAATTATTCATGCCGGTATTGATATCATTTTAGTAAGAGGTGATGTCTGTCAACAGTTTATGATCGAGTGCAGTTGTCGAGGTATTCTAGTCATCCCTCGTGTACGACAAAATGTCCTGCAGGCATTCAGTGAATGCACAGGAGCAGAACTTGTGACCTACCTAGCACAGATTAATTGCAACAGCATAGGCTGCCATGTGTACGTAAGTGTATGCATGAGGGGGGATTCCATTTTACAATGCGGTCAAAGGATTGCCGTTAACCTCAAGGCAAAAGGTTTGAATTTTGTCACAGCGGTTATAAGTTGCAGATGGTCGGCAAAAGAGCAATTACTAGAAGATGAGTTTTGGGCCTGCGCTTATAGATTACATCACGCCCTTTATGACCAAAAAGTGTTTCCTGGTGGAGGTGCCGTTGAACTCTTGTGTCTCCACCATCTTAGAAAACTTGAGGAAATGGCTGGAACTTTCAGTCCAGAGAGTAAAGGATCTTATCCCTCATCATGGCTTTCTACTACTGCCATACATTCTAAAGGTTATATATACAAGTGCCTTGCTGATGGTTTCTGTAAATACCTCTCTGTTCTTTTCTATAACATGGGGGAATGCTCTTCAGAGCTGGAAGCAATGACTTTCATTAATAATGAACTAAAGAACATTAGAGATTTTTCTTCTCCCTCTTCGTATATTTTGAACAAGTATGTCAGAAACCTTGTTTCAGTTGATGGTCAAGAACTTTCCTCATCATATAGACCCACAGTGTATGATAATGTGATCCCGAAGCTGGAAGCATGGCGTAGAGCCCTGCATTTGGTTCTCATTGTTCTTCAGTCGGATGCGGAGATCATCACGGGGTCAGCTGCACACAAACAGACACTAAAAGGAGACTTTATAACTGGAGAGCATCTTGCTCTGTAATGTTTGTCAAGTTTAAAGTGATTGTAAAGGTTACATTTTTTTTCTTTTTTAAATAACAAACATGTCATACTTACCTGGCCCCGAACCTCGTCTTCTGGGGTCCCTCGGCGGCTCTCTCGGCTCCTCCCCGCATCAGATAACCCCCCTGAGAAGCGCTTTCCCAAGGGGGTTACCGTGCAGGCGCAGTAGTGGAAGCCTGGCTCGCAGTCTCCACTCTAATTCATCCCAAAGATGTTCTATCAGGTTGAGATCAGGACTCTGTGCAAGCCAGTCTACCTTAAACTTGCTCATCCTAGAGTTGGGCGATTTTCTCCCCAAAAAATCTGTGATTTAAAAAAAAAAACTAAATTCACAATTTAAATCAAGGTTTTTCTTTTTTATGGGCACTGCGTCGGTCCAGAGGAGCTGCGGACTAGGCCTAAGCCGCGGCCTCGCCTAAAAACTCCTGCCCGCAGCTCCCCAAGACCGGCGCGGTGTCAGTGCCGGTCCTGGTGAAAATCTGAATTTATTTGACCTCTTAACTCGATAGTAGATTCAAATAGATTTTTTTCCCCAGCCCTAGCTCATCCATGTCTTTATGGACCTGCTTTGTGCACTGGTTCAAATCATTTGGTGGAGGGGGGATTATGGTGTTGGGTTGTTTTTCAGGGGTTGGGCTTGACCCCTTAGTTCCAGTAAAGTGACGCACCTGCAGGTTACCTGCACGGAGCCATAGACTTCTGTTATTACCAGCGAGTTTGGTGAGCTTTCTGAAAGTGCACCAAACCTGCAGAATATAGTAGAAGTCTATTGCAAAGTGCAGGAAAGCCAAAAGGTACACTGCGTTGCACCCACATTGTGGGTAACCCACATCGCATTGGTGTGAAAGCAGCCATGGGCCCCTTTCACACGGTCAGTCCAACCCAGTTGGACCCTTTATTCACTTCTAAGGAGTGTCAGGCCTTGTACACAAGGTCGGACCAAACCGATGTGACTGGTCCGTCGGACCGTTTTCATCGGTTCACCTCTGAAGTGGCCGTACGGCCTGATATGTGTACACACCGTCAGTCCAAAATCCGATCGGGTCAGAACGCGGTGACGTCAAACACACGACGTGCTGAATAAAACTAAGTTCAATGCTTCCAAGCATGCGTCGACTTGATTCTGTGCATGCGTGGGTTTTGAACCAATGCTTTTCTGTACTAACCATCGGTTTGGTCCGATGGGGCAGCTGTCCATCGGTTCGGTTTTGAAGCATGTTTTAAAATTTAGCACCGAAGGAAAACAGACCGATATAGCCTATACACACGGTCGGTTTGGTCCGATGAAACTGAACTTCGGTTCATTCTCGTCGGTTTGGTCCGACCGTGTGTACAAGGCCTCAGATGTAAACCGACTTGTGTACTACCTGCAATCTAATCCGGCTGTGTCCGTGTCCGCTCTTCATATGCAGAGCGGGCCTGGACCTGCCATCCACCCGCTCCGCTGATTGTGGCCCGCGACCAGTTACCAAGTCGCTTAAGTGGCCCTCGCGCTTCAAAGGGTTGGGCACCCCTGTTTTAAGGCGTCAGCATACCAAGACATTTTGGAAAATGTCATGCTCCCAATTTTGTGGGAACAGTTTGGGGATGGCCTCCTTCTGTTCCAACATGACTGTGCTCAAAGCAAGGTCCATAGGGACCTGACCTTAACCCGAAAGAACACCTTTGGGATGACTTAGAGTGGAGATAGGGAGCCAGGCCTTCTTGTCCAACATCAGTGCCTAACCTCACAAATGGGCTTCTGGAAGAATGGTCAAACATTCCCATAGACACACTCCTAAACCTTGTGGACAGACTTCCCAGAAGATTTGAACCTGTTATAGCGGCAAAGAGTGGGCCAACTCAATATTGAACCCTACGGACTAAGACTGGGATGCCAGTAAAGTTCATGTGTCCCAAAACTTTTGACAATATAGTGTATGTTATGGTGTAAACAGGGCACATAGAAAACAATGGTTTTCTTTGTGTCCTTGCAGAGACCTACATAACAAATAGATCAACGTTGTTATTTGATAGCACACCATGGATCACAAATGCCGTGCTAGGCTATTTTTATTGAAGAATGATCACATCACACAAGGGAAGATGTAATGTTTTCAGAGCCACCACACAGGACCCCTTTGATCATTCTTCAATAAAAATAGCCTTCCGGACAACATTTGTGATCCGTGGTGTGCTGGCAAATGTGATTTATGGTGGTTCCAGTTTCCAGCTGGTTGTTGCGGCAGCCCCCGTTACTGTTAAGCCCGATCCAGGATTGTGTGCGATTGGAATATAAACATTATTACTACATAATAGGAACGAGCTCCGGCGTGTTCGCGCAGTCCACGTGCAGAGCCCGCCAGGAAGTCGGCACGGTGCTGCGTTAATCACAGGCAGGGAGACATTTCCCGATGCACTGCTGCAGAGATCGGGAAATGTCTCCCTGCCTGTGATTAGCGCCGTGCCGTCTTCCTGACGGGCTCTGCACGTAGAGTGTGCGAACGCGCCGGAGCTCATCCCTACTACATAACAAATACGCGTGTCTCTGCACATGGTATGAACAAAAGTTTCTATGCAAGTCAAATCTGTACAGTTCCATCCGTTTTTCTGCACTATATGGTGCAAACGAGGCCTCCATGATTAGTGTCTTCATATATGGGCAGATGTATGGAATTGCCATTTCTCTTGACAGGTGGTAGGGATGCCCTAAATGTATAATGAGAAAGGCAGCATTATGCCCTCAATGAAACATTGGGATTCAAAGACAGCTGCTGGCCTTCATAGGACAACAATCCTGGATTAAAGTTGAATATTGCAATATAATTTGGCTTTGTTATTTTATCTTTGAATGGACTATTCCCTTTTATGTTATTCTTGGCTGGAGTTCTGCTTAGGTTTGGTTATACTGTACATGAGAAAACCAACAAACACAAAGCAATCTGAACTGTAAAGCCTCATACACACGATCAGTCCATCCGATGAAGCTGACTGATGGTCCGTCGCGCCCACACACTATCGGTTAAATAACCGATCGTGTCAGAACGCGGTGACGTAAAACACAACGACGTGCTGAAAAAAAACGAAGTTCAATGCTTCCAAGCATGCGTCGACTTGATTCTGAGCATGCGTGGATTTTTAACCGATGGTCGTGCCTACTAACGATCGGTTTTGACCTATCGGTTAGGAATCAATTGGTTAAATTTAAAGCAAGTTGGCTTTTTTTTAACCGATGGTTAAATAACCTATGGGGCCCACACACGATCGGTTTTGACCGATGAAAACGGTCCATCAGACCATTGTTCTCTGATTAACCTATCGTGTGTACGAGGCCTCACATGCCGTTATCACTGAACATGGTGCAAGTGCCAGCTCTGTTACCTCTATACTTCCTTTACGTCTTCATCACTGACCCAGTAAGGATGGTAGTACTGGGCCCACCACCATTAAAATCATTTCCAGCTCACATATTCTCTTTCCTGGCACGTTCTTATTTAGTGTTTTCCATCTGTAACAGAAAATGGAAAGTTCCCTAAGACATTAATGATGATCCGAAGCAATAGCAATAGTTCCAGTAGGCAATTGGTCACGTTGTAATATGCCAAGTTATTAAGTGTGGAAAGAGATACCTTTACAACGTTGTTGTGAAATACAGCACTTAACCTTACTGATATTATTCTGCTGTCTTTTGTAATGGGGCTTTTGTCAGGAAAGTTTCACATGGTCACTTATAAAAATTGTTAACTCAGGTAGATGCGATCTATAATAAAGTGAATGTATATTTTATTTATAACATAAAAAAATATATAAAAATGTTGAATAATTTATATATAATATACTTTTTATACTTAAAGGAGTAGTAAAGGAAAAATTTGTTTTGCTCAAATGACTGTTTACAGGGTATAGAGACATAATAGTTAACTGATTCCTTTTAAAAACGATTAAAAATAGATAAAAAAACAATCATATAATGTACCTTTAGTTTCAGTTTCGTTTTTGCATGTTATCCTGCCTCTGTGCTGTATAGAGCCATAGAGAAGTGAGGGTTTGAAAACGAAACTAGAAGCTCACAGTACTGTGGTCCAAAGGAAACAGACAACCAGAAAGTGTCCAGAACAGTGCAGAATTACAGCAACATCAGAGCAAAAACGAAAAATGAGGACATGAAACCAGGACTGCAGTAAGGTAAAGTAAAAAAAAATATTTCCTTTAGTGACCCTTTAAATTGTCTTACTTTGTGTGTGGATGTAGCCTTTGCTTTCTGCTTTATAGTGCTGAACGGTGGTTATCCTGCACTGCATCTATGTCATAATGAAAGTTTACTAGTCTTTGGACTAATATAAGCCTAGGTTTACAAAAACAAAAAAATCAACATAAGGAACATGACTTACTATTAATCAACTGTCCCTTGTGCGGCTGGCTCCTGGATTTTATCTTCCTCCTCTGAATCCCAACCCCAACCATTGTAATCTTCCAGAACAGAAGGGGTTAACTGAGCTGAGGAACCTGTTAGGCCTCGTACACACGACCGAACATGTCCGCTGAAACTGGTCCGGCGGACCAGTTTCCGCCGGACGTGTGTAGGGCCAATTTTCCGGCCGACCGGACAGGTTTCCAGCGGACAAATGTTTCTTAGCATGCTAAGAAACATGTCCGCTGGAACCATGTCCGATGGTCAGTATGACTCATCGGACATGTCCGCTGGCCCGAGAACCCGCGCATGACGTCGAAGTCATTCGACGCATGCGTGGAAGCATTGAACTTCCGGGTTCGCGCACGTCACCGCGTCGTCTGTCTGCGAGAAATTTGGTCTGATGGTGTGTACAGCCATCAGACCAAATGATCCCAGCGGACATGTCCGATGAAAACGGTCCGCGGACCGTTTTTATCAGACAGATCCGCTCGTCTGTACGAGGCCCCACAGGCACTCATCAAGACTGCTAACTATGCCCGTAACTTCTGCCCCCCCCCTCTATTCATTTAAGCTCTACTATGGCTTCCATGAATGAAAATCATTCTATGAATGAAGGATGGGCAGATGACTGAAAGGTCTGCCTTCTCCACGTATAGATTGTTTTTCATTCATGGAACCTAAAGTGCAGCTTCTCTAAATGGAGGCAGTGGACGGGTATACAGTAGGTGACACTCTTCATGAGTGTAAAGGACAGGTCTCTCGTAGGGTTGCCACCTGTCCGGGATTCACCTGGACAGTCCAGGTTTTGAATGATGTGTCTTGGTTTCAGGCAGACTGAAACCCAGGCACATTATTCAGACCGGGCTGTGGTTCCCCAAGTAACCAATATAGTCGCACACAAATCTGTTGCCGTCCGGAAGGCACATTCCACTGTCTTTTCCTGCTCTTGGTCAGGAGACCCTTGTGGTTTGTATGAGGGTCCCTTCCACTTCCAAGCTCCAGGCCCAAGGTCATACCCCCTCAGACTGGGGAGCTTCCCCAAGGCCACGACAGCTAGCACTCCATCTCCCAGTTCTTCCACCCGACAGCTTCTCCCCAGCTGGGCTGACCCTGGGTATTTAAGGAGGCCTGCCCCCTGCCAATCCAGATTGGGGATTGGTCAGGGCTCCTCAGAACACCCCAGACAGCTCCACTCTTCTTCCCCTCCTCTCTTCTAGAAGCAGAAGGGAGGTAACCGAAAGGTGAAGCTAGCTGTGAGTCACCAGCCTACTCTAAGCCACTCCCAGCCCACACAGATCAAAACAAACAGGCCTGATAAAAATTATCTGCACTTAGAAAAACCAACTTCTAGCGCCTACCTAAAGTAGAGGTGCTACACTTGTATATTCCAACAACATTAAAAACAGTTTTGCAACAGAGTTGCAGGAAAGGAAGTAGAGCGTATCTGCTTTTTTTTTAAAATTAAGACACTAAGCTAATATCAGCAGATGTAGCACAAGGCCTAGCCTGCTTTTTCTTTAAACCAATTCTGTCCATGGATGGGTGCAATGGCAGATGGATTAAACATAAGGCCCCCTACCACCACCCCCATCCTTCTCATCACCCTCCCCTTCTGGTATTTCTTCCTGGGCACTGGGAGTACCAAAGTGCCTAATGTCCATCATCCTCATTTTCACATATGGGTGTTTTTTGGGGACATTGCTTTTTTCACATCCCTCTCTAAAAATCATCAGGTCTAGTGTGTTGGGAGATATCCCTATTTTCAGGCTTCCTCTTAAAGTATAAAGAAGTTGGCACTTGCATAGCTGTTGGTTGCATGCTTGCAACATTCCCCATTGAAGAACAGATGTTAGCAAACTTTTATATCCCACACGGTGATCAATTGTGATTTTTAGAAGAGGCACGTCATCCCTGGTTTATGAATATGTAAATGAAATACGAATCAATGCTAAAGGAACAATCTGCCGAAATGTATGCTTAACTGCTTACCGGCCAGCCGCCACCGTTACAAGGCGGCAGGTCGGCACAGCTGCGCGAGATCACGTAGCTATACGTCATCTCGCGAATCAGCCAATAGGTCCCGACGCACGTGCCCGGCGGGCGCGATCACCGCTGGGCACCCGCGATCACTCGTTACAGAGCGAGAACCGGGAGCTGTGTGTGTAAACACACAGCTCCCGGTCCTGAACAGCGATCAGTCATTTCCCCAAGTCAGTCCCACCCCCTTCAGTTAGAACACACACAGGGAACATAATTAACCCCTTCCTCGCCCCCTAGTGTTAACTCCTTCCCTGCCAGTTGCATTTTTATAGTAATCAATGCATTTTTATAGCACTGATCGCTATAAAAATGACAATGGTCCCAAAAATGTGCCCAAAGTGTCCGCCATAAGGTCGCAGTACCGATAAAAATCACTGATCGCCGCCATTACTAGTAAAAAAATAATAATAATAATGCCATAAAACTATGCCCTATTTTGTAGACGCTATAACTTTTGCGCAAACCAATCAATAAACGTTTTTTTTTTTACGAAAAATATGTAGAAGAATACGTATCGGCCTAAACCGAGAATTTTTTTTTTTTTTATATATATATTTTTGGGGATATTTATTACAGCAAAAAGTAAAAAATATTCATTTTTTTTCAAAATTGACGCTCTATTTTTGTTTATAGTGCAAAAAATAAAAAACGCAGAGGTGATCAAATACCACCAAAAGAAAGCTCTATTTGTGGGGAAAAAAGTACGCCAATTTTGTTTGGGAGCCACGTCGCAAGACCACGCAATTGTCAGTTAAAGCGACGCAGTGCTGAATCGCAAAAAGTGGCCCGGTCATTGACCAGCAATATGGTCCGGGGCTGAAGTGGTTAATACTGTATGCAAAATATAATGGCAAAGAATGCAAGAATTAGAGAGCTACATTAACATTTGCTCTGGGATAAACTATAAAATAATAAAAAATGTGTGCCCCAGAATACAGTAATTTCCCCATAGAAGCATATATTATGTGTGACCACTAGGTGGCGCAAACACCAAAGTTACACTTTTGTATACTACTAACAGTGCAATTTTTTTTTAGGGCAGAGTTGTGTTTACCAATGTCATCATAGCTACATTTCTAATCATATTTACATTACTTCCCTCCTTGGTCACTACCTGTTCTACTCTGAGGTTCAGAGCCATCAGTTCTATGAAAGCCAGGTGAAGCAGCTGATTGAGGTTACTGTTTTCACTGATCAGATTTGCCTAAAACCTGGTACACACAATTGGATTTTCCGTGGACAAAGCGTAGGACTTTTGTCCGAAGAGCGTTGGCCAGGAACTTGTATTGCATACAAACGGCAAATAATTGTCGGCCAACAAACACGAAACAACATTGTTTTTTAGCTCTTTAGCGCCACCCTTTGGGTAACTTCTGCTAATGTTGTGTTATGGTTAGCATTGCTTCTAAACATGCGTGTTTGTACTTTTGAGTTTTGTCCGAAGGAATTCTGTACACACAATCAGTTAATCAGACAACACACATTTGTTGGTGGAAGTTTTTAAAGCATGCTATCCAACATTTGTTACCGTAAAATCCGACAGCAATTGTCCGATGTAGAATACAAACTGTCAGATTTTCCTACAACAGCCTGTCATCACACAATTCCCATCGGAGAATACGATCGTGTGTATGAGGCTTAACCTCCCTGGCAGTATGATTATGTCAGATTTTTGATGCTGAAAGCGGTACCATTATTTTGCATGGAAATTTGGCCTTTTATATTGTAGGTTCGGTTTTCCTGACGGTAAAAAGTCCGCCAGGAAAACTTTTTCCCCCTACACACGACCTGGTTTCCCAACAGGAAAACTGCCATGAGAGCTTTGGTCGGGAAACCCGGCTGCATGTATGCTCCACTACAGGCTTTTCCCATAGGAAAACTGCCAGCTTAAAAACCGGCGGGAAAAAGGGAACATTTTTCTCGTCGGGAAAACTGCGATGGAGCATACACACAGCCGGGAAGTTTGAAACACAAAATCATTAACCACTTAACCACTTTACATCCCAGCATTTGACAAAAGACGGCCACAAGGTGGCTCTCAATTGCCGGGAGGACGTCTATGGACGTCCTCTGCTCCTCCAGCCACTGGGGGGCGTGTGCGCGCCCTCTCCGCATCACTGAAGTGCCGATCCTGACCCATGCACTCTGTACGTAGCGTACTCTTGACTTTTGATGGTGGGAGGTCTCTTGACATCTGCTGTATTGGGAGTGGGGTGCTCTGGATGTCTGCTTAGAATTATTATGAGAATAATATAATTCCATGCCAGTTGAAAAGGAGGGTTGCAGACTGCTGGTATCGTCCACAAAATAACTTTATTGAGCACACCATGGTGTTCGGCCTGAGCAGTTTTCAATAAAGTTTCCTGTGGATGTTACCAGTGATGTGTGACCCTCTTTTTCAAATTGACATCACCTGCTACAGAAGTGTGAGTGGGTTCCATGCTGGTCTGCACCTGCCTTTTACAGCACTGTAATGGTTACATACCATGGCAAGTGGAGCCGTAATCTTCGGATATACTGATCAATTCCATGTCATTTTACAGAGATATAGGGACCATAAACTACAATCAACCCCAAAATGTCCAAGAAAAGAAAAGTTGATACAGAGGGAAGGCAATTTCATGAGAGATGGGAAAGTGAATACATGTTTGTGCTTAATGGAGAGAAGCCGGTATGTCTAATTTGCTACGAGGCAGTGGCAGTGATAAAGGAATACAATTTACGCCGGCACTTTGAGACCAAACACGGAGCCAAATATGCTAGCCTTATGCCGCGTACAGATGGTCGTTTTTTGTGATGAAAAAAAAAACGACGTTTTAAATCATGAAATAAAACAACGTTTTTGAAACATCATTTTTAAAAACGACGTTGCCTACACACCATCGTTTTTTCACAATGCTCTAGCAAAGGGAGGTTACGTTTCACCACTTTTTTCCATTGAAACTAGCTTCTGGGCATGCGCGGGTTTAAAAACGTCGTTTTAAACGTCGTTTTTTGGTACACACGGTCAATTTCTGTGAAACAAAAAACGACGTTTTGAAAAACGACACAAAAAATTCGAGATTTTTTTTTCGTCGTTTTTCAGAAGACATAAAACAACGTTTTCCCCCACACACGATCATTTTAAATGAAGTTTTCAAAAACGTCGTTTTTTTTCATCACAAAAAACGACCGTCTGTACGCGGCATTAGCCACCAAGAAAAGCAACAAAAGGTCAAAGAATTAAAAGGCAGCCTGCATTCTCAACGGAATATTTTTTCAAAAATGACAGCAAAAAATGTTGCAGCAGTAAAAGCCAGCTTTCTTGTGGCTGAAGAAATTGCGCGAGCTTCAAAGTGCTTTTCAGAAGGTGAATTTGTAAAGCAGTGTATGCTGAAGGTATGTGAACAGGTGTGCCCTGAGCAGAGACAAGCTTTTAACAATGTCGGCTTATCAAGAAACACTATCAGGGACCTAGCGTGGAATTTTACAACACAGCTGGCTGAAGAATCATGCAGTTATCTGGCATTTTCATTAGCTATTGACGAAAGCACTGACAATATGGATACGGCTCATCTAGCCATTTTTATAAGAGGTGTGAAGGAAGACTTGTCTGTCAGTGAGGAGCTCTTGGATGTGGTCGCCATGAAAGGAACAACAACTGGGAGGGATATCTTTAATGCAGTGGAGGAATCCGTAAATAAAAGTTACCTTGGGAAAAGTTGGTGGGGCTTACTACAGATGGCGCACCCGTGTGGGGAGAAAACTGGCTTGGTTTGACTGATGAAAGAGAAGATGAAAAAAAGTAACTGCCAAATGCCACTGATAACGTACCACTGTATCATCCACCAAGAAGCTCTGTGTGGCAAGGTTCTGGAACTGGATAACATAATTTCCACAGTCACGAAAACTGTAAACTTTCTTCGTGCCAATGGTCGGAATCATCATCAGTTCCAACAATTGTTGAAGGAGGTGGGCACAGAACATACAGATGTGCCATACCATACAGAAGTAAGGTGGCTGAGTAGGAGCACTGTTCTCAAGCGATTTTATTGAGCTTCTGGAAGAAATTACTCTCTTTTTGAAAAATAAAGGGAAGTCCTTGCCTGAATTGTCAGATCCAAACTGGTCATTAAAAACGATCGTGTGTGGGCTCCAGAGCATTTTTCGTGACGTTAAAAATGGCCATTAAAAATGTAGAACATGCTCTAAATTTTAACATTGTCGTTTTTAACGTCGTAAAAAATGGTCGTGTGTGGGCTTTAACGACGTGAAAATAACGCGTATGCTCAGAAGCAAGTTATGAGACGGGAGCGCTCGATCTGGTAAAACTAGCGTTCGATTATTTGACGAATGATCGTTCGCTTTTTTTTGGCATGCTAATCTCACGTCGAATCTGATGAGTTTACTAAAGTCACGAAAATTCTCGTATCACAGAATAAAAAAAAACAAAAGTGATGTCATGTGTTGTAATGCATTTGTATTGCATTTTCGAACGACAGCTGTACTGATTAAACGAAAATTGTACGATCTGGCATCGTCCGAAAAAAAATTCCGTGCATGTCCAATAGAATAATAATCGGATGAACTGTCCTGATCGGCTCTCGAAAAGCTCTGTACTAACAATCCGATTATCGTACGATCGTTTCAAAAGCGGCATTTTTTGGTACAATTTTCAGATCATGTATACGGGGCTTAAAAAAACAATGCCAACCAACACTTATTTCTTCAGTTTTGGGTAGAGTGGGGAGGGGTTAGGACCTCTATTAGGTTTTTAGTGTTCTCGTTGGAGAGATTCCCTCTTGCTTTGTGTCCCTATACCAAAGAATGAGATGAACTGGTGTTCATACACCAGAGGCAACCAATCTGATTCTATCTTTCATCTTAAAAGCTTAACTGAACAAGTTGAAATTAGAACCTGATAAGTCAGTATGCCCAGCTGCTCCAGATTCTCTCTGCTCCATTTTTAGTCACACACACACATTAAATACATTCTTTACTAAACTAACTTCAGTATTTGATTGGTTTCTATGGGTTACTGAACCATGCACACTGCCATTTCTTTTTTCTACTGGCTTATTTAACAAACGTGATTGTGTTGCTACACATTCATGTTTTCAGTAAAACTGTCAATTACCGAAACTGTTTTGTCTGGCTTATGCTCATTGTGGTTTCAGCATAGTCAAACAAGACAAAGCATTACTTCTTATAAAGTATACAATTATTTTCTTAATATGAAACATAAAGTAACACTGCCAGTGGATATTAAATTAAAACCGCAGGAGTTAAAATGCACTTCTTAACTGCAAGCAAAGTCTATGAGACGCCTTACAGATGACTTAACAATGTTGCTTCTCCCGGTCCAATATAAATAAGTATGATATTAATAAAGCGAGCAATAAAAAAAAATAGGAAAATTGTTAAAAAGCTCTTTCATCTAAATATTCTTTTTAAAAATGTAACCCAATGCAATTACTATGCCACTTATGGGCTTGTCTTGGGGGAAAAAAATGGTCACAGATTTCAAGGATAGGTACAATTTCAGGTCCAGATTCACATAGCAGATACGACGGCGTATCTCCTGATACGCCGTCGTATCTGTTGTTCTATATGCGACTGATTCATAGAATCAGTTACGCATAGATATCCATAAGATAAGATGTAATTGTTTTACACTGTCGGATCTTAAGATGCAATACCGCGGCCGCCGCTGGGGGGAGTTCGCGTCGTAAACCAGCGTCGGGTATGCAAATTAGGAGTTACGGCGATCCACAACGATTTTTCGCATTCGCTACGTCGCCGCTAGTCTAGTTTCCTGTCGCAAAGTTAGTCGTTTTTTTTTGGTGCCTTAACTTTACACAGCAATCGTATTGCTGTATAAAGTATGGCCGTCGTTCCCGCGTCGAAATGTAAAAAATAACGTCGTTTGCGTAAGCCGTCCGGGAATACGGAATTACGCTACGCGCGTCGCCGTTCAAAAAAATTACGTCACTTCGCGCAAAGCACGGCGGGAGTTCGGAAACGGAGCATGCGCGGTAGGTCCGACGCGGGAGCGCGCCTAATTTGAATGGCACACGCCCATTTGAATTGGCCCGCCTTGCGCCGGAGGCCGCCGGCGTAGGTTTTCATCGCAAGTGCTTGGTGAATCAGGCACTTGCGATGAAAAATTGCGGCGGTGTAACGTATCTACGATACGTTACGCCGCCGCTCTTCTACGTGAATCTGGCCCATAGCCCATAAAAAAGGCATTAAGCACATAAAGACACTAAACCCTCAACAAATATATGGAACTCCTTAAACTGTCTTGCAGAAAACCTACGTTCATTGTAGACAAAAAAGAGAATATCTCCCCCTAGGTGGGACTTTAAAGGCCAAAGTGTTGAGGTATAAAATGGTTTAATAGAAACAGGTACACATAATGGCACTTAAAAATAATAATACACGCAACAGCACATATGCCAAAAAAAGTGGCAGATAGACAAAACTCTCCTAGTTGATTCATAAATGCCCGACACGTTTCAGGAAATAGTCCATCATCAGGGGCCACAGATGAAGAGTAGTACAATCGTGGTTCTTTTTTACACAGAGGGATATGGAATGAATGGGCCCAGGGCCCTCACAGGCACCTGTACATTGGGGAAAACGCAATTTCTTGATCCCCTCGTTTTGGACCTAGAGAGCCAGTGGGTCTATTAAGACTCCAACAGGGATCTAGGGCACTTTGGACTGGGATTTGGGCAGGATGCACTGGAAGGCCCTGGGCCCATTCATTCCATATCCCTCTGTGTAAAAAAGAACCACAATTGTACTACTCTTCATCTGTGGCCCCTGATGATGGTCTATTTACAGAAACGCGTCAGGCATTTATGAATCATCAACTAGGAGAGTTTTTTTGTCTATCTGCCACTTTTTGTGGCATATGTGCTGTTTTACTGTTTTGTATCTGTATATTTGTTGTTTTTTATATGTACACTAGGTGCTTGTTGCGTGTATTATTATTATTGTTATGTGTACCTGTTTCTATTAAACCATTTTATACCTCAACACTTTGTTTGGCCTTTAAAGTCCCACCTAGGGGGAGATATTCCCTTTTTTGTCTATTGTCCTAGGGATGTGGCCAATACAATTGTTCGATATGAGTCAGTGAACACCTCCTCTCTTCCTACGTTCATTGTAGTGCCAGTGCCAATGTTTCTTCGCTTTGGGATCTTATGGCTCTTTATTTTAATTAGGCACATATGCTAAGCTGAGTATGGGGAAGACCAGGTCTGGCTCGAAGAATAATGGCCAGACTGCATTTTCAAATGAGCTTTTGCCCTGGTTCACACTGGTTCGTTTTGACATGCAATTTGACATGTCAAATCGCATGTTAAATTGGCGGCATTTGCTGGCAATAAAACCGTCCTAATCGTTGCAATGCCGCATCTGCGGCACTGCACTGATTTCAAAAAGTAGTTTCTGTACTACTTTTTGCGATTTTGACATGCACAGATGTCACTGAAATCGCGTCCGAAATCGGGACTTACAAGCGGGAGTGAAATCTTCATTCCCGCAGCCCAGTGTGAACCTGGCTTTCAAAGGTTTGGGTTCTCATAATAGTTTCTTGAATTGACAATTGGTGGATATGGATTCTAAAAATGCACTTCTTTTATTTGGAAGGAAAGTTTAAAACAGCTGTCAAGCTTTAATTTCTGCCAACTGTGTCTGACTAGGGAGATTTCTCTTCAGTTCCTGTTCATTAAACACAGCAGGAATGGAGAGATTTCTCCAAAGTGAGGCAAATTCCCTCTTAGGCCCCGTACACACGACACGCAGAATTCAGCCAGAAACTCGATCGGAGCCGTATTCTGCCGAGAAACCCGGTCGTGTGTACACTTTTGGCCGAGGAAACCGACGAGGAACTCGTCGAGCCAAATAGAGAACATGTTCTCTATTTCCTCGTTAGTCAATGGGGAAACTTGGCTCGCCGAGATCCTCGGCGGCTTCACAAGGAACTCGACGAGCAAAACGATGTGTTTTGCCCGTTGAGTTTCTCGGACGTGTGTACGGGGCCTTAGACAATTACCCCAGGAACAAGCATCTCGATTGGAGGATCTTCCTTCTACTCGTTTACTGGTGACATCTCAGAATTAGGACTTTCCCACATTTTTAGTCTTGGTGACAGTGGTCACCAGAACAAATAAAAAGTAAATGTCTCTCACGTGGAACTATGGGCACTGTTATAGGATAGAAAGTTTGGTCCTTCGCGCGATCAAGTGAATCAATCTAATCTAAATAATTTTGTGGGAAAATTGCTGCTAGACCTAAAGTGTATACAGTGCACAAAAATTGGTAATAAATAAAAAAGTGATCCGCGCAACGTTCAAATAGTAAAAAAATCACATGTATGTGCTAAACTGACTAATAAATCATACGCAAATATCTACTGTGCAAAATAAGCAATAATCATACTGTGCAAAATAAGCAATATATCAAACTGTGCAAAATAAACAAAATGACAAAATTACTGCAAATAAGCAATAAAAAGTCCAAAATAACTCTGATAAGAAAAAAGCTGAAATAACGTCCACAATATCTTATGTAAACAAATAAATAAAGTGCTGAAGTGACTGTGATGAACGTAGTGTCAAAAACAGTGTCTTCTATAGGAAATCTTCGTGACTACCACTCAATGCTCTCTGGACTCTTACCTCAGTAAGGAGTATATAAGTTTGTTATAAACCACCCAATGTTAATGAGGAGGTGGAGACTCAGCTCCTTGCACAGATGGAAAGGGCTGCAAGGTCTGGGACGGTGATAATAATGGGGGATTTTAACTACCCAGAAATTGACTGGATTAATGGCACTTCTGGGACAGTTAAAGGACAAAAATTTAAAAACCTATTGCAGGACAATTTTATGGTGCAGTTTATTGAGGCCCCAACTAGGAATGGTGCTCTGTTGGACCTGATAATCTCAAACCATGCAGAGCTTATTACTAATGTTCAGATAAAGGAACACCTGGGTAGCAGTGATCATAACATGATTTCATTTAATGTTAACTATAAGCAAGAAATACATACAGGAAATATTAAAACACTAAATTTTAAGAGAGCAAATTTTCCAAGGATGAGGGCTGCTCTCCAGGACTTGGACTGGGAGGGACTATTGGCACAGATGAACACAGAACAGAAATGGGAATTCTTCAAAAAGACTGTGTGGAACCTCACTGCAAAGTATGTTCCCATGGGCAATAAGTTTAAAAGGCTAAAAATAAAACCTATGTGGCTCACGGTCAAAGTTAAAAAAGCTATAAACAATAAGAAAGTAGCTTTTAAAAAATATAAAAATGAAGGAACACTAGTGTTGTTTAAATGTTACAAAGAATATAACAGGATATGCAAAAAGGAAATCAAGGATGCAAAAAATTCAAAACGAACGACAGATTGCAAAAGATAGTAGGACAAACCCCCAAAAATTCTTTAAATATATTAATAGTAAAAAGGTGAAGTCTGAGCATGTAGGCCCCTTACAAAATAATCTAGAGTGGGTGACTGGGGACAAAGAGAAGGCAAATTTATTAAATGTTTTCTTCAGCTCTGTGTATACAATGGAGCATGGGGGAGCTCATGTCCAAAATGGGGGTGGGAGTGACACAGCCCCAAATCCACAATGGCTCAAAAGTGATATGGTCCAGAAATATTTAGACAGAATAAAGGTGGATAAAGCACCTGGACCTGATGGCATCCATCCACGGATCCTAGGTGAGTTGAGCTCTGTCATTTCAAAGCCACTGTATCTAATATTTAGGGACTCATTAAAGACAGGAATAGTACCACTGGATTGGCGCAGGGCCAATGTGGTGCCCATATTTAAAAAGGGAACAAAGTCTTTACCAAGTAACTATAGACCTGTTAGTTTAACTTCTATAGTTGGGAAGATACTGGAACGTTTAATAAAAGACCACATGGATGAGTTCTTGCTGGAAAAAAACTATTTGAGCAGCAGACAACATGGATTCATGAAAGACAGAAGTTGTCAGACAAACCTGATTTCCTTTTATGAAGAGGTAAGTAAAACCCTGGACAGAGGAGTGGCTGTGGACGTGATATATTTGGATTTTGCAAAAGCGTTCGATACAGTTCCGCACACACGGCTCATGTGTAAGGTAAGGTCTACAGGATTGGATATATCAGTTTGTAAATGGATAGAAAACTGGCTGAAAGACAGAATTCAGAGAGTCGTGGTTAATGATTCTTACTCTGAATGGCCCAAGGTTATCAGCGGTGTACCCCAAGGTTCAGTGCTGGGACCCTTACTTTTCAATATATTTATAAATGATATTGGGTCTGAGATCAAAAGTAACATTTCTGTCTTTGCAGATGACACCAAGCTATGCAGTGGAATAACGTCCTTGCAGGATGTCTCCAATTTACAAGCCGACCTCAATGCTCTGTCTAATTGGGCGACTAAGTGGCAGATGAGGTTTAATGTAGATAAATGTAAAGTTATGCACTTGGGGGCTAAGAATATGCATGCATCATACATACTAGGGGGAGTACAACTGGGGGGATCTGTAGTGGAGAAGGATCTGGGGGTTTTAGTTGATCATAAGCTCAATAATGGCATGCAATGCCAAGCTGCGGTTTCCAAAGCGAGCAAAGTCCTTTCTTGTATTAAGAGAGGTATGGACTCCAGAGACAGAGATATAATTTTGCCCCTGTTCAAATCATTAGTAAGACCTCATCTGCAATATGCAGTTCAGTTTTGGGCACCAGTTCTCAAAAAGGACATCGGAGAACTGGAGAAAGTGCAGAGAAGGGCAACCAAACTGATAAGAGGCATGGAGGAGCTCAGCTATGAGGAAAGATTAGAAGAACTAAATTTATTCACTCTTGAGAAGAGGAGAATAAGGGGGGATATGATCAACATGTACAAATATATAAGAGGTCCATACAGTGAACTTGGTGTTGAGTTATTCACTTTACGGTCAACACTGAGGACAAGGGGGCACTCTTTACGTCTAGAGGAAAAGAGATTTCACCTCCAAATACGGAAAGGTTTTTTCACAGTAAGAGCTGTGAAAATGTGGAACAGACTCCCTCCAGAGGTGGTTCTGGCCAGCTCAGTAGATTGCTTTAAGAAGGGCCTGGATTCTTTCCTAAATGTACAGAATATAACTGAGTACTAAGATTTGTAGGTAAAGTTGATCCGGGGTAAATCCGATTGCCTCTCGGGGGATCAGGAAGGAATTTTTTCCCCTGCTGTAGCAAATTGGATCATGCTCTGCTGGGGTTTTTTGCCTTCCTCTGGATCAACTGTGGGTATGGAGTTGGGTGTATAGGATTTTACTGTGTTTTTTATTTTGTTTTTTTATTTTTTGTGGTTGAACTGGATGGACTTGTGTCTTTTTTCAACCTGACTAACTATGTGACTAACTATGTAACTATATACGATTTCCTTAACTGGGGGGAGGGGGGTAGATCTCCTGGTCTTTGAATCCAGTAATGGCAGGTGGCGTCTCTCCAGGTTATGTGTTCCGAATAAAGATGATGGCTTCCAAACTCCCCAGTGTGATTTGTTCGCAGGAGTCAGGCATATAAAGGGAATAAAGAAAAATCTCCCATAGTGCAAAACGTATAATAAAGTAGGTTTATTTAAACAGCCAAATTGGCACTTACAGGAAAAAAAACAGCAGAGAAGTACAAACTACAGCGTTGCAAACACCTCTTATTCCACTTCCTGTTCGTTCGGTATCCGGCCACTCCCTGTGTCGTGATGTAATGCAAGGTTTCCCTGATGAAGTCACGTGTCGTGATGTAATGCATAGGGAGTGGCCGTATACTGAATGAACAGGAAGTGAAGTAAGAGGTGTCTCCAACGCTGTAGTTTGTACTTCTCTGCTGCTTTTTTTCCTGTAAGTGCCCATTTGGCTGTTTAAATAAACCTACTTTATTATACGTTTTGCACTATGGGAGATTTTTCTTTATCCCTTTTATATGCCTGACTCATGCGAATAAATCACGCTGGGGAGTTTGGAAGCCATCATCTTTATTCGGAACACATAACCTGGAGAGACGCCACCTGCCATTACTGGATTCAAAGACCAGGAGATCTACCCCCGTCCCCCCAGTTAAGGAAATTGTCAAGGCTATATATACTCCTTACTGAGGTAAGAGTCCAGAGAGCATTGAGTGGTAGTCACGAAGATTCCCTATAGAAGACACTGTTTTTGACACTACGTTCATCACAGTCACTTCAGCATTTTATTTATTTGTTTACATAAGATATTGTGGACATTATTTCAGCTCTTTTCTTATCAGAGTTATTTTGGACTTTTTATTGCTTATTTGCAGTCATTTTGACATTTTGCACAGTTTGATATATTGCTCATTTTGCACAGTAGATATTTGCATATGATTTATTAGTCAGTTTAACACATACATGTGATTTTTTACTATTAGAAGGGTGCGCGGATGACTTTTTCATTCATTACTGTTATAGGATAGCAACACTATTTGTTATGCAGTGAAATCGCACAGCAGCAACTAATGGCCAGTTCACACCACATGCAGTCCAGTGTGGTTTTTTTCTTGAATCAAAGTTGCATGGAAAGTAGGTTATATGGTTTCCAATGGCATAGTTCACACCAGTGCAGTCAGTTCCAGGGCGTTCCAGGACGTTTCAGTTCCAGAAAAAAAGTAGAGCATGCTGCATTTTTCCTGCACTGGATTGTACTGGAACACAGTAAAATGCATCAAAAATACACCCGAATACACTGGAGCATATCAAAAATGCACTGGACCCCAGTACAGTGGGAAAAAAAACAGGAAAAAAGAAGAAAAAAAAAACATCTGCAATGTATCAGGAAACTCATCTAAAATGTACTAGAATGCATAAAAAACACGTTAACCACTCGTCTACAGGGCACTTACACCCCATTCCTGTCCAGACCATTTTATATCTTTCACCGCTGTTGCACTTTGAATGACAATTGCACGGTCATGCTGCACTGTACCCGAACACATTTTTTATCATTTTCTTCACACAAATAGAGTTTTTTTTGGTGGTATTTAATCACTGCTGTTTTTTTTATTTTTTACAAAAAAAGTCCAAAAATGTTGAAAAAAACTATGGGCCAAATTCTCAAAAACGCTGCCTAACTTAACTTTCAGCAGTTAAGTTACACAGGCGTTAAATTTCTACCTAAGTGCCCGATCCACAAAGCACTTACCTAGAAATTACACGCCGTGTAACCTAAGTGCCTCCGTCGCAAGGCGGTCGTCTCCTCGAGGGGGCGATTCCTATTCAAATGAGGCGCGCTCCCGCGCCGGACGTACTGCGCATGCGTGTGACGTAATTTTTCCCGACGTGCAGCGCGCGAACGTAATTTACGCCGGGCTTTGTGGATTGCGACGGGACAATAAAGTTGCGACGGGTGAAAAAAAAAAATACGCGCCGGGAAAAAAAATTCAAATTTAAAAAAAAATTGCGGCGATCGAAAAAAAGGTCTGGTTTTACATGGTGTACTAACTTTACACATTGTAAAACCAGCCCTAATTTAACGCGTGCAAATCGTAACTTACACAGAAAACACAAAGCTTAAAAGCTTTGTGGATCTGCTTAAGTACTCATTTGCATACGCTAGCCGGCATTTCGACTCGAAATGCCCCCAGCGGCGGATGCGGTACTGCATCTTAAGATCTGACAGTGTAATGCTACGATTCCACTGAGCGGATCGGTTCGGGTCGTTTAGAATGGAACGGTTTAGAATGGTCCGGTCTATTCTGGTGAGCGTTTCCACTGCCAGTCGGACCGCCAGGGCCATACAGGTTTTAGAAAAAATGCCTCTCGTGATGTCACACTAGTGCGACGAGAAACGTGATGCAGCGTCACTCAGCGTCAACCAAACAACAAAAACAATAATGGAGGTCATTCAGCAGCTCATGTTTTCTCTGCTAGCCTTTTGGTTCTTTATAGGCAAAATACATGCCGCACTGTATGAGAGAAGGTTGCGAGCGGCAATGAGAAACACAGCAGAAAAGAAAAGGAAACTTTTAGCTTGGATGTGTAGCCAGGAGGAGAAGTACACATCTGTGCGGCTAAGACAAAGACGGCAGCGCTATAGGGTAAGCACAATTGACCGACTTAACTGAAACACACATATACACACACACACACACACTGACCCACCAATATGACACACACACACTGACCCACCAATGTGACACACGCACTGACACACACACACACACACACTGACCCACCATGTGACACACACACACTGACCCACCAATGTGACACACACACACACACACTGACCCACCAATATGACAAACACACACACACTGACCCACCAATGTGACACACACACACACTGACCCACCAATATGACACACACACACTGACCCACACACATACACCGACCTATCAACCTGACTTACACAATGACTTGAATGATGTTTAATTTTTGAGATATGTTACCATTTTTATTTTTTTTCAGATGCTTCTCCTTTTGGCAAAGCAGCGCCGCCGACCAGTGATTTGGGCTTTCCCTCGTGCAAATGATGGTGGAATGTGACCGTCCCAGGATTCACACACAGACAGTGGGTGCAGAATTTTAGGATGTCAGAGGAAACCTTCTTATACCTTTGTGCCAAGCTACGTCCAGTAATGGAAAAGAAAAACACAAACTTCAGAGTAAGTTTGCCTGTGAGGAAGAGAGTTGCCATTGCACTGTGGAAGCTGGCTACCAACAGTGAATACAGGAGTATAGGCCATCTTTTTGGTGTCAGCAAATCATCAGTGTGTCGGTGTGTGTAGGACTTCTGTAAGGCTGTGTGCACATTGCTAGCTCCTGAAATTGTTCATTTTCCGGACAGGGAAAAGCTTAAAGACATGGCTGAGTACTTTGAGAACAGGTGGGGCCTTCCACAGTGTGTTGGTGCTATTGATGGCTCACACATACCAATAATAGCACCACAAGAATACCACACCGACTACTTCAACCGAAAAGGCTGGCATTCCATCATCCTCCAGGCAGTAGTGGATGGCAAGGGACTATTCTGGAATGTGAATGTAGGAAAGCCTGGGAGTTTGCATGATGCTCGGGTTCTCCGATTGTCAACACTTTGGGATTGGGTTGGCCAGGGAGGACTGTACCCGGTGAGCACTAAGAACATTTGTGGGGTGAATGTTGGCTATTATGTGCTTGGAGACTCTGCCTACCCTTTACAAAATTGGCTTCTGAAACCATTTCCTGACAATGGGCGCCTAACAACAGAGCAGCAAACCTACAACAAGAAAACATCCAGGGCACGTGTTGTTGTGGAAAATGCTTTTGGGAGACTTAAGGGTAGATGGAGGTGTCTTATGAAGAGGAATGACAGTGACATTCAACTTACCAAATCCATGGTGCTAACTTGCTGTACTCTTCACAATCTTTGTGAAAGCCATGGAGAAGACTTTGACCAGGATTGGCATACATCTCCAGAAGAGCCAGTACCAGTAACAGCAGCACAGGATATGGAAGAAGAGTGTAGTGAAATACGTGAGGCTCTGATGCGGCACCTTAACTTTTAATTTCTCATCGTTAATTAATAAAATGTTTAATTAGTTTTTGCTATATGTTTAATAAAATGTGACAGAAAAGAAATACTCGTAGAAGTCTATTTTGTTTTTTATTCAACAAAAAAATCATCTGCCTACATCTTTTTGATATAAAAATTTAAAAAATGTAGCATCTCTTTAACAGTAACCTAAAGAGGTTGTAAAGGTTTTTTTTTTGTAAGCCAGTGCATAGTTTTTTTTTCTTTTTCTTCAACTTCACTTTTTTTATTTGTCTGAATTTCTCACTTTCTGTTCCTCCTCAGTAAGCACAGCTCTGATGATGTTGTCAAGTTTACTGAGAAGGAACAGGAAGTGATAAATTCAGACAAAGAAAAAAACATTTAGGAAATGTAAGGAAAAGGTGAACCAACAATGCCAAGTATGTATATTCAAAATTGCATCTACACAAGCAAAAGTAAAAAAGAAAAGAAGCGATCGGAGGTGCCTTTTGCTGAAATCCAGGCTGCACCTTCCAAGGCGTGGGTGATAATGCAAAGGAGGCAGAAGGGAATCAGAGCAGCACTACAACTAAAGCCACGTGCAGCAAGGAGGAAATGTGTCCAATCTTGTGTGATCGGTGCTGGCTCAAAAGCAGCCTATTAATAAAATAAAATATAACTTTTTAAAACCAAAATAATCTAATTTTCTGTAAAAGTAAACATGGGTACAGGTCCTGTGCTGCATGAAAGGCACTACTGTCTGGGTGGTGACCTGGGTTGACGATTGGCTCCAATCACTTGAACAAGCTGACCAAGGACACCGAGGAAGGCCTGGTTGAAGGTAGCCAACTGCTCCATCTGCTGCCGGGCAATTTCTGCCTCCTGGCGCATAGCTTCCTGTGCATCCTGACGTAGTGCTTGAAACCGCCTCTCAGAAAGGTTATCCATTCTTTCCAGCTGCCTTTCTTCTGCTGCCCGCATATCCTCCATGACTGTGCACAGATCCAACTGCAACCTTCTTCTTTCACCTGTATTATACAAAAAATATATTGTTTTTGGTAACATCTGTCCAACCAACCATCTGCCCCACTAGACTGTGCCCACTTCTGTTCCCCCTGATCATGTGCTACACCAATACACAACACTGCTCATCTGCCCACCAGAGCTGAACCCCCCCTCTCATCTATTCCACCACTGTACCTCCTGCACATCTCCTCCACAACTGATCCCCCCCCCCTTCTCATCTATTCCACCACTGTACCTCCTGCACATCTCCTCCACAACTGATCCCCCTCCCCTTCTCATCTATTCCACCACTGTACCTCCTGCACATCTCCTCCACAACTGATCCCCCCCTTCTCATCTATTCCACCACTGTACCTCCTGCACATCTCCTCCACAACTGACCCCCCCCTTCTCATCTATTCCACCACTGTACCTCCTGCACATCTCCTCCACAACTGATCCCCCCCCCCTTCTCATCTATTCCACCACTGTACCTTCTGCATATCTGTCCCACTGCTGTTTAGTATAAGACAATGCACAGTTAAAAATTTCTTTATTATTATCATGTCTTACCATTGTGCCGGGGTGCATTGGGAGTACTCTGTGGTTGGCTACTCTGTGGTTGGCTACACTGTGGTTGGCTACTCTGTGGTTGGCTACTCTGTGGTTGGCTTGATGAAAAACTACTGTTGCTGCTGACAGACGTTGAAGGTCCATCATCTGAAAAGTTTGATGCATCATTGGAGAGTCCATCAACGGTTTCTGAAAATAAACATATGGTTAGATATTTTATTTCAAATGGTTAGTAGAGCGATATCCTATGCGAAGTTTAAAAAAAGTAACTTACCAAAGGGGTCTACCATGGATTCGAGAATTACAGTTGCAGAGTCCAGATCTCCCTCCCTGCCTTGGTTTGCTGGCCAATGACCGTAAATGGTGTCCATGGCGTCGTACCACCTCCAAGCAGTTGGACAATTTCCAGTACGGCTGTTGGCGTCCTTAATTTTTTTATATTGAGCTTTAAGCTTTGCCCTACACTGGCCCGACGTCCGTTCGAATCCCTCGGCTGCCATCCGCTGAGAAATATCTTTATAGACCTTTTCATTTCTCACTGATCCATCAAGCTCACTCTGAATAACGCCATCACCAATAATTGATAAGAAAGTAGATAGTTCCTCAGATAACCAGACCCTGCTGTTGTTTGCTGGCATCCTTCTCCTTTATATTGACTAGCGACATGGTGATTGGTCGGCGCTTTGCTTTGACGTCAGCATAGCTGTTTTCTGTCCACCAATCAGTGGAATGTACCGTGTGACGCCAGTAGCTCCGCCCTAACCGTACCGTTCCATTTTCCTATGGACCCACATGAGAAGCAGGACCCTGAATGGTCCGGTACGGTTCGCTTTTATGGCACGCTTTCATAATGGAAACACCCAAAATAGCGAACCGTACCGAACCGTACCGAACCGATCCGCTCAGTGGAAACGAGGCATAAGTGTCTTACAGATGTCAGATCTTCTGCCTAACTTTGGAAAAATCCTTTTGAGGATCGTTTCCAAAGTTAGGCACAGGGATACGCAGGCTGAACAGCAGTTCCGCCTGCGTATCTCCTTTGAAGATTTGGCCCTATGTTTTTACCTCGTTTTTGTCTGTAAATTTTGTAACTAAGTAATTTTTTGTCTTCACTGATGAGGCGGCACTAATGGTCACTAATAGGCTGAACTGGTGGGCATTGATTTTCAGGTAAAGGGAAGTCAAAAAGACACGTGGCCATTCACTGAAAATGGAGGGGAAGCAGTTTAACCTTAAACTGCATAGAGGGTTCTTTATTGTCAGAGCGGTAAGGATGTTGAATTTTCTTCCATATGCAGTGATATCATCAGAGAGCGTCGATAGTTTCAAAAAGCTATGGACACCTTAACAATCACAACATACAGGGATATACAATGCACTATTAACATAAACACAAGGACACACGCACCAATGGATGAACTGGATTGACTGGTGTCTTTTTTTAATCTTACTAACTATGTAACTTTAAAGAAATGTTTTAACAAAAACTAAGAAAATTTAGTTTTTTTCGAAAATGTTTCATATTTTTTTAATTTATGTAGCAAAAGATAAAACACCTAGTGGTGATTAAATACCACCAAAAGAAAACACAATTTGTGTGAAAAAAAATGTATATACATTTTATTTGTGTACAGTGATGTATGACTGAGCAGTGTCCAGTTAAAGTAGACCAGTGCTGAATAGCAAAAAATCCCCTGGTCATGAAAGGGGTTAAACCTTCTGGAGGTCAAGTGTTTAAATGAAAAGTATGGGAATCCTGTTTTTTTCAGAATCATAGTTATCTAGGCGAATGCAGCATCTGTCTCCCGCCGACTCTTCACTGAGAACTGAGCCACGAACTTAGCTGAAGGCTCGGTTCTCACAGCTCTCCAAGCAGAGAGCTGCTGACTGTCAATCAGCAGCTCTCCTGCTCTGCTCCTCCATGCTCACTGGAGCGCTGAGCTGTGGAGGGGCGGGGAGCAGCCATCTCAGACTCTCAGTGGCTCGCTAAGAGGCTAAGACTGCCATCAGTCCAGGCACCTGCCTGATCCAGACTCCCAGAGTCGGGCTGACACGGTGCCTGGACTGATCTTGGTGACGTCAGAAGAGAGCGGACTTCAGACTGCTCTGTGCTGAAAACAGGTCACAGGAGTGCAAAACGAAATGCACTTCTGTGACCCATAGGAGAAGCCCAGCCAAATGAGCTCAGGCTGGACTTCTCCTTTAAATACCTAAAGTGTTTTTTCACAGCAAAACAGCATTACTTTTATAGGGTCAGCGTGTGCAGCAATATAGTGATGTCTGGTGGACTTAATCACCCATTGTCTTCTAGTAGACTCTCAAGGTAAGAGATCCCTGCTTTTGCTAATAATATATAAATAGCTGCATGTCTATAGCCTAGTCACAGGTTCACTTTAGATAAAAAAAGAAAAAAGACTTGTTGAGCCACTGTCCCATAAATCTAAAATAGAACAGAAAAATTGGCAATTAAGGAAAGAAATACTTGCAATATTGTAGGATCTCTCATCCCATTATCTTTGTATTTTCCATTCACATAGAATCAGAGGAAAGTCAAATTATTCCTATTCAAAATAAAAGCCACCAAAACACTATTTGTATTATGGAAAACCAATAATTAAATCATAATTACAGCCTAATTGATGGCGCAAAGCTAACATTATGTATATCAAAAAACAGAAATGTTTCCAAGCTGTCTGCACACATAAAAGCCAAACAGGATAAAATAAGGTCTTCTTCCAAAACACAGTCTATTTGGGAAAGTGTTTTTCTGCTTGGCTCCAAGAATAAAGAGACAGTAAAAGCCAGTAAATGTCATAGGGACATCTGTAAATGTACATAATAAAGTATAATCTGTCATTTGCTGTGTGCCTATACATCAGATTTTAAAAACTGTATTGTTATTACACTAAAACTTGTTACTAATTTAAATGAGTTCAGCTTGCAAGAGAAATCTGCAGGCTGCCATTGCCGACCTTTCCTTCATGCTCTAGCTTCAATACTTTCTAAGTTATTGACCTGGAACATGAAGTGTGAGGTCAACAAAATGGTTCATTGTCCGATAAGCTATATACAATAAGTATACAGGATATGTACATTATTTATTTCAAATAAATAATTAGCTACTTTCCTAAGAAGCGGTTTAAATATGACACTTCCAAAACACACATAAACCTTTGTCGTCAGAAGAACAACATATACCTCGCTGGGGTATTCCTCCACAGGAATATGTTAGGATCAAAATTTGTAAGCTACACTTACTATTTTATATAAATCGTTATTTCCGCGCTAAGGTGAGTATATATATATATAGAGAGAGAGAGAGAGGGAGAGATAGAGAGGGAGAGAGAGAGAGAGAGAGAGAGAAGTGTGGCTGCTGCCTACCCCAAAGACTCCACTAGGTGGAGTTGTTGAAATAGTATAAAATGATGGGGGGAGGGGCATGGCGGCGCTGCCAAATAAATATGTGTATATAGTGCCTTACATCATAACATCCTCTACGTGCTCAGTGTTAGGCCCCGTACACACGATAGAATCCATCCGCTGAAAAATCCCAGCAAATGGGTTTCAGCGGATAGATCCTATGGTGTGTACACTCCAGCGGATCTGTTTCCGCGGATATTTCTCCCCTGGGATGGATTCCAGCAGATCGAATATTTGCTGACATGCCAAACAAATCCATCTGCTGGAATCCATCCCAACGGATGGATCCGCTGGTCTGTATAGACTCACCGGATCCATCCGTCCGAAGGGATCCCCCGCATGCGTCGTAATGATTCGACGCATGCGTGGAATTCCTTATATGACAGCGTCGCGCACGTCGCCGCGCGACGGCGCGACACGTCATCGCCAGAGGATTTCGGCGCGGATTTCAATGCGATGGTGAGTACACTCCATCGCATTAAAATCTGCTGAAATCCTCGAGAGGATTTATCCGCGGAAACGGACCGCTGGACCGTGTCCGCGGATAAATCCTCCCGTGTGTATGGGGCCTAAGTGATGATCCATTTGGACTAATAAACAACATCTAAAAATAATAATCAAAATAAATAAAATGCAAAGTGCTTATGGTGCAAAATGTGACCATCAAACTGTTTCAGTTCATCAAATTTTTTATTTTCTTGAAACAACAGAAAATGAAAAATATAAAATTATAAAATGTGTTCTCTGGTCCAAAAAAATAAACAAACTTGTGTACTAGTGTCGTGATGGCTTGTGCATAAATCTGACACCGCTTCCAGTGCAAAAAGGTGATTCACTCGTGCTCCCCTCCTGGTTCCACGCTCACCAGAAAGCGGTACCCCTGCGGGGGTAAAGCACATCCAAACGGAGTTGCCCCTGATTTCAGTGCCAAATCGATTCCCCGATAGTTGCAGTCATGTGGTACGCTCACATATGGATGAATGGAAAAGATTGACACTCATAGCGTGAATCCGTAAAAAAGAAATATATATGAGTTTATTCAATCAAAAAGCAGGTTGTAACTTTAAAACCGCACTCTCAATAGTGCAGTAACAATCGTTTACAGTCAAGAATCTGGGACGCCTTGTGCTCCACAGACAAAAATTCACAACCGGAAATGACATGATGGCGCTCCCAGCTCTGTTTGTTTATTTTTTTAACTGTTTTTTGCACCAAACAATACATTTTATATTTTCATATCTTTCATTTCCTGTTGTTTCAAGGAAATTTCCAATTTGATGAACTGAAACAGTTTAATGGTCATGTTTTGCACTTTATTTATATTGATTATTGTATTTGTCATAGATGATGTTTATTAGTCCAAATGGATCATCACTTACACTGAGCATGTAGTGGATGTTATGATGTAAGGCACTATATACACATATTTATTCTTATATATTAGGCAGTGCAGTGCCACCATACCCCTCTACAATTAATATTTTGTTTTCTAGGATGTGGGCTAGCAGTACATAGTGAATCACTGGCCACAGAAACAAGCATGTGCATACCAAGTGCAGGACTTTTTATATTGATACGGTTAAGTTGGCCATACTTGGGTCGATAGTTGGCTGGCTAAGCATGGACTTGATACATTTTGATTCATCTGTGGCCACTGCAGTTGAACAGAGGTCAATCTATCAATTGACCTCTGTTAAATAATCATTTCGGGTTTACCACTCAATCAGCAGTGCTGATCTGTGTATTCTGCCAGGGGTAGGGGGAGCCTTCCCTCTTCCTTGCTGTCAGAATACAATCGCACAGCGGGAAGGATTCCCCCATCCTCCTCAAATATGTGGATGGGAGAATCAAATCAAAAAAATGAATCATGTATGGCCGGCATTATTCTAGTCTGTGACTTACTAACCAAATAAGTAAATATAAGTGGAGCAGAAAAAAATAATGTAGCAATGGCAGCTCCCATACGTTTATCCTAACAGATCCCCATGAAAACATTGTGGTTGGTTTACTATAGAAGTTGCAGACTACTAGATTTGAAAAACGATTTGGTGGAGCAGCAAGAAACCGTAGGCATGTAGACCCACTAGTGGTAAGACACAAGTTAACCAATTGTGGAAGCTTACATATTTTTGCTTGAGCAGTGATAGTATGCCATCAAACTTTAGTAAATATATTACCACTACAGTTGGTGTATGTGGAACATTGCCAAAGCTTGGAAATGGTGCTCTGTTAGTAGAGGTGTGTCTCCTGCATGCCTGTTTTGTGAATAATTTTTAAAGAGATTGGTTTTGACATGCACTTTCATGACTCCTATTTTGTAGCAGAAAATAGTATACTCCATTACTGGTGAACAGCTTTTAAAATGACTTTAACAGGTCATGAGACTGGACTTTCTTTGGGGGAATAACACATTTATTTGGTGCATCTGTTTTCAAATTAGCCAAAGGGGACAATAATAAAAATACTGGGTATGTGTTTTCACTCAAATGATGGACCTTGTCTAGGGATCTGCGTGTTTATTTTCATGTAATTCTTCCTGGAAATGAATAATACATTCTGATAAGTCCCCCTCATACTTCCATATCCCATGAATTGAACAGGCTGTAGGAATGAGACCCTTCTTAACATAGGGACAAGGTGCCTCACAAGGGGGAAGCTTATCCACTCCCCTATTAAGGAACTTTCCCAATGTTGTCCTCCCTTTGCTGGCCACCCAGACTATATGTCGGGACAAAGGTATGGTTTAAATTGTAAGGGGAAACCTGTTCCGTTTTGCACCGAGTTTTTTTCTTGTTTTAATGTGTCTTTCAAAGATCTATACTGTACTGCGTCATAACAGCATGTTCAATTCTAAGGCATGTCTGAAGCATGTTATTTAAAGGACTTGTTTTTTTTTCAGATGGTGACCTTGAAGCCTACTAAATAGACCCTCTCGTCACTGAATGGGCTTTGTTAAATATTTGTTTGGCATGCACATGTTCCCCATGACTGTGCCCAGTTCTTCATATCTTTTTTGACAATAGCTTGCCTATAAACTGCAAAGCAGGTGAAGTTTGGGTTTGGCAAACCTCAAAGCGCACTAAGCTAGGGCTCACCGAACTTGAGGTTGAAGTTCAGGAAGATTTTCTCTTTCCCATTCATTAGCAAATAACAATGGCCGTGGTACACATAAAATGTAAGAAAACCTATGGTGACCTAAAAGGAAACAAACATTCAAATAGATTGTAAGCAAAAACACCATTAAAAAAAGCCTACAGTATCTGACCCTTGATCCTGGCCAACCACTGTCTTGCAAACGCACATATTATTGGATATCTATAGCAGGCTGGCTGAGCAGAGAAACTATTATGCACTGCCCACATACAGGAAAGGGATGGTGAGGGTGCTGCTCCCCTTTCAAACTACCACCAGTATGACAGAGTGTTTATGCAAGTGTTTAATGCAATTTGCCCAGCACCCACAATATATCCAATTTCTGTAAACAGATATTGTAGAGCAGGGGTGCCCAACCAGTGGCCCGCAGAGCCCTCTTATGTGGCCCGCGACCTCCTTCTCTGGGATGGTGGGTTGGCAAGCCCAGATCGCGGTTTTCCAATCCGCCAACCTTAGAGCATCAGTGTTGTGAATGAAGACGGCGGAAGCCGCATAAGCTGATGCTTCCTTTACAGCTCCTGCCACAAGCAGAGTGATACCAAATGCACTCTGTTTTAACCTGCAGGTTTGGTGCACTTTCAGACAGTGCTCCACACCTGCAGGATATAATAGAAGTCTATGGCAAAGTGCAGCTAACCCGCTGGAAAGCCACAGGTGCACTGCACCCGCGGTGTGGGTAAACCACAGCGCATCAGTGTGAAAGCAGCCTAATACCCCTTTCACACGATCAGTTGACCCTCCATTCACCTCTATAGAGCAGTAGATGTAAACAGACTTGTGTCTATTTACACCCACCTACCTCCAATCTGACCTGCTAAAAAAAACAGAAGGGTATCTGTCCCTTTCCATATGGGTGGATCAGAGGGTCCATATTTGGCCCGCGACCAATTGCCAAGTTGCTTAAGTGGCCCTTGCTCTTCAAAGGGTTGGGCATCCCTGTTGTAGAGGATATCAAGATGGCTTTCTTCAGGAACCAAAAGCACATCTGTCATACCAGCTTCCAGACTGTGCTAACAGGCTTTCCAGGGTACGTGAACCTCACACTCTAGGATGTTAATGTCCTAAAACGATACAAAAACAATTTGTAATGCGTATACAAGTACAATTTAAAAAATAGTGAATCATCTCTTAATCTCTTTATTTTATGCCTTAATCTGATTCAATTCATGGACTTGTCTCCTATTGCCTTTCTTTTTTGCTGTACCCCTAATAATGTTCTATGAGTTACTCCTTCCATCTCCCACCCCCAATTCCAAACTATAAAAACTCCCCAATTGCTTTGGCAATGCTAAAATTTATTTTATTGTGCCATTAAAACTTACTTGAATTGGACTGAGCAGAAAAGCAAGAGAGCAAATGAAAGAGAGTGTGGTAGAGCGAGTGAGACAGGATAGATGCACATTTAACAAAGAAGAATAGCTACTACTGCATAGGTAAAAAACAAATGCATGTGACCACCATTTCATTTTCCTGTTGTCAGTACTAAATTCAGGTGTGTGAACCAGTGAAAAATATTGAAATTTGTGAAAAAATTAAAATATTGTAATTTGCAGTTATAAGATGTACAGTGGGGATCGAAAGTTTGGGCACCCCAGGTAAAAAATTGTATTAATGTGCATAACGAAGCCAAAGAAAGATGGAAAAATCTCCAAAAGGCATTAAATTACAGATTAGACATTCTTATATGTCAAAAAAAGTTAGATTTTATTTCCATCATTTACATAAAATGGCGTCTGCAAAAGTTTGGGCACCCTGCAGAATTTATAGCATTGCACTGCCCCCTTTGCAAATGTGAGACCTGCCAGTGTCATGGATTGTGCTCAATCATCGTCTGGGAAGACCAGGTGATGTCAATCTCAAAGGTTTTAAATGCCCAGACTCATCTGACCTTGCCCCAACAATCAGCACCATGGGTTCTTCTAAGCAGTTGTCTAGAAAACTGAAACTGAAAATAGTTGACGCTCACAAAGCTGGAGAAGGCTATAAGAAGATAGCAAAGCGTTTTCAGATGTCAATATCCTCTGTTCGGAATGTAATTAAGAAATGGCAGTCATCAGGAACAGTGGAAGTTAAAGCAAGATCTGGAAGACCAAGAAAAATATCAGACAGAACAGCTCGCAGGATTGTGAGAAAAGCAATGTAAAACCCACGTTTGACTGCACGATCCCTCCAGAAAGATCTGGCAGACACTGGAGTTGTGGTACACTATTCCGCTATAAAGAGATACTTGTACAAATATGGTCTTCATGGAAGAGTCATCAGAAGAAAACCTCTTCTACGTCCTCACCACAAAAATCAGCGTTTGACCTTTGCAAATGAACATATAGACAAGCCTGATGCATTTTGGAAACAAGTTCTGTGGACCGATGAGTTTAAAATAGAACTTTTTGGCCAGAATGAGCAAAGGTACGTTTGGAGAAGAAAGGGCACAGAATTTAATGAAAAGAACCTCTGTCCAACTGTTAAGCATGGGGGTGGATCAATCATGCTTTTGGGTTGTATTGCAGCCAGTGGCACAGGGAACATTTCACGAGTAGAAGGAAAATGGATTCAATAAAATGTCAGCAAATTTTGGATGGTAACTTGATGCCATCTGTGAAAAAGCTGAAGTTAAAGAGAGGATGGCTTCTACAAATGGATAATGATCCTAAACACACCTCAAAATCCACGGGGGATTACATCAAGAGGCGTAAACTGAAGGTTTTGCCATGGCCTTCACAATCTCCTGACCTCAACATAATTGAAAATCTATGGATAGACCTTAAAAGAGCAGTGCGTGACAGACAGCCCAGAAATCTCAAAGAACTGGAAGACTTTTGTAAGGAAGAATGGGCAAAGATACCTCAAAAAAGAATTGAAAGACTCTTGGCTGGCTACAAAAAGCGTTTACAAGCTGTGATACTTGCCAAAGGGGGCAGTACAAGATATTAACTCTGCAGGGTGCCCAAACTTTTGAAGACGCCATTTTTTTGTTTTCTGTAATTTTGAAAGTGTAAATGATGGAAATAAAATTGAACTTTTTTTGACATATTATAAGAATGTCTAATCTGTAATTTGATGCCTTTTGGAGATTTTTTCATCTTTCATTGGCCTTGTTATGTACATTAATACAAATTTTTACCTGGGGTGCCCAAACTTTCGATCCACTGTATACTATCTTGTTCAATATATAGCTATTAATAATCAGCTTTAAAAGTAGCTGCTTCACATACAAAACTTGTTCCATAATAAAACAGCCAATATAAACTTTAGTTTAAGTAAAATAGCATTGATCCCGAAATTGTTACATTTTCGCTTTAAAATAACACTGTAACTGCTTGTATTACGCTGTCTATTTTTAACATCAGCTTGTCTGGAATATTATACCTATAATGTTTAGTTTCCAGTTAAATGAAGTGCTGGTATAGGAGCACTGCATGGGAAAATATTCCACAAAGCAGTGGAAAACCAGCCAAACTTTATATCTCTAGGCACCCACTGGCAACCTTTTCCAGCCACAATGGCATGTCAGCTAATTGCGTTACTATGATCCTGTTTTTAACAAGCCAATGTTTCTCCTCTACGTCTTGGTAGAAAGTTTAAATTCTGCATAAATAATAATAGGTTTCCATTCTAGATCAGCACCATCAATATACAGCAACATTAATGTGCCTAAATATAATACAGCAGTTGTAGAGTTCTAGTGTGAGGTTGAACGACACTCCTATTTTACTGCCTACACAGAATGTTGTGTTTGACCTGAGCCAGCAGTTTTCATTTTCCTTACTTGATGTCACTTGAGTTAACTGAATATTGGAGATTGTGTTTTAATTTGATGCTCTGGGCAGCATGCTAATTGGTTACATAATGCTAGTGATAGGCAGTCATTGTAACAGAATTGTAGATTTACTGCATTATTATGTTTGTGACTTGCTTTACAGTTTCTTTATGCCTAAACGGAGGTGTTGACACAGGCTTATCTAAGCGTAACACCCATATGAGGGCCATGTTTTTCCCAAACAGGATGCATAGATGGTCCGTGCATCCACGTACAGCCAGTCCAATTCATGTCAATTGGGATGCAATGGACACAGCCGCCATTACCAATTTGACATCCAATTACCTATAGGTGCATGCGGGTGCCTGTCCCCAAACGTAGATAGTGTGCATTCTGGGACATGCACCCACACGGATGTCAAATTGGGAGCAGCCACTGCTTTCCAATTGACATGAATGGGACTGTTTACACACAGATGCACAGAACACCTGTGTATCCCATACAGGCAAAGCACAGCCCTCAGACGGATTTATGCTTAAAGGGTAACTCCACTTTTATTGAGAAAAGAACATTGCCCTTTGGAAGATCTACTGTATGTACATTGCAAGGATTATAACAACCTTTGTTGCAGATTCCTACCTTTTGTTATTTTGCATAAATCACTGTTTGTTCCTCTGTGCCTCTGGATTGAGTGGGTCTAATGGGCGTGGTTTCATAATTATTAGTCAACTGTGCAGCTGCACAGCACTAATGAGGAAAGCTTCTGGGCCTGCATCCCTTTAGATGTGTTCCTATTGGGAGTATCTCATAAAAAATGAAATTTTTGTTGCAGGGGATGCCTGAAATCTGACTTGTATCTTAGGCAGACTTTTGGGGAAATTGGTGAGTCAATCACACAAGCAGAAAATGATGTTTCTGGGGGGTGGTCAGTACACATTCTGTGTATAGAACAGCTGCGGGTAGCCATATTGCATTGCATTTTCAGAAGATTACAGCGGCTGCAAATTGAAAAAGAAAGGTCATTTTTAATAACATTCAATTACAATATGACTTGTGTCACAATTGTATAAGCTATATAATTTTTTCTTTATTTGCTATTCCCCCCCCCCCCCCCCATGAAAGTGGAGTTACCTGTTAAGTATGCCCATGTGAAGGATGCCCTATGCAATAACTGGGTTATCTTCTTTGTTTTTAGTGTATCCTTATTGCTTTAAAAATAACTTCCTTTTTTTTCTTCTTTTTATTTATCAGAAATAACGTTTATTGAGTTAAAACCAATAAACAAAGCTCATACAACCTATACACATAACAGTAGTGGTGTTCCAAAGTACTCAAAAGATACATAGAATATGACATATCCAGGGAGCAACATTCATCCCAAAAATAAAAATCAAGCCAGCAAGAGATATGTGTAGTAGAAAACAGTAGCAGCAAAAACATGACCATTCAAAGTAAAGGTTTCCGACATTTCCAAAAGAGACATAGGCAATATCTCAACCCAAAATTCTATCCACCACTATGTCAAAAGGAGCAAGGGCTGGGACTGCCAGCCAGTCCTCCCCGTTTTTAAATGTTCTTTGCCACCCCTTAAGCTGGAAGATAACCTTTTCTAGTCTAAGGCCTCGTACACACGACCGAACATGTCCGCTGAAACACGGACCAGTTTCCGCGGACATGTCCGACCGTGTATAGGGCCTAGCGGACAGTTTTCCGGCGGAGCGGACAGGTTTCCAGCGGACAAAAGTTTCTTAGCATGCTAAGAAACTTGTCCGCTGGAAAGCTGTCCGTCGGACATGTCCCATGGTTCGTATGACTCATCGGACATGTCTGCTGGTTATGATGTATAACCAGCGGCCCGAAATCCCGCCCATGCATCAAATTGATTCGACAAATGCGTGGAAGCATTGTACTTCCGTGTCAGAGAACGTCGGTGTCGTATACGTCACCGCGTTCTCTGTCCGCAGGGATTTTGGTCTGATGGTGTGTACACACATCAGACCAAAACCTGTCTGGTCGTGTGTACAAGGCCTAAGGCTTTCACCCACATGGACCACTCACTCTTTATGGATGGGGGCCGTGTCTGATTTCCACTGTTGTAGAAAGAGTCGGCAGGCTTGAAACAGTGCCCTATTTACAGCTGCCCTCTGAAACTCAGTCAATGGGAGGTCATCGAGAATACCCATAATACACTGAGTAAGTTCAACAGGAATGGTAAAAAAACAGCATTAATAGTAGTATGGAGCTTGGGACAGAGGCTTGGATGAGGTTGCTCTGTGTTGCAGAGAATAATGTATAACTGAGAAAGTCTTTGGGAAGTACTGAGGGAACAGAACAAGTCTAAAGCGTTATCCCACGAATCTTCCTCTAAGTGACCCACATCCTGCTCCCACTGTTCTTTAGCTTTACAAGTATGCCCTTCTAGCTAAGAGACGAGTTATATAGGTCAACAAATGAGCGAAGAGAGACATTCCTGGAGACCTGGTGTAAAGGGGTAATTCCCCAGCGTTTCCACATCCAGGCACATGGCAACTTCTCCAGCTCCACATGGATAGAGTTATGCCAGATAGGGCTGTAAGTAGTAAATCCCGTGACTCTATGGAGCACTTGTTAGGATAGAAGGAAAAATGGATGCGGCAAAACACCATCCAATTCTTGAGGAAAATCTGCTGCCCTCTGCCAGAAAGTTGTCAATGGGAAGAAGTGTTACCTTCCAACATGACAATGACTCAAAGCACACAGCAAATATGTCCACACAAGGTCAAAAGAGAAAAAAGGTGAATTTCCTTGCATGACCTAGTCAGAGCCCAGACTTAAAACCCATTGAAAATTTGTAGAATGACTTGAAGACTGCATTCTACAAATGTGGAATCACATCTCACTCGGTCCACCCCAGCAATTGTAGGAATAAGCTCTCATAGTGTTGTACATTAATAACTTTTTATTCCATAAAAGCCAAACTTGCACATCAGAACTTAAACACAAAAAATTATACATAAAGAGGGAACAACAGCAGCATGATGGCGTTAGTGCACACAACTCGGCTCTACGCGTTTCGTTATGATATCTGTTCGACAAGGGCAAAAAAAGTAGCTGTTCTTAAAATTTTGCGAGTTAAAATTTTCCTGTTTTCTGCCTCTGGACTGTTATTCTTCCCTGCACCTTAGGAGAGGAAGGTGTTGGGTAGTCCTAAGACTGTGTTATGTAGTAGAAACGCACTCCCTGTCTCAGTGACAACGCTGCTCAGTGCAGTTGTCTTCCTAGGACAGGAAGTGCCTTATTGGCAGGAATACCAGGTTAAAATAAGAAAAGTGTGAAAAAAAAGAAAACAAATGCAGCCACAACATCTAAGGTGACAGTTAGCTGCAACACTATCGATTTTTGTTCTTGGGTTCAAAAAATCTTAAATATTCAGTGTATTTAGCCAATTTAGAATTCCTAAATAATTTACATGCTTTCAGGGAAAGTAATTTGTTTACCCACTTGAAGCCCATGCTAAAGCTGAAAGACGGCTACAGTAGGGGCCTAAATTGCCAGGACATCCTCCTGTAATGGCACTGCCCAAACACCCCCTGCGACTCACTCTGTTTACCGAGTCTTTGGGACTCAGCTGATACAGATCGGAGTAAAGGGCCGATCCTGGCCCTTTACTACGTGATCAGCTGTCAGCCAATGACAGCTGATCACATGATGTAAACAGCAGCCGGTAATCTGTTTTTTTCCCCTCATGCTGGCAACATGAGGATAAAACAACAAGCCGATTACCGGCTTCTATAAAAGGGACATCGGTCCCATACAGTTCTGCTAATCAGTGCCCACCATTGCCACCTACCAGTGCCCATCATTGCTGCCTCATCAGTGCCACATATCAGTGCTGCCTATCAGTGCCGCTTATCAGTGTCACCTATTAGTGCCCATCAGTGCCACCTATCAGTGCAGCCTCATCAGTGCCTCCTGATCAGTGCCCACCAGTGCTGCCTCATCAGTGCCACCTATGAGTGCAGGAAGGTATGTGCCCCGTAGACAAGTGGTTTAAGTTAGCATAAACCACCTAACAAACTTTAACTATTTTACATTATGCCCTGCTGTCTAAAATGTAAACTCCTGGGAACATTTGTATCACACATATCTATTAGTTGTGCCCATCTCCCTTCAGCTGTCAGTACCTAAACACAGGCACGGAGGCTGGTCACGTTGGGTCAGCCAATCAGTGGCGTAAAAAGTGGGTGTCAAATACTTTATTACACTGTTTTGGTACACTTTAGTGGCAGAGTTGGAATTTCTTACAATCCTGCATTTGCCCTGGGTTTGATTTAAAGCCAAAATAAAATTAACTGTGGAAGTGTTCACTATTTACATGAGGCTTGAAAGATGTGAGGAAGTCATCAGTATGTCAGCTGTTGTACCATGTATTGTAACAACTGTTACTAAATCACACACATCTACATTGTTACTAGTACAGCTGCACCAGTGGAACAGCCATCTGTTCATTTCAGAAAAACACATTTCGGTTCTATATTTAAAGCAAACTGTGTGTTTTATCCATGCAGGGCAAAGCCACAGGTTTTCCCAAATGCCCACCTCCCTAGCAGCTCATATTTTCAGTGAACAGGAGTGAGGACAGGAATCCACATGTATGCACTAAATCACTCTAGTCAGAGCTGTCTCCCCAGCGCCTTGTGAACAGTGGTCAGTCAATAAGCACTGTAAAGCCTAGAACACACGGGCCAAATGTTGGTCAGCATTGGCCGGCTCAATAGAAACCAGCCGACATTTCGGCCCACAATTATGGCAGCCAGGCCGGAATGTTCTGGCGGGGGAGGGGCAGGCGCCCTGTCAGAACATAATAGCTCAGCAGGGGTGATCGCCATAGTAACATCAGATTGTTAGTACAGCGGCTCCAACCTGAGCTGTCAGTTTTTTTCATTCAACCCAGCGGTGGTGTGTACTAGGCTTACTTGCTGTAAGGCCAAGTTTACGTAGGCGTAATTAAGCCTTCGTCTGATGCGAAGGGTCGCGTTTGCCAGCATAGTTCCATGCATTTACTTGGAGGCTGTCAGGGAATTAGTAGACCAGACTGTGTGGACTGCACAGAGAGAACCAAAAACGCATGTAAGGTAAATAATAATGATTTTTTTAAGATAGGTGATAAATAAGTAAATATAAACAGTACAAAACCAACCGAACAGAAACCCACAAATAACAAATAGTATATACAGCAAAGGGGCAGTACCAGAATCTCAGACGTAAGCCAGGCCAGGGTCATACACAGCAGATCAGCAAATAGACAAGGGATGTTCCAGAAACATAAACGTAAACATAAACGTTATGCCTCGTACACACGATCAGAATTTCTGATGGAAAAAGTCCAACTGACTTTTTCCATCGGAAATTCTGACCGTGTGTATGCCCCATCAGAGTAATTCCATCGGAAATTCCGATGAATTCCATTGAAGTTTACATAGAGAACATGTTCTCTTTTCCTCCGATGTGAATTTGGTCAGACAAAGGTCCGATCGTGTGTACAGGGCATTGGCCAGTCATACACAGGGAGATCAGTAGATGGGGACAGGGAACAAACAGGACAGGGAGGGGATGGATCGGGCTGTAGGGTGAAGGTAAAGGTAACAGGAACGCAGGAGGAACTGGGTCTGGATAAGCTTGGGACCAGGGTCAGATGCAGGTTCAGGATTGGGTAGCAGGCATGCAAGGTCAGGGCGCAAGGAGAGAGATACCAAGACAATGAGAGTACTCATCAGCCGGGTATTTATGAAACTGACAGTAATTGGCCTCATGTAACACCTGAGCACAGAAGGTGCTTTCTGCTCCACACTGCTGGGATACACCCGCTGGTGGACACCGGTACTATGGCCCAAGGATCCAACACCTTTGCAAAAAGCACTGGTGGTTAGTGGTATTTCTTTCCCTTTTAAAAGTATTGGTAGTCAGAGATATTTTTCTCCCTTCTCCCCTGAAAAGTATTAGTGAACAGTGGTATTTTTCCCCTCTCCACCCTTGGAAAGCATTCATGATCATTAGAATTGCCTCCCCTTCACCCCCTAAATAAGTATTGGGGGTAAGTGCTTTCTCTGAACCCTTGAAAAGCATTGGTGATCAGTGGCATGTCTCACCCTGCACCCCTAAAAGAAGCATTGGGATCAGTAGTATTTCTCCCACACCCTCTTGAAAGCATTGGTGGTCAGTTAGTCCGTGATATCCCAAGATCGGTGGTATTTCTAGCCCCCTAAAAAACACTGCCCTTCCCCTGAAAAACATTTGTGTTTAGTTTTATTTCTTCTTCCTCCCTAAAAAGCATTTGTGGTCAGTGGTATCCCCCCACTCCCCTAAAGAAGGTGGTTAGTGGTATTTCTCCCTCTCCTCCTAAATAGCATTGGTGTTCAATAGTACTTCTTCACCATCTCCCCCTAAATAAACATTGGTGGTCAGTGTTACTTTCTTCCCCCTCCTCCAAAAAGCACTTGTGGTAAAGGGTATTTCTCTCCTCCTAAAAAGCGCTGATGGTGGTAAGGGGTATTTCTCTCCTCCTAAAAAGCACTGGTGCTCATTTCTTTTTCCTGATCCCTGAAAAGCATTGGTGGTCAGCGGGAGATACAACGAAAGAGCACATACTTCTCTTCTGTGCTGTGTACCATGCCACTACCTGTACATAGATTTCACCACCAGAATTATGTTCATATTCTTTTTGGTAGGAGATCACTCCACTGTGCAGTATATTCTTAGGAGTGGTTTTAGCACTTGACTGTGAGACACAGCTTCGGTTTTGTTGAAATTCGGGGACAGTCCCGCATAATCCGAGACGGTTGGGGGGGTATAGTGTCAAATCAGAATTTTTTTTAAATCGGCTCTACTGAGTAACACTGGTTGTGAGATTAGGTTCCCTTGATACGTTACTCAGTGCTATAAAATATGTGACAATATGTAGTCGACCAAGTCATCACAGCACAGCTGATTTAAGGCCTTAGGCCGGCCATACACGTTTTGGCTCTTCAGCAGTAACTGGCTGAGATTCGAACCATTAATGGGCAGGCTGCTAGCCTAAAGCCTAATACACACAGGATAAATGTCAGGTGGCATCGACCGGTTCAGTAGAAACTGGCCGACATTCGGACCAGGTGAACAGCAGCCGGTCCGACAAAAGCCAGCTTCTGCCAAAGGCTCATGATTGAAAAAGGTCAGCCAACCAGCTCTTGATCAGCTCTCTCAGCAAATGACAGGAAAAGGGGCAATTATAGCCCCCTTTTCCTCATGGGAGAGCAACGGGGGACAGTGTTAGGCTTCTGGGGGGGGGGGTTTTCTTAGCCCCCTGTGAAAAAATTTGATTATTTGGCCTTTGGGTGACCTTTCCTGGGCATGAATAGAATGCCCGGGAAAGGTCAGTTTAAACTTGCTCATTTGTCCCCCAGGTGACCTTTCTGGGGGATTTTTTGGCGGGCTCTCTGAACTTTGGGTGACCCTTCCTGGGCTTCTGGACAGAAAGCCTGGGAAGGGTCAGTTCAAACCTGTCAGAACCAGTGGGTTTTAGCCCATTTTTGGGCTATTTAAAGCGGGTTCCGTTCAGCCCAGGCTCATTCGCCTCAGAAGACATTGGAGCTGTGGTGTTCCTCCCCTCCCACCCCCCTCTTTTCAGAATATATCTTGTCGCGGTTGTTTCTTATGTGGTAGTGTCACCTTTGCTTTATTAAAAAGGAAAAAAAAGAAGGTTTTTTAACAGCAAATGCTATGCTCATATTTATTTGATTATATATTTATGTTAAAAATATATTTTGTGAAGTTGGTTCTAGTGTGCTAGCTGGGTAATTGTGTTGGCAGCCTGAGCCGTAGTGGCTAGGTTAGCTTTAATGCTTTATTTTTATGCTTATTTATTTATATTTTGTTGACAATATTTATCACGATATTTTAAAACCAATATTAAATAACCGTGGCCTTTAACATCCAACAGTGGTCTGCTGTCTTTTATTTATTTATTTATTTATTTAAAGTGTTAAGGGTAATTCCTGTCTGCTATCTCATGACTGAGAGCACTGACCGGAGTGTTCTTGCGGGGGGGTTGGTGTTTTCCGTGTCAGAACACAATAGAACAGCAAGGGAGATTTCTGTACTAGCATTGGATTGTTAGTACAGCAGCTCCGACCTGAGCTGTCTGTATTTTTTTTTAGTTCAACTCAGCGGGTTGTATTGTTTTCTAGGCTTCAGACTGCAGACTTTACACTTAGCGCTCTCATGGGAGTGAACAGTCACGGTTGAAAAAACTGCTGATGATTTAGGATGACAAATATGAAGTGCGTATGAAGAAGTTGTCAAGCGAACACTGAATGAACACCGTGCAAATTATTCATGCATTTGTCATCTCATGGTAACTAGAAGTTTTAAGTCGATTCATATTTTTCCTAATAAAATCTTGAGGATGTTTTTGTTTCTAACCTTTCATAGCATCACCCCACTAGTATTTGTCTTGCTGTCTCTTTTTTTGTGTGTGTGTGTGTATATGTACAAATATTCCTAATGTCAGGCTGAGAGTCGAGCCCAAACAAATAGTCATAGCCCGGCGTGTCACAGGGAATTACTTTTCCAGAATGCCTCTGCCAGTTCTGTATGACTGAGGTCCACCCAGTACTCAGGATGTTCAAAATAATATAATAATGTCTGGAGATAGCAGTTTCATACATCATCATTTATTTATACTTCTGGGGAAGTATTGATCGGAGACTGATAATGAATGATTATCAATAACATTGACATGGCAATATACTGATAGGATATGAATGAGTTGAAAAAAAGGTATTTATCTTTATTTTGTACTGAAAAATCTATATACTGTATTGTTGCAAATAATCAATGATGTAATGTGATTATTCCCAATCCTCTTACTTCACTGTCAGTGATATTAGGAACACACAGATGGTGTAACTATTTAGTCAAATCCCAAAGATGGGCTGTGTACAGACATACCAGTGAGGTCAGAAAAAGACGCTCATTCCTAAGAGGTGAGTGGATGAGTTGTGTGGGACTTGGCAGCCAATCAGAAAGGATGTAGATGGGTTCTTGGGCCAAGATGATGAAATGTTTTCCTTCAGTCAGCAGGTAAGCCGAGTATTGATGATTACATGGAGCTCTTCCTTTTTTTTTTATTCATTTAGGTTTCCTTTATTGCTGGAGAAAATTCTTAAATGTGATTTTTATTATATATTAACCCCTTCCTTACCGGGCCATAGTAATATGACGCCGGCGGGAACCCTCCCTCCGGGTGGACGTCAATAGATGTCCTTTCCTCCCGGCCATCTAGGGGTTGCGCGTGCCCGGCGGCCGCAATGTCCGCCGGACACCCGCGATTGGCCGCGATCACGGCAGGAGTGTGGATCTGTGTGTGTAAACACACAGATCCACCTCCTGTCAGAGGTGAGGAGACCGATGTGTGTTCCCAGTACAGAGGAACACACACATCGGACGGGCAATCATACCACTATAAAGTCATGCCGCCTTACGTATTATTTCTACAACTTAACCACTTCACAGTCGGAAGATTTTCCCCTTTTCATAACCAGGCCATTTTTGCGATACAGCACTTTAACAGCTCTCTTAACCCCAATCAAAGCTCATGTCACTAAATAAAATGGTTAGCTTACAGTCCTGTTTACACCTTGCTTTTGCTTGGTGTTTCGAAGAGGCTTTGATGAGGCTTCAGTGGGGCTTTGATGAGCCTTTGGTGGGGCTTTGCTGGGGCTTTGGTGAGGCTTCGATGGGGCTTAATTGGTGCTTCAATCGAGCTTCGCCATAGACTTCTATGGAGGCTTTGAAGACGCTTTGAAGCACCACTAAAGTTACATGGGGTATCATTTTTAAAGGGAAGCCGAAGCAAAGCAAAGCAAAGCAAAAGCAAGGTGTAAAGAGGACTGTAAGCTAACCATTTTATTTAGTGACAGGGCTTTGATTAACTTTCAGAGAGCTTAAACAAAGCCTGTCCGAAGCCTTGTTTTGAAGCAAGTGTAAACTAGCCGTTAATGTATTAAAGCCAAAGCAAATGTAAATGAGCCCTTACAGATACAGGGACAGAGACTGTGGAACTATACAGCTAAGGGATTGAGGAAGCGGAATATAAGGAAGGTATTTATGGTAGCATTTAAAAAGTTTATACAAACTTGTGTTATAATACAAAATCATAAAAATAAAAAAAAATACAGATATCAGAGTTATTAGATAAACTTGCTTAACTGCTGAGTTCTTCCATTTTACAGTGCCCATCCTGAGGTCTCTGACAAAGGGGCCTAAGGCATAATAATGATCAGGCATCCAATCAATCCATCCAATCAGTAGCTTTGCTTGAACACAGTGTCTTTCCCTTAGCAGGGGACATATGGCCATAATGCCTAGTACACATAATGAGAAAATCGGACGAAAAAGACCCATTTGGAGCGACCGTCAGATAATCTATTAGTTGAAACTCAGATTTCAAGAGCTGATCACAACAGTTCATGTGGAAATATCCAAAGGGACAAGCATGACAATTTTTCTCGTAAGATAACTAAACAAATGATTTTCATGTAATTAGTATAGTATTTTTCGATAAAAAATTAAGCGCCTAAGACTGCACATTCTCAGAAAGGAAAGAATACAATACAATACATTACTAATAATAAAAAAAAACAATGGACGATCATTCATCCGATATTCTCATTGTGTGTGCGAGGCTTAAAGTGGAGGTTCACCCGGAAATGTTAATTTTTAACATTAGATTGATGCTCATTTTGTCAAGGGGAATCGGGTAGTTTTTTTAAAACGAAGCAGTACTTACCGTTTTAGAGAGCGATCTTTTCCGCCGCTTCCGGGTATGGGCTGCGGGACTGGGTGTTCCTATTTGATTGACAGTCTTCCGACAGGCTTCCGACGGTCGCATCTATCGCGTCATGATTTTCCGAAAGTAGCCGAACGTCAGTGCGCAGGCGCCATATAGAGCTGCACCGACGTTCGGCTTCTTTTGGCTACTCGTGACGCGATGTATGCAACCGTCCGAAGCCTGTCGGAAGACTGTCAATCAAATAGGAACGCCCAGTCCCGAAGACCATACCCGGAAGCGGCGGAGAAGATCGCTCTCTAAAACGGTAAGTGCTGCTTAGTTTTTAAAAAAACTACCCGATTCCCGTTGACAAAATAAGCAAGAATCTAATGTTAACAAAAACATTTCGGGTGAACTCCCGCTTTAAGACTAATAATGGAGGGAAATGGAGAGGAACTGTGATGCCGCGTACACACGACCATTTATCGGGTTGTAAAAAATTAAGTTTTTTTAAAATGTCTTTAAAACGATAGTGTGTGGGCTCCAGAGCATTTTTTACGATGTAAACAATGGGCAATAAAAATTTAGAACATGCTCTAATTTTTGCACGTTTTTAACGTTGTCGTTTTTTACGTCGTAAAAAATGGTCTTGTGTGGGCTTTAACGATGTGAAAAAAACGTGCATGCTTAGAAGCAAGTTATGAGACGGAAGCGCTCGTTCTGGTAAAAATAGCGTTCGTAATGGAGTAAGCACATTCATCACGCTATAACAGACTGAAAATCGCGAATCGTCTTTTACTAAGACGAAATCAGCAAATGCAGCCCCAAGGGTGGCGCCACCTGAATGGAACTTCCCCTTTATAGTGCCGTCGTATGTGTTGTATGTCACCGCGCTTTGCTAGAGCATTTTTTTTCACGATCGTGTGTAGGCAAGGCCGGTTGAAAAAAGCGCTGTTTTTTCTAGACCATTAAAAACTTAATTTTTTACAACCTGATCTTCGAGTAGAAAGGTAAGTATTTCTGATATAAGTGTAACATTTCTGATTTCATAGGGAGGTAAAGTGTAACACAAGCCTATGTGGATAGTAAAAGTCCACTTTATTAGCATAAGTGATCCTAAGCACTGCAAAGCAGCCAGGCGGTTGACCAAGGTTTGGGAAACACTGATATACTATAAAAACGCCAAAAAGAGTAAAGGTGTTAAGAAATCCTTACAGTTTTCCAAGTCTGAAGTGCCAGGAAATCAAGATGAATAACATCACAGTTTCATAGTGATTTCCTGCCTCAAAGCACAGCTTACATATTTTTAAATAGCAAAATTACATCTCTGTTTTTTTTATATCAGTTTTATGTTATATATTATCCCAAATATACTATTACTAAGATGATTATTCTGGAGCAGCAATGGCATAGCAATATGGATAATAAGGAGACGAACTTGTACTAGGTCTATGTGTAGCTTTATTTAAAATGCTCAAATACTAATGATATATTGTCAGACATGGTTTATACTCTACATAAGAAAAAAACACTGCAAGAGAAAGGCATAATGAGCTAGTATGCATAGCATACTAGCTCATTATGAATGACTTACCTGAGATCGAAGCCCCCGAACTGCTCCTCGTTCCCCTCTGCCGCCATCTTGTCTCGATGTCCCTTCCATGTATCGCCGCTCCATCGATGTGACTGGCCGGAGTGGCGATGCACGTGGGACGTGGGACCTGCACGATCCCGCGCAATGCGTGCGGGACCGACATAATCCCGGCATGATTCCATTCATGGAACCAGCTCGCCAGTGCGCCTGCGCCATTGTCTACGGCTTGCATGCGCCGTAGACATCGGTGCCCATTTTTGGGTAAATATCTCCTTAACCGTGTAGGTTAACCACTTCCATACAGGGCTTTTATACCACCTCCATACCGGGCCTATTCTGGCACTTCTCTCCTACATGTACAAATCCAAAATTTTTTGCTAGAAAATTACGCAGAACCCCCAAACATTATATATGTTTTTTTAGCAGACACCCTAGGGAATAAAACAACGGTCATTGAAACGTTTTATCTTGCACGGTATTTGCGCAATAATTTTTCAAACGCCTTTTTTTTGGAAAAAAATTGTTTCATGAATTAAAAAAATAACAAAACAGTAAATTTAGCCCAATTTTTTTGTAAAATATGAAAGATGATGTTACACCGAGTAAATAGATACCTAACATGTCACGCTTTAAAATTGCACACACTCATGGAATGGCGCCAAGCTTCGGTACTTAAAAATCTCCATAGGCAACGCTTTGAAAATTTTTACAGGTTACCAGTTTAGATTTACAGAGGAGATCTAGTGCTAGAATTGTTGCTGGCACTCTAACGCACGCGGCGATACCTCACATATGTGGTTTAAACAGCGTTTACATATGTCGGCGGGACTTGCGTGTGCGTTCGCTTCTGCGCGCAAGCTACTGGGGACAGGGGCGTTAAAAAAAATTTGTATTTCTTTTTTTTTTTTACATATTTCTTTATTTTTTACACTTTTTTTTTTTTTATTATCACTTTTATTCCTATGACAAGGAATGTAAACATCCCTTGTAATAGGAATGTGTGTGACAGGTACTCTTTATGGAGAGATGCGGGGTCAATAAGACCCCTAATCTCTCCTCCAGGCCTGAAAGCATGAAATCGGTGAAAAAAAATTCACCGATCTCATGATTACAGTTGCTTAGCAACCGCAATCGCGGCTTTGTTTACTTACGGGGACCCGGGCGTGACGTCATCACATCGCACCCGGGTCCTCCGACGGTCATAGAGATGACTGGTGACCATCTGGTCACCAGTCATCTCTATGCTTCCTGCCAGCGCTGGATTATTCGTTCTCCGGGCCCCCGATGGCACGGGAGAGCCCGGAGAAGCACCGGATGGTGGCGGGAGGGGGGGATGTCCCCTCCCGCCGCCTGTAAGAATGATCTAGCGGCGGAACCGCCGCTATGATCATTCTTAAGTTGTGCAGAATCGCCGGCAGAAGAGAAGGATATCTGAATGATGCCTCTAGCTGTATGCATCATTCAGATATCCCCCCACAAAGCCCAGGACGTCATATGACGTCCACTCTGAACGGTAGAGGTCCTTTGTGGACGTCATTTTACAATGGGCCGGTATTGAAGTGGTTAAGGAGATATTTCTTGCACCTACAGGTAAGCCTTAATCTAGGCTTACCTGTATGTGCAAGTTGTGTGGTTGGTTTTACAACCACTTTAAAGTAGAATTATAGGCAAAACTTTTTTTTTTTTTTTTTTGGATAGAGCAAAGGAAGGTTATAACCCCTGTCAGATTTGTTTTCGTGATCTGTGTCTCATTTGATTCCCAGAGATTTTCCTTCACTTCCTGTCCCATAGTCAAACAGGAAGTAAGAAGATATGCCTTCTAATTAAGGGAATTCCTTGGGAACCCCCAGGTCACCAGAACTAGCTTCCCGATTGGAATATTTCCCCTCTATTACTTTTATGGGGACAACCCAAAATTTTTGATTTTCTTTTACTTTCAATGATAATGGTAAACAAGACAAATCGAGAGGGTGAATCTCCATAATGGGAGCACAGACAGCAATAAAAACTGAGGCCTCTTACACACGACCGCGTTTCTCTGCAAAAACCAGCAAGAAACTTGCTGGGAGATATTTTTTTGCCGAGGAAACCGGTCGTGTGTACATTTTCGTTGAGGAAACTGTTGAGAAACTCGACGAGCCAAAAAGAGAGCAAGTTCTCTATTTCCTCAACGGGAATGGAGAAATTTGCCTTGTCGAGTTCCTCGACAGCCTAACAAGGAACTCGACGAGGAAAACGATGTGTTTCGCCCGTCGAGTTCCTCGATCGTGTGTACGAGGCTTGACAGGTGTTCTAATCCCAATCCAAAACTAATAAAAAAAAATTAGCTTTTAGTTATAGTTTATTCTCCTTGGCAGTTTGTGGAGGTCAATGCAAAGTGCTTTTTTAGTTTGTAACTTCTTGGTTATATATTTTTTCTTCCTTTTCTTTTTTTTTTTTAAATTCATTCATTTTTTTATTGTTTCCAACAACATCATATACAAATTAGAGCATCCTACATTCAAAATACATAAAAAAAAATCCAGATACAGTTATCATATCTTTAGCCTTTACACACATTGTTTATTTTAATATTTTTGTTATATATATATGTTTATGGGTAGTCATAGTTACAATTATATTATTTTACAGAATTTACCGTATATATTGCCAACAGTTTTCAGAGTGGTTTAAAAAAAAGGGGACGGTACAGTTTGAGTACAATTCAAAGGGAGGAGGGACTTGCTCATAAGAGCTTACAATCTAAGCCCAGGTTCAGCTGAACTCACACGATTTTAGTTGAACTCACACAATTTCATCCCTGTATGTCAGTCTTGACTTCGGGGGGCGATTTCAGAGAGACATGTGCGGGTTGCTTTCTATGGAAATCACACCATGAAGTCGCCAAAAGTGGTACAGGAACTACTTTTGGGAATCGGACTGTGCAATTGCCGCCAATTTGGCTTGCGATTTGACACGCCAAATTGCATGCCAAATCGCTCCAATGTGAACCTAGGCTAAAGAAGTGGCAAGTGGTACAAAAGGTAGTAACTTTCTGGGTATGAGTTGTTCAACAAAGTAAAATTCAGCTGTTAGCTAGAGGTGGAAAAGGCTTGCCTAAAATGATGAGTTTTCAGAAATCACCTAAAAGGTGGATAGAGAAGAAGACATACATACAGGTTGGAGTAGGGAGTTCCAAAGAATAGTCGAGGCTCTGGAGAAGTCTTGGACATGTGCATGAGAAGAGGTGATGAGAGGAGGGAGCTAAAGAGCAGGAGGTCTTAAGAGGAGCAAAAAGAACGGTCTGTTTGATATTTTGAGATGAGGTTAGTGGGGTAGCTGGAGGCAGAGTTGTGGATGGCTTTGCATGTTGTGGTTACTAATTTGAATTGTATTTGTTGGGTGATCGAAAGCAGGTAGAGGAATTGGCAGAGAGAGGTTGTTCACACTGAACCAATGGAAAAGTGGATGGGTCTGGCAGCATTATTCATGATATGCTCATTATTAGTACCTGTCATCAAAAGATTTGTGAGTCCCCGTACACATGACCGAGAATCTCGTCGTAAATGAAACGTCGCTTTCCTCGACGAGGTTCTTGTCAGGCTTGACGAAAATCTTGTCAAGCTTTCCTTGCATACACACTGTCAAGAAAAAATCTCGTCGTTCTCAAACGTGGTGACGTACAACACGTACGACGGCACTATAAAGGGGAAGTTTGATTCCACTAGCGCCACCCTTGGGGCTGCTTTTGCTAATCTCATGTTACCGCGTGTTAGTAAAAGTTTGGTAAGAGACGATTCGCGCTTTTCAGTCTGTTACAGCGTGACGAATGTGTTATCTCCATTACGAACGCTACTTTTACCGAAGGTGCGCTCCCGTCTCATACTTTATTCTGAGCATGCGCGGGTTTCTAAGCATACACACGAACGTGTTTCTTGTCGTAAACCAGCCCGACAAGAAAAACAATGAGGAAATTGAGACTCCCGACGAGAAAAAAAGAGAGCATGTTCGTCGAGATCCTCAACGAAAAACATACACACGACCGAGGAAAACGGTCGTGTGTACGAGGCCTGACTCTCTCTTGTGTTCCTGCATCACTGGGGTCTGACACACATTTCAATAATGGTTTCTACTTTCTTATGTTATCTCTTTCTAGTTTTTTTTTTCTTTTCAGGGTCACCTATTGTTGTGACAATTCATTGCCCTGTTTAGTATTCTCTTGACCCAGAAGGTATTGAAAGGATCTGCAAATCATTGATTGGGACTGTATGCATACAATTGTGTAAGTTAATTAGTATAATTTACACCTATGTATTTAGAGTGGACAGTTCATAAGGATCTTGGACACAAACATACAGCGTCTGCTATAATCTGGAACTTGTTCCATCTGAGATGTAGGATTGTGGATCATTCTTCTGTGCATGAAGTGGATGTGACTTCTCCCAGGATCGAGACTGGATACGGAGGTCCCGTAAAAATCTTTTGTGATCACATTGACTTTTGTTTTAAATTAAGAACTAACATAGGCATTAAAACTTTTATTGAAATATATTTCTCAATAGCCACAGATTGTATAAATTCACTTTGTAAGCACCAAACGCCTTTGCAAGCCCAGATATTATTTTGTATAGGTAGCAGTGACATTATCACTGTGCTGTACAGAGCCTATACAGAGAGTTGAGCTGTAAGTGACCCGGCAGGCTCCATACACTACGGACTGCAACCAGAAAATCTCTGTTTCTAACTAATACACAGGGGGTTATTTACGAAAGGCAAATCCACTTTGCACTACAATTGCAAACTACAAGTGAAAAATGCATTTGAAATTGCACTGAAAGTGCACTTGGAAGTGCAGTTGCTGTAAATCCGAGGGGGACATGCAAGGAAAATAAAAAACAGCATTTTAGCTTGCACATAATTGGATGATAAAATTAGAACAGTTTCCCCCTCATTTCAGATCTACCCCTCAGATTTACAACGACTGCACTTCCAAGTGCACTTTCAGTGTAATTTCAAGTTCACTTTGCACTTGTAGTTTGCATTTGTAGTGCAAAGTGAATTTGCCTTCAGTAAATAACCCCCTTTGTTTTACTTTCTCCATCAGCTCACCCCCCACCGCCATTACCTTTTGTATCAATTGACCCTCCATTTAGATTGTACCAAATTGTAATGTAACTGTAACTGTCTGCCTTCATTTTGTTAAGCGCTGTGCAAACTGTTGGCACTATATAAATCCTGTATAATAATAATAATAATAACAATGTAATAACGAGAACGTAACTGAATGTAATATACATTTTTTGGTTGATCTGCTAAACTGAAATATACATTGCAAATGTGGTCTGCGTGAGGTATGACTGCTTTATACAGTCCAGATGACACCAGGACTTTAAATGTGTTTTCGGGACGCCTGCCTCCTTGAACAGAGTGCTTTGGAAAGTCAGTTTAATAATAAAAGATCTGGCAGCCTCCTTGTGTAGCACAAACCCCCCATCTCCTCTCCTGTCTCTGCCCCCTCCCTTGATTTCCCTGCAAAGTAATTCAGTGCTGGGGGGGAGGGAACTGAATGCTGAGAAGTGACTGGCAGAGCCTGTCTAAGAAAATACCCAGGAACACTATACCGCTTCTTATAGTCCATTTGCTTTCTGGCAATGAGCTTTCCTTTAGCTTCCTACACTTGAGGGGCTGGGAAAATACGTGCTGGCTCTGAGACTGTCACAACATCCCTGAGACACTCTGGCTGTTAGTTGCCCTGAACTTAGAAGCAGTAGGAGGAAGAAAAAGAGGTGGAGAAGGAGGGCTTTACCTATACAAATAAATAAGGCCATTCTGACTTAACAAGCCTTGATGGTAGAGGGCTGGATCAGGATGAAGAGCAGCCTGCACAGTGCCCCTGGCTCCAGCCACCTCTGCTCTCATTTATAAAGCAAGAACTACGCACTTCTTTATAGGAAGCATGGGTCAAACACTTGCAGGCTTAACAGAAGAGCAGAGCTGAAGTCAAAGGACACAGCATCCTATGTACCGATTTCGTATTTACAGTATGCGTCTGCAGTACGGTGGCTTTTAGATCTGTGTGACGATGGAAATACCTAAAACGGCATAAGCTGGTCCTACTTCCAGCTGCTAGTAATTGAATGAACAGTGAGGAGGCCCAGATGAGGGAAAGACGCTGAAGAAACAACGGCTATTTAGGAGACACCGCTACCTGTTGAACAATTACCGACTGTGTGCTGTTGTTCCAGGAATAAAGAGTAGCTCTCTGAACTCTGGAGGTGGGAATGGCAGCTGGGAGCATCACTACCTTCCCAACAGGATCAGATGATGGGGGTAACAGTCCATTCCCCCCAGGAAACTTCAAGGATCCCAAAAGACTCTATTGTAAGAATGGGGGCTTCTTCCTAAGGATCAATTCAGATGGGAAAGTGGATGGATCCCGAGAAAAGGGTGACTCGCATAGTAAGTGTTCTGGAAATGAGTTGGAGGGCATGACTTTGGTGTGTGTATATGTATACTGTACGAAATAGATAGATGGATAAATAGAGTGGTCCTCACAGTTTGGCAGCTGCCAGATATCCAGTTGCACATGGGTGACTTAAAGTGTCAACATAACTTAGCTCATAAACCACTAGTAGTAAAAATTGACACATTTGACACACAGTTGAAAATCAGCAGAGTTTGTTTTAGTGACTAGTTATGAAAACATTCAGATCAAACCAATTATAAAAAAAAACTGTGTCATCTGGCACAGCAAACATGCCGGCTGGTTAGTTTACAGTGGCCTGGCTGCCAACCACAGAGGATAAAATATTGCATTTGGTTGTTGTGTCAGCACTTTACTGTAATAGCAAGCCTTCACCAGCATTGCTTTGCTAACCTCAAAATAAGATATATGTGGTATTGATAATCTCTGCATTGTCTATCATTTTATAGTGCCTGTCATTAGTTGAGAAAAGCTTCTTCTACGCAGCACTTTGATGCCCGCCTGTTCTTCTTTAATCATTATCTGCATTTTCTACTTTTTTTTTTTTAAAGTGTATTTTGTGCGTGTACTCGAGAGAGGAGCCGGACTGCAGGAGTTGGGAGTAGGCAGGCCTCCCCCAGAGGCAATCTGCTACCTTTCTCCATGCCCCGGGTGGCAATGGCGGGTGTGTGAGGGGGTCCCCCCACATAGCCCGCTTTGAAGCCCAACGGGGCAGAGGGACTCCCTATAAGGGAGTGAGAGGATCTAGCCCGCTCAACCAGACCCGTTAGTCCTTCGCCTCTCTTTTTAGAGACCGCGTGGTCAAAGTGCGTGCATGTTAACCCAATTTTGAGTGCGTGTAAGTGTGGTGGTTTTTGTGGGAGGGGGGTAGGCGTACTAAGCACACCCACCGGGAGCCGGGCTGAGACCACCAAACTCAATTCACATGTAACCGAGACCGGGATCCGAACCCCTACCTGCAGAGGTGAATGGCTTGTCAGCACAGTGCCAATCGCGTTGAGCCACCGCAGCTCCTGTTGCATTTTCTACTTTTACTAGTAATGGAGGTCTTGTCAAACACATAGCACAAGCCTGGACGCACTTCAGCAGACCGAATATGATAATCACTATTGCATTTTGTTTACATTTATTTTCATACAAGGGGCCACATCCACATATCTAGAAGTGAACAGAAAAGAAAATATAAATATGAATAAAACTTAAAATCGAGAACAAATTACCTACACAAAATCAAACTAAAAAAGGTATGCCACACCGCCAGGAGAGCATGTTGAATTAGGCCTCAAAGCCAACACAGCCTTGTCAGAGTCTCCTGTTTACTTTTGTATGCATATTAGAGACTGGCACTTACTGGCACCAGATCCTGACATTATATATTCAATGAGATGCCAGTTAAATAACTGAGATCCATGGCTAGTTAAATGTGATGTAATAAACACACGAACGTAGTCCATATTTTTAAGCTCTGTATTTTAAGTCAGATCTGTCAAATGTGCCCACAGTTTTATTAATTTAACTGTTGAGCTGTATTTGGAAACCCTGCCTTTTTATATAATTAATTCATAAGAGACAAGAAGGGCAGTTGTATGGGCCAACCTCTCACCCCAATGTTTGTGGTGTCTTTTTCTAAGACTCAGTGACAGGTTCATTAAATCTAGTCTACTGGCTTGTCTTGAAAAGCTCTAAAATATACTTGTTAAAGTAATTCATAAGGGTATAATTTCACTTCAAACATCTAAAATTTGTTAAAATTGAAAAATAAATAATGCATTAAATGTATTAAAGTAGATATTAAAGTAGATGAATGAATAAACTAGTATCCCTATACGTTAAAGAAATATTGACATTCAAAACATTACAAACAATCACAGTTATACTATAAATGGCATGTTAGTCAGCTAAACATTGCTATTCATTGCTTGTGACACTGTTAGCATCATATGAGGTCAAATTAGTGGACATGTCAAGCCACTAATATTGACAGAGGCTGACAGTCATTCAGGTCTTGTTGTCAAGCTAAATTGCAAACATGGCCTAACATATGTGCATGTATATTTGTATGTGTTTCCTGATGCATGTACCGTATATAAGAGTACTCTTAGGCCCCGTACACACGACCGAGTTTCTCGGCAGAATTCAGCCAGAAACTCGATCGGAGCTGAATTCTGCCGAGAAACCCGGTCGTTGTACACTTTCGGCCGAGGAAGCCGACAAGTTCCTCGTTGAGCTAAATAGAGAACATGTTCTCTATTTCCTCGTTGTTTAATGAGGAAAGTTGGCTCGCCGAGATCCTCGGCGGCTTCACACAGAACTCGACGAGCAAAACTATGAGTTTTGCCCGTCGAGTTCCTCGGACGTGTGTACGGGGCCTCATTAATAAGCTACAATTATAGGCATGACGCCAGACAAAATAAAGAAATCTCCTCAGAGTTAGGCCCCGTACACACGTCCGAGGAACTCGACGGGCAAAACTCATCGTTTTGCTCGTCGAGTTCTGTGTGAAGCCGCCGAGGATCTTGGCGAGCCAACTTTCCTCATTGAACAACGAGGAAATAGAGAACATGTTCTCTATTTGGCTCGACGAGGAACTCGTCGGCTTCCTCGGCCGAAAGTGTACACACGCCGGGTTTCTCGGCAGAATTCAGCTCCGATCGAGTTTCTGGCTGAATTCTGCCGAGAAACTCGGTCGTGTGTACGGGGCCTTACTCCTTAAACAGCCAACTACTCACCAATCGGTATACATACCCCTATCAAGGTCTTTCCACTTTCTTGATGAATACAAGCAATTCTTAATAACGCTGTAAATAAGATACAGGAAAACCACAGTACATCTTGTAAACATGTCCAAATAAGCTTAAAAGTCCCACATAAGAACAAGCACCACAAGGCACCTGCTTTGAGGTTTCTTAACCACAAAGCCCCCCTCTGTGCGTCTCTGTAATCCTAAGAACTCTCAAAGATTAAGGCCTTAACTTTTCAAAATTTGCAACTAACCCCCCATCTTCGATGCTAAGCTCTACAAAGACCTCAAATTATCAATGCGTTTTAATAGGCAAATTATTATCATCTACTCAGGTGCTATCATTAGAAAGATTGGGGAATAGCAGGTAGATGGGGATTAGATATATAAATTAAAAAATGAACTCTGATTTCTGGGTAATAAAGGGCTTGGTAGCAGAATGCATCCAGGATCAGAGGGTTGCACAGAAGCAGATGTTTGGCTCAAAGGAGGATTTTCTGGCTAATTAAAGTTAGGAACTGGCCAAACCCTAATGCTGTCTACTCTTAAGCAAAACTTGAAGGTTTGGAAAGGGTGAAAGGTTCACTTTAAACAGTCCTAGAAGTAAGGTGGTGGTTGGATATGCAAAAACTACCCAGCTACTAAGCAATGCTTTTTGGATAACATTTAGAAAATGAAAATATATCATATGCTTATATAACCTGGGTGTGTTCACCTAAAAAGCACTGAGGGAGCAGACCCCATGCTGTTGACCTCATTTATTAAAAAAAATAAAAATACGAAAGAATAAAAATAGCATTCCATTTACTGTTACACCAAAAATAACACGTTACATGATTTTTAAATCCTCTCATGTGATGCTGAAAACATTACAGTGCTTGAAGTAGATGTAAGTCTTTTTTTAAACTTGTACCTACAGGTAAGCCTATAAAGTGCAGGCGCACTTTAGAAACGGCAATCGTGCCATTTGTAAAGGAGGTTGTGCCGTGACTGGTGGCTCCTGCGCATGTGCAGGAGTGACGTCATCGCGACTCTGGTCAATCACAGCCTTTTTTCCTCCTTTTTTTTACCAGGAATTTTCTGAAAACAACACACTTCCTGCCTTAGGGTGACCATACTCACTCACTGAGTGGAATGTATTATAACTGGAGGAGACATGGAGCAGCTGTACATGGCAACCAATCAGCATCTAACTTCAGCTTCTTCAGATGAACTTTGAAAATGCAAGTTAGAAGTTGATTGGTTGCCATGCACAGCTGCTCCAGATTTTTTCTGCCCAAGTTTTGATAAATCCCCCCACTGTATTGTATAAAAAAGCAGTGTTGTCCCCCTAAGCTGCACTACTTTGTTCTTCTCCATTATTTGGGGCGTGGGAGGTTAGTATTTTACCAGAGTATGAGATTGATTCTTCTTTCAGTTCAATTCACAAATGGTGACAAGGACCATGTATTTCTGAAAGATCAGAAGATATTTTCTGTACTGCAGAAAATCTTGTTAGCCTGGAAAATGAAAAGCAATGCAGGCACCATGTCTAAGGTCTTGTAGGCTACAATATATTACATTTTGGTTCTTGGATTTAGTTATTCTTAAGCTCAGGTTCACACTGGGCTGCGGGAGTGAAGCCGTGCAAGTTCAGGTTTCTGCACAGATGTCAATGTACATTGCGGCCCGATTTTACAAAAAGTAGTACAGAAATTACTTTTACAAATTGGAGTAGCGCCGCAGATGCGGCGTTGCACTGATTAGGACAGTGCCATTTCCGGCAATTGCCCACAACTGCCGCCGATTTGATATGCGATTTGACATGTCAAATCGCATGTCAAATCGCACCAGTGAGAAAGAAGGGCTTAGAGCAATTGGGAAAAAAACAGGAGAAAGTGAAGGAGTAAAGAGAAGAATTCTGATTCTCAGTAATGTTTGTGAAAGCGGAAATCATTGTCTATGTAACACCAGCTTTTTATTATTACACAGCAACAATGACTATGTTGTTAGTCACTAATAATTCCTATACAGGAGCATTACTCATTACACATATCTACATTAGATCTTTTTACAGGATATGTTTTCCTATACAAATCTGTAACAGTATTTAATATACAGCTCCCTTATATTCCAAATTTAGCAAGCCACGTATATGATTAACTGTTAAAGCTGGCTATGCAAGGTGATAATAATTAGCTCTATGTGCAGTGTATTCTATTACTGTTCAGCAGAACTAACTGTGGTAAAGACTTAATATGATGAACTCTTGTTTGTCTGAAAGCTCAGTATGCTTTGGCACAAAGCTAAAAAGTCTCTGCTTTTATCTGAAAGAATGTTAACGCTGAACAGATATTAAAAATAACAGTTAATGCAGTTATGTATTAAAGTGTTACTAAACCCACGACAGTTATATCAGTCTGTATATGCAGTAAAGCATGCTTGTTATACTCACTGTGGAACCTAAAGGGTTAATCCTCCATATTGTGTAAAAAAAGCTGTTTTATCCTGTCTTCCCTGATCCTCCACTTCTTCCACAGTGCCCAATCCATCTCCTTATAAGACAGAGCCTTTGTAGTCACTGTGCACATGCCCAGTTTGCTGTGTATTGCTAGAGAGTTTTTTTTTTTATGGAGAGTATGTGTGATTGGCGAAGGATCCAATCAGCACTGTTTAGACAGAGGGTCAGGGGTCCTGCAGCCTCAAAGGACAGTCAGAGGAGAATGAAAACTCCTCCTACAAGCTTTAACCAGACACTGATAGAAGTCACAAAACTGCTATATATTGCTCATGAGAAAGGGTATTTAGCAGTTTATATTTATTAAAATAATTGCATTCCCATGTTCTGTGTACTGTGGGAGACCAGATATAGTGAATGCAGGCTCCTGGGTTTAGTAACACTTTAACTGGAACTAAATAATTGATTGTTTTTTAAAGTACTGTATTTGCTGACGTATAAGACTACCTTTTACACTTAAAAAAAATGGCCAAAAAGCAGGGGTCGTCTTATACGCCGGGTCAGCTGCTTGGATGCCTGCTGGATGTGCGGTAATACTGTATGTAGCTTTGGATACATACAGTATATACCGTTTAGCCAATCCTGTTGAGTGACGTATTCAAATGAATACAGAGCCTGCTCGGATTGGAGTAACAACCTCTGCCAATCTGAGCAGGCTACATACAGTAGCCTGCTCGAATTTGCTTTGAGAGTCGTGGGCTGATGATGTTACAGCCTCTGCCAATCCAAGCAGGCTTTGTATTCATTAATAGAATACATCGCTCGCTGTGATTGGCTCCAGCTCCAGCAAGAAGGAAGAAGAATATGGCTCCAGCTTCAGCAAGAATGAAGAAGAATATGGCTCCAGAAGGAAGAAATATGAAGCGTTGGAAGCCTCTGAAGGGGGGTCGTCTTATACAGTGAGTTACGGCAAAAAATCGTAAAAAACTGTAAAATTAGGGGGTCGTCTTATACGCCCGGTCGCCTTTTATACACCGGCAAATACGGTACATCTAAAGCCACAATTTTCTATTTTAGTTTTGGATAGAGTATGAGTGGTTCGTACCACTGTCAGGTATTACTGTCTGTGTTTCCATTAGGAAGAATCACTCTCTCTATTTGTCCTGGTGACTGCCATCAAGTGAACTAAAAGTAAGGCAGAAACCAACATTTTAAGTTGCCATCATAACAGGAATAAAGGAGGGATCTTATGGGGACACTTGTTCTCATGAGAATTGTCATGAGAACAAGAAGAAATGTCTTCCCACTCTTTCACTGCTTTGTCCAAAGGACAGTAAGTGAATAGAAATCTTTCTAATTGGACATAGACAGAAAAAAAATTCCCTACTCTACTGAAAATGAAAAAAAAAAATGTTTTGCCTTTAGTTATACTTTAATGCATGTAAATACCCCACTCTTTTGTGATATTTTCCTCCTCTTACCCCTCATACAACACCACTTAGACCAGTGGTCTCCAAACTATGGCCCGAGGGCCAGATGTAGCCCTTTGCTTGCCTTTGTCCTGCCCTTGAGGCATTATTCCTTCTATTTATTCCAATGATGGAGCACCGTTGCTTTCATTGACACCAACAGTTGGGCTTTATTCCTCCCATTGGAACCAACAATGGGGCACTATACCCTCCACTGACACCAAAAATAGGGCATAATTCCTCCTACTGACATCAATGATGGGGTACTGTTCCTGCCACTAATACCAATGATGGAGCACTATTCCTACACCTATAGAAAACCAAGCCCAAGATACTGTACTGCAATTGATGCTGAGGCATTCTCTACTTTCACTGGCCGTGGTCTGGCCCCCCCTAAAGTCTGAGAAGCAGTAAACTTGCCCTTTCTTTAGGACTAATGGAGACCCCTGACTTAGACACTAAGAGGAGAGGCAGCACCAGAAGACAGTATAGCTCTGCTGCATGCATGTTTACTGACAGTAAACGTGCTGACAGGAGATAGAGCAGTGACAGCGGAATTACTTCATCAATGTCTTCCTGCTGCTTTACTGCCCAATCGGCAGGTTGATCTTAGCGAAGCTGTGCATCTGCAGTGAGGATGAAGGGGCTGGCTGTGTTGATGGGCATAGGTTCCTAGATCACAAGGCAGGTGTGTATATCACAAGCACAAAGTTACATGTGTATTATTCACTTTAGATTGATATGGTTGTCTAAAGTTCAGCTTTCATTGTTAACACCACAGAAGAAAAGATATACTCTGAAAATATCACATATCTATTCATAGTACCCCCAGTAAATGTGTGTTATAGAAATCGTGCTGTCAGAATTCACAACACTACTTTGGGAGAGACAAGGGGGTGATTTACTAAAAGCAACACTTTGCAGAATTTTTCTCAGAGAGCTTAGTGAATAAAGTGAAGCTCTGCTGATTTCCATTATCCAGTCACACGCAAACAATTTTTTTTTTTTCTTGCACATGATTGGGTATGCTTTGCAAAGTGAAATTTCACCACGCTCACTAACGTCTAGGGGAAAATGTCCCATTAAAGTTTTTCGTTCTTGCACACGTTTATTCCTTAGCAATGTGAACAGTCTATTTGCATTTAGAAAATCAACCCCGAAGTGTAAGGAAAAGGTTATACAATTTGCCCCTGTGTTAGAAATGATCTGAAAGTGAGTATAAAAGTGATAATTACTGGAGCGTGTTACAGAATCTCTTATATTAAATAGAGAATAGAACATGAAACAAATGTAGAGGGTTATATAAACTGGCATTGATGTAAAAACGAAGGAATTTAACAAGACTGATACTAACTGGTATCATTGTACTGCTAGAAACCAGGACAAGCCAAAATTGTGCTTTGCTGGAAATGTGTTGGGACTGTTAACCTTATTGCTAATGTTGATCTTCATGGGAAATAAAATACAGACAACTAAACACAGAAATAATTTGTTTTATCAGAGCAACAGTAGAATTGTAACCCTTGGAGATCAATCAGAATGAAGCAAGGACTCTGACTGCGCAGGAAAAAAAAATATTATCAACGAAAGGCACAGGACCTAAATTAAAGTGTCTGAAATCAGATATATGTCAATACGTTACATGGCTTATTCCTATGGGCAGGTATAATAGGCTGAAAAGGAAACACTACGTGCCTTACTTATAATATTGAAAGTCAATCAGTGATTATATATATTATTATTATAATACAGGATTTATATAGCGCCAACAGTTAGCACAGAGCTTTACAACCTAAGGGTAGACAGTAAAGTTACAATCCAATCCAATACTGGAGGAATCAGAGGGCCCTGCTTTTAGCGCTTACAATCTAAAAGTGAGAGTCAAGGGCAAAAAAAGTAATAACTGTGGAGGTGAGCTGATGGAGAAGATAAAAGTAGAGTTATTAAGTGGAGGCAGGATAGGCTAAAGGGAAGGGTTTCCAGGGATTGCCTAAAAGTGGATAGAGTAGTAGATAGTTGGACAGATTGGGGTAGGAATTTCCAAAGGATTGGAGAGGTTCTGGAGAAGTCCTATGCCCTGTACACACGATAGGTTAGGTCTGATGAAAACAGACTGATGGATTTTTCCATCAGTTATCCGATGAAGCTGACTGATGGTCAGTCGTGCCTACACACCATCATTTAAAAAAACGATCGTGTCAGAACGCGATGACGTAAAACACAACGACGTGCTAAAAAAATGAAGTTCAATGCTTCCAAGCATGCATCGACTTGATTTTGAGCATGCGTGGATTTTTAACTGATGGACGTACCCACAGACAATCGTTTTTTTCTATAGGTATTTTATCCATCAGATAATTTTAAAAGAAGTTCCTATATTTTTAACCTATGGATAAATAACCTATGGATAAATACCCGATAGGGCCCACACATGATCGGTTTGGTCTGATGAAAACGGTCCATCAGACCGTTTTCATCAGACTAACCTATCGTGTGTACGCAGCCCTAGAGGTAAGCATTGGAAGAGGTGACAAAGGAGGTAGAGAGCAGAAGGTCTTGGGGGGGGGGAAAAAAGAATGATTTGGTTGGAATTTTCAGGCAAGGTTAGTGATGTAGTTGGGGGCTGAGTTGTGGATGGATTTTTAAGTTGTTAGTATTTTGAATTTAATTTGTTGGGTGAGCGGAAGCCAGTGGAGGGCTTTGGCAGAGAACGGCAGCCGACACTGAACTGTTGGTAAGGTGAATGAGTCTGGCAGTTGCATTCATAATTTACTGACTGGGGAAAAGCCTATGTAAAGGTAATCCAGTGAGGAGGGATTTGCAGTAGTCAAGGTGAGAGATAATCAGGGATTGAATTAGAAGCATTGTGGTGTTATTGGTTAGGAAGGGGCATATTTTGGAGATGTTGCGTAGGTTGAGGCGGCAAGCTTTGAATAGTGGTTGGATGTGGGGCTGAAAGGAGAGTTCAGAGTCTAGGATAACACCTAGCACCTTGGCATGCCGGGACAGGTTGATTGTTGCACCATCAATCTCGACAGAGAACTCAGGGGAAAGGAGCACATGGGGGAGGTAACATGATGAGTTCAGGATGAGTTTTGGATAGATTGAGTTTGAGGAAGTTGCATGACATCCAGACTGATATGTCCATTAGTAAATTAGTGATGCGTGAGGAGACTAAAAGAGTGTGCTGCGGGGTAGAGAGTGCAGAAAGTGTAGAAATGTTATTAAAAGTCATGGGAGGTCCTGCATAGGAGTGTCATAGCCTGGTTCTTAGACACTAAGGCCAGAATCACACTAGTGCGGTGCGAATTTCAGCTCTCTTATCTCTGCAGAGAGATAAGAGAAGTGTTCAGCAGATTAGCAACGTTTTAGGCCCCGTACACACGTCCGAGAAACTCGACGGGCAAAACACATCGTTTTGCTTGTCGAGTTCCTTGTGAAGCCGCCGAGGATCTCGGCGAGCCAAGTTTCCTCATTGACAAACGAGGAAATAGAGAACATGTTCTCTATTTGGCCCGACGAGATCCTCGTCGGTTTCCTCGGCCAAAAGTGTACACACGACCGTGTTTCCCGGCAGAATACGGCTCCGATCGAGTTTCTGGCTGAATACTGCCGAGAAACTCGGTCGTGTGTACAGGGCCTCAGATGCGAATTTGGAGACCTGGGAGAAGTTACAGGTGAGAGGAGAGTGGGGGAGAAGTGTATTGAGCTGAATGAGAGAAATTCCTGAAGAGAACTGAACACACCTGCGAATTCAGCTGCGTACCCATAGAAGATAATGGGCTTGAATTCGCACCTGAGCCGCACCGCAATGCCTAAAAGACGCACACGGTTTGGGGGCAATGCACAATGCGAATGAACCAGCCTCATTGAAAACAATGTATTTTAAAATGCTCTGCGAATTGGATGCGGTTTAAGCCGCACTCAATTCGCATAGGTGTGAACCTGGCCTAATACTTTCTCCTGGTCTTTTCTTATCTCTTTCTCTACAAATTTTATTTTTTCTTACTATATTCCCCCCCCCCCCTTGATTTCTTCCACCTCCTTTTTTGTTTCTTACCAGATGGATGTCAGTCATTTAAGTAGTCATTGTTGGTCTTGAGTAACCTAATCACTAAATATAAAGTTGAAGTGCTTGCAGGAGTCCATGTAAGTGAACAGATTGCAGTCAATAATACGGTCTAAGTTAAACATAGATTGCCATGTGATTATTATTTCTTCTCATTCGTTTTTTTTTATTCAATAGCTCCCCTTGTGGATGATGCATATGATACTCAGGTATATTGTCTACTGCTCGGATTTTATATCTTCAGCAGCCTAAATACTTGACCAGGGAATGGGAAGCCAACCATCGGTCCGAGAGTTATAGGGCTATTTAATTTTGCCTTTTTCTTGTATGTACGCAGTTCTTTAACAAGCTGGAGCAAAGAAGGATTGTTGCATTGTACATCACTTCTATGTTATTGTTGAAAAATCACCAATAAAAACCATTGTAAAAGAAAAGAAAGCCACGGGAGGCTATCAGCTGACCCAAGGGGGCGGTGTAGATTGAGAATAGGAGATGTCCAAGAACAGAACTTTGGAGGACCCCTATGGAAAATAAAACATTATTGTAAGTGACATTGAAGGTGTGGTGGGATAGGTATGATAAGAAGCTACTGAGAGTACAATCAGAGACCAAATGAGAGGATTTTTTTTTTTGAGGAGGGGCTGGTCAACTGTATCAAAGCAGCAGAGAGGTTCAGGAGTAGGAGTATGCAATAGTGACAATGATGAGGGCAGTCAATTAAGAAGTTTACATCTAAAGGAACAAGAGTACAAAGCATACATAATCTGCTACAAAAAAAGAAAACCCATAAGTAAAAAGTTGGTCAACAGTAGGCAGATTTGGGCTACTTTAGCTTTCTATATCCAAATAATGATACTTATATACAGTATGGTGCTAATGTAAAGTATGACAATGGAATTGACCTAATTACAAATGGCTGAAAGTGTAAAACCTCATACACACGATCGGACTTCCATGAGACTTTCCCGTGGATTTTGCTCCGAATGGGCGTTGGTTCTGAGCATGCGTGTTTGTACTTTGTACACATGATCGGATTATGCTCCATCAGACATTTGTTCTCGAAAAGTTTGAGAGCATTCACAGCGAACATTTGTCCGATGAAAAAGCGAAAAACAATTGTCTGATGGAGCATACACACGGTCGGATTGTCCGATCACTCTCCACCCCTGTTCTTTTTGGCCCCCCCCCCAGGTGCTCTCAAGCCCCCCAGCGCTCTCCTCTCCCCCCTGCTCTTTGCCCCCACCCATGTGCTCTCCAACCCGGCCTGTGCTCTCCGCTCTCCCTTCTCTCCAGCTCCCACCCAGTGCTCACTTCCCCAGGATCAGAGGACAGGCTGACTGGGGGCAGAAAATGAGGACGGCTGAAGGTGCAGGTGGCCAGGGACCACTCCATCTCACAACAAACAGATCCTCTGGAAGCAGCACTGTCCTAATCCAAGACGAGTACAGACCCTGCATGCTGATGGCGATCATGGATATCCTGCTGGCATGGAAGGTACCGTACCGAGCATCAACAACATACCTTCCCACAGACAGGGACTGCAGACTGGGACATGGGCCACAGGAGGGGCTGCAATGATGGGCACAGTGAGACTGCATTTGATGGGCACAGTGAGGCTGCAATGATGGGCACAGTGAGGCTGCATTTGATGGGCACAGTGAGGCTGCATTTGATGGGTACAGTGAGGCTGCATTTGATAGGCACTGATGAGGCTGCATTGAACTCTTGTATCATGTCTGCAGCCTCTGACCATCTCCTGTATCATGTCTGCAGTCTCTGAGGGAGTCTGGAGAGGAGTCAAGAGTGGGATCACCGCTGGGATGGGGGTCATGGGAGAAGTCAGATGTCTGTGGACTGTGGAGAGGAAACTATAGGATAAAACTAGAGCCACCAAGCTGGAGCCAACTGACTGAGCCCTGCATGTTGCACCTGAGAGGAGGTCGGTGACAGCACCGCTAGGCCAGTCTGAGGGGGGGGGGGGTCACTGATGTAAAGGGGAAGTGAATACGATAATGTAAGGGGGCACCGATTTAAAGGTTTCCTCCTTATATCAGTAACCCACTACCCTTACCGTATTCTTTCTGTGGAAGGTGACCCCCCCCCACATTCTGAGTTCCTGGGGTCCCCCTTGATGATTGGCCACTTTTACCTGGAATTTGCGTTTATAGATATAAAGCCCTATGTACTTTTATATCTGTCTTATCTATATATAATACACTCTTCAAATGTGCTTTAAAATGTATGGTTTTCCCTTTCATGAACAAGAAAATAATGACGCTATGCTGTTATGAGGGTATAATAATGCTGTGGGGCTGGTTTGAAATTTTTTTCAGGGCTGGTTTTTATTTCCACTCCGGCCCTGCTAGGGAACATATTTAACCCCTTCAGCGCCCCCTAGTGTTAACCCCTTCCCTGCCAGTCACATTTACACAGTAATCAGTGCAGTTTTATAGCACTAATCGCTGTATAAATGTGAATGGTCCCAAAAAAGTGTCCGATATGTCCGTCGCAAAAAAAAGTGTCCGATATGTCCGTCGCAATCTCACGGTCACAATAAAAATCGCTGATCGCCGCCATTACTGTTAAAAAAATTAAAAAAAATAAATAAAATGCAATAAAACTATCCCCTGTTTTTTAGACTATAACCTTTTTGTAAACCAATCAATATACGCTTATTTTACCAAAAATATGTAGAAGAATACATATCGGTCGAAACTGAGGAAAACTTTTTTTATTTTAAATTGTAATATTTATTAAATCAAAAAGTAAAAAATATTGTGTTTTTTTCAAAATTGTTGCTCTTCTTTTTTTTTAAGTGCAAAAAATAAAAACCGCAGAGGTGATCAAATACCCCCAAACGAAAGCTCTATTTGTGGGAAAAAGGGACATACATTTTGTTTGGGTGCAACATCGCACGACCGCGCAGTTGTCAGTTGAAGCGACGCAGTGCTGAATCGCAAAAAGCACTCTGGTCAGGAAGGGGGTAAATTCTTCTGGGGCTGAAGTGGTTAATACAACACCAAGATTCTGTTTAAAATTAGAAAAAGCAGGTTGTATATAGAGAATATTTTTCCTTATGTAGGTTTCCTAATGTTTCCCATTTTTTTTGGTCCACAAAGCTTTATTGATAGCTTGTTTGTGTTACCATCAAGAACAGGAATACATATTACTACCTAAAGCAGAGTTTTTTCCTTTTATGAACAGAAATTAGCAGTTAATTGTTCCTTCTCTTGGCTTGCCCTCTGTTATTGACCTTTACTAATAATATTATTTCTCGTGAGCAGAACTTCTGAATGGTGGCTGGGTTGACAATGAATCAATTGATGAAAAATTGTAAAGGTAAATACAGTCTGAGAAAAATATTAGACAACTTAAATGACTTGATTATAGAAGATTACAGGTCATTTCCATTAGACCCCATTCTAATTCATTCTCTAAATAGGCTTGTTGAAGCTCAGCATTGTAACGGCAGGAACATAATATTCCAAAACAAATTGGGGCTGAAAATGGAGTCAATGGTTTAGTGAGCGTGGACCTGTGAATAGAGCATTAATTCTACTTGCTGCTGTGGTTACATATTCTGACAGGAAACTATTAAACAAACACAGTTTCAGGTTAGTGTTTTCGGTATTTTTGGGGCTTTCATCCTGAAAGACTTTATTCAAAATATAAAATGAAACAAAACAATACAGTGCCTTGAAAAAGTATTCATACCCCTAAAATTTTTCCAGATTTTGTTATATTAAACCAAAAATTTAAAAAAAAATTGGAGGGGGGGGGGGGGTTTATGTGATAGACCAACACAAAGTGGCACAAAAATTTGAAGTAGAAGGAAAATTATAAATGTTTTTTTTTTTTTTTTTTTTTTACAAATAAATATTTGAAAAGTTTGGCATGCATTTGTATTCAGCCCCCTTTACTCTGATACCCCTAACTAAGGTCTAGTGGAACCAATTTCCTTCAGAAGTCACCTAATTAGTAAAAAGAGTCCTCCTGTGTTTAATTTAGCTGTTCTGTGAAGCCCTTGTATGTTTGTTAGAGAACCTTAGTGAACAAACAGCATCATGGAGGCCAAGGAACACACCAGACAGGTCAGGGATAAAGTTGTGGAGAAGTTTAAAGCATGGTTAGGTTATATAAAAATATCCCATTTGTGAAATTTTTGAGAAGCCCTTATATACCTTATGTTCATCCTATTTTAATTCAGAATTCAAAATTGTAATTTATGACATAATAATATTATGCTAACAATTTGAATGTACAAAATATATATTATTATCTACAATAAAATATTTGAAAAAGAAAGAAAAAAATATCCCAAGCTTTGAACATCTCACAGAGTACTGTTCATTTCATCATCCGAAAATGGAAAGAGTATGGCACAACTGCAAACCTACCAAGACATGGTCGTCCACCTAAACTGACAGGCCAGCCAAGGAGAGCATTCATCAGAGAAGCAGCCAAGAGGCCCATGGTAACTCTGGAGGAGTTGCAGAGATCCACAGCTCAGGTGTGAGAATCTGTCCACAGGGCACTATTAGTTGTGCACTCCACAAATCTGGCCTTTATGGAAGAGTGGCAAGAAGAAATCCATTGTTGAAAGACATAAGAAGTCCCATTTGATGTTTGCAAGAAGCCATGTGGGGGACACAGCAAACATGTGGAAAAAGGTGCTCTGGTCAGATGAGACCAATATTGCTATGTGTGGCGGAAAACTAACACTGCACATCACCCTCAACACCTTTAGCAAGGACAGGGAAGCTGGTCAGAGTTGATAAAATGATGGATGGAGCCAAATACAGGGCAATCTTAGAAGAAAACACTATCAGGCAATCTTAGAAGAAAACACTATCAGGCTTTTGCCCGGCCAAATCACATCGGAATTCTGCCGAAATTCCATCGGAGAAAAATAGAACATGTTCTATATCTAAACTCCAATGGAATTCATCAATTTCGGATGAAAAAACTCATATGGGGCTACACACGATCGGAATTTCTGATGGAAAAAGTCAGACAGACTTTTTCCTTTGGAAATGCCGATCGTGTGTACGCGGCATTAGAGTCTGCAAAAAAATTGAGACTGGGGCAGAGGTTCACCTTAGGACAATGACCCTAAACATACAGCCAGAGTTACAATGGAATGGTTTAAATCAAAGCATATTCATGTGTCAGGCCTCGTACACACGGCCGAGGAACTCGACGTGCCAAACACATCGAGTTCCTCGGCCAGTTCAGCCCTGAAGCCGCCGAGGACCTCGGCGGGACGAGAGCTCCCATAGAACAACGAGGAAATAGAGAACATGTTCTCTATTTCCTCGCCGAGGTCCTCGTCGGCTTCCTCGGCCGAAAGTGTACACACGACCAGTTTCCTTGGCAGAATTCAGCCAGAAACTCGGTCGGAAGCTGAATTCTGCCGAGGAAACTGGTCGTGTGTACGGGGCCTTAGAATTGTCCAGTCAAAGTCCAGACCTAAATCCAATTGAGAATCTGTGGCAAGACTTGAAAATTGTTGTTCAGACGCTCCCCAACCAATCTGACAGAGCTTGAGCTATTTTACAAAGAAGAATGGGCAAACATTTCACTCTCTAGATGTGCAAAGCTGATAGAGACATCCCCAAAAAGACTTGCAGCTGTAATTGAAAAGTGAAAGTTGGTTCTACAAAGTATTGACTCAGGGGGCTGAAGACAGATTCATACAAAACTTTTCACATATTTACTTGTAAGAAATGTTGAAAATCATTTATAATTTACCTTTCACTTCACAATTATGTGCCATTATGTGTTGGTCTATCACATAAAATCCCAATAAAATACATTTATGTTTTTGGTTGTAACATGACAAAATGTGGAACATTTCAAGGGGTATGAATACTTTTTCAAGACACTGTATCCTTATTCTCCGAAAATAAACCATACGAATAGGCTAATTAAAAGCCCTGAAATGTGTCATTAAATTGTTTCTTACTTGTCTTTCTTCCTCCTTTTAACATCCTCTGTAAACTCTCGAACCTCTTATTTTCCTTCATGACTGTATGGTCCCCATACACTAGACATTTTTTTTTTTAAATAGTACATTTGGACTGTTCGTAAATTTTTCGTTCAGTTGATGGGCACAAAAAAATAAATCGTCTTTTGAGAGACAAAAAAAATTCAAAAGAGCAGGTTGCAAAATTTCTGCAGAATGAACTAAAAATTGAAAGTTTAAAGGGGTTATAAACCCTCAGGCCTCGTACACACGACCGAGTTTCTCGGCAAAAACCAACAAGAAACTTGCTGGGAGATATTTTTTTGCCGAGGAAACCGGTCGTGTGTACATTTTCGTTGAGGAAACTGTCGAGAACCTCGACGAGCCAAAAAGAGAGCAAGTTCTCTATTTCCTCGACGGGAGTCTGATTTGGCTCGTCGAGTTTCTGGTCAGGATGGTTTTCGACGAGAAACTCGAACGTCTGTATGCTAAGAAACCCGCGCTTGCTCAGATTAAAGTATGGGACGGGAGTAAAAGTAGCATTTGTAATGGAGATAACACATTTTTAAAGCTGTAACAGACTGAAAAGTGCAAATTGTCTCTTACCAAACTTTTATTTAACACGCAAACACATGAAATTAGCAAAAGCAGCCCCAAGAGTTTAGCCAGTGGAATCGAACTTCCCCTGCCATTGTATGTGTTGTATGTCACCGCGTTTGAGAACGAGGAGGCAAATACGGTGTGGCAAAAAGTATTGCAATGGCCGCCATTTTATTCTCTAGGGTGTTAGAAAAAAAATGTATAATGTTTGGGGGTTCTAAGTAATTTTCTAGCAAATGTGTTTTTAATGTGTAAACACTGAAGCCTCGTACACACGACCGAGGAACTTGACGGGCGAAACACATCGTTTTCCTCGTCGAGTTCCTTGTTAGGCTGTCGAGGAACTCGACAAGGCAAGTTTCTCCATTCCCGTCGAGGAAAAAGAGAACATGCTCTCTTTTTGGCTCGACGGGATCCTCAACAGTTTCCTCTTCGAAAAATGTACACACCACCGGTTTCCTTGGCAACAAAAAACCCCAGCAAGTTTCTTGCTGGTTTTTGCCGAGAAACTTGTCCGGCTATCCCCTACTCTTGCTACCTTCAGGCGATCCCTGAAAACTCACCTCTTCAGGGAAGCCTATCACGTCTCCAACTAATCTTTTACCACTTCCATCAGCTCATTCCCCACAGTTGCAACCTTTTGTACCACCTGCCCCACCCTATTAGATTGTAAGCTCTTCTGAGCAGGGCCCTCTTAATCCTCTTGCATTTTATTGTATTGTAACTGTATTGTCTACCTTTTATATTATAAAGTGCTGCTTAAACTGTTGCCGCTATATAAATCCTGTATAATAATAATAGATAAGCAGTCCCTTTGTCACTGAATCATTGCTACAATTTCGGTATCATTAGGAAGATGCAGAGAAGCAATTACTGAGTCATGTGATATGCTTACTGTTATTTGCTTCATACTGGTTATAAATAAATTTAATTCAGGCAGCCGATTGTAGGGGAAGCCAAGTTTTCTCTAGTCCCCAGTGAACTAATGAACACTATTCTGCTTCAGTCTGTAAGATAACTGTCTCCCCTGTGTATGGTCAAGAGGTATACTTTAATGAAATATGGGAAACCTACGCAATGTAAACGGCAACTGTAATTCATACTTTAATTCATTTTAATTAGTCAGCCACTTGTCATGCATTCGTAAAAAATTGTGTTGGTGTGTAGAAATGTGGAGGCAGTTTTAGAAACCCCTGTGACTATCTGAGGAAATTGCAATTTTTCCAAAGAATTTTTGACATGCTGTGTGACTTCCAGAAAATGATTTCACTTGGAAGCTTTCTAACATTGCTTATGTCTGATGACACGTCCTGTAACACTACTTACACTTAGTACCTAAGATATGAAAGCCTCTGTTATAAAGTATATGGCTTTGGACTTGCTAAGATAGTGATACTTTAGTGTTAAATGTTTCAGTTGTCTCCTTAAACGTTGACCTGTTCCCCAAAGACATGCATTTACTGGAAAATATTGAAATCCTAAGATTTATCCTTTATCCTAAGATTTAAACTTGATAAACCTTTTCCAATTTCAGAAATAAGGTCATATTGCTGATACTAAGATATAGAGAACTTAGCCTCTGCAGTTTTTGTATAGTATTAAGGGTGTGACAGTGGGCAGTATACACAGGAGAGGAGTGCAGAGGGTATGACAGTGGGCAGTAAAAGGAGAATTGTGCAGAGGGTATGACTCGAAAGTCCCACGCTGTGAATGCGCAGGCTTCTCGGCCGGCTTCTTGGCTTATTCATTGGTTGATTAAAAGCAGCGCAGCTATTGGCTCACGCTGCTGTCCATCACTTTCAATGATGCCGGGGAACGGGGCCGAGTGATACAGTGAGCGGCTATAGCCGCCGGCTGTATCACTGGAGCGTGCCCGCAAGAACTAACCACCATGCGAGCTCCCTCGCATGAAGGTGGTTAGTTCTTGCGGGGAGGAGCCGAGACAGCCGCAGAGGGACCCCAGAAAACCAGGTTCGGGGCCACTCTGTGCAAAACGAGCTGCACAGTGGAGGTAAGTATAACATGTTTGTTATTTTTTTTTTTTTTTTTTTAATCTTTAGTGTTCCCATCTATTATCTCTTTTTTTCTGGGACAGGAAGTAATGAAATGATAAAAAAATGATAAAGGCATACCTCCCAGCGTTTTGAGATGGGAACAAGTAACACCTATTAGCAAAAGTATGTAGGCATAGGGCACCCCCCAGTCACGCCCCTTTAAAGGTGAATTATACAACAAAAAATTATTAGTTAAACCCACAAGTCTCTCTGTCCCAAAAGAGGGACAGAGAGACTCGGTACCAAATCAGGAATAGTTAGGAGCTATGCAAAGGTTTTTTACTATTACCATACCCAACTCTATCCAAAAACAAAAAAATGTGAGCTTCATAAGTTCTTCCTGATCCAACCTATTCCATGGAGGGGACACATTTCTTTAGGCCTGTGTTATATCAATAAACTGTATCTCCAGCCAAAGGCTCTTTGGATAAATGTACCTATAGACTAACAAAAGTGTCCCCTACCACACACACGCAGGATCAAGGTATGAACTGGTGTCTGATAATTCAAAGGGTGGGAATAAATAAGGAGACTTTGCACAGAGGCAAAGATGGCTCTGCAAGATGACACTCACTACACTCATTCCCTACTTTAAAGTAGATCTATAGTCACAGTATACACTTTAATTTTATAACACCAGCATTATAAAAACAATACAAACAATAGTTATTTCTGACAATCCAGTATAGGCTTACTTGAAAAAATCTCCTTTCAGGTTGTGAGTACTTCCTCCTTGCCGGCCATCTCTTTCCACAACTTACTAGATTCCCTGTATGTTTAGCTTAACCTCTGATATTTACTTTTAATTCCTAAGGACTCCACATCCCATGGTACCTTGCTGCCTGCCAGCAGCGATTCCTGTACTGACTCCACCTCCTGAAACTCCACCTCTCAATACCTCCGTAGTTCAGAAGGCAGGCTCTTTGAAATGTATGACAGCAGTGCCTACTAACAGGACATAATGAACTCATGTCACAGAATTCAAGGAAGTAAATGTGTGGGGATCTTCACAAAGCAGGTTTACAAACTTCAAGATTGTTCAGAGTAATAGAAGTAGGCTAGAGATAATTAAAATACAGTGTGAAATTAAAATTTTTACCAAAGATATGCTTTGAAAAAGAGATAAATTATTTATGGACGCCTCCATGTCTTCATTTGTGCAGTGTCTTTTTAACAAGAAAATTAGGTAACAAGTGTTCCCCACATCATTACTCTGGAGCTGCTAGCTCCAGTCTGACCGAATCAAATAAAAATAAATCATATAGCCAGATTCACAAAGAGTTACGCCGGCATATCAGTAGATACCCCGACGTAACTCGGAATCTAAGCTGTCGTAAGTTTAAGTGTATGCTCAAACTGAGATACACTTAAACCTAGCTAAGATGCGACGGCCTGCGCCGTCGTATCTTAGGGTGCAATTTTTCCGCTGGCCGCTAGGTGGGGCTTTCGTTGAGTTCTGCGTAGAATATGTAAATGACTAGATACGCCGATTCACGAACGTACGTGCGCCCGTCGCAGAAAAGATACGCCGTTTACGTAAGGCGTTTTCCGGCGTAAAGTTATTCCAACAAATAGCTGGCCTAGCCAATATTAAGTATGGCCATCGTTCCCGCGTCAAAATGTGAAAATTTTACGTCGTTTGCGTAAGTCGTCCGTGAATGGGGCTGGACGTATTTACGCTCACGTCGAAACCAATACATCCTTGCGGCGTACTTTGGAGCAATGCACACTGGGATATGTACACGGACGGCGCATGCGCTGTTCGTAAAAAACATCAATCACGTCGGGTCACCAATAATTTCCATAAAACACGCCCCCCCATCCTCATTTGAATTAGGCACGCTTACGCCGGCCCCATTTACGCTACACCGCCGTAAGTTAGGAGGCAAGTGCTTTGTGAATACAGTACTTGCCTCTCTGACTTAAGGCGGCGTATCGTAAATACGCTACGCGCCTTAAAGATGCGGCGCCCTACCTGAATCTGGCTATTAAGATGTGATGAGATTTCAGGATGTTCCTGCTGTCAAATCCCAATACCGCCATTGTTGATTGGTTCATAGTAGGGACTAGTGTAGATTTATTTGAAATCACAATTCTTTCTACCTAATTTGTGAGTGGCAAATTAAAAAAAAATACTTTTGAAATTACATCAAGGAACATGTTAAAGCTTATACAGTATTTTTGTGATTAGGTGTACATATATAATTTATCTGGGCTGGTACAATTTACATTTTATATGACTCTGATATGGACACTAAAACAGGGACCAATGCAAATGGTTAAAATGTCAATGCTGTATTCTTGCACATTTGAGTAAGTTTAGAAAGAAATGTAATCTTTAATTTCATGGAAAAATTTAATATAACTATCCATTGACATTTGTTTAATAGATTTAGGTTTTCGATTAGCTGGCAAATACTAACACTTCCATTTGGAAAGTTTTGATAATGTCTGCATGCATAATCTCAAAGGTTTTGAGTTTCTATATTTTCCTTCTTTAAACTTGATACATTTTGGAAAAATATCCTACTTTGATATCTTATAGTAAACCTCTCCCTATAGCTCAGATTCATTGTTCATGCTTGAAATAAATTAGCCCATGCAATGGATGAATAGGGTTCGTGGTTAGAGTGTTGGCCTTGAATACACAACTCTGTGGGTTTGTATTCAGCCTAAGCCACTTAACCTCTGTGTGATGTTGGGTAAATCATTTTCCCACTCTCTTCCTGACGTACCCACCTGCACTTGAGAATTAAAAACTGTTTTCTTAAGGCCCTCTGGGAATCAACTGTGCAGAGAGAAATGTGCAGCTGTGTAAATGCTTCTTAAGGATAAGAGGTCAGCGAAAAATATATATATTTATGTAATGATAGCGTGCTTACAAACCAAATAATATAGCAATAACATGTTTATTTGGGCAGTTTTCTTTGCAAGGGAATTGTCTCTTAGTTTAGTGAATGAGGTAAGGCTCTGCTGATTTCCAACATTCAAACATGTCCAAGCAAAAATACAGTTTTTTTTTTTTTTCTTACACCACGTTCACTAAGCTAGGAGAAAATTCAATAGCAAAGTGAAGAACCTATTTGCCTTTAGTAAATCAACCCGATGATATCTCTGGTCACTGATGATATTCGTTGTTATCATTCCATAATTTATTCATTCTGGAATAATTCCCAGTTGAAGGGAAAAGAGGTTTACATTATCAGTGGTTTGCTCATTTCAGGTTGACAGCTACTCTACTAGCATACCATTGTGTAACATTGAGTAATAAGTGTAGTTTAATACAGTTATCCTGTAAATGACCACTTCCCCTGCCCCAGCAGGCCCAACACATCTCATATTCACCTGTACTCACTTCTCATGCCTGTACACACAACGGTTTTTCCGATGGAGCTCCGACGGAATTCTGCTCAAGCTGTCTTGCATACACATGGTCACATTGTCACACCAAATTCCGACCGTCAAGAACGCAGTGACGTACAACAAAAATTAAGTTCAATTCCTCCGAGCATACGTCGACCTGATTCTGAGCATGCATGGTTTTTAGTCCGTCGGAATTGCATCCAGACGAACGCAAATTCCGACATGTTCTCTATCTAATTCCGTTGGGGCATACACATGGACAGAATATCCAAAGAAAAGCTTTTGTCTGACTTTTTCCGTCGGAAATTCTGCTTGTGTGTACAAGGCATCAGAGTTCTTTTCTGTCTACCCCACTGTGAGCTACACATCCACCACTATGACATCTCCCAGCTGGGCTCCTCTGCAAAGAATTTCCAGTCATCTCTATAAAGAGGCCGTTGGGCTGCAATAGAAATCTGTCTCCACTTTTACAAAGAAAAACCTGACAGGATATTCTGCAGTGGTGGCCTAACAGTGAAACTCTCTGGGGCACAATAATAGATAGGCGTGCAGTGATGTTACCGCGTTCTACGCAAGTAACATCACGTTTGTAAGTAGGATTTCATATTTATTAATACCTGTTCTAAAAACGTTATCACGCTATTGTCCGGTTTTTTCAATTTAATTTATGACCCACGGATGGATTGCATGATACGGATTAGAGCTTCCATGACCTGATGACATCTTATTGTGGCTTTGAAATACCCTGCGTTCACTAGATGCTGGATTACTATACATTGCTGTTTATATCTGTCATTTGGTAAGCTGCTCTCCATGTGGTGGCGGTCTTCACGGATGTCAAGTGCACCTGGGTGTTGTTCGTCTTGATCCTAACCATTTAAGGCGTTTATTCAACATTTATTTTGGACTTAATTTATAATTTTTCATTTTTTAAGAAAAAAAATTCTTTAAAGGATTTTATATGGGGTTACGTTTTTATTTAGGTGACCTATAATCTGTATTTTTACACTGTTATGTTTATGCCAGCCTTGCTTGCTGAGTATAAAAAAATTTTTTTTTGTTGGCACAGTTTTTCTTTTCCCCATAGATAGGAATAACACTTGGTGAAGGAGTATGCTGGGGGGAGGAGACTACTTGAAGGATACATGTACTATAAGAAGAGTTATTCTTTAGGATAAATTGTAAATGCTAATGGTGTGCAGGTAAAATTGCTAGAATTGTAAAGAATCACTCTAGGCAAACACCTAAATATAATAAATTGTATACAGTATGTAATATTGTTCAGCCAACCTTGTGATATAGGCATCCCAGGCAGACAATAAAGTCAAGTCCTGGACATCTCCAAAGACCTGAAGTCCATATGCCAACAGGCTGAGCAATAGTACACTGATAAGGTTACATTTTTTTCTCTTCCCTGTTGTCTGACATAGTTATGCAAATTAAATAGAGTATAGATTACTCTACAGGCAGCTCTCAAGACAGATTCAGGTACCTAAAGTAGTTCTAATAAAAATCAATTTAATTTATTTTTATAGTGAATGATGAATTCCATATTTTTTTTCCATAATGCATTTTTATTAAGTGAAAATTGCAAAAGCATACAGGGTTGCCCACAGACACAGAAAACACAAGTCAAAATCCCAATCATGACATAAACAATCATACACAAGTTAGACATAGTGGGCCAGATTCACGTAGCCCGGGCGCAGCGTAACGTAACCGATTTAGGTTACACCGCCGCAAATTTTCTGTCTAAGTGCCTGATCCACAAAGCACTTACCTGGAAATTTGCGGCGGTGTATCCTAAATCCGTCCGGCGCAAGGCGGACCAATTCAAATGGGGCGGGTACCATTTAAATTAGGCGCGCTCCCGCAACTGGTCCTGTTGTACTAGCCCAAGCATCAAGAGCTAAACAGGGGGGTCCAGGGCAGCTTTATTGTTAATTTTTTTGCCTAAATTAATAATTTAATTTTATTAGACCACACACCATCCCTACTTGCTTACAAGGGCTTAGGAGGGGCCCAGGAGGCAGGAACAGAGGAGGCACTTTTTTCATTTGCCAGGGGGTAGGCAAATAAAGTCAGTGCTGCTGTTGGGGGGCCTTGTCAAGAAGGCTGTATGGGGCCCCATGATTTCTAACAGTAGCCCTGGGGATAGCTGTCAATCGTACCAAGCCCCAGCCCATTAAGCAACCCCTGCCAGCTGCAAGTATTACCCCCCCCCCCCCCCAGGGAAAATGGCAGGCCAATCCAAAAGAGGAGAGAGAAAGAGTACAATGAAAGTCAGAAGAGGAGAATGAAAAGGACAGGGGTGGATTCAATTTTCTATATCTCCCTGGATTTCAGTTTTAATTACTGTTTTCACATTCACCAGACTTATTACACAGCCTCATAGTTTTATTCTGAGAACCGTCCATCTTATGTTCTAGTGTGTGAATTAAACGACAAACTCTTATTTAACCTCTACTCATTTGAAGGACATTGTAATAGCAATGTAACAATTGTTATACAATCTGTATTTGACAAACCAAAATAACCTCCTTTTGTGTTGTGATTTCTGCCTGTCTGCTGGTCAACTCTTTTCACAACGTTCTGCTGCTTACTCTGCTGTTTACTGTCAGTTTTTAAAAAAACTACATGTCCCATGGTCCCAAGCTGCCTGCAAGCTGTGATTCCTGTACCGATTCCACCTCCTGAAACTCCTCCTCTCAGTTGCTCTGTACAGAAAGAAGGCTCACAGAATTCAAGGTAGTAAATGTGTGGGGATCTTCACAAATTACTGTAAGTTCACAAATTTTAGGATTTTTCAGGTGTCAGTTAGTGTCAGTGTGTTTTAGGGTAGGATTAAAAAAAACAATATGGGCACTATTGTAACATACACATATATTTAATTTGGGTTGTTCTTTTGGTGGAAGTTTATGTTCGTAGCATGAAATATACATTTAAATGTAAAATTAAAATAGATTTTTTTTTTACTATTTTGGGCCAGTTTTCCTTTGATAATAAAACAAATCAGGTGATATCTATTACCATTGGCCATCTAAAGAAAGCCCAATTTGTCCTGAAAAAAACATGGTATAATCCACCTAAAACGGTGCTTAGGCATTTAGATTTGTTTTACCCTCAGGCCCGGAGGGGTTAACAGGAGTAGGCTAGAAATAATTGAAATACAATGTGGAAATTAATATATGATTTTACATTCTGACCATAGAAACTTTTTCAGTAAAGTAACAGTAACCAACTCTATGATAGATCATGGGGCTCATTTTTATTTTTATTATCGAATTTAAGGAAATTCCTAACAACAGAGCTAATTTATTTTATTTTGCTTTATAAATTGCAAAGACATCATGTGTACATTAAGTACAGCTAATCCCTATGTATGCTTCAGTACTTCCATGGAATTCATGTAGTAATACCGTATTTGCCGGCTTATAAGACGACCCCCTAATTTTCCAGCCAAAATGTTGGTTTTGGGATATACTCACCGTATAAGACTACCCCCTTCCTACTAGTCATGCCTCGCCTCACGGTGCCACCATTACATGCCAGACTGTGCCACTACATGCCAGACTGTGCCCCATTACATGCCAGACTGTGCCCCATTACATGCCAGACTGTGCCCCATTACATGCCAGACTGTGTCCCATTACATGCCAGACTGTGCCCCATTACATGCCAGACTGTGCCCCATTACATTACATTACCCCTCCATTGTGCTGTTCTCCCCGTCCGCGTTCCGCTCTGTGTCCCCCCTCGCTGTGCCCTTACCTTATCCACATGCAGAATCGCGGCAGTACTGTACGTTTTTTCAAAAGCCGCGCCTCCTACGTCTTCTGTTCCGTGATAGGCGGAACAGTCAGCTTCCCAGGAGGCACTGTGTTCAGTGTTCGCCTATCACGGAGGCCCTCTCGTCCGAGGACGAGAGGGCCTCCGTGATAGGCGGACACTAAACACAGGACAAGAGGGCCTCCGTGATAGGCGGACACTGAACACAGTGCCTCCTGGGAAGCTGAGTGTTCCGCCTATCACGGAACAGAAGACGTAGGAGGCACGGCTTTTGAAAAAACATACGGCCGCGATTCTGCATGTCTTTAGGATAAGGTAAGGTTAGGTTACCGGCGTATAAGACGACCCCCGACTTTCAAGAGGATTTTAAGGGGTTAGAAAGTCGTCTTATACGCCGGAAAATACGGTACTCATCTTTCTATAGAAATTCTTGAGTAACCATTTATGATTGTGAGTCTGACATGTATAAAGTTCAGCTATAGGTCAAAAAAGGTAATTAATCCAGTCTCACAGATGTATATTCCTTAAACTGCACTGCAGACTATTTATGACAAGACCTCATTAGAAGTCTTTCCAAGACCTAGTCGGTTGGGACAGGGATTTATGATATCTCAGCATTCCTTCTAGCTTGGACTGTTAATTATGTCACCTTTGAACACTGCCAAACATAGACAGGAGTTATTGATCTTACCATCTTGTCAATGACTTTTAATTTTGGGGGGGAAAAATTAGGGTAGCATTGTGTTTAATACCACCCCCCATTCTCTCCACACAGTTCGGGGCTGGCAGACCTCATTATTTTACAGGTATCATTTGTAACAGGAATTTTTTTTTTTTTACGTTCATACTGTTTTTTATATAAATGCCAGCTTTTTATTTCTGCAAAAAAAGAAAAAAGAAAAAAAATCATTCTGCCCCTGGTGAAATTAATGTCTTGATGGAGGGCACGGCCGATGGTGATACCATACAAAATCAGCACCAGATGTTTGTGTTTTTTATGTTATTTTTTGTTTGTATAATGTTTGTTTTATGCAGACCCCAGTAGAGTTTTTAGGTCTCAATCTTTAGGAATGCTGGCTTTGTCGTAGGGTTTTATATCTGTCTGTGTCCTTTACCCTTGTTGTCCCTTTCTTTGGAGGAAGAATGTGAGAAGAAAGTGACAACAAAGAAGAATTCTATCTGAACCGTGGGAACATTGGATCTCTCCATTTAAAGTTGTGCTATTTTGGAAAATGCAAAAGGGTTGCTTTACTAAAGGAAAATAGACTGTGCACTTTGTAAAGTGCAGTTGCACTCTGCAAGTGCATTTGTTCCAGAGCTTAGTAAATGAGGTAAGGCTTCACTTTGCAAAGAGTACCCAATTAAGTGCAAGGAAAATAAAAAAAAGTTGCATTTTGCTTGCACATGATTGGGTGATGGAAGTCAGCAGGGCTTCTTCTCATTTACTTGCAGGATGCAACTGCACTTTTCAAAGTGCACAGTCTTTTTGCCTATAGTAAATCAACCCCAAAGTGTTTGACTGTGGGAAAGCAACTATCTTTGATTATACAAATAAAGAATGTACCCTCCTGTAAAAATATTTTTTATGCTCTTCAGTGGTGCTGGTAATCTGGCTCTGCCAGGCAGGTTGCTGCCTGGTCTTACCAAAGGGGTGTGGGTGATGTTCTTCATACCCACAGGTGGCACCTCAAGTAATTTCAGCCTCTGGGTGCCTGTGTCGGGTGACATAAGAGCCCAAGTGACATAATGCTAAGCTGCTGCGAGATCCTGTGGTTGTAGCTCACCCAATGATGGCCTGCGTGCAGAGCTGTATCCTGGCCTAGGCCAACAAGGCCCAGGCCTAGGGCAGCACTTTGCAGGGGGGCAGCACGGAAAGAGTCCCCGCCGGCTTGCGCTACACTGTTAGTGTAGCGGCAGTCTTATGGGGCGGACTGGGCTGAGAGGCAAATTAGTCTAGCGCCCCCATAAAGCGGCCGCACTGCTTCTGGTATGCAGGCAGCCGGCATTCTGCAACTGTGGGGGGGGGGGTTCTGCTGCACCATTTCCATGGTTATATCTTCTTAGTCCTTTCCATAAAATTATCAGAAATGTGTGCTTAAAGTAGAACTATAGGCTACACTTTATTTTTAATTGTGGATAGATGAGGGGGGGGGGGGGGTCAGTTTATTTTTTACCATCCCCGTCCAATTGTAGAGATTTCCCTTCACTTCCTACCCCATAGCCAAACAGGAAGTGAGAGGAAATCTATGCAAATTAAGGGAATTCATTGCCCCCCCCAACTGGCCCTCATTGTCCCCACTCAATTTTTTAGGGTGGGTCTTAAACAGAAAGGGGCGTGGCCTTGCCAGAAAGGGGTGTGTCATATTTAAATTAGGGGGTGCGCAAGTTTAGTCAGGCCTAGGGCAGCACAAAACCTAAATACACCTCTGCCTGCGTGGAAGGAAGAGCCAGTTGTCTAGCCCTTAATTGCCCTGGACCGAAGAGAACGGGTGATCTGTGCCTCAAGGGCAGTGGTGGGCAAACTACGGCCCGCGGGCCGTATACGGCCCGGCGGACCTTTTAATCCGGCCCACGGACAGTTTGTTAAAACAAGGCACTTTTCCCCTGTACGTAAATGTAAGGGAAAGGTGCCAGTAAAAATGGCGGCGATCGGCTCAGGGTCAGAACTGCGCATGTGCAATTCCCGGAAATACCCGAGAAGATCCGATGCTGAGCCGCTGAGCCGCCGAGTCTACCTCCTGCCCAGCCCACCTGCCTGTGCAGCCAATCCAGTGAGCGCATTTTCCCGCCAGCCTATGAACAGGCAGACAGGACGGAGGAGCCAGAGAGATCTGAGAGTCACGGTCTGTGACCTGAGCGGCTGCGGAGGGAGCCTGACCAGTCGGGACTGGTGGACTGGATAACAGAGCCCCACCGGAGCAACGGACGGACCCCTGCCAGTGCCTGCCCGACTGAGTGAGTAAATTTTGTGGAGCCTGCTGCCCGCCGTTGACTGTGTGTGAGGGTAAGCAGGGAGACAGCCAGGCTGGAATGATTAATTGATGGTGGAGGGAGGAGGGGGCTCAGGTGGACCTACCACAGGTCCACCTGAGCCCCCTCCACCATCAATAAATCTTTCCAGCCTGGCTGCCTCCCTGCTCACCCTCACATGGACAGGATACAGGAGATATCAGAGACAACAGAGAGATTGCATACAATGATTTTGTACAATCTCACCACTGCCATTTTTGTCTGTTAACTGCTGCCTGTGCCTGTCTGACAGCACTCTGCGTGGTTGCTATTAAAAATGCTCTATTTTAGCTAATTTTTTAACAGCATGCATGATGTTTTCAGTTACCTGAACTTGATGTGCTAATTTTTTCCCAAAAAAGTGCGCTTGTAAGACCGCTGCGCAAATACGGCGTAACAGAAAGTATTGCAACGATCGCTATTTTATTCTCTAGGGTGTTAGGATAAAAAATATATATAATGTTTGGGGGTTCTAATTAGAGGGAAGAATATGGCAGAATATGGCAGTGAAAATAGTGTAAAATGACATTAGAATTGCTGTTTAACTTGTAATGCTTAACTTGTAATACCAACGGCCACCACCAGATGGCGCCAGCTCACATCTGGTGGTAATAATTTTTTTTTTTTTTTGCTCCCCTCACTTCCACCCTGCCTGCGGGCCATTTATAACTGGTCCGCGGGCCGCAAATGGCCCGCGGGCCGGTACTTTGAGACCACTGTTTTATTGCCACTTAAAATCAAGTTAAACTGCTACAGCAACCAGCCACTGCTAAGTATAGAGGGAGGGGGGGATGCAGTAAGCATATGTCTTAACTACCTGTATTTACCACCCCTGGTCTGGCTGCAAGAGTGTGAACAAATCCTTAGAAAAAGGTTCTTAGCTGTACAGTGTGTAAGTTGAATCCTGTCCTGATATAATATGTGTACTTATGTTCCCTGCTGCACAAGATACCCTACGCATGTATTTAGACCCCCTACCTCTTTTCTAGAAGGTTTGTAAGCAATTATTTTAATTATACCCAATATATTAATCCTTATATTCACTGCAGTAAAATTTACACATACTCCATAACCATAGATTTGTTGAACTTTGGTGCAAAAAATATGGCTTTATGTATTCTACAACTTAATTATTATCCACTATTAACAATCTAAACATCTATCCCCTGATTACTGAAGTTAGGTAACATTGCTGTTTATTTGTGGGTTTGCATAATTACTTCTGAGGTCGAATGATTCAACACTTCTTTTTTGTGCAGTTTTATACAGGTCATTTTTTCCATATTTCTTCTCGATGTCTTACTTTTTTCACCGGAACAACACTTTATAAGGTTCTATACAACGATGCTGAAGCATACACACTATTAGTGGTTTCCTCTGGCTGGGGACTGCCTGGAGGTGTGGGGGCAGGATCTGCATCACGCAATTACAAGCCTTGGAACCAAATGAATAACAATACTACCGCAGCACGTTGCATCTGGGAGTATTACTCATACAAAACTTTAACTCCTGGAAACCTGATGAAACTACTCCTTTTTTTTTTATTTAAACTTTATTTGATTTTATATTATAAAGAACATTTATTATTTCAATAGACATAATTATAAAAAAAATAAAAAAATCTTAATCTCATATAAATGTTGTCTACCCCCTCCCTCCCCTATGTCGGTGTCTCTTATCTATCTTTATCTTCTTCCCTTCTCCCCCGCTCCTCTTTCTTTCTGCTGCATATTACATCCACTTTTCTGTGTACTTCCTAGCTTTCTAAAATCTATCAATTTTTCCCATATGATATTGAATCTTTCTACCTGGCCTTCTTCTCTACCACTTAAATATTACATTATTATAAATGTAGTCTATTCTCTCAAACCATTCTTTTATTGTAGGTTTTTCTGGGTCTAGCCATTTTTTAGGTATTATTCCCTTCACTGCTTTCAATAAGTATGGGATCATTGTTCTCTTGTATTGTTTTTTTTTTGTACTACTTGTTCTATGAAATAAACATGTCCATGGATCTTTTGAGATCTCTTTATCCATGATTTCCCCTATGTAGTATTGTATCTCTTGCCAAAATTCCTTTATTTTAATACAATCCTACCATATATGGGCCATGTTACCTATTTGGTTACATCCTCTCCGACATAGTGGGGATTTTTCCTGTTGCTATCGTTGGACTTTCTCAGGTGTTAGATACAGTGGCGGTGCGTCCATAGTGGGCACTGGAGCACCGCCCCCTCTCTCCTGCACCCATCAATCAACAATACATAGATTAATGCATTGCATGAATCTATGTATTGTTGCCGCTGCTGCCCACTATTCAGATGTCCGGCACCCTGTTGAGCGCCGGCCATCTGAATAACAGCGGTGGGCGTGTTTTGAAAGTGCCTGATTAGAGCGAGATGCTCTAATAGGCTTCCCGATTAGAGCCTGCAGGCTCTAATCGGCTTCCAAATGGTTAACCAGAGGGCGCACAGGCTGTGTGTTTCCTGGTTAACTAGTGCTGTGTTAGGGAATCGCTTCCCTAGCACTGACCCACCTCCCAGCCAATCAGGTGCACCGGGTCTGGTTACCGGTCACCTGATTGGCTGAAGCGACATGGAGGGCGGGAGAAGACATTGAGGGAGCGTGGAGAGGACAGGGCTGACTCAAGGAAGGTAAGTGCCAGGCTAAGGGGAAACTGGCTGCATTTGGGGGCACAAACTCGCGGCAATTGGGGGCACAAACTGGCAGCAATTGGGAGACAAACTAGCTGCATTTGGGGGCACAAACTGGCTGCATTTGGGGGGACAAACTGGCTGCATTTGGGGGCACAAACTGGCTGCATTTGGGGCACAAACTGGCTGCATTTGGGGGGAAAAACTGGCTGCAATTGGGGTGACAAACTGGCTGCATTTGAGGGGACAAACTGGCTGAATTTGGGGGACAAACTGGCTGCAATTGGGGGCACAAACTGGCTGCATTTGGGGGCACAAACTGGCTGCAATTGGGGGGACAAACTGACTGCAATTGGGGGGACAAACTGGCTGCATTTGGGGGCACAAACTGGCTGCATTTGGGGGTACAAACTGGCTTTAATTGGGAGCACAAACTGTCTGCAATTGGGGGGACAAACTGGCTGCATTTTGGGGCACAAACTAGCTGCATTTGGGGGGACAAACTGGCTGCATTTGGGGGGACAAACTGGCAACATTTGAGGGGACAAACTGGCTGCATTTGAGGGGACAAACTGGCTGCATTTGTGGGGACAAATGGCTGCATTTGAGGGGACAAACTGGCTACATTTGAGGGGACAAACTGGCTGCATTTGAGGGGACAAACTGGCTGCATTTGAGGGGACAACTGGCTGCATTTGAGGGGACAAACTGGCTGCATTTGAGGGAGCAAACTGGCTGCATTTTAGGGGGCAAACTGGTGGCGTTTGATGGGCACATTGGCTGTGTTTAATGGGCACAGTGGCTGCATTTGGGGGGACAAACTGGCTACATTTAAGGGGACAAACTAGCTGCATTTGGGAGGACAAACTGGCTGCAATTGGGGGGACAAACTGACTGCAATTGGGGGGACAAACTGGCTGCATTTGGGGGCACAAACTGGCTGCATTTGGGGGTACAAACTGGCTTTAATTGGGAGCACAAACTGTCTGCAATTGGGGGGACAAACTGGCTGCATTTTGGGGCACAAACTAGCTGCATTTGGGGGGACAAACTGGCTGCAATTGGGGGCACAAACTGGCTGCATTTGAGGGGACAAACTGGCTGCATTTGGGGGGAGAAACTGGCTGCATTTGAGGGGACATACTGGCTGCATTTGGGGGGACAAACTGGCTACATTTGAGGGGACAAACTGGCTGCATTTGAGGGGACAAACTGGCTGCATTTGAGGGGACAACTGGCTGCATTTGAGGGGACAAACTGGCTGCATTTGAGGGAGCAAACTGGCTGCATTTTAGGGGGCAAACTGGTGGCGTTTGATGGGCACATTGGCTGCGTTTAATGGGCACAGTGGCTGCATTTGGGGGGACAAACTGGCTACATTTAAGGGGACAAACTGGCTGCATTTGGGAGGACAAACTGGCTGCAATTGGGGGGACAAACTGACTGCATTTGGGGGCACAAATTGGCTGCATTTGGGGGCACAAACTGGCTGCATTTGGGGGGACAAACTGGCTTCAATTGGAAGCACAAACTGGCTGCATTTGGGGGCACAAATTGGCTGCATTTGGGGGCACAAACTGGCTGCATTTGGGGGGACAAACTGGCTGCAATTGGGGGCACAAACTGGCTGCATTTGAGGGGGCAAACTGGCTGCATTTGGGGGGACAAACTGGCTGCATTTGGGGGGACAAACTGGCTGCATTTGAGGGGACATACTGGCTGCATTTGGGGGGACAAACTGGCTGCATTTGAGGGGACATACTGGCTGCATTTGAGGGGACAAACTGGCTGCATTTGAGGGAGCAAACTGGCTGCATTTTAGGGGGCAAACTGGTGGCGTTTGATGGGCACATTGGCTGCGTTTAATGGGCACAGTGGCAGCAATTGATGTTTTTTTTTAAGTTTGTTCTCGCCTCCCAAACATTTGGAGCACCAGTCGCCACTGGTTAGATACCATCTTGCTAAACACTTGTAATTCACTTCTATTGTTTTTATATCAGTCGCGCATTTGTGTACCCCACCTAGTGAAACTTCTCCTAATTGATTCCTGTTGTGCATTCCATGTTGGTTTGAAGCAATGAAAAAGGCAAAAAGAAGCATTTTATATTAACATTGTTAGGTGTATATATATATAAAAGATGTATACATGCACTGCAGATGAATGGGTGTAATCTCCTAAGTTATTCTCATCTCTTGCTTACAAGGAAAATGTGCATGTTGTACAGTGTCATTATATCTCACATTTTCTTGCTATTTATCATTCTTAAAGTGACCCTGTCATCACAGGGTCATTAACTAAAAAACAATAGCCCCTGGAAGACGTCACCATTTGACGAAACGGCGTAGGGAGGAGAGGCATGCAGACGTCACCAACTTAGAGAACGCTATCATCCCGGAAAGGACGGGCGGAATAGTTTTTAAGCCGGTCGGCTTGACATTTATACACGCACTTATACTATCTACTCTTGTAAGTGCAATCTTTTTTATCCAATAAAATACACATACAGTACTTCACTATGGTAGTATTTTATATATTTACATGGGGACTTCTGTTATGGGAGAAATATTGAGGATTCCTGAGATGCGGAGGAGATAGGTGTCTAAAACCCAGATTGAGAGACCCTGGGCGGGGATAACTAGCCACACGCTGTCACGATCTCACACAGGAGATCAGTGAAGTCGGTAAGGAGACATTATATCAGAGGTGGAGGAACCTTTTCTATAAAGATCACGGCACTTTTTTTACATTTTCCTTTACCTTCTTTTATTCACTAGAGGACTATTTTATCCAATATGATTATGTGAACAGTTTTCACCCTTATTCTTTTTCTTTCATGGTTTGCTTCAATGTGAACCATAACTGAAGAGTTTGCTCTACATGCGGAGAATTTTGTTCAGCACTTAATTTTGATGTTTATATTTCATTTAATTTCATATTTGATTCGCTGAATTTTGATTCACGATTTGTCACGTTAGAGTTTCAACCATTTATTGCAGCGCAGCTACGTATATATAATTTATATATATTTTTCTACACTAAAAAACCATAGCCCTATAAAAGAAGAGGTAACTATACTTACATTTCTAGCAGCTTGTGCCCTGAAGTATAGCTGCTACAGTGCTGTTTCAATGAATACCTGCTTCTTCTGCCACCTGCACTGTTGTCTTATTTGCATGCAGCAGGGAGAGGAGGTATTGAATCAATCTAGCCAATCGAATACCTGCAGCGGCTGGGAAAGCAGCAGCGTTTCAAGACACAGGCCACAGAGCTAAGTTTTTTCCCCATGTGATTATAGGGTCACTTTAAAGTGGACCTACACCACAAAATAAACTTTGGCTCCCTATGTAAATACCCATTCTCCTAGTTAAAAAAACAGGATTTTTGTACTTGCCATAAAATCTTTTCTTCAATAAGGCTATCTTCATCTCCTACAGGAGATTGGATAGCTATAACCCCACTAATCTCCATTTTTTGGAAAAGCAGAAGTAGGAGTGGATTAAAGATGCAGAGGTGGAACCTGTGTCCCCCAACTAACTCCAAGAAAAGGATTTTATGGTGAGTAAAAAAAATCCTGTTTTATTTATTATTCATTAGGGAACACCTAATTCTGAGACTTTTATCCCTTGCAGTGGGGTTGTGACCACGCTGTAAGGGTTAATTGCTCATTTAGGTCTAGGTGTCACGTTAAAGTTGTTTTTTTACCCTTTCCATGCTGCTAGACTGGCCCTAGCAGCATATTCTCCCCCTACAATCTAGTGGTCGAAGGTCCTGGTGTCATCAAGACCAATGCAGGGTCCATAGCCCTGCAAAGGATGTGATGACACTGAAATGTGTGGGAGCATCATATGCCAATGGAGCAGAAGATCAGGTAAATTAGAGTGTTTCTCCTCTCCCCTAGACTAAACAAACAGCCCCATTGCAAGAGATAATTTTCAGTTGAACTTTAAATCTCTAGGCTTGAGTGATGATCTGCCTAAGCCACCTAGCAATGGTAAAGCAATAAACAAGTTGTTCTTTCTGGGGACCCTCAGGAACAAGGAAAATAAGTCGGTCCCATAAGTGAAGCTGTAGCTGAGAGATACACTCAAACAGCCTGCACCACATCTAAACAATGGAGGATTATCTCCTTGGGATATACCGAGCAGGACAGAGAGATGGAGCAGTGAACCCACCTTAGGGAGAAAGTAGGCCTTAGATCTCAAGAAAAGGCTGTCTAGAAATGGTGCTGATAACTCTTGCCTCACAGAGGAGATGGCAACACAACAAACTACCTTGTGAGTGAAAGTAGACAGAGAAATCTCCCTTGTGGGTTCAAAGGCAGGTTTTTGAATAACCGGCAGAACCAGGTTTAGGTCCCATGAAGTCACAGGTCGATGTACAGGGGGACTTTGTAAGCGACACCCTGACAAAGGCTTTCACCAGAGAATGAGTGGCCAGAAATCTTTAGAAATTAATCACATTAGCCCAGATCTGACCTTAGAATGACTACAGGGTCCAAACATGGAAGCAAAGAGTCAGGCCTCGTACACACGGCCGAGGAACTCGACGTGCCAAACACATCGAGTTCCTCGTCGAGTTCAGCCCTGAAGCCGCCGAGGAGCTCGGCGGGCCGAGTTCTCCCATAGAACAACGAGAAAATAGAGAACATGTTCTCTATTTTCTCGACGAGTTCCTCGGCGGCTCCATCGGGCCGAAAGTGTACACACGACAGAGTTTCTCGGCAGAATCCGGCTCTGACCGAGTTTCTCGCCGAATTCTGCCGAGAAACTCTGTCGTGTGTACGAGGCCTCAGAAGCTTGTCTTGTAAAGAAAAAATCTCTGGACTAAACCGTATCTAGTATGAGAGTTCCAGCACTGATTTATGAATGTTCAGGACCCAATTGAACCTCTGCAGAGTCTGATAAACATTGTCAAATAGGCCTGTGTTGACTGCTCTATCAGGAGAAGGTTGTCCACTATGGATATGGCTTGTGAATAAAGCAGAGCAAGTACAGAAGCTAGCACCTTGGTGAAGACAAGCTTCAGTGGGCATATCAAAGAGAAGAGAATAACCACTCCTCAGAACATAAATCACTCCTCAGCACAGAAATCATCACTCTCTAAAATAGAAATCTTCATTCCCCAGCACACAACATCCTCACTCCCCAGCACAGAAATCACATTTTAGCACAAAGATCCCCATCTCTCTAGCATCCCCCTGCCAAGCCACTAAAATGTATATTCTTCCAAACAAAAATCCCCACTCCCTGCACCAACATCCACACATTTTTGTGCTGGGGAGTGGAAATTTTTATGCTGAGAAGTAGGGATTTCCGTTCTGGGGTGTGGGGAATTCTGCACATTGTCAGAATACAATAGTGGGTGAGATCCCTGCATCAACGTCATTTGTTTTGATGCAGGGATCTGTCAGGTTTTTGTTTTTAGAGAGGCAGTCTATGTTCGGGACTGAAAACTCTTTCGTTCAAAATCCTTCCCCAAAGGATAAGTTGTCTTTTTATTTATTTTTTTTGTGCAGAAATATGGATCCACTTACATTAAAATCTTTGCTAAGCACTTTTTTGTATCTGAGCTGTCTGCCTAACTTAAATCTATAAATCTAGTGCATTTTGTATAGAAAGAGAAAAATTGTACTAAAAAGAATAGTAATTTGTTTTGATGCAGGGATCTGTCAGGTTTTTGTTTTGTTAAACCCACTTGTTAAACGGAAAAAAAAACTGAACGTGTATAGCCTGCTTTGTGGTGGTGAGGCTCATACTTTCATTGGAGTATTTTATATGTTTGTGTGTCCCTTTGCTGTGGCCACTCTTATTTGCCCACTGTTATTGTATGCTTGACCACACAAGCTGTGGTTGACATTTGCATAGTCTTGGGTTTTAGTTACTCCCTGGGTGATCTGAAGATGATTTACACATAGAAGGACTTTATAGACTTTGGTTAGATGAGCCCACAGGTTCATTTTAAATTAGAGCATTTGCCAAAAGTTCTAACCTGTTATAACAGATAAATGTTAGCTAGCAGATGAAGAACTGTTTACATTTAAGTAATTCATCTTATTTTATATTTTTCATTCTGCAGTTAAATTGCAACTTCAAGCAGAAGACAGAGGTGTTGTTTCAATCAAGGGAATCAGTGCAAACCGCTATCTTGCCATGAAGGACGATGGCAGGCTAATGGCACTAGTGAGTATTTCCTAAATGTTTTATGTGCAATAATTGTGATTATGTTTGTTTTTTTTTGCTCCAAGTTAAAATACGGTATGAACAAAGCATTTACCACCTTAAGTGCTCATAAAGACTAAAAGTACTTATTTAATAAAGCTAAAATCCATATGTAGATGCAGTACTCTATGGCAGGCAAACAATTTGTTTCTTCATTGTTTTGACTGAATTCAATATGTGGTAAAGCTGATTCTACTTATGACTCTATATATGAAGCATAATAATTTCTAAGTGTAGTTAGGTGCTTAAAATAGAGACAAAGAGCAATTTAGAACACTGCTGCAGTGCTTTCTGGGTCTCAACTGGACTTCAGCTGAATGGGTTAAGTCTACCTCTCCTCCATCCATTAGGGGGAGCTGACAAGCAGAAGAAAGTGGGCAGCGTTGAATAATGGGAGATGTGGTGCAGGGGAAGGAAAATGCTAAGGGAGTCAATGGACTTCAGAACTACTGTTCCAAATGCAAGCCATGTATAAGGTGAGCTGTATTTTAACAGGCTGAATGCTAAGAAGATTTATTTTTGCTGAAAGGAGACTGAGATGTACACATCACTGCTCCTGTGTGCATATCAACCTTCTACAAGCCTATGACAGTGTGCTGAGGACTGGAGTCGCTCCAGGCAGTTCCAAAAGTGAGTTGATATCTGAACAGCGAGACCCATATTGCTGTATCGTTGGGCTCATGAGAGGACACTGCTGCCATTAACTTGTTGCTGCTAGCAGAGACTGAGCACATAGGGGCTGGCCATCTAAACTGCAGCATTATTTACTGAATGCAGACTTTACTGGGACTGTACTCATGTGCATCACCATACAGGCTGAGCCCCAACACTAGCCAGCCGAAGAACTAAGGCTAAAGACTGCTCACTTAGGTATCTCCTTCACATGAACTTTGTTGTCCATAGTAAGTCGTAGGGTACCTAATTAGGGAGTCCTAAATTTCATTACTGTCATTCATATCGAGTGCACTCCAAAGTAGTTATAGCCTACTGTTTACAGAATCTCAGTATTGATTATTATTGCTGTTACTGTTTTCTAATGCCATTATATATTGCTGATTTTGTGGATTAACAGCTTTACACTAATTTAACAGCACAGAACTCTATTTTATGCTGCTGTAGCCTGGTGAACATATTGACTAGGGAATGGCAATTGATCTAATCCAGAATAATGTAGTATACATTTGCCTAACCTGGTGTGTCAGTGGGGCTGAGGTTGTTCTCAGAGTCATGTCAGAAAAACAAAAAACCCAATCTACCAAGGGGCACTACATAGGGAAATCTGTATAGACGCTACAAATTGTTGGAGCTCTTGCCATTTCCCTGAAAGTAATTATTCCACATTGCCAAGTCTAGTGTGAAGTTTGTATTCATTCATTAATTCAGAAACTGGCAGACACCTTGGAAAGATGTAACTTTATCTAATTAGTAAACTAATACTGTATAGGTGTGTATTAAATGTGACCTAAAGCTTTAGAAATATATTTTGTAGTTACATAGTGACAGCTGTAATATGGGGAGATAAGCATCACCAGACTTCCGTTTGTAAAAGTAAACAGTCTTTATTATCCACTCAAAGGCAAGCAAACAAAATAGTTTCCTTTAGCAAAACAAATGAAAAACAGTCCACAATCGTGGTAAGATGGAAATAATATGTTGGCTTACTGCTAGTATACCAATCCCACACCAGGGTTTAACCACTTCCTTACTGGGCACATATACCCCTTCCTGACCAGGTGAAATTTCAGCTTGTGGCACTGTGTCACTTTAACTGACAATTGCGCGGTCGTGCGACGTGGCTCCCAAACAAAATTGACGTCCTTTTTTCCCCACAAATAGAGCTTTCTTTTGGTGGTATTTGATCGCCTCTGCGGTTTTTATTTTTTGCGCTATAAACAAAAATAAAGCGACACTTTTGACTTGTTGACAAGTGGGTGACTAAAGCGCTAGCCAACAGTGAAAATTAAAAGTGACCAGTGAAAAACAAAATGCTGCTCAAATCTAAAATGTGCTAACAACAAATAAAGGTCTGAATAAAGAATGATGAGCGCAAACTGAAAATCTAAAAGTGAATATAAAGACAGTCCATAGGGGACTGATAACAATCAATAAAGATATGCAGTGAATTCAAAATTAGTGAAATAACCCAAAACTGATAATAAATCCAAAAATAAAAGTCCAAATATATAAATCAAAGTTTGGATAAATCAATCTAATGTGCCAGTGATAAACAAAACTTCTGCACTTCGGGCATCAATGTGGACAATCTTGATAACTCTTTGCTTAGCCTGGGCTCACAGAGCGCTTACCTCCAGACACTAGGTCATGCGTGTCAACGAAATCCTCCCAAAACTGGAACAGAATCCAAACAGTGGGTAACTCGTGTTGCACGGAATCTTCCCAGTGCTGAGATAGAATCGAGTGGCGTTCTCTGTATCCAATACCAGTATAGGTCCAGGCGCAGCGAAGTCGACTCCACAGGATAGCCACAAGGTGTATCAGGAGCAAATGTAGAAATAAAAAGCTCTCATGGTGAAGTATGCAAGCACTTTAAAATTTAATAAAGGTAAAAATGTGCTTACATTGAAAAAACGAATAAAACGCCAAACAGCGGCACTTCCGGTGGACGGTCAGGGTGTCACGTCACTTCCGGTCACATCTAACTAGATGTGACCGGAAGTGACGTGACACCCTGACCCTAACTAGATGTGACCGGAAGTGACGTGACACCCTGACCGTCCACCGGAAGTGCCGCTGTTTGGCGTTTTATTCGTTTTTTCAATGTAAGCACATTTTTACCTTTATTAAATTTTAAAGTGCTTGCATACTTCACCATGAGAGCTTTTTATTTCTACATTTGCTCCTGATACACCTTGTGGCTATCCTGTGGAGTCGACTTCGCTGCGCCTGGACCTATACTGGTATTGGATACAGAGAACGACCCTCGATTCTATCTCAGCACTGGGAAGATTCCGTGCAACACGAGTTACCCACTGTTTGGATTCTGTTCCAGTTTTGGGAGGATTTCGTTGACACGCATGACCTAGTGTCTGGAGGTAAGCGCACTGTGAGCCCAGGCTAAGCAAAAAGTTATCAAGATTGTCCACATTGATGCCCGAAGTGCAGAAGTTTTGTTTATCACTGGCACATTAGATTGATTTATCCAAACTTTGATTTATATATTTGGACTTTTATTTTTGGATTTATTATCAGTTTTGGGTTATTTCACTAATTTTGAATTCACTGCATATCTTTATTGATTGTTATCAGTCCCCTATGGACTGTCTTTATATTCACTTTTGACTTGTTGCTGTAATAAATAGCCCAATTTTGAAAAAAAAATAAAAAAAATTCTCAGTCTAGGCGATACGTATTCTTCTACATATTTTTGGTATAAAAAAAAGAAATCGCAAGAAGCGTCTGGTTTGCGCAAAAGTTATTGCGCTTACAAAATAGGGGACAGAATTCTTATTATTTTGTCTTATTTTGTTTTACTACTAATGGCAGCGATCAGCATTTCTTTTTATAACTGCGACATTATAGCGGACACATCGGACACTTTTGGCGCCATTCACATTTATACAGCGATCAGTGCTATAAATATGCACTAATTACTGTATAAATGTGACTGGCATTGAAGGGGTTAACACTCGGGGTGAGGAAGGGGTTAAATGTGTACCCTGAATTGTGTTCTAACTGTGGGGGGAGGGGGGTGACTGGGGGAGGTGACCGATCTGTGTCCCTATGTACAAGGGACACAGATCGGTCTCCTCTCTCCCCTGACAGGACATGCATCTCTGTGTTTACACACAGAGCTCCACGTCTTGTCCCTGTAGCCGCCGATCCCAAGTGCCTGGTGGACATCACGGCCGCCAAGCACTCGCATCGGCATCTCAGCGATGCGGCAAGCACGCGCGCGCCCGCGCCGCAGACTGCGCGCGCAGGCCGTAAAAACACGGCCAGTCAGAGAAGTAGAACCACCCTGTGGCCGTAAAAAGTCGTACGGCCGTCGGGAAGTGGTTAAGCAGCGTTTAAACAGCACCTCAGACAATTCAAACTTGCTCAAAGCTATGAACCACTCTACCTCGTAGATAGGTATTGACTCCTTTTAGGGTCTCCCCTGCAGGCAGGTTATCCCTTTCAGGGTCGAGGTTTAGGGTCAAGGCTCTTTGCCACCCAAAGCCTCTACGATGTCAGGTCCCGAATGAGGACTGAGGGAACTGTAAATCAGTCCTCCCCTCTCCAACTGGACTACCCCAAAGCACCTCACCTTGCATGGATGAGAATCCCTAAGTACCCAATACTGTCTCTTATTGTCCCCCTTAAACGAACCACAACCTAAACAATGGGGACACATAACTCCTATTCAGGACACATCAAATGTAAGTTTGATTCAACAAAGATAAGATTCAATAGTTTAAGCACTGAATTTATCTTTATCTTGCACCTAAAAAATAACCCTGCACTTGTCAGTCATTTTAGAGAGGCAGTCTATGTTCGGGACTGAAAACTCTTTCGTTCAAAATCCTTCCCCAAAGGATAAGTTGTCTTTTTATTTATTTTTTTTGTGCAGAAATATGGATCCACTTACATTAAAATCTTTGCTAAGCACTTTTTTGTATCTGAGCTGTCTGCCTAACTTAAATCTATAAATCTAGTGCATTTTGTATAGAAAGAGAAAAATTGTACTAAAAAGAATAGTAATTTGTTTTGATGCAGGGATCTGTCAGGTTTTTGTTTTGTTAAACCCACTTGTTAAACGGAAAAAAAAAACTGAACGTGTATAGCCTGCTTTGTGGTGGTGAGGCTCATACTTTCATTGGAGTATTTTATATGTTTGTGTGTCCCTTTGCTGTGGCCACTCTTATATACAAATTGATAAATCTTACATTTCCATTCTGTAGGTTTCCTTTCCTTTCTGTAAGAAAAAAAGAAACCCCCCCCAAAAAAAAAAAAAAAATCTGTTTTTAGTGTCCCCATCGCAAACAGATTATAGGGACTCCATGGGGAAGATATTTAAAAATGAAAAGCTGTTTGCAGCGACTACCCTTCTCAGCATGTTATAGCTGGTTATAGTTGAGTTGGGTACAGGCATTGCACACCTCCCACTTATTCTCAATGTTTCTAACTTGGTAGAGGGAATTAAAATTGTTCTAATCACATCTGGCTGGTGGACATCAGATGTGAATATGCTTCAGCTGCTTATTGAATCTTACATGGAGAAACCCTTATTTTTCAGTACAGTTAAGTGAACTTTCCCAGGTTTTATTCACTAAAGCCTCGTACAAACGACCGAGATACTCGACGGGTGAAACACATCGTTTTGCTCGTCGAGTTTCTTGTTAGGCTGTCGAGGAACTCGACGTGCCAATTTTCTCCATTCCCGTCGAGGAAAAAAAGAGTACATGCTCTCTTTTTGGCTCGTCGAGTTCCTCGACAGTTTCCTCGTCGAAAAATGTACACACGACCGGTTTCCTCGGCAAAAAAAAAAACAGCAAGAAGTTTCTTGCTGGTTTTTGCAGAGAAACTCGGTCGTGTGTACGAGGCTTGAGAGTTCATCAAATCCAAACTAGAACAAGCGATATATGACTGGCATAAGAGCCTTATGCTAGTCATATCTTAGGCTGCAGTCGGCGTAACAAGGTTCCTGAATCAGGAGCATTCGAAACGCCGGCGCAAGTAAGCAATTGCGCTGCGTAACTATGGTTACGCAGACGCAATTGCTTTTTGAATCTGGGCCAATGTCTTTAGAACCACTTCATGGCATTCCCCAAGAATGGTCTTCAAAGAATTTGTGTTTATCCTTTACAACTGTTTTAAGACTGCACATGGTGTTAGGGAATAGAACAATTTTTTATGGACAGTGTAAAATGGCAGTGCATATTTGGCTGTGGAATTTTTTTTTTTTCTTGTACAATTAGCTTGGCTTACATACAGCAGCAGAACCTCAATTGGATTCATTGAAGTTTGTAAAATAGATTTTTTTTCAAGTACTTTTAGCAGTGATCAAGCAGTATTTGACCCGCTTTGACCAGCAGATAGAAATTGGCCAGTAGTTCACATAGGCTGTCCCTATTCTCACTAATAGCAAAACTGTGCTGCCACTGGCCAATTTCTGTCGGACTCTCACAAATTTTTGACTGCAGGTCATACAGCAATCTAAAATTACCCATCAGCAGGACATTTGTAAGGAGCAAGAATGTACAAAAGACAAAAAAGTAAGGTGTTTTAAAGAAGTTAAGCCGGCCATAGACAGATTGAAATACGGGTGGTTCAGCAGGCCAGGAACCGGAAGAATTTCTATCCATTTATGGGCTGGCTGGTTTTACCAATGTCAATCTATTGATTGACTTTTGTGCAAACCGCCTGTTGTTTTTTTTTTATAATATAATATTGCTGCCGGCAGCAGCAGTACACTTTGTAATCCGACGGCTGAGAAACCCCCAACTGTCAGAACACAATAGCGCAGCGGGAGGGATTTCCCCATCAACACTAAATAAGTTAATGGGGAAATTAAGCGATTTTCTTTCCTTCAACCGCTAAATGTCCGGCCCGCCAGTGCACATGATAAATTTGCATGCACCTGGCCCGCAGGCAGTTTAACCACAGTCGAGTTTTTTGGGATAAGAACCGATACGGCTAAGAAGCCACTCGACTGTTATCCCAAACAGCTCACCAAGACTTTCCCATCCCACCATGAGGCCCAATCGATCAGCCGGCATGTCCGCCGGCTGCCTGTAGACTCGAACGGAGCTGTAATCGGCTTTGATCGGGTCTCGGATCTAGTAACCCATAAATGTGACAAATTTTAAAAAATTACAGCATTCAAAACAGCCAAACTTGGCGTTCTGAATGCTTTTAGATGCAAAGGAGGGATTTGGGGTCTTATAGACCCCAGATCCCTCCATATAGAGTACCAAGCATTGCCTATTACTGTCAAAAGGGATGTTTACATTCCTTCTGACAGCAATAAAAGTGATCAATTTTTTTTTTTAAGGGACCATGTAATAAAAAAAAAAATTAAGTGCCTCATCCCTCGTGCTCATACGCAGAAGCAAACGCATACATAAGTCACGACTGCAAATGTAAACAATGCTTAAACCACACGTGTGACGTATCACCATGATTGTTAGAGCGAGAGAAATAATCTAGCACAAAGCCATCCTCTGTAACTCTAAACTAGTAACCTGTAGAAATTTTTAAAGCGTTGCCTATAGAGATTTTTAAGTTCCACAAGTGTGCGCAATTTTAAAGCATAACGGGGGTCTGTGTAATATGCAGGGGGGCTGTGTGATGTAAAGTGGTCCAGAGGTGCAGGGCTGTGTAATGTAAAGTGGCCCAGAGGTACAGGGGCTGTGTAATGTAAAGTGGCCCAGAGGTACAGGGGCTGTGTAATGTAAAGTGGCCCAGAGGTACAGGGGCTGTGTAATGTAAAGTGGCCCAGAGGTACAGGGGCTGTATAATGTAAAGTGGCCCAGAGGTACAGGGGCTGTGTAATGTAAAGTGGCCCAGAGGTACAGGGGCTGTGTAATATAAAGTGGCCCAGAGGTACAGGGGCTGTGTAATGTAAAGTGGCCCAGAGGTACAGGGGCTGTGTAATGTAAAGTGGCCCAGAGGTACAGGGGCTGTGTAATGTAAAGTGGCCCAGAGGTGTGGGGCTATGTAATGTAAAGATGTCCAGATTATCATCTTAATTTATTAACAGGTAAGTGGAAAAAGGTTGCTGCCCCCTGATTTAGTATCTGTTATTTTAACCATTAATAGAATTGTTAGCTGACAGCTAAGATACCAAAATAAGCCCCTTAGATATGCAATTGTTATATTTTTGTCTGAATAGATTGATACATAAATTTGCATAGTCAGAAAGAATTAGGAGAACAAATGCAACATGCATAGCCTTAAAAAATAATAAAGGGGGCTGTTTCAACAAATTCATTGTACAAACAATGATCATTAAGATTTACATCAAGTGGATTCCATCTATACATTTACCTGAGTACAAATTTTCCTTTTTTTAAGCAATGGACAAAGTAGAAAGATAGAAAAATTAGGACAGAAAGACAGAAAAAAAGTGCTCCATCCAGTTTGCCTGTGATTTAGAATTTTTGGTTTTGAATTTTTTTTGTTGTTAGTTTTTTATTTTAGTTTTAACTTGTTTGTGAGTATAGGTCATTCTTTGCAATGTGAATTTTTTACCGCATTCAATACGCTAGCGCAAAATTGCCTTGCAAAGTGCATTTTACTGTATTTGTCTTTAAAGAATAAAACACTATTTCTTTTCTGCAGTCCCCCCTGATATGTTTTATCCCTCACACTTTCATGCTGTTATGTTAAACTGGATTGTTACATACAGTTTAAACCAAAGCTAAATATAAATTACCTATAAATTTAAAATTATGTTGTGAGCTTTAAAGACACGGGAACACTGGTCATAAAAAGACTTGATTCAAAGATGCCAGCGGAGCAAATAAAATGATCAAATCCAAGACTTGGCAGATTCTAACACAGCTAAATAAAGAAGGTGATGTTTCAATCTCCCTGCGTAATGGCACAATACGCTACTTGTTCTATACTGAAGACCTCTTGCTTTCTGTATGCTTTACCTTGCTTAGACAGAAATATTGAAATTAATGTTTAGAACTGAACGTAGTAGCTGTATGTGTACAGTACGATTTCCTATGCATTGGTATTAATTGTGAATATCTATGATTTGGCAAGAATAACTAAGTTAATGTTCTTGTTAATGCAGCAGCATACAGTAAAGCATTTATTGCTCCTTACCTAAATATTCTAAAATATACTGTATAGGAAAACATAAGTCAATATAAAAGTGGAAAAAAAACCTTGACTGTTGACAGCACCAATTAAAAAGCATGTATTTATTATGGCTTCTGTCTAATTTGGCCCTAGTATGTGTATCTATGCATATGAGGTAGGCACCTAAGACCCCATTCACACTGGGGCGGTGCCTACATGGGGCCTTTCACACTGGGGTGGTGTCTACAGTGTGAGGACATTAGCGGTAGCTTTACCGCTGTTATAGGGGGCTCTTTTAACCCCCGCTAACTGCCGAAGAAAGGGTTAATAGTGCCCTAGTTGCAGCGCTGCCAAAGCGCTTTGCTGGCACTTTGGCAGCGCTGCCCAATCATTTCAATAGGTAGAGCATTGTGGGAAGGGTGTATACACCGCTCCAAAGATGCTGCTTGCAGGACTTTTTCTCCCGCCCTGCAGGCGCACTGCCCCAGTGTGAAAACACTTCGGCTTTCAGACTGGGGTGGCTTGAGAGGCGCCTTTCAGGCGCTATCTTTAGCACTAAAATGAACCTGAAAAGCGCCCCAGTGTGAAAGGGGTCTTAAGCCCCATACACACGGTCACACTTTTTGCCAACCAACTTCAAAATCTGCAAGTTTTCTAATTTGTCTGACCGTGTGTACGCTCCATCGGACCAAATTTTTCGGGTTTCATGCAACAAAAAGTTGGGTCTGCAAACGGACCAACTTTTCGGCAACAAAAGTCCGATGGTGCCTTGTCTGACCGTGTGTACAGCAAGCCAACCAACTTTTGTACAAAGTGCAAATACGCATGCTCAGAACCAATGTTAAAATCAACCAACAATAGCAGAAGTTAACCAAAGGGTGGCGGTAAAGAGCAGAAAAACCACGTGATGTTGGGTAATTTTTAGAAAAGTTTGCAGAAAGGTGTGACCGGACAAATCAATTAGGAAAAAAATCCAAGCGAAAGTTTGTTGGATGTGTGACCGTGTGTACGAGCCTTTAGATTGCAAGCTCCTTTAGAGCAGGGATGTCCCCCCTATACATTGTAAAGCGCTGCGTAAACTGTTGGCATATAATATATAATATATATAAATATATAAATCGTGTATAATAATAATAACAAACCTCCATATAATTATTCTCTGTATTACGGTTAGCGATGAGAAAATTGATTAGCAAAACCTCAGTTAGGACAAAGGCTGTGATCTGCACACCTCAGCTCTTAAGGCCCATACATACGATTGGATTTTCCGACGGTAATTGTGTGATGACAGGCCGTTGTCAGAAAATGTTACCGTTTGTATGCTCCATCGGACAATTGTTGTCGGATTTTCCGCCAACAAATGTTGGATAGCATGCTTTAAAATTTTCCTACAACAAATGTGTGTTGTTGGATTATCCGATCGTGTGTACAAAAATCCATCGGACAAAACTCCAAAGTACAAACACACATGCTCAGAAGCAATGCTAACCATAAGACAACATTAGCAGTTGCTAAAGAGCTGAAAAAACACGTAGTTTTGTGTTTGTTGGCTGACAATTCTTTGCCGTTTGTATGCAAGACAAGTTCATGGCGAACGCCCTTCGGACAAAAGTCTTACGCTTTGTCCGCAGAAAATCCGATCGTTTGTACCAGGCTTTAGAACAGAGATTTGCTTATAGCCTGCAAATCTGCTTTGGCCAGTTGTGATAGACCAATAGGAATGTGAAGAATTGGAAATTAGCAGCAAGTTGTAAGTTTTGGAGCATTGCCTGTCAGAACGGCAGGGCTTCGGAGGTTGCTGCAGGTGTGCAGGCGATTCAAGTTGGGAATATTTTATACCTGCAGCTGTTTGTTTCCGTCCCCATAACAGTCGCTTTAAGGTTCCATTTTCACCAGATGACTGTTATAAATGTTTTTTATTTCTTTGTTAGGTACAAAATGACAGTGCCTTTAAATTCCATACAGCTTTTATTGATCTATTAAGAAAGTAGAGAAAAAATACATCCATGTCAACAGAACTGACAGGAGATATATGAAATATATTAGAAGTTTATTAAAAAAATATATATAAAAATTGGCATTGTTTAAACTTTTTATATATATATAAAAAATAGCTAATATAGCAACTAAGGCCTCCGACGGACCAGTTTCAGCAGACATGTTCGGTCGTGTGTACGGCCGACCGGACAATTTTCCGGCGGATCGGACAGGTTTCCAGCGGACAAATGTTTCTTAGCATGCTAAGAAACATGTCCGCTGGAAGCCTGTCCGTCGGACATGTTCGGTCGTCTGTACGACTCACCGGACATGTTCGCTCGGCCGAAAGCCCTCGTATGCGTCAAAGTGATTCGACGCATGCGTGGAAGCATTGACCTTCCAGGGTCGCGCACGTCGCCGCGTCATCTTAGCAGCGACGGCGCGGCCACGTCACCGCGTTCGCTGTCCACGGGACTGTAAAATAGTTAAGTGGTTTCCTGTTTTAGTGCACAGAAGTAATAAAGTCTGTATTTTAATGGAATGTATTTATAACAAATAAAAAAAGCATATTGTGGTAGTAAAAAATAAAAAGTGGTGTCACGGAAAAGATTCTGTGCTCTGGGCTTGAATTGACAGAGGGGATCAACCTCAAGCTTTGGCTGAAACACAACAGCAAGCTTACTTGAAAACTTTCCCAATATTTCCAGTAACATCCAATACATCTGGGAGTATGAATGTTGCTTTGACCTAAAGTGTGTGCCATACCATTTAAAATACATTTGTAGCTACAAAGCCACATCATTTTAAGATGACTCAACCGGAAATGATCACTTACATAGATGAGTTATTAGAAATACAAATACTAATGTTAATAATTATGCTTATAGAATTTCATGCATCAAGCAGAAGGGTTATGTGTGTTTCGTGAAATGGATCAACATAGTAAAATAACTTAAAGTAAATGCATTTAATGACAGTAAGCTAAAGTACAATGTTTGTTGTCTTTCTGTCAATATACATTTTTTCCAATAGGTCTTGAGATAAAAAATCATTTAAAGTGATTGTAAACCCTTATATACACCCAGTAACTGGCCTCAGGTTATATAGAGAGATGAAACAAATCCTCTTACATAAGTTGTACCTGTTTATCTACAGCCCTCTTCCCCCTGCATCCATTCAAAGCACACAATTTACATAAGATCTCTCAGCTCTGAAGAGCAGGGGGAAGCTGAAATTACAGCAGCGAGGAGAGCTCTGAGAGCTGATTGGAGGGAAGCGACACACCCACCTTCAAAGAGTACACAGGGAGGGAGCTGAAGCTGCCAATCACAGTTTGCGCCCTCCCTGTCACCATATTTCTTGGGTAGTTGCAAGTACATTGTGACAATTGCCCTCATATAGTCAAGTTTTCCTATATTTCGCCTGTATATTTTCACAGCTGTTTGTTTGCTTCCTGTGTATTTTAATGATTGCCCATGTATTGTAGCAACTGTTTTCTGTCTCCCTATTGTAAATGGAGATGCCTGCTCAGCAGTTTCCGCTTCACCAATGTACTTTGCAACTCAATAGTTCTTGCCTTCTTCATGCTGATCCCCCTCCTTTCCGCCGGCGCCTCCATTGCCACTATGGGCACCTAGCCATGACAGATTTCGGCTTCACGACCGGGCACGCACTGCGCATGCGCGAGTCGCACTGCGCTCTCGGAGTGGACAGGCGATCTTCTGGGACCTGTCACGTGTCCCAGGAGATCGCCTAGAGGGAGGGGCCAACCTAGGTGGAGAGGAGGAGTCGCCTAGGCAGCCCTTAGGTGGAAGTCCCACTCCTAACGAAGCCTCCACTCCCCCCCAGAAAAATGACATGCCAAATGTGGCATGTAAGTGGGCGAGGAGTGCTTAAAGGGGAGTTCCACTTTTGGGTGGAACTCCACTTTAAGCAGTCCCTGTCACCAGCTTAAAAAATTTTAGGTAAAAGCACAGAAAAATTAAGTATTTTGGATTCTTATTTGCGTTTACAACCTCTTTGAATTTGCTAGAAAGCTTGACTACTCCAGGAAATGTAAATTCCTAATATGGCCCCTCCCTCCTTGGATGTCATAGCTCTTTTCTGGGAGTGTCTAATTGCTGGGCTGTACTGACCAAGCTCCTCTGTCCCTCCCCTTACCTTCCTACATAACCTTTTTCTAACTGATGGGAAGTTGTGAAGGGGAATACTATAGACCAGAGTGTCGTTTGAATGGCAGCTTTGAGTATGTTGACATCACATTGAAGATGGTGACACCCCGCAGCAGTCTCAGATCTTTCGGATGTCTACATAAGGAAAGCTTTTACCAGTAAAATGCATAAAATACATTAAATGCAGATATAATCCTAGAAAATGTTGTTAAAATGAATGGCTTGGTTTCTATGAGCCTTTCTACATCAGTTATGCTCGCCCTTACAAAAATGATCAGTGCCCTCACATGTGTTTTCTGCTATAGATGTCTGTACAGTTCAGTTCTATAAACGAAAAAATGATCCCCTCTGGCTGGCGTAGTGATGAAAGCCCCTGGTCTAAGCCTAAGTAACATCTGGCCTGCTAATGACATCTCCTCTCCTTACGCTCCGTGATAGTTTTTCTCCAGTGTAGTTATGTACAGCTTGTATAACAAATTTATATTATAATCTTCTCCATTACTTTCAATAGCAATGAATACCATGACTTTTTATTCCAAATCACTAATATGTACTGTAAGAAAATATTTGAGTATAATGAGTATAAGACAAGTTTCACACTAGCCAACTCCACAGTTGCGTGGTTTTCAGTGCAACTTTGGAGTCTGACTTTGATAAGACTTTGAAGTGACTTTGATAAGACTTTTACACTCTCTGGCATTGAAGCCGTGTCAAAGTTAAATCAACGTACTGTAGGAACCTTTTCTGAAGTTGCAGTGACTTCAGTAGTGTCTATTGGAATGGCTTCCATAGAGATACATTGCATTTCACATGTCCTGTGACTTTAGGTCTCACAAATTGGATCCTATAAGTCGCAGGAGTGTGAACTGAGCCTAAAGCCTCATAGACACGATCGGATTTCCATCAAATAGGTGGAATTTTGTCTGAAGGGCGCTGGCCGTGAACTTGTTCTGCATACAAACGGCAAAACCTTTCTTAGCTAACAAACAGAAACAACGTGGTTTTTCTGCTCTTTATCGCCACCTCTTGGGCAACTTCTGCTAATGTTGTGCTATGGTTAGCATTGCTTCTCAGCATGCGTGTTTGTACTTTAGATTTTTTTCCGATGGACTTTTGTACACATGATTGGATAATCCGACATCACATATTTGTTGTCGGAAAGTTTTAAAGCATGCTATCCAACATTTGTTGATGGAAAATCTGACAACAATTGTCCGATAGAGCATACAATTTTCTGACAAAACCTTGCCATCACACGTTTGTTATCGGAAAATCCGATCGTGTGTACGAGGCTTTAGACATGTATATGGTAAACACAAATTTTATATGAAAAATTCCACAAATAAAGCATTACAGCACTTAACAGCCTACAATGACAGCCTAAGTGAGGGGTCTCCAAACATTCTAAACAAAGGGCCGGTTTATTGTCCTTCAGACTCTTGGAGGGCCAGACTTTGGCCAGCGGGAGTGAAATCTTTCCTGGCATCAGTGGAAGTAAACATCTGGTATTAGGGGGAGCAATATTGCCCCATTGCTGGTATCATAGGGAGGAATAGTGCCCCATTAGAGTGGTGTCAGTGGGAGAAATGGTGTTCCATTGTCGGTATCAGATGGCAGAATAGGGTCTCGTATCATTGGGAGGGATACTGCTCCAAGGGCCGGATAAAGGCAAGCAAAGGGCCACATTCGGCCCTCGGGCCGCAGTTTGGAGACCACTGGCCTAAGTTAACCTGTTTATAAATGGACATGCATTTTGCCAGAAATAATAAAATCACTTTAAAACAGAAATCAGAAAGATTTGCCATTGTTTACAGAAAATTATTTCAGCTCCTCAGAATATAAAAAAAAAAGACATTATTGAGCAAATAAACAAAATCAACAGTTACATCAACAATGCACGCGGGTTTTAGCAGAACTGCTTAGAATTACACACTGCTTGGATACTGAATAATCATTTCTTTGTTTACAGAGTGATGACCATAATAACATGATGTAAATGCTGGCCCTGGAGTAGACACCTTTTTCTGTACAGTTATTATTACACAGGACAGATACTCAGGATATAAGAAGCCTTACACGCCATTTAGGGACAGCGTCACGCTATTTTTCCTAAACATTTCAGTCACAAAGATATCCATCCTATATTAATTTTATTTGCTAAGTACTATAAGGAAAAAGAACACGAATATCATTACAGCGATTTGTGGCTTTGGCTAGGGGACAATATTGTTCTAACACAGTAATGCCGGGTACAGACGATCGGACATTCCGACAAAAAAAACGTGGATTTTTTTCCGACAGATGTTGGCTCAAACTTGTCTTGCATACACACGATCACAAATGTTTTCGGAGATTGCGAACGTCAAGAACGTGGTGACGTACAACACATACGATGAGCCGAGAAAAATTAAGTTTGTTAGCCAGTGTGGCTCTACTGCTTGATTCCGGGCATGTGTGGAATTTTGTGCATCGGAATTGTGTACACACACTCTAGATTTTCGACAACAAGTTTTGTTGTCGGAAAATTTGAGAACCAGCTCTCAAATTTTTGTTGTCGGAAATTCCAACTGCAAATGTCCGATGGAGCCTTCACACGGTCTGAATTTCCGACAACAAGCTCCCATCGAACATTTGTTGTCGAAAATTCCGACCGTGTGTATGCGGCATAAGAATATTACTTTGAAAATTGGCATTCAGCTCGAGATAATGTAAAAACGACACTGTTTGAATCCTTTGTAAATAATTTCTTAAGCATTTCAATTTAAAATTAGACTAGAAAATTGAATTTCTGTTACTGACTTCTCTTCCTGTTTGACCTTACTTGCTCTCCTCCAAAATACCCACTATCATTATTGGTAACTTTAAGATCCCTGGTAATGTTAACAGCCTGGCTACATCTCAGCTTCTCAACTTAAACTCATCTTTTGACCTAACATAATAAACACTTCCACTTCCTCCATTGCTAATACCATTGACCTTGCATTCTCCCATCTCCGCCCTCCTGACAACTTCACCAACAAGCTCTTTCCTCTTTCTGATCACAACCTCATCAGTTTCAGGCCCCGTACACACCAGAGGAACTCGACGGGCAAAACTCATCATTTTGCTCGTCGAGTTCTGTGTGAAGCTGCCGAGGATCTCGGCGAGCCAACTTTCCTCATTGAACAATGAGGAAATAGAGAACATGTTCTCTATTTGGCTCGACGAGGAACTCGTCGGCTTCCTCGGCCGAAAGTGTACACACGGCCGGGTTTCTCGGCAGAATTCAGCTCCGATCGAGTTTCTGGCTGAATTCTGCCGAGAAACTCGGTCGTGTGTACGGGGCCTCACAGTATCCTTGTCTTCAACCACCTGTCCCTCCCAGCAGTAAATTATTGCTTCTAGAAACCTCCTTGACCACTTACAGTCTGGCTTTCGTGCGCAGCACTCCACAAAAACCTCCCTACTAAAGCTCACTAACGATTTACTAACTGCTAAAACCAACAACCATTACTCCATACTCTTATGCCGCGTACACACGATCATTTTTCATTTTCACTATCATTGAAAAAAAAAAAAAAGTTTTTCAGCATGTCCAAAAAACGAAGTTTTTCCAACTTCATCATTAAAAATGACGTTGCCCACACACCAAAAGCGCGGTGACGTACAACACGTACGACGGCACTCTAAAGGGGAAGTTTGGGCTTCTTTAGTTGATTCCGTGTTAGTAAAAGACGATTCGCGCTTTTCTGTCTGTTACAGCGTGATGAATGTGCTTACTCCATTATGAACGGTAGTTTTACCTGAACGAGCGCTCCCGTCTCATAACTTGCTTCTGAGCATGTGTGGGATTAAAACGTCGTTTTAGCCCACACACGATCATTTTTTACTACCCGAAAAATCGACATTTTTTAAAAAGACGTTAAAAAATACAGCATGTTCGAATTTTTATTTTGTCGTTTTTCAGAAGTCGAAAAACGAAGTGAAGCCCACACACGATCATTTTAAATGACGTTTTTAAAAACATTGTTTTTTTTTCATGCCGAAAAATGATCGTGTGTACGCGGCATAAGTACTAGACCTCTCTGCAGCCTTTGATACTGTTGACCACACACTCCTGGGGCCAGATTCACCTAGGAGGGCGTATCTTTGTGCGGGCGTAGCGTATCCTAGATACGCTATGCCGCTGTAACTTAGAGAGACGAGTACCGTATTCACAAAGAACTTGCGCCCTAAGTTACGGCGGCGTAGCGTAAATGGGCCGGGGGTAAGCCCGCCTAATTCAAACTAGGCTGGTAGGGGGCGTGTTGTATGGTAATGAATCGTGACCCCCACGTAAATGATGCACCTAACGAAAGGCGCATGCTCAGTATCACGTCGAATTTTCTCCGTAAATTACGCCGGCTCAATGTTTAGTCGCCCATCCCCATTCACGGACGACTTACGCAAACAACGTAAAATACGATGCTGTTCCGACGTTTCAGATGTCCATACCTAACATGACTTACCCCTGCTTTATGAGGGGTAAAGTTACGACGGTCGGACGCCTTACGTAAACAGCGTATTTTAATACGCCGGGCGCAAGTACGTTCGTGAATCGGCGTATCTAGCTCATTTGCATATTCAACGCGAAAATCAACGGAAGCGCCACGTAGCGGCCAGCGTAAATATGCACCTAAGATACGACGGCGTAAGAGACTTACGTCAGTCGTATCTTAGACAAATTCTGGCGTATCTGATTCTTTGAATCAGGCACCGAGATACGACGCCTCACATTCAGACTTACGACGGCGTATCTGGAGATACGCCGTCGTAAGTCCTTTGTGAATCTGGGCCACTCATGGGGCCCCCGGGCAATAGAAGATTATGGGGCCCCTGGGCTTACAGATGGCTACCACGCCAGGAGGCAGTGCAGAGGCGGGACAGCTAAAATCTCGGGATTTTCACATCAAAAGCATGTCGGTTTCGGACATATCAGGGACAGATGTAAAAAAAAACTGAGTTTTACATACTGTCCCTGGTTTTACTGAGCCTGGCAACCCTGATGGGGCCCCCTAGTGGCATGGGGCCCTCGGGCAGTGCCCGAGTGACTCAATGGTCAGTCCACCCCTGGCCCTAGTCTTTAAACTCCAGCTCCTTCAGTGTTACCTATAACGCTGTCTCCTCCTCTCCACTTCCTCTTTCTGTAGGGGTCCACCTTCTCTTCTCTATCTACACCTCTCTTGGTCTCTTGATAACCTCTAATGGTTTCCAATACCATCTTGATGCCGATCACACCTAAATCTATCTCTCTACTCCTCACTTCACTCCTTCAGTATCCTCTCACATTACTTGCTGACTGAAATATCAGCATTGACGTTGCACCACTTCCTTAAACAAAATCTCTCTAAAACCAAGCTGATAATATTCCCCCTCACTCGTGCCCTCCTCTACGACGTTTCCATAAAGATCAATAACACAACTATCAGTCCCTCCTCTCACGCCATGGTACTTGGTGTAATCCTAGACTCTTACCTGTTCTTTCGGCCCCAAATCCAATTGCTGTTAAAAGCTTGTAGACTTCACCTCGTTAACACCTATAAAATACACACATTTTTATCTAATGATACCACGAAGCTACTCATTCATTCCCTTGCACAATTAAAAAAAAAAAACATGCAAAGTTACATTTTTTTTCCAATTTTAAAGCCCATACTGAATATCTACATACTGTATATCTGTGTTCTAGTTTCTTTTGGGACACCCCTTTATTTCTCCCGGCATTATTTTTTGTAAATGATGATGAGGATAGAAAAACTAACAAACAACTAACTAAAATAGTTGTTAACGTGTTTCTCAAACATTTTATAGTTCTGATATGTATCTTTGTTACTATGTACTTGTATGAAAAATTATCCTGCTCTCTTTGCATTGCTTTCTTTGTGTGAAATACCTGGTGATCCTGCCAGTTTCCTATTTCAAACTGACCACACCAGGACATGGAACCATATCCACTTTGGGAACACAGGCTGCCTGTAACCCAAAGGTCAGACTTGTGCTGATACGTCCCCCTGCAGAGTCACTTACTGGGAAGATCAGTGTACGGATGTTTCTCTGCCTCGTACTGACAAGCCCTCCTGAAGTCTCCACCCCTAGCTCTCTTAACCCTTGCAGCTGAGAACAGAAGTCATGTAATCACTTACAGAAGAAGAAAAAATATATATATGCACTCTATATACATACAAATGTTTGCCTTGCAATTGTTTTTTTTTTTTTTTTTAAACTGAATGTGTTTTACGAGGTAAGGGTTCACATATACTTTAAGGGGCAGATTCACAAAGCAAGTAGGTGTAATTTCAAATTTCCTGCGTCGTATCTTTAGTTTGAATCCTCAAACCAAGATACGACGGCATTTGGGTAAGATCCGACAGGCGTACGCCTTCGGATCTTAGATGCAATACTTCGGGGCCCGCTGGGTGGAGTTTGCGTCGTTTTCCGCGTCGGGTATGCTAATTAGCTTTTTCCGGCGATCCACGAAGGTACGCGCGGCCGTAGCATTCTCTTACGTCGTCGCTAGTCGGCTTTTCCCGGCGTATAGTTAAAGCTGCTATTTCGTGGCGTATAGATAGACCTGCCATGTTAAAGTATGGCCGTCGTTCCCGCGTCGAATTTTGATTTTTTTTGCGCAAGTCGTCCGTGAATAGGAAAGGACGTAACTCACGTCTACGTTCAAAAAATGACGTCAGTGCAACGTCATTTCGCGCAAAGCAAGGCGGTAAATTTCAAAACGGAGCATGCGCAGTACGTTCGGCGCGGGAACGCGCCTAATTTAAATGATCCACGCCCCCTACCCGGATCATTTGAATTAGGCGGGCTTGCGCCGGAGGGATTTACACTATGCCGCCGCAACTTTACAGGCAAGTGCTTTGTGAATCAAGCACTTGCCTGCAAAACTTGCGGCGGCGTAACGTAAATGCGTTACGTTACGCCGCCGCAGATGTACCTGAATCTGGCCCTAAGTATCCAATGTACATGTGCAATATTGAAAAATTAGAATTTGTTAAAAGCCATTTTATTCCCACTGAAATAGACAGGCCAATATTTCCAGGGATATATCCGTCTAGACAGTGACAACAGAGTGTGGGATTTGTGATGCAGTTTCCCCAGTCAAGGTGTACTCCCTGAGGTTTGAAAAACATTCTTATTATTACCAGGAAACACTTAAGTATATGGTTCCACTAATACATTTACAGAAGAAAAGAGATGACCTGTGTTACTGTCTAAATATGTTCTGTTATGTTCTGCTGTATTCATAACCATCAGAATTGTTTTATTTAATACTATCTGGAGAAATTAGCTATTAAAATGTATTCTGTACATAATTATGCTAGGAGCTCTAGTTATGCTTGCCTTTAAAACACAAAATAGTATGGAAAGTAACTCTGGTGTAGTATATTTTTCAATCTTCTGTATTTACTTAGCTTTAACATAAAACATATAAGAAAAAGTCGTTTAAGTCCATTGCATATTCCAAAGTCTTAATTCATCAGTAAGAAAAAAAATCAAAAAAATAAAATTCCCTTAACTTTGTCCCTATCTGAACAGCTTCAAGGGCCATACAGGTAACCTATGAGCAGTAAACAGACCTTAAAATACAGCTTCACCACATGATAAAGTGTAGACACAAGAAGAAAACAAAAATCACTTTTTCAATAAAAGCATTGAATTATTATGTGAATCCTATTATGCTCTTGCGATCCACACCATGGCAAAGCCATGTGTTCTATGGCATTACACTGCATTCTATGAGGTTTTAGCAGCTGGCCAAGCAGCACTCCGGCAAAAGAGAATTGTCAATTGCAACACCAAATTTGGGGGTCATAAAAGCCACAGTATGTAGAGAGTCATCAGGGCAGGGGAACAGGATACTGTGTGAACATGCTGAGGATGTCAGCCCCAGATAATGCTGGAAGCAAATTCACATTTTTGTAAGTTACTAAAGGAAAATTAAGGAATGATTTTGCTACATTACAAACTTGATTTGTTGCAATAGTGATTGTTTGTCCAAAAATGTTGCCTTTTTTTTTATCTAGTTCATAAATCGTTACTTGCCTCATTGTAACTGCCCGGTTTGCTATATCACAAAAAAATTGGTATTTTGGAATTTATTAAACATTTTTTTTAACATAATCAAAGGGAATACCAATATTTTAAGATGGTGTGAATAAAGTTCAGACACCTAAATGATACATTTGGCATCTTAGCAAAATCTTTCTCCCTTTCTAAATAATATATACTGTATACAGTTGTGTTTATAAGTTTACATACACTGGCAGAATTTATGATTTCTTGGCCATTTTTCTGAGAATATGAATGATAACACAACAACGTTTTTTTTCACTCATGGGTAGTGTTTGGCTGAAGCCATTTATTATCAATCAACTGTGTTTACTCTTTTTAAATCATAATCACAAGAGAAACTACCAAATTGACCCTGATCAAAAGTTTACATACCCTGGTGATTTTGGCCTGATAACATGCCCACAAGTTGACACAAAGGGGTTTGAATGGCTATTATACCTGTGATCTGTTTGCTTGTAAATAGTGTGTGTGTAAGTGTGTGTGTGTGTGTGTGTGTGTGTGTGTGTGTGTGTGTGTGTAAAATGTCAATGAGTTTCTGGACTCCTGACAGACCCTTGCATCTTTCATCCAGTTCTGCACAGACATTTCTGGATTCTGAGTCATGGGGAAAGCAAAGAATTGTCAAAGGATCTGTGGGAAAAGGTAATTGAACTGTATAAAAACAGGAAAAGGGATATAAAAATATATCCAAGGAATTGAGAATGCCAATCAGCATGTTCAAACTCTAATCAAGAAGTGGAAAATTAGGGGTTCTGTTAAAACCAAACCACGGTCAGGTAGACCAACTAAAATTTCAGCCACAACTGCCAGAAAAATTGTTTAAGATGCAAAGAAAAACCCTCAAATAACTTCAGGTGAAATACAGGACTCTCTGAAAACATGTGGTGTGTTTCAAGATGCACAATAAGGAGGCCCAAGAAAGATGGGCTGCATGGTCGAATCACCAGAAGAAAGCCATTACTAATCAGATGCCACAAAGTATCCTGCTTACAATATGCCAAACAGCACAGAGACAAGCCTCAAATCTTCTGACACAAAGTCATTTGGAGTGATGAGACCAAAATTTAGCTTTTTTTGCCACAACTATAAAACAAGGCCTAAGATGAAAGGTACACCATTCCTACTGTGAAACACGGAGGTGGACCGATGATGTTTTGGGAATGTGTGAGCTACAAAGGCACAGGAAATTTGGTCACAATTGATGGCAAGATGAATGCAGTATGTTATCAAACAATACTGGAGGAACATTCAAATGTATCAGCCAGGAAGCTGCCCATGGGACCTACTTGGACATTCCAACATGACAATGATCCAAAACACAAGGCCAAGTCAACCTGTCATTGACTACAGAATAAAATGAAGGTTCTGGGTTGGCCATCTCAGTCTCCTGACCTCAATATCATTGAGCCACTCTGGGGAGATCTCAAAGGTGCAGTTCATGCAGGACAACCCAAGAATTTACAGGAACTGGAGGCTTTTTGCCAAGAAGAATGGGAAGCTTTACCATCTGAGAAGATAAAGAGCCTCATCCACAAAAGACTTCAAGCTGTCATTGATGTTAAAGGGGGCAATACACGGTATTAAAGGGGTTGTAAAGGAAACATTTTTTTCCCTAAATAGCTACCTTTACCTTAGTGCAGTCCTCCTTCACTTACCTTATCCTTCGATTTTGCTTTTAAATGTCCTTATTTCTTCTGAGAAATACTCACTTCCTGTTCTTCTGTCTGTAACTTCATGAGGTAATGCAAGGCTTTCTCCCTGGTGTGGAGAAAGCCTCTTGAGGGGAAAAGGGGCGAGCAGGAGGGTCAGGACACTCTCTACTTTGCAGATAGAGGAAGGAGCTGTGTGTTAGTGGGCATCCTGACTCTCCTGCTCACCCCCTCCCCCCTAAAGAGGCTTTCGCCACACCAGGGAGAAAGCCTTGCATTACTGCGTGTAGTTACAGACAGAAGAACAGGAAGTGAGTATTTCTCAGAAGAAATAAGGACATTTAAAAGCAAAATCGAAGGATAAGGTAAGTGAAGGAGGACTGCACTAAGGTAAAGGAAGCTATTTAGGGAATTTTTTTTTACCTTTACAACCCCTTTAAGATCTTGGAAATGTAAACGCTGGATAAATGCTGGATATCATTGGGGCCCTTTAAAAAGTATTGGTGCACTTAAAGACGATTTTAATAAATAAGCATGCGGTAAAGGTGGAGTATAGATGTGGTATAGGTGCAGTATACCTAATGTATTGTCTTCTGTAACTTAGTCCCTACTAGCTGTGTGAAAAATGGGCAGTGAGCAATCTCACCAGTCCCTTCGGTGCATCTGTGAACTCTCACTGTAGAAGGGGGCTGCCTCAGTCCCTCCACAAAATGTATCTGGTGATTAGTGTTGGGAAGTATTCTGTTGCTGCTAGGAATGGGTTTGCAGCATTATTACTATTATTAAAAAATACAACTTTTTTTTTCTATGTAGCCTAGATTTAAAGGACAATTCCAAAATAAAGCTGAACTTGGGTTTTAAAGCAGTGCAACAGTCAGGGGTTAACGCCGTTTACGATATTTCATTCCACCAACCCACGACAGCTTATCGACACTCCACAATCCGGCAGACACGATCCATAAGAATTCCCCCAGAATAACGAGACACAGCTCTGTTCTCTGGTTCCAAACAGATAGACTTTAATGGTAAACTCAGGTTTCTTATATACAGTTACAAAGCATGCTGCAGTAAGAAAAGGGACAATGGCACACTCCACCCACAACATCACACAATGGGTGCTAACGAGTCCCCCTCAATCCACATCTTAGACAGACTTTCTGACTCCGTGATAAGCTATTCTCACCTGCTACACAATACACATTCCTTTAGTGATCATAATTCAGACGTCTGACCTTTAGAGTGTGTTAACTCACAGCACATATTAGCATCAATAGAACTTTCACACAATACAGGGTTAGTTAGCATAGCACCATGAAATATCTTAGGAGCCAGGCTTCATTAATACAATAGACAATAGAATGCACTTACAGCAAGCTTTCATCACTACAGCCAGGTAGCTGGAGGTGATTAACATCAATTAACATCTCAACAGTCTATGTTCCACATTGAAGGAGACACTCTACTGACCTGTTGTGTTCAGAATGAACAACTTGTAATATTTCAAGATATCCTGCAATACATGAATTATCCTTACTGTCCCATCTCATGTAATTCAAGATATAATTTCTCAGTCATCCTATGCCCCTAGTGGACATAGGATGACCCTAGACACAAGAGTCATTGGTGAAGCTGACACAGGAGTACCCCACATCCTTCAAGAGCCTCTGGGTCCCACGGGCCATACCGTTACAAGCAGAACGCTTTGTTCTCAACTGTTTGCTTGAATACTGTAACCTCATCATTAGGAATTTCCACTTTTTTCAGTCTGAGATATTATTTACCATCACACAAAACCACTTTGCAAAGAAAGAATGCCTGATCCTCTGATCCTTCCTGCAACTTTGGCACCCCTTGCTCTAGGTCCCTGACATCATCAAGACCAGAGCAATGTCCACAGCCCAGCTTTGGACGTGAAGATACCAGGGGACAATCCACAGCTGAATCCTGGGGGAGTGCAGTCTACCGGGGGGGCAGAGAATCAGGTAAGTAAAAATGTTTCTTCTTTCCCCTAGACAAAACACGCTGTCTAGGCCCACTGCAGAGGGTAAACCCTTTTTCCCACCCAGCTGGGACTCTATAAACAAACTTTAATTAACAAGACAATAATAAGCAATGGTGCAGCTGACATCCAACTATGTTTATAGCAACTTAAAACATATTTCAAAGTCCTTTCATGTGTGGTATCCTTTTAGATATTGAAAATGAGTGGTTTAAATACTTGAATGTCATTGACTCCAGGGACGATTTCAGCTGCTTGCGCAAACCACTTATCTCTGGTACAGAACAAATTACATGGACACATGTGTTATTCTTGAGTCTAAACAGGCTAGTTAATATTTGTATCATAATGTCCTTATCTTAATTATCTATGTATAGACTATAATGCTGCTGATGTGGATGAAGACTGTTCTCTAAAAAGGGTGATGCAGTAAAAGACAGAACAGAACTATAGGAATGGAGGCTGCATTATATTTTCTGTGTTTGTAGTTTACTATTAACAACAGAAGGTAGCGTGGTAATATTAAAGGGGTTGTAAAGGTACAATTTCTTTCCCTAAATGGCTTCCTTTACCTTAGTGCAGTCCTCCTTCACTTACCTCATCCTTCAATTTTGCTTTTAAATATCCTTATTTCTTCTGAGAAATCCTCACTTCATGTTCTTCTGTCTGTAACTCCACACAGTAATGTGAGGCTTTCTCCCTGATGTGGAGTGTCGTGCTTGCCCCCTCCCTTGGACTACAGGAGAGTCAGGATACCCACTTACACACAGCTCCTTTCTCTATCTGCAACATAGAGAGCGTCCTGACTCTCCTGTAGTCCAAGGGAGGGGGCGAGCACAACACTCCACACCAGGGAGAAAGCCTTGCATTACTGCGTGGAGTTATAGACAGAAGAACAGGAAGTGAGGATTGCTCAGAAAAAAAAGGACATTTAAAAGCAAAATTGAAGGATGAGGTAAGTGAAGGAGGACTGCACTAAGGTAAAGGAAGCTATTTAGGAAAAAAAATTGTACCTTTACAACCCTTTTAAAGTGTTACCAAACCCACAACAGTAAAATCAGTCTGTATATGCAGTAAAGCATGCTTGTTATACTCACTGTGGAACCAAAGGGGTTAATCCTCTGCATTGTATAAAAAGGCTGTTTGATCTTGTATGCACAGATCCTCCTCTTCTTCCACTGACTTTCAGAACAGGTCCAGATAGTACAGAGCCTTTGGAGTCAGGCTGCACATGCTCAGTTTGGTGTGAATTGCTAGAGTTTTTTTTTCTTGGAAGAGTGCATGTAATCTGCACAGGGCCAATCATGACTGTCCAGAATGAGGGTCAGGGGTCCTGGATCCTGACAGGACAGCTCAGTGCAGTATGAAAGCTCCTCCTACAAGCTATAATCAGGAATTGATAGAAGTCACAAGACTGCTATATACTGCTGAGAAAAGGTATTTGGCAGTTTATATTTACTAAAATGATTGCATTTTCATGTTCTGTGGGAGAGCAGCTATAGTGAATGCAGGGTCCTAAATTTAGTAACACTTTAAGTACATGATGTTATATATTATATACAAAAGGGGGGCTTTGGCCAATTATGGCTCAGGGGGTTTAGTACACGCTCCACACTATAAAAGGCCACCTGCAGGTCGGCCTTGTGTAGTGTGTTGCGGTGGTTAAATGAGAGAAGACAGAGAGAGAGAGAGTGTAATTTTTATTAGGCAGATAGAGCAGGCAGGCTAGTCAGTTAAAGTTACAGTTTGTAGAGGATATATATGCATCCCAGGTGTTGTATATATATTTATACACTGTATAGTTTAGCTAGATCAGCTCTTCCTAATTTACTGGCAGGCAGGTGATTGTGCTAGCTGCAGTATTCTCACGTGTAGTGTACTGCCTGTGTCCTCTGCAGTGTGCACCTAAAGCTACGTGGTGTGTGTACTGCCTTTGTCCTCTGCAGTTTTCACCTTAAGCTACGTGGTGTGTACTGCCCGTGTCCTCTGCAGATTGCACCTAAAGCTACGTAGTGTGTACTGCCTTTGTCCTCTGCAGTTTGCACCTAAAGCTACATGGTGTGTACTGCCTGTGTCCTCTGCAGTGTGAACCTAAAGCTACATGGTGTGTACTGCCTGTGTCCTCTGCAGTGTGCACCTAAAGCTACATGGTGTGTACTGCCTGTGTCCTCTGCAGTGTGCACCTAAAGCTACGTGGTGTGTGTACTGTCCATGTCCTCTGCAGTGTGCACCTAAAGCTACATGGTGTGTACTGCCTGTGTCCTCTGCAGTGTGCACCTAAAGCTACATGGTGTGTGTACTGCCCGTATCCTCTGCAGTGTGCACCTAAAGCTATGTGGTGTGTACTGCCCGTGTCCTCTGCAGTGTGCACCTAAAGCTACGTGGTGTGTACTGCCTGTGTCCTTTGCAGTGTGCACCTAAAGCTACGTGGTGTATACTAAACAAAATATGGTAAGATGGCGCACGATTATTAGGGTACACACAATAATGGTCAATAAGATGGTATTATATGGTCCATAAATAAAATGGTGCTAGAGTATAGTCCAATGTCCAATAATGATTCAATCAGTAGTCCAAATACAAGTACAACACTAGCGGCAGCAATCCTGAAGCAGAAGCAAAATTTTCCATTCTGCTGCACTTAGATTGGCGCATCCTCCTTTCTTTTCTTGCATACGTGGTGTGTACTGCTTGTGTCCTCTGCAGTGTGCACCTAAAGCTATGTGGCGTGTGTACTGTCTGTGTCTGTGCTATTTTTCTCAATGATGTTCATTCATATTGCAGGGACCAGACATTACATTAAAGCTGCAAACAGTTTTCGTTTCCAATATTTTTTATTAAGTTTTTCAAAACAAAAAATAGGGTATACAGAAAAAAAGAGGGGGGGAGGGGGAAAAACAATCATAGCCACCATCTGGAGGACTAGCATAGATACAAATTTTTTGCAGGTCAAAAACATATCATTAACACAACTTTGAGTGCTCCTACTGCAATTTGCTGCAAACAGTTTTAAATGATTTTTTCTTATAGTAATCTCATTTTGTGCAGGGACAGTTCTAAACACGTGCCACCTCACAGGCATACTATAGACACCCAGCAGGTACGATATTTAAAGGAATTTTTCTTTTCCTTTTTCAACTTTAAGCATCATTAAAATCACTGCTCCAGAAAAAACGACCGTTTTTAAAACTTTTTTTCCATTGATACATGTTCCCTGGGGCAAGACCGGGGTTCTCAAAGACGTTTAACGACAATAACTTGCATATTAGGCTTTAAAATGATCACTTTTGAATTCGAACGTTTGAGTCCCATAGACGTCAATGGGGTTCTAAATGTTCGCGCAAACGGTCGGTCCGTTCGAAGGTTCTGGTGCGAACCGAACGGGTGGGTGTCGGCTCATCCCTACTCTTAACCACTTCCCTACCGGCCCATAGTAAAATGACGTCCACAAAGAACCTCTGCCGTTCAGAGTGGACGTCATATGACGTCCTGGGCTTTGTGGGGGGGATATCTGAATGATGCCTGCAGCTAGAGGCATCATTCAGATATCCTTCTCTTGTGCCGGCGATTCTGCACAACGTAAGAACGATCATAGCGGCGGTTCCGCCGCTAGATCGTTCTTACAGGCGGCGGGAGGGGACATCCCCCCCCTCCCGCCGCCATCCGGTGCTTCTCCGGGCTCTCCCGTGCCATCGGGGGCCCGGAGAACAAATCGTCCGGCGCTCGCAGGAAGCATAGAGATGACTGGTGACCAGATGGTCACCAGTCATCTCTATGACCGTCGGAGGACCCGGGCGCGATGTGATGACGTCACGCCCGGGTCCCCGTAAGTAAACAAAGCCGCGATTGCGGCTGCTAAGCAACCACAAGCATGAGATCGGTGAATTTTTTTTCACCGATTTCATGCTTTCCAGCCTGGAGGAGAGATGTGGGGTCTTATTGACCCCGCATCTCTCCATAAAGAGTACCTGTCACACACATTCCTATTACAAGGGATGTTTACATTCCTTGTAATAGGAATAAAAGTGATCAAAAAAAAAAAAAATTAAAAAAAAAAGTGTAAAAAAAGAAATAAATATATATAAAAAAAAAAAGAAATAAAATTAATTTTTTTAACGCCCCTGTCCCCGGTAGCTTGCGCGCAGAAGCGAACGCACACGCAAGTCCCGCCGACATACGTAAACGCCGTTTAAACCACATATGTGAGGTATCGCCGCGTGCGTTAGAGTGCCAGCAACAATTCTAACACTAGATCTCCTCTGTAAATCTAAACTGGTAACCTGTAACAAAAATTCAAATCGTTGCCTATGGAGATTTTTAAGTACCGAAGTTTGGCGCCATTCCATGAGTGTGCGCAATTTTAAAGCGTGACATGTTAGGTATCTATTTACTCGGTGTAACATCATCTTTCCTATTTTACAAAAAAATTGGGCTAACTTTACTGTTTTTTAATTTTTTTAATTCATGAAACAATTTTTTTCCAAAAAAAAGGCGTTTGAAAAATTATTGCGCTAATACCGTGCAAGATAAAAGGTTTCAATGACCGTCGTTTTATTCCCTAGGGTGTCTGCTAAAAAAACATATATAATGTTTGGGGGTTCTGCGTAATTTTCTAGCAAAAAAATTATGATTTGTACATGTAGGAGAGAAGTGCCAGAATAGGCCTGGTATGGAAGTGTGTATAACTGCCCTGTATGGAAGAGGTTAAGCAGCTAAAAATAATATCTTTACAATTAACATATGATGGGTTAGTACAATACAAAGCAATACAATTTATGATTGGGCTTGTCGTAGCAGCAGTTTCTTACCAGTTAACATTAAATTTAGCTTTGGTCTTCTGTGATTGTTGTTTATAAATGTGTAAAGCACATAAAGTAATTATATCAAACAAATGAGCATATCCAGTAATGGGAAAATATGTTTAATTGTATTAATATGTATAATATAAACCGTAGATGATTGGACCTATATTTAAATGTTACCCTAAAGCTATGTTAACAGTCTTGTTTGGATATCCAACAAAGATGATGCAAAAGAAAGCCTGCAAACAGTTTGCTGAAGACAAGCAGACTACGGACATGGATTACTGGAACCATGTCCCGTGGTCTGATGAGACCAGGGTAAACTTATTTGGTTCAGATGGTGTCAAGCGTGTGTGGTGGCAACCAGGTGAGGAGTACAGAGACAAGTATGTCTTGCTTACAGTCAAGCATGGTGGTGAGAGTGTCATGGTCTGGGGCTGCATGAGTGCTGCTGGCACTAGGGAGCTACAGTTCATTGAGGGAACCATGAATGCCAACATGTACTGTGACATCCTGAAGCAGAGCATGATCCCCTCCCGTCGGAGACTGGGCCGCAGGGCAATATTCCAACATGATAACAAACACACTTCCAAAATGACCACTGCCTTACTAAAGAAGCTGAGGATAAAGGTAATGAACTGGCCAAGCATGTCTACAGACCTAAACCCCATTGAGCATCCTCAAACAGAAGGTGGAGGAGCGCAAGGTCTCTAACATCCACCAGCTCCATGATGTCATCATGGAGTTGCAACCTGTGAAGCTCTGGTGTACTCCATGCCAAAGAGGGATAAGGCAGTGCTGGAAAATGATGGTGGCCACACAAAATATTGACACTTTGGGCCCAATTTGGATATTTTCACTTAGGGGTGTACTCACTTTTGTTGCCAGCGGTTTAGACATTAATGGCTGTGTGTTGAGTTATTTTGAGGGGACAGCAAATTTACACTGTTATACAAGCTGTACACTCACTATTTTACATTGTAGCAAAGTGTAATTTCCTCAGTGTTGCCACATGAAAAGATATAATAAAATATTTACAAAAATGGGAGGGGTGCACTTACTTTTGTGAGGTACTGCATATCTGTAGTGTTTACTTGTTTCTCTCCAAAGCTCTAAGTGTCGTTTCTCTCTGGTGCTCTGTTCCTCTGTTATCTGCATGAGTCACTTCTGATAAGTTCTCCCACACATAAGATAACAGCAGCTGAAAATGTGTTGGGGGGAAGCTTAGCAGGGAGCTTCTCTATTCAGACTACAGCTCTGCAAGTTCCTTCATTCCTCTGCCTATGTGGAGTGGGGGGTGTCCCTTTCCTCCAATTAGCTGTCACACAGTGAAAGCCCAGACTCCCCACCCACTGCTGGAAGAGGAAGAAATATTTCTAACATGATCTGCACTTTCCTAAGCGTGTAGAAAGGGGAAGACGACAGATATACAAGTAAAACTTTTGTAGGAGGATTTGTTTAATCTCTGTGTATCATCCCTAGGCTGTTCACTTCACTGGGTATAGGATAGGGTTTGTAACCACTTTTCCCAACTTTCTAATCAGTGAGTTTGCAGCCCAACTTATGTCCTTGTGACCTTACAGGTTGTGAAGGGAAATTTCTCCAATGAGGGACACATACAGCAATAATCTAAAAGATAAAATATGTTGTGGCTTGAATTGGCCTTTAGGGTCATTGTATTTAGAATTTAAACATACAAATCTCATGTACTGCAACAATTGCATCGTGTTTTAAATGTAACTCTCTCCTTTGATTTTAATTTCAGAAGTATATAACTGACGAATGTTTCTTCTTCGAGCGTCTGGAAGCAAACAACTACAACACTTACCGGTCTCGGAAATACAGTGATTGGTACGTGGCACTAAAGAGAACTGGGCAGTACAAAAATGGATCCCAAACTGGGCTAGGACAGAAAGCTATCCTATTTCTTCCTATGTCAGCAAAAAGCTGATCTTGATGGACATTTGCATTTATAGAAAATAGTAATTAATTTTTTTTTTTTAAAGGTTAGACTATAATCTATATATTTCCAGTTTATAAATGTGACATCAAGTATTAATACTATTCACCATTGTGCCAGTGTTTAAGAATTTAAAATATTTTAATGTATATTCATGTTTTAATATATTTCCAAGTAAAATTACATACGTACGTAGCAATGCAAGTATTGTCCTGAGGTATTTTCCATTCCGAAAGAGTTCAAAAGAGTGGATTTTTTTTTACACTGTTTCAATGTGAAGCTTACTTGAGATCAAGTTTTACTTCATAAGAATCTGGTAAATCCTTGTGGTACAGAGAATAGAATAAACCTGAGTAAACGGCTGGGAGAGTCCTCACAGTTAGGTCAATATTGTGAAAGCCTTCCTTATAGCCATATAGTAAAAGCTTAGCAATTCTACTGGTGATGGGTGTAGTATGACTTGAGTAGGCAAGCTCCTTCAGGTTCATCCATTCACACCTCAGACACTCATGAGGGCAGAAGTTAATGCTGTAAGATAATGGCTTCAAACGACATATGATGTACATATCCGACTTTCCAAAGGCCCCTGGGTGATTATGCTGCTGTCTTATGCTCAGGAGAGATTTAAACTCTGACTTAATGCCAGTCTCTTCAAGAACTTCTCGAACTGCTGTGACTCCTGCAGAGTAAAGTTAAACAAAACCTTAAGAATTTGTGTTCCAATATAATTATAGGTCATAAATGAAACCATTGCATTCTGTTAAGACAAGGTACAATTCAAAATCTGTCATACTTTTTTACAATTTTACAAATCTGTAGTATCACTGAAATCCTTGGGCTCCAATATAAAAGCTGAACAAGAACTATACAATATTTCCTAACCTACATCCAAAGAGACACTTCTATCTACTCAATAGGGGCAAAGTGACAGTATCTGCAGATAGTTTTCTCATCCTTCCCCCCTCTTCCCAGAGAGGTATACCCACTGTGGGGGTAAGGGGGGGTGACTTATCAGAATCTAGAAGCTCCCTTTAACATAGTAACCCTACATATTCACCAAAAAAGTCAAATGTAATTAAAAACACAGCACAAGTTCTTTATTAGAAAAAAAAAGTTCCCCCAATCATCAATCGTGTCCTCTGGGAATGAAGGTCCACATGAATCATGAAGAGCGATGACCACCGCCCGGCACAAAAACACACCTGCCACCCACCAAACCCCACCGCTCCTGTTATCTGCTGGCGCACGACAGCTTCACTCCCCCCCCCCTCCAGCCACAAATGTACACAATGATTTACATTAGTGGCTGGGACATTATAAGGGGGCATCTGGTAGTGCCCCCTTTATTTACTTTAGCGTAAGGAGTGGAGCTGTCATTTGGTGTGGCTGGGATCGGTGGGTGGTAATCTCGGCAGTACTCATTCATCGTGATTGATGTGGGCCTACATCTCTGGTTAACAAGATTAACAAAGCATGTGCCTTGGGAGACATTTTTTTCTATTTGTACATAAAAGACTTGTAAAAAGCTGTGTTTTTATTTACATTTAACTTTTCTTGGTGAAAGAGTAGCAGTATTATGTTAAAGGAAGTTTCCAGATTTTGATAGGTCACCCTTACAACCACTGGGCCAGGGTTGTGGGGAAAAGGCTTTTGCCCTCATTAATACCCCCCTGTTGAGGGCATGTGGCCTGGTATTGTTCGCCCCCTACCCTTTCCTGGCCTGTCAGGCTGCATCCTCATATGATGGTCCGATATGGATGTTGGGAGGGACCTTGCGTTATTTATTTTTTTGGTGTGAGCCCCCCAGCCCACTCTATACCAGACCTAAGGACCTGGAATGGATTGGGGGGAGGGACCTCATGCCACTTTTTTTAAATGCTGCAGTGAAGTCCTCCCAAAATCCATACACGTTCCTAAGGGCTGGTATGAATTAGAGGAAGACCTGCACACTCCAATTTTCTGCATGTAAAGAAAGGTGTGCTCATAAAAATTACAATGTGTGTGAAGTTTTAGAACGTTGTCACTTCAGCACCCTGTCCCATGTGACTAAAATACTCGAACAGCACTAGCACAAAGAAAAGACTCATGCATGTTATAAAAGAGAAAATAAACATATACCAACCAATATCTTCTCCTGGATCAGATAACCCCCCTGGAAATTTCCATGCATTTAGAGTCTGGAATACAAGAACACTTAGTGCTGTGTGTTACATTCACATGTCCTTTAAATGGAATCTGGCATGTATTAACATACAGTATAAGCCCCTGTCGTAGGTAGGGACTATATGCAATTTTGTTAAAAAATAAAAAACCTCAGCAACCCAGAGCAAGTGCACAGACCACAAAAGTCAGAGTAAAGTCAAGTAAAAGCAGTGAAGCAACAGTATCAACTTGATAATCAAGCACATAGTATTTTTTTGGAATTTAAGGTTGGGATTGGCAGCCTTCAGAGTTCTGTCCTTTTTATTTAATATTTTTTTTTTATATTATGCACAGGCTAGCTTGCCTAAATACAGATGTGGCTAGCAGTATATTGGGAACAAATGGAAACAATGTGTTTAATAGATGGACAATACACATTAAATTTACTACTGGCAATAATGCAGAAGTTACCGTTAATATTCACACTGGCCAGGGGGGTCAAAGGGGATCATTAAAGATGTATACTATTACTGTACAAATGATAGCAGAAGCTTGACTAAAGCACAACAAAAAGTAAATTCTAGTTCAGGGATATGCAATTAGCGGACCTCCAGATGTTGCCAAACTACAAGTCCCATCATGCTCTGCCTCTGGGTGTCATGCTTGATGCTGTCAGAGTCTCGCTATGCCTCATGGAACTTGTAGTTTGGCAACAGCTGGAGGTCCGCTAATTGCATATCCCTGTTCAAGTTATTATGTAGTTATACATTTGTACACAAATTCATACAAGAAAGTGACACACAAAAGCTAAACCAAACGGCTCCCCAACCATGGATTTACTAAGAAAAATATAACCAGCCCTCCAAGAAAGTTTAGGTGGGGGCTGTGACAGTTGGCTACGACCTACAGACATACAAACGTTTCTCAGTCTGACAGCTTGCTGGATTTGGTGAAAGTCCCCTGATGTAAAGGGTAGGAAGACTGTATTAGAAATTTTGGAGAAGAATCAAATGCACAATGTGCATGTTAGTGTTTGTGGAGAGGAAAGGGAGCATACTTTGCAGATATCTCCAGCACCAGAGAAGACTCTATTGGCAATTTTGAAAACAGTTGCTATTTGCATATTTATATTTTCTAAGCTGGGACAGAAATGTGATACATTATTTTAAAGGTATTTAGTGCATCCTAATAGTCATAATGCCGCGGGTTCTTCTTTTTTTTTTTACAAACAAAAGGTGCTTTATTGAATAAATACATGATACAGTATAAATGAAGAGAAAGTTTGGCTCCATTATCATGTCAAATAAGAGTATTAAAAGTTACAACTATAACACAAACATAGAGAACCAAAAAAACTATTGCAGGAGCAATAGAGACCCGAAATAGTACAAATCAATAATAAGAGATACATTGCATAGTATGTTACTACAGAGACAAAGCTTCAGTGTCAGAGAAGAGTGTAATCCCAGCGCCGAGATACAACCCGCCACTTATATAAGAGCTCAGGTCAAGGTCCAAGGGGACCACACCTTTTCAAATTTCCAGTGGCAACCCCTATAAGAATATGTCATTTTATATAAAGGGAGAGCTGTGTTTATCATAGCCTTTTTGGCATAATACAGGAGGTACAAAATGAGAAGCTTAGAGTGATGAGAACGCTGTTCATCATCAGGGATTCCCAGTAAAGCTAGAGAGGGGGTAGGTGTTAGGGTAAGTTGTATTCTAAGGTTTATTTTATTTGTATTATGCCAGTATGACATAATCATGGGGCACTCCAAGAACATGTGTATGTAGGAACCCGGCTGAAGTTTACAGTAAGGACAAATGGGGTCCTGCTCAGGAAACATTCTCTGTAGCCTCTAGGGAGTATAATGTACTCAGTGGAGAAATTTTACCTGAATCAACTTATCCCAAGAGGAAATACAAGCTTTGGGCCTTGGCTAGAATCTCGCAGGTTCACTTCAAAGCTTTATATTTGGAAAATGTACATGATGGCTGTGCTCAAGATTTTATTTTAACATATTTATGTGTTACAACTATTACTAGAACGGTATCCTGACATTTAAACAAAAGCAGGCCATCTCAAAATTGTACCGTAAAGTCCGAAGATGTAAGACAAGTGACTGGTGTAAAGGCTGACAGGCAACTGGAGATTTTGTAACATATAATGCTGCTAGTTTTATGAAAGGGAATATATCACTGATATAATTAGGTATATAGTCTCCATATTTATTTTGACTAACAAAATACTCCACATTAGATCAAAGTATTAATTTGAATTACACAGATAAGTTGGACCAAAGCATTATCAACTGCAGTTGTGTTGTATGCCATGTTAGCCTGTAATGGGAAGTATAACCAAAGCTATTTTGGCTGTACTTCTCCTGCAGTTCGCTCTGCACCCCTGTGACCCGTTTCCAGCCAACAGCGAGCTAAAGTTCGCGGTCAGCTGACATCACTCAGCTGGTTCAGGCTCTCAAAGGATCCCGACCACATGGTCAGGATCCACCCAGCAGTCTGGATTGGCAACAGGCGATCCGCTGAGAGCCTAAACCAGCCCCTCCCACCCCCTACACAGCCCAGTACTCCAGTGAGCGCTAGAGGGCAAAGCAGTGAGCCGGAGACTGAGGCCCTGTACACACGACCGAGAAACTCGACGGGCAAAACACATCATTTTGCTCGTCGAGTTCCTTGTGAAGCCACCGAGGATCTCGGCGAGCCAAGTTTCCCCATTGACTAACGAGGAAATAGAGAACATGTTCTCTATTTGTCTCGACGAGTTCCTCAACGGTTTCCTCGGCCAAAAGTGTACACACGGCCGGTTTCCTCGGCAGAATACGGCTCCCATCGAGTTTTTGGCTGAATTCTGCCGAGAAACTCGGTCGTGTGTAGGGTCTCTCTGTTTAGAGTGGAGGGGAGAACTGAGCGATCAGCAGTGTTTGTCAGTTCTCACTGCAGAGCCAATGGGAGACAGACGTAACATTGCATCGATGCTTCTTTTTTAATCCCTGTAGGCACAGTTGTTATAATAGGATAAAAGGACACTTGGTATGTTTTCCTTATGCTCAAGGAAAGTTCTGTTGTGATTTCATAGAGTATGTTGTGCTATATAGCTCAATATGTACAAGGTCAGCGAAACAGTCACTTCATGACATCAGGCATTGTTTAAAAAAGCTATTTTGTTCATTTATATTTGCTGCCAGCCTCTTTACTTAGCAAAAGGCTAACAGCTAAACAGAAGGTGGTGGCAGAAGCCATCTTGCTATATGCACGTCTACAATCAACATATGTTTTTTCAAGCTGTTTAAGGGCCCATTTACATCTCTGTGGTGCGTTAATGTGCGTTATGTCTTTCCATAATGTATGTTGAATTAAGGCAGCCTATTCAAAATGAATGCCCTGCTAATGCACCATAACGTACCTAAAGTCGTGCATGACACTTTCTTTTAATGCCATGCACTACTGTGTTGCAGTGTGCTACAGTGTAGGTGGTGCACACAGTAATGCATGTGTTACCACGATATGGAGGTGTGAATAGGTCTTAGTAGAACTCATGTATCACAATCAGCTGTACCACTCATATAAATGTGATTTTTAAAAATATGGAAATCTTTCAGAAGCTGCTATATAAAAGGGGTATATGTGCCTTGTATTGCCTATAATTTGATCAAAATATATATCTAATAATTTGAAGAATGTGGATTTGTAGTATTGTTCTTTAGTGCACTGATTTCAGTGTTTTCTTTTTAACATTTTGAAATATTTAATACAGTATAGCTACATTGTGTTTTATTTAAATATGTATTGTTTTGCTATTCTCTCTTTTTTTGGTCTTTTATAAGAAAACCAAGAAGAGTACACAGATAACTTTGCAGTCACTGACAACCAAATCAATGTTAAAATCTATTCTATTATATATTATTGTTAATACTGTATGCTGTACTGTATATAATAAAAACCTAAGACAGCATTTGAATATGATCTTGATTGTTTTCTCATTCTGACCCACTTAGGGTTTAACAGAAACCTGTGATTTTTTTTTGCCTGTGGTCTGTATGCATTGCTTCTATTCTGGGTCCACTGTGAGCGATATTTTGCTTGACTGGCAGTTACAATTAAATTACTTTTTTAGACACACATATCAGCTCCTTCTGTGCACTCATCAACCATGCCAACCAGCAGAGATTGGAGAGCAAATGAAATGGATTGAGCAAAAGCAAACTATATTATTCAGGATGAGTATTTCAAGCTCCAGCAGCATATTCTATCACATTCCAACACCTGTTAACAACATATCACTAGGGAGGTATATACCACCCCAATTGCCAAATATTCGGGACGCTGTGTAAAAGTTTAATGTTAAATATTTAACCACTTGCCCACTGTGCACATACACCCCCTTCCTGCCCAGACAAAATTTGAGCTTCCGGCACTGCGTCACTTTAACTGACAATTGCGTGGTTGTGCGACGTGGCTCCCAAACAAAATTTACGTCCTTTTTTTCCCACAAATAGAGCTTTCTTTCGGTGGTATTTGATCGCCTGTGAGGTTTTTATTTTTTTGTGCTATAAACAAAAAAAGAGGGTCAATTTTGAAAAAAAATATATATATATTTTTTACTTTTTGATATAATAAATATCCCATTTAAAAAAAATTCTCAGCTTAGGCCGATACGTATTCTTCTACATATTTTTGATAAAAAAAAAATCGCAATAAGCGTATAGTGACTGGTTTGCGCAAAAGTTATAGCGCCTACAAAATAGGGGACATAATTATGATTTTTTTTTTTTTTTACTAGGAATGGCAGCGATCTGCGCTTTTTATTGGGACTGCGACATTATAGTGGACACATCGGACAATTTTTACACATTTTTGGGACCATTCACATTTATACAGTGAACAGTGCTATAAATATGCACCGATTACTGTATTAATGTGACTGGCAGGGAAGGGGTTAACACTAGGGGACGAGGAAGGGGTTAAATGTGTAGCCTAGTGAGTGATTCTAACTGTAGGGGGAGGGGACTGGCTGGGGAGGTGACCGATCTGTGTCCCTACGTACAAGGGACTCAGCATCGGTCTCCTCTCCCTGACAGGCGGTCCTGCTCAGTTACTGGGCCATCGCGGCCGCCAGGCACGTGCATCGTGCTCCCCCTAGCGCGCCCCCTAGCGGCTCTAAAAGACGAGGACGTCATATGACGTCCTGTCAGAACAATTGAGCTACTGTGCCGCCGTCAATTGACGGCAGTGGTTAAAACTAGAAAAATGTAAAATTCTAGGAAAAAATAAGGTCATTTTCAAATTGATGACAAAGGGTATTTAGTAGTTTATATTTACTAAAATAATTGCATTTCCATGTTCTGTGTACTGTGGCAAACCAAATATAATGAATGCAGGGTCCTGGGTTTAGTAACACTTTAAGACCCCTTTCACTACTAGCGCCAGCAGTAAAACTCTGCTATTTTTACTGCCGACGCTATGGGTGGATTTGCAGCGCATTTCGGCCACTAGCAGGGCAGTTTTACTCCCGTTAGCAGCCGAGAAAGGGTTAAAACCGCCCGCAATGCACTGCTGAAGCAGCACATTGCAGGAGGTATAGCCGCGCTGTCCCATTGATTTCAATGGGCAGCAGCGGTGGATGAGCGATAACCACACCGCTCCAAAGATGCGGCTAGCAGGCCTTTTTTTTACCGTCCTGCTAGCACAACGCTCCAGTGTGAAAGCCCTATTTTTAACGCTATAGCGCCTGCAATACGCCCTCAGTGTGAAAGGGGTCTAACTGCTAAAAATCTAAATGTGTAATGTACTTTAATAACATTGCCGTGACCTGCTAATACTTGTAGTGCCGCTCTAAGCAAAGAAGGCAACTGTATATAGTCCCGCTGGTACCCAGAAATGGGGTGCTGGCTGAAAATATGCCATAGTGTATAGTAAACTAATGCCGCGTACACACAATTGGAAATTCCGACAAGAAAACCATGGATTTTTTTCAGACGGAATTTTGGCTTAAACTTGTGTTGCATACACACAGTCACACAAAATGAAGTTCCGAGTATGCATCGAATTGATTCTGAGCATGCATGTTTTTTTGCGCATCGGGATTGCATACAGATGATCGTAATTCAGCTCTCAAATTTTTGCTGTCGGAAATTCCGACAGAAAAAATTCCGACAGAAAAAGTCAGATGGAGCCTACACACGGTCAGAATTTCCAACCATCAAACTTTTCTTCTTGGAATTTCCGATCGTGTGTACGCGGCATTAGAAAGATTTTCGCTTAACCCAATCCAGCCTATGTGATAAACTTAGATGACTAAGATGACGTCAGCCTTGCACCACTCCACAAGCCATACCCTCTGACATGTTTCGCCCTGCCCACTGGGGCTCTATGAGTAAGCCACGGTGGGTAAGGTCAAACATGTCAGAGGCCATCTTACACACGTTTACCACATAGGCTGGATTGGGTTGAGCAGCGATTAATAACATTGCTGTTTAGTCTGCATGTTTTCGGGAAGGAATATTTACTCCCATAGCTTGTTCGAGTGCACATTATGAAAGTACCCCTATGTTTACATGCTTTAGGTATAGAAATACCTACATTACAAATACTATTTAATTCTGTAACCTTAGTTCTGAGAAACCCTAAGAAAATGTACAGCAAAATTTAGCAGAAAGACAGAATAGATTTTTTTATATTTATGTGTTAATGGCATACTGGTATTAAATAAGAAAATGGAACAACTGAAACAAGCAATAACAAATACTGTAGATTACAGTTTCCAAAACTAATTTTTATCATGACTTAATTTAGTCTGGGAGACAAAAGAAGTTCTTTCTAGTCATTGCCAAGTGTAGTGCTCATCGTGAATAATGGCCAGAAAAGACTTGGGGCCCTGCTAAAGGATTTATACTAAGCTGCTTACACAAAACAAAAGTATATATTTTCTGGAATGCTGCATCCCTTCAAACACTATAAAAGTTAACAAAATGGTGTCTGTTTTTATTATAAAACACACAAGCCAAGCAAGATATTACCAGCCCTCATAAACTACACAATGAGGCATACATCAGTCACAGAAAAATTCCAATGAGAAAATGCAGTTTGCATTGTCATGGCTGAAAGAGAGCTCCGGGCAAAGTACAAAGAACAGCAAATGTGTAAACGAAAAGCAATGCACGTGTCTGGTTTTTGGAATTGATGTGAAAGAAGAAATAATGTTCCATAAAACCTTGGACCTGCTGCGGGAAATTAAGCTGATTATTCATAGCACCCTTCTTTATATTCTGCATCTGGATACCAAAGAAGCCATTATACACAATTAACATAGCATAGGCAATGAATCCCCCTCATCCCCTTCTCTTGATTAGAATAACTTGTTTTTATATTTTGTAAAGAAATCGGTAAAGTGCAGCTGCTGCAACAGTGCCCCTCAACCCCTAAAACCGGGGACTTCTGAGAAGGACACCATATCCTGGTTACTGGCTTTGTTTCTCCTCCTTCCACCTCCATTGTCTCTCTAGGTCTGAGAGTCCTTCCATCACATTGTTAGACCAATAAGTAGGCAATGAATTGGCAGAAGACAGAACCAAGTACTGGTCTTCAAAATAAAATAGCTTTTTGCATAACAGAGTGATCAAAGTTTTGTTTAAAGTGGTTGTAAACCCACTTAGTGATTATCAGGCAATCCCCTGTCTTCCATAATGCGAAGAGTCCTGTATATGTGCCTTATTTAAAAAATGCTGTTCTATACTTTATAACAGGGGTGGCCAACCAGTGGCCCGCGGAGCCCTCTGATGTGGCCCGCGACCTCCTGCTCTGGAATGGCGGGTTGGCATGCAAAGATCGCAGGTTGCCGACCCGCCATACCGCAGCATTAGTGTTGTGATATGAAGCTGGTGGTGAAGGAAGAAAGTGGCTGCGGAGCAGAGCCCCATAAGCCGATGCTTCCCCTACAGCGCCGGCTTTTGCCGCAGGCGGAGTCTATGGCAAAGTTCAGCTAGCCCGCAGGATAGACACGCAGCACATCAGTGTAAAAGCAGTCTTAGGCCCTTTTCACACGATCAGCCCGACCCGAATGGGACCCTCAATTTACCTCTACAGAGCGACAGATGTCCGTTTACGTCCGTCTACCTCCAATCCGAAAAACATTTGTCCCCTTCCATCTGGGTGGATCGGAGGGCCTATAGAGTAGCCGTGACCTGTCGTCCGTCTGCGCCGATGATTGTGGCCCGTGACTGGTTACCAAGTTGCTTAAGTGGCCCTCGCTCTTCAAAAGGTTGGGCACCCCTGCTTTATAAGCTAGCAATGCTCGGCTCTCACGTGACCAGCCAGTTCTCCCCTCTCCCAATCTGACAGCTAGAGTGGGAGGGGCCGAGAATCCCTTGCTGACATCAGTTGGGAAGAGGGGAGGAGAGGAGAGAGGCGGCCGGTCATGTGAGCGCTGAGCGGCACTAGCAAATAAGGTATAGAACATAATTTTTTAATAAGGCACATATAAGGACACTTAGCATTATGGAAGACAGGGGATTGCCTTATAATCACTAAGGTTTTTCAGCAGCAGGAGGGGAGGGGGTGGGGCAGGCCCTGACTCAGAGCTGACAGACAGGTCGGGGAGAGAACAGAGGAGAGCTGCGGATGATGGAGGCAAGTAAACTGTCCACAGTGTCAGGGCTCAGCAGCCATGCTAAACCGTGGTCAGTTTACAGGGGGCGGGGGCAAAACCAGGCAGAGTAGGTATTTCAGGTGACATGGGGGGGGCAAATTACACAGCACAAGCACTCTGCTGTTATTCATACTTTAACCACTTCCCATCCCGCCCATGTATATATGATGTCCAAACAAAAGAACTTGCTGCTCCAGGCAGGTGAGACACAAAGCCTAATATCACAGGTGCCTGCCTCGGCTCGCCTCCCTATACGATCAACACTGAAGAAATCGCAGCACTCCAAGATCCATCAAAATTCTTATTTAATAGACGAACATCCCAAGTGTTACAAACAATTCAAATGGTAGACGCATTTCACACAAAGACGTGCTTATTCATTACTTAATGAAAAAGTACATCTTTGTGTGAAACGCGTCTACCATTTGAACTGTTTGTAACACTTGGAATGTTCGTCTACTAAATAAGAATTTCGATGGATCTTGGAGTGCTGCCATTTCTTCAGTGTTGTACATATGACGTCCGCAGGAGGGATCTCCCATCCTGGGCAGGCATCATAAGACGTCCTGGGCTTTCCGGCTGTTTAGGTGCGCCCAGGGCCGGCGCTACCACTAGGCGGATTAGGCGACCGCCTAGGAGCGCACTGCCGCCTAGGGCGCCCAGCCGCTGGTTAGTGCACTCCAGCCCAGTGCCGCACTGTCCTCCACAGAGCTTGCACTGTTGCACACAATCCACCAGCGCCCTCCGCCCTAACATGTCAAGCAGTGCCGCCAGCACCACGGAGCGCGGCTCGTCAGGGACAGTCTCCTCCCTCCTCCACGATGAGCACACATCGTACGGCATCGGACACCCCCCCTGCGATCAGCCCTGAACCCATCACAGCTCCTGTGCTTCCTCCCTGTGTGCCATGTGACAGGGGGATGTGGCCGCTCCGCTCTCCTCCGGCTCTCAGGCTCTGCTGGTTACCTGGTGCGGGTGATGGGAAGGAGCAACCCCAGTGATCGGTGTGGTCGGGAGGTAGGTGCGGGACGGAGGAGTCTCTGGGGAGGGAGGGGGAGTGGAGAAGTCGCTGTTTTTGCAGCTGCCACTGATTGATAAATTAAATACTGCGTGTAGTCAGACCATATGGATGGATGGAGGAGGGGGTGGGGACTGGACTTCATACATATAACAAATTACTCTCCCCATATTGCACTTTTATACAAGTCAGAAGACAAATGGCAACAGAGACTGATCTGTATCAGAGATTTGTAATTAGGGGTGTGGGTGAGTAGTGCCTTTGTTATCTTCAGTAAGGGGGGTCAGTGTATGTGTCAGGTAAGAGGGGTCAGTGTAGGGGTCAGGTAGGGGGGTCAGTGTAGGGGTCAGGTAAGGGAGGTCAGTGTAGGGGTCAGGTAAGGGAGGTCAGTGTAGGGGTCAGGTAAGGGAGGTCAGTGTAGGGGTCAGGGTAAGGGGGGTCAGTGTATGTGTCTGGTAAAGTGGGTCAGTGTAGGGGTCAGGTAAGGGGGGTCAGTGTAGGGGTCAGGTAAGGGGGGTCAGTGTAGGGGGGGTTAGTGTAGGGGTCAGGTAAGGGGGTCAGTGTATGTGTCAGGTAAGGGGGGTCAGTTTTGGGGTCAGGTAAGGGGGGTCAGTGTAGGGGTCAGGTAGGGGGGGTCAGTGTATGTGTCAGGTAAGGGGGGTCAGGGTAAGGGGGGGTCAGTGTATGTGTCAGGTAAGGGGGGGTCAGTGTATGTGTCAGGTAAGGGGGGTCAGTGTATGTGTCAGGTAAGGGGGGTCAGTGTATGGGTCAGGTAAGGGGGGTCAGTGTATGGGTCAGGTAAGGGGGGGTCAGTGTATGTGTCAGGTAAGAAGGGGTCAGTGTATGTGTTAGGTAAGAGGGGGGACAGTGTATGTGTCAGGTAAGGGGGGTCAGTGTATGTGTCAGGTAAGGGGGGTCAGTGTAGGGGTCAGGTACGAGGGGGTCAGTGTATGTGTCAGGTAAGGGGGGTCAGTGTAGGGGTCAGATAGGTTACATGTGTTGCAAGGGCAGAGTAAAGTGAAGTCAGGGGCGCAGCGCGCGTGGGGGGGGCGTCAAAATGATGTTTTGCCTAGGGTGTCAAAGATCTTTGCACCAGCCCTGGGTGTGCGTGCCCGGTGGCCGTGATGTCCACCGGGCACCCGCGATTGCACAGCAGGACCGTGGATCTGTGTGTGTAAACACACACACAGATCCACGTCCTGTCAGAGGAGAGGAGACCGATGTGTGTTCCCAGTACAGAGGAACACAAATCGGTCTCCTCCCCTTGTGAGTCCCCGCCGCCTACAGTTAGATTCTCTTCCTAGGACACACAAATAACCCCTTGATCACCCCCTAGTGTTAACCCCTTCCCTGCCAGTCACATTTACACAGTAATCAGTGCATTTTTATAGCATGTGAATGGTCCCAAAAATGTGTCAAAAGTGTCTGAAATATTGTAGACGCCAAAACTTTTGCGCAAACCAATCAATATACTCTTATTGCGATTTTCTTTACCAAAAATATATAGAAGAATACACATCGGCCTAAACTGAGGAAAAAAAATGTTTTTTTTTTTTTTTTAAATTGTGATATTTTTGTTTATAGCGCAAAAAATAAAAACCGCAGAGGTGATCAAATACCAACAAAAGAAAGCTCCATTTGTGGGGGAAAAAAGATTTGGGCTGGATTCAGAAAGGACTTACGACGATGTATCTCCAGATATGCCGTCGTAAGTCCAAATGTGCGCCGTTGTATCTATACGCGTATTCTGGAAATCAGATACGCCTGAATTTTGCCAAGATACGACCAACGTAAGTCTCCTACGCTGTCGTATCTTGGGTGCATATTTACGCTGGCCGCAAGGGGCGCTTCCGTAGATTTACGCGTCGGATATGCAAATTACCTAGATACGCCGATTCACGAACGTACTTGGGCCGGTCGCATTAAGCTATGTCGTTTACGTAAGGCGTATGTCCGGCGTAAAGTTACCCCTGCTATATGAGGTGCAAGTAATGCAAAGGTATGGACGTCGGAACAAGCGTCGGATTTTACGTCGTTTACGTAAGTCGTACGTGAATGGGGCTGGGCGTAGGTTACGTTCACGTCGTTGCCATTAAGCCGTCGTATCCTACGGCGTAAATTGAACGTGATTCTGAGCATGCGCCGTTCGTTCGTGCTTCATTTACATGGGGTCACGATTCAGTTCAATACAACACGCCCACTACCAGCCTACTTTGAATTAGGCAGGCTTACGCCGGCCCATTTACGCTACGCCGCCGTAACTTAGGGAGCAAGTGCTTTGTGAATACTGTACTTGCCTCTCTAGGTTACGTCGGCGTAGCGCATATGAGATGCGCTACGCCCGCACAGAGATATGCCGATCTCTGTGAATTTGGACCATTTGGGTGTTGCATGACCGCGCAATTGTCATTTAAAGTGCGACAGCGCTGAAAACTAAAAATTGGCCAAAGGAACAAGGTCCTTTTTTTTTTTTAGGGTAACACTTTAGGCTTAACAGAGAGGAGCGCTGCAGGCAATTACTCTTGGCTTTAATGTCCTGCATGTTATGTGACCAGTGTTAAACATAAAGAAAATGGTTGTCAGGGTTCCCTGTGTGCACCACTTCTCTCCTAAGGTTTCTGTGAGATGCATTTCCCATGACTGGCATTTACAAAGGGAATGTCATCATGCTCTTTCTTCTGAAAACAGAAGGGTTTATTTGTGCACAAACTATCCATTGAAACTAGCAAAATTTGAGAAACTGTGTGGAGACAGAAATACAGAGCAACGTGAAAAGTGAAGAAGTCAAAGTGGAAGGAAAGAAGATATGCAGAGCAATTTTATGTGTTGTAATAAAAACAAGAAAAAAATGCAAATTCAAATCCCAATATAATGATCCAGTGGAGGTACTGAGTAACATAGCCAGTTCTTACTTTACATCTCTTCATAAATACGGCCTTGTAGACTATTGCTGAGGTATTGTTCCGAAAGTGAATAATTATGACAATATTTTGTATGGTCTGTAGGCAACATTTTGTACAGAACAAAGGCTGCAATTCATGGTAATAAAAGTGTTACTAAACACACAACAGTAAAATCAGTCTGTAAATGCATTAAAGCATGTTTGTTCTACTCACTGTGGAACCTAAGGGGTTAATCCTTTGTATTGTGTAAAAATGAGGGTGCATGTGATCAGCACAGGGCCAATCAGCACTGTCCAGACAGAGGGTCAGGGGTCCTGCATCCTCATAGGACAATCATGGGAGAATGAAAACTCCTGCTACAAGCTTTAACCAGACACTGATAGAAGTCGCAAGACTGCTCTAACTCCTGATGAGAAAAGGTATTTAGCAGTTTATAATTACTAAAACTATTGCATTTCCATCTTCTGTGTACTGTGGAAGACCAGATATAGTCAATGCAGGGTGCTGGGTTTAGTAACACGTTAGGAAAGCTAACACATACATTTAAATTGGACCTTGCAGTAATGGGCATGGTTCTCTTACACTGTCCAGACCCCTTTCCTCTTTAAAAATCACCTGCTGTTAGTAGCGGTGAAAGGTACCATACGCCTGTTTTCCCTGAGGTATCTAGGGGAAATTAACATCCTCATCCTTCCAAGGAGATCTGGGGAATACAGAACAGCCAAATTCTCACAGAAAGTTGTTTCTGCAATTGACTGGAGTGTCTTCTTGTGAGAACTCGCCTGCTCTGCATTCCCCAGAAATCTTCCAGGAGGGATGGTGACATCATGCCCAACAATACAAAAGTCAGGAAGTAAGGTACAGTGCATTGCAAAAGTATTCAACCCCATGGCTTTTTACCTATTTTGTTACAATACAGCCTTTAGTTCAATGTTTTTTTTTTATCTGAATTATATGTGATGGATCAGAACACAATAGATGGTGAAGTAAAATTAAAAAAATATATACATAAAACTATTTTTCAGAAAAAAAAAACCTGATAATTGCCATGTGCGTATGTATTCATCTCCTTTGTTATGAAGCCCATAAAAAGCTCTGGTGCAACCAATTGTCTTCAGAAGTCACATAATTAGTGAAATGATGTCCACCTGTGTGCAATCTAAGTGTCACGTGATCTGTCATTACATATACACACCTTTCTGAAAGGCCCCAGAGGCTGCAACACCTAAGCAGGAGGCACCACTAACCAAACACTGCCATGAAGACCAATGAACTCTCCAAACAAGTAAGGGACAATGTTATTGAGAAGTACAAGTCAGGGTTAGGTTATAACAAAAATATCCAAATCTTTGATGATCCCTAAGAGCACCATCAAATCTATCATAACCAAATGGAAAGAACATGGCACAACAGCAAACCTGCCAAGAGACACCAAAACTCACGGACCGGACAAGGAGGGCATTAATCAGAGAGGCAGCACAGAGACCGAAGGTAACCCTGAAGGAGCTGCAGAGTTCCACAGCAGAGACTGGAGTATCTGTACATAGGACGACAATAAGTCATACGCTCCATAGAGTTGGGCTTTATGGCAGAAGAAAGCCAGAAGAAAGCCATTACTTTCAGCAAAAAACAAAATGGCACATTTTGAGTTTGCGAAAGGGCATGTTTGAGATTCCCAAAATGTATGGAGGAAGGTTCTCTGGTCTGATGAGATCAAAATTGAACTTTTTGGCCATCAAAGAAAACACTATGTCTGGCGCAAACCCAACATATCACATCACCCAAAGAACGCCTTCCCCACAGTGAAACATGGTGGTGGCAGCATCATGATGTGGGGATGATTTTCAGCAGTCAGGACTGGGAAACTGGTCAGAGTTGAGGGAAAGATGGATGGTGCTAAATACAGGGATATTCTTGAACAAAACCTGTACCACTCTGTGTGTGATTTGAGGCACACACAGAGTGGTACAGCAGGACAATGACCCAAAACACACTGCTAAAGCAACACTTGAGCGGTTTCAGGGGAAACATGTAAATGTGTTGGAATGGCCTAGTCAAAGCCCAGAGCTCAATCCAATAGAAAATCTGTGGTCAGACTTAAAGATTGCTGTTCACAAGCGCAAACAATCCACCTTGAAGGAGCTGGAGCAGTTTTGCAAGGAGGAATGGGCAAAAATCCCAGTGGTAAGTTGTGGCAAGCTCATTGAGACCTATCCAAAGCGACTTGGAGCTGTGATAGCCGCAAAAGGTGGCTCTACAAAGTATTGACTTTAGGGGGTTGAATAATTATGCACATTGACCTTTTCTGTTATTTTGTCCTATTTGTTGTTTGCTTCACAATAAAAAAAAACATCTTTAAAATTGTGGGCATGTTCTGTAAATAAAATATTGCAAATCCTCAAACAATCCATGTTAATTCCAGGTTGTGAGGCAACAAAACACGAAAAATGCCAAGGGGGTGAATATTTTTGCAAGGCACTATTATTTTTTTTACTAGTACTGGCGGTGATCAGCGATTTTTAGAGGGACTGCGACATTGTGGCGGACAGATCAGACACTTTTTGGGGACCAGTGACATTTATACAGCGATCAGAACTAAAAATAGCCACTGATTATTGTATAAATGTCACTGGCAGGGAAGGGGTTAACACTAGGGGGCGATCAAGAGGTTAAGTGTATCCTAGGGAGGTGTTTCTAACTCTGGGGGGAGTAAACTGACAGAGAGAGATCTCTGTTCCAGATCACTAGGAACAGCAGATCTCTCTCTACTTCCCTGACAGAACAGGGATCTGTCTGTTTACATTGACAGATCCCTGTTCTGGCTCTGTGGGGCAATCACTGGCGCTGACCATACGCATCGGCTCCAGCATCGCACATGCGCCCTATAGCCCTTAAAGCGGCCACTGTACAGCTAAGGCTATTCGTGCAGTGGCGCCAACCAGCCGCCATATAAAGATGGCGGCTGGTCGGCAAGTAGTTAAGATCATTGTTTCTAACCAATGAGAACTATGTGTGGAATGTCCATGCTTTGCTTTTTATGCCCTTAGTATTAGTAAAAGTTGGCCTTTTTGAAAACATTAAGCTTACCTTGTTTTTGTCCTGTACAACAAGCACTTTCCCAGTATCCTCATCTAAAACAGCGCCTGGAAGAGATCACAGTTCACATACTAAAGTCAGGTACAGGTCAAACTTATACAATACTTTGTACAATGAGTATTTTTACAGTACTTTAACATTTTTAAAGCAATACAGGAAATACCAGTTGCGGAACACTGAATGTTCTTTTTTTCCCTCAGAAATCAGCTACAGTTGAAGCTATTTTAATTTATCTTCATTATAAATGCCTGCACATATAAATGGAGAACTTAACAGAACTACACAGATCAAACACATATGTGTAGTGCTACCCCATAGGAGCGTCTGATTTTAACTGGTTCTTCCTCAAACTGTGCACATGCTACCAATTACTGAAGCAACAGTCCTAGGGGTTGTCTTTTTACAATTGCTTGTAGAACTTAATGGGAGAGAGGTTGGGTGGTATCATGGGATACTCTAAAAATTCTGGCTTGTAACAGGAAGACACAATTCACTAGGTGAAACTTATTTGAGCAGTCTTTAAACCAGGAACAAAGGGGAAGGCCAGTACTGGGACCCTGTATGAGCTGTCTCTCTACTGCTGGCACCCCAAAAGTAGAACAGAACTCAGTCACTAGGATCCTGGGCTCAACTCAGTACTCACAATGTCCCAGGGCAGCGACACGCCTTTCAGCCTCCACCAGGCACGCAACACATCTTCCCAGGGATTAACCTCAGCACAATAAATATTCAAGCTGCCTATTTGACTCTCCTGTCCCTCTATGTTCTGGAAGCCTCCTGAATGCAGAAGGAAGCAAACAAACCTGAAGCATATGAGATCTAGAACAACCCAGAAAAATCAATAGCTGCTTCAATGATTAGAGGAGCCAAAAAGAAATAAACCCTTAAGGTTTTTCCCCTTAATGCACCATATTGCAGCAGCCCTCCAGAGCCCCCCCCCCCCTTTACTTACCTGAACCTGATCTTTCCAGCGACGAGAATGAGCCCATAGATTGATAGCAGCAGCAGCCATTGGCTACCACTGCTGTCAATCAAATCCAGTGACACGGGGGCCGTGGCCGAGTCCAATGCTGGGAGGAGCCAGGAGCTCTGCTGGGGGACCCCAGAGGTGGAGCATCGGGGCCACTCTATGCAAAACCCTTGCACAGAGGAGGTAAATGTACAATGTTTGTTTTGTTTTTTAAAAAGAAGAAGAAAAAAAACCTTTACAACCGCTTTAAATTTACCTATTATCTTAGCAACTAACCTAAAAGGGTGCTACGTATAGGTACTGCTTTACCTGCCAAAGGATTTGTATTTCTGTCCATCCAGTACTGAGATTTATAAAGCTCTTCCAAATAGCACAGCCCTGTCTAATCTAATTTTTCCCTGCTGCAGTTTCACTTTCACTCTCAGGACCCTCTGGACAGAGAAATGAGAAGCAGCACAATGATTAACTTATTTCTATGTCAATCATGGACATAGCACGTTGCTCTCTATGGAGCTTTTGGATGGAAACGGACCATCCAATCCGATCCGCCAGATGAATGGGGAATGAATCTCGAATATGTCTGTTTTTAGTGAACCAGATCGGATGGTGATGGGTGTCAGCGGACACAGGTCCACTGACATCTACCGCTCCATAGAGGGCAATGGATGTCTGATCGGGTCTGCCGGAAAAATTGACAGGGGAACCTGATCAGCCCGCCAGTTTGAAAGGGCCCAACTAATCTGTGCTCTGTACCCACTCCACCTCCCAGCACATCTCTGTACCCGAGCATATATCAGCAACTCACTCGTACACTGAAGAGTGAAACTAATACATGCTCAGGTCAGAGGCCCCTCCCCTCTCCACTGTATGTTAAAGCGGGGGTTCACCCCAAAAAAAAAATTCTAACATTACATTGAGCCGAGTTGTGAGAATGACATTAGGCTGTTTTTTTTTATTTCCTTGCCGTACGTACCGTTTTATCTATATTTTCACCGCGGCTTCCAGGTATGTAATCTGCGGGACTGGGCGTTCCTATTCACATGTTAATTGATTGACATGCTTCCGACCGGCGCATACAGCGCGTCACGAGTTGCCGAAAGAAGCCGAACGTCGGTGCGCAGGCGCCGTCTCGCAGTCTGGCTTCTTTCAGCAACTCGTGACGCGCTGTATGCGCCGATCGGAAGCATGTCAATCAATTAACATGTGAATAGGAACGCCCAGTCCTGCAAATTACATACCCGGAAGCCGCTGTGAAAATATAGATAAAACGGTATGTACGGCAAGGAAATAAAAAAAAAACAGCCTAATGTCATTTTCACAACTCGGCTCAATGTAATGTTAGAATTATTTTTTTGGGTGAACCCCCGCTAATGTATACACTCGGGAAGAGAACTGCTAGCCTCAGGAAGATACTGCGGACACCACAGAGCTGCCAATCGTTGCCCCCCGCTGTATACTAAACTAACAGCCAGAGGTGCAGGGGGAGATGCCGGGTCTTGGGCCCGACCGCGCCACCCCTCCAATCCGTGAACAGACAGTCTCTGGGGACTGTCTCTGGAAATTGGGGACGTCTGATCACCCTAGCCTAGAGTTCAAGTTCAATCATAACAAGAATTTCATCTTCGCTTGCTTTTTAAGTTATATTTACTAAGAAATAATTTTTAATATTTTTTTTTAACCCTTGAAATAAAAGTGATTTATGACAAATTCGGTTACCAGTTAGTTTACTATGAGAAAAGAAACATGTAGTAACATGTCTTCCTTAATGGTTTCAACCATAATATCCAAATGTGCTGCCATCTGCTGGTCAAAATCTATACCAACAAAAACAGTTCTGTAATGTTTCTCTCTTATTTTTTTTCAATGAAAAAAATATGATACGTATAAAAATATATAATTCAATCTAATAAAATAATGACTTCTTTTTGTACTTTTTTTTTCAAACTGTATTATTTTAGAACCCACAAAGAATTGTTCCATTAACCATCTCTTTTAAGCAAGCCTTATGAATCAGCTTACAACACTGGCTAAAATAAAGATACAACATTTTTTGGGGTATGGGGTTGTATTTAAATGTCCTGTAGGCACTTCAGTTACACTATTAACATTTAATAAAACATGTAGCTATGCTACTATGCTATGTTTTTATACAGTTAGGTCAGAGCCGGCGCATTGTGTGTATTCCAACTTGACATTTATGGATGGCTCAGAAGACAGTCTACCTGTTGAACAGCTAATATTTTTGTCCTTGCATTTGTTTTCTGCACCTTGCTGCCTTGTTAGCTTAAAGTGGATGTAAACCCAATTCAGAAATTTCTGTCAGGGGAGGTTGCTAAAATAGATTAGCAGGGAGCTGGCCCTGTTACAAAGCACATTTGAGTCTGTGTATCATCAGAGGCTGTTCACTTTACTGGGTGTGTGGAGGGTTTACATCCACTTTAACCACTTATGGACCGAGCCTCTTTTTCAGATATGTTGTTTACAAGTAAAAAAATCTTGCTAGAATATTACTTAGAACCCCCAAACATTATAATTTTTCTTTCTAACACCCTAGAGAATAAAATGGCGATCATTGCAATACTTTATGTCACACCGTATTTGCGCAGCGGTCTTACAAGCACACTAAAAAACAAGACAACAGTGTATAACCCTCACATCTGTATTTTACAAGAAACGCATCTCGTGGGTAATAGGATCCTCGGTCTCCGGAGGGCGTGGGTTGGGCCGCACTATCACTCTACCTATTCCAACTATGCCAGGGGGTTAGCCTCTTGGTCCGCAGGTCCCTTCCTTTTCAGGTCCTGGATGTCTGAACGAATACGCTGGACGAGAGAGGCCAGGCACTTAACGCGGGGAATTTCTGATCATGCAACTCTTCTGCCGGGTACACACGAGAGGATTTATCCGCGGATACGGTCCGATTTTGATCTCCTGGTTGTACTAACCAGGAGATCAGAATCCCCGGTGACGTGTCGCGCCGCGATGATGACGCGGCGACGTGCGCGACGCTGTCATATAAGGATATCCACGCATGCGTCGAATCATTACGATGCATGCGAGGGATGCGTTCGGACGGATCGATCCGGTGAGTCTGTACAGACCACCGGATCGATCCGCTGGAGCCGATTCCAGCGGATAGATTTCTTAGCATGCTAAGAAATTTTTATCCGCTGGAAATCGGCCGGCCCGAAAAAAATCCGCGGAAAAATATCCGCTGGGTTGTACACACCAGCGGATCTATCCGCTGGAACTGATCCGCAGATCAATTCCAGCGGATAGATCCTCTCGTGTGTACGGGGCCTTCACCTCACGGTGGCTCTGGCCAAGTCCCCCGGATTGAAACTTCGGCGTCTGTCCAGGTTCTGGGCTATAGATGAAAGATTACAGGAACCCATGACTGAAGCAGTCTGTAACTACTGGTTGCTGAACAGGCAATCCGCTAGTGATCTGGTGCTTTGGGATGCCCTTAAGGCTCGGGTACGGGGGGAATATATATCCCATATTTCCTCCCTGCAGAGGGAGGCTTCTCGGTCCTTGGAAGACCTGGAGGCTGAGGCTGCACAGTGTGAGTCCGCTTATATCCAGTCCCCTAGTGTCTCTACCCACATACCTTGGGAGAGGGCCCTCCGGGACCTCTCCTTGCTCAATGTGGAGCAAACGCAGAAATCTATGCTGTACTCGAATATGGCAATAAAAATGGGATACTGTTGGCTTGGCTAGCGAGGACCCAGGCGGCCTCTACGCACATTGCGAGCGTACGGGACACTCAGGGTCTTCTGGTGTCTTCCCCGGAGGACATTAGTGCTAGGTTTGTTGAGTTTTTTCGGGGACTGTACTCCTTGAGGGTGTGTTTTTCCCCGTCGGAATTGCAGGACTATCTGAACTGTGTTCCCTTTCCTGCCCTGTCGGAGGAACATAGGGTGCTCTTGGACAAGGCCATTTCCCTAGAGGAGGTTCAGGCTGCAATTGGGGGTCTGCAGAGTGGTAAGACCCTGGGTGCGGATGTCCTCCCTACGGAATTTTATTCCCAGCATGCGGAGCTCCTTGCCCCCGGGTTTACGTCCCTTTTCTCTGGACTATTGGAGACAGTTTCTGTGCCTGAGTCTATGGAGGAGGCTATTATTGTTCTGATCCCCAAGCCTGGTAAAAATCGCCAGGAATGTCCATCTCTTTATTAAATGTGGATGCCAAGATATTGGCGAAGGTGCTGGCCACCCGTCTGTCTTCGGTCATTTCTACCTTGATTCATGTTGACCAGACCGGATTCATCCCGGGCAAGGGCATGGATATAAATATCCGGCGTCTCTTCCTGAATCTGTCTGTCACTCATGATAATGCCGGGTGATTGCCTCCCTAGATGCCGAAAAGGCATTTGACTCGGTGGAGTGGGATTACCTGTGGGGAGTGCTGCAACATTTTGGCTTCGGTCCTAGTTTCTTACGGTGGATCCAATTGCTCTACCGGGCGCCAAGGGCTAGGGTACGTACCAATGACTGGGTCTCCGAGTCTTTCTCCCTATATAGGGGCACTCGGCAGGGGTGCCCTCTGTCCCCCGGTCTGTTTGCTCTGGCTTTGGAGCCTCTGGCGATTTTGGTCAGGGAGTCTCTGGGGGTCCGGGGGATGCAGATTGGTGGCCTGGAGTTGAAAATCTCCCTTTATGCGGATGACGCTCTTCTCTATCTGAATGATGCTGGCCCTTCCCTGTCCGCTGCCCTTGAATTATTTGACACCTTTGGATCCTTCTCCGGGGTCCATATAAATTGGTCCAAGTCGATCCTTTTTCCCCTGGACGCTCGACCTCCGGACGGATTGACCCCTGCTTCATTGAAATGGGTTTCGAAGTTCAAGTATCTCGGGGTGATGGTTGCTAGGGCTCCTTCCCAATACCTCTCCCTTAACATACTTCCATTGCTTCAGCTGTTGAAGGAGCAGTGTCGGTCCTGGTCTGGTCTCCCACTAAATTTGATTGGCCGCATTAACATCATAAAGATGATTTTATTGCCTAAATTTAATTACCTCTTTCGGAACAGTCCAGTCTGGATGCCGGCATCTTTTTTTTGAGAGGTGGACAGTTGTATTCTCTCATTTCATTGGAATGGGACCGTCCCCCGATTGGCGAAGTCCACATTGCAGTTACCAACTCACCTAGGGGGTCTTGCCCTCTCAAATTTCAGGGTTTACTTCTGGGCAGCTATGTTAGTTACGGTTTACTGGTGGTTTGAGGCCAGCCAATCCAACGCCGCGGTATGTGTGGAGGCGGCTCGGTTGGGCTCCCTGCAGGAACTTCAGAACCTGGTATATAGAGGGCTGAGAGCCTATGAGGACCTCCCGGTCTCAACGATGTCGACGATTAGAGTGTGGATTGTGGCCAGACGCAGATTCCGTCGGACAGAGCGCTGGTCCCTGGTCCAGCCTCTCTGGGGGAATCCTAATTTGCCTAATTTTAGATCTCTACCAGACCCTCAGGTCTGAGCGAGGTTTGGTATCAAGACACTGAGGGACATTATACCGGCCGGTACACTGTTGTCACTCCCCCAGCTGACTGAGAAATATAACTTACCCGGCTGGATGTATTTCCGCTATGCCCAGCTTCACCATGCAGTTAGGGCTCAATTCCCTGTCCCCCCATGTGTCCAGCTTGACCCGGTTGAGGACCTACTGTCTGGTGCGGACCTGCAGAAGCCTCTCACTGCTTTATATGGCACGCTGCTCCCTATTGACTCTACTAAATTAGATAGACTGGGGGAGTCGTGGAAGACGGAAGTGCCGGACCTGGATAGGGAGGACTGGGAGGATTGCCTGGAGTGGGGCCTGAAGTTCCTTCATAGGGTCTACTTTACTCCGGCACGAATGTCTAGAATTTACCCTGATAGGGACCCATGCTGCCCAAGGTGTAGGACGCAGCGGGGTACCTATATTCACATGTTTTGGTCCTACCCGGCTCTGGTGCCCTTCTGGTCAAGAGTGTTTGTGCAGTGAAATGTCCACATGGAGCTTTCTGTCCCCATGTCTCCTGAACTGGCCCTGCTTGGTGTTATTGATGATGAGCAGCGGTCCCATCATAGTAAGCGGTTAATCTTTTACCTTCTCTTCTATGCCAAGAAAGACATTTTATGCAACTGGACCTCCTCTGTCCCTCCTGTGGTGTCTACTTGGGAAAGTAAAATTAATGCTGCCCTTCCACTCTACAAATTGACATACATTAACCGTGGTTGCCCCTGGAAATTCGACAAGGTGTGGTCACCTTGGACAGCAGTTTGAACTTGCTGGTGGCTGACTGGGCTCCTGCCCCCCCTCCCTCTCCCTCTTTCTCCTCCTCATTCGCCCATCTTTTCCCTCCCCCTTATCTCTTCCTTCTTTCCTCCTCTGTTCTTTTCTTTTTCCCTCTCTCATCTCTCTCCCTCTCCCCCTCCCTCCCCCGTCCCTCTTTGTGGCCCTCGACCTCAGTTTGAATAGGATCCTCTGTTGAACCTGGGACTGTACTCCGAGTGGGTGTAGACTGTATACTGTTTTTTGTACCATGCTACTGTAATGTATCTCTCTGCTAAACTGGCTGTATTAAGTGATTTATTTTTTCTGTACTGTATATGTTCCTTCAATAAAGCACTCCTGATTGTTAAAAAAAAATAAAAAAAATAAGACAACAGTAAAGTTAGCCCAATTTTTTTTTATATTGTGAAAGATAAATTGATACCCAACATGTCACGCTTCAAAAATGAAATGGCAAAAAACTTTTAGCCTTAAAAATCCCTATAGGTTAAAAATAGTTAAACAAATTCTACAGGTTGCATGTTTTGAGTTACAGAGGATGTCTAGGGCTGGAATTATTGCTCTCTCTCTCTCTACTGATCGCGACGATACCTCACATGTGTGATTTAAAAACCGTTTTCATATGCGGATGCTGCTCACGTATGCATTCGCTTCTACACGTGAGCTCGGCGGGACAGGGCGAGTTTACATTTTTTTATTTTATTTATTTTACCTTTAATTGTTCTTTTTTACACTGTTCTTTTATTCCTATTACAAGGGATGTAAACCAGGGCTTGACAAATTTGCTTGAAATCTAGGCGCCAGCTAAAAAAGTTAGGAGCCAGGAACGCACCCCATCCCGCCGGGCTCGAACACATACGTGAGTAGCGCCCGCATATGAAAGCGGTGTTCAAACCACACATGTGAGGTATCGCCGTGATTGGTAGAGCGAGAGCAATAATTCTAGCCCTAAACCTCCTCTGTAACTCAAAACATGCAATCTGTATGGCAAACGTTGCATATAGAAATTTTAAAGGGTAAAAGTTTGTCGCCATTCCACGAGCGGACGCATAAAATAAATTGGGCTAACTTTACTGTTGTGTTGTGCATCCCCACGTGATCGCGAGGGGGGTGCGCACAGAGACAGGGTACCCCAGCTGTACTGCCTCAGGCGCCAGGTTGCTAATTCTAGTCGCAGTTGCGACCTGGCACCCGGGGTTTGTTGAGCCCTGATGTAAACATATTAAAATATGTAATAGTAATAGAAAAAAGCATGACAGGCCCACTTTAATATGAGATCTGGGGATAAAAGACCTCAGATCTCATATTTGAACTAAAATGACATACAAAATAAAAATTTTGTCATTTGAAAAAATGACAAAAAAAAAAATGGCCCTTTAAAAACTATAGGCGGAAGTGACGTTTTGACGTCGCTTCCACCCTGCTATTATATGGAGATGGGTGGGGGCCATCTTCACCTCACTCGTATCCATACCCAGCCAGGAAGAAGACCCTTTCGCCTCCGCTGCTACCTACGCCCCCCGGTAAGCGGCAAAGGGCGACAGAAGAGGCCACTGATAACTGTGATCTTGCAGCGAATCCGCCGCAGAGACCACCATTATCGGAAACCGGACCGCCACTTACAGACGAGGATATCTGGGTTATGGCAGCTAGCTGCTGCCATAACAGAGATATCCCTTTTCAAAGTGCCGACGTATATAGTCGTGCGGCGGTCCATAAGTGGTTAATCCTGATTGCTACTATCCCTTCACCTCATAGTGCTGAATCAACCTGCCAAAATGCAGGTTGTGATTGCAGGAAAGAAGATTGCACCATCTATGGCCTGCCTAAGACCCCTTTCACACTGGGGCAGTTTGCAGGCGCTATTGCGCTAAAAATAGCGCCTGCAAACCAACCTGAAACAGCGGCTGCTGTTTCTCCAGTGTGAAAGCCCAGAGGGCTTTCACACTGAAGCAGTGCGCTAGCAGGATCGCGCCAAAAGTCCTGCTAGCTGCAACTTTGGAACAGTGAAGGAGCGGTGTGTTTACCGCTCCTCCACCGCTCCTGTCCATTGAAAGCAATGGGAAACTGCGGCTATACCAGCGGCAGTATTAACCCCTTTTCGGCCACTAGCGGGGGGGGGGGGGGGGGAACCGCACCGCCAGCGACTGAATACAGCAGGTAAATCGCCGCTAAAAATAGCTGTGCTTTACCGCCACCGCACCTCCCGTCCCAGTGTGAAAGGGGCCTAAGTGTTACTACAGTCTGCTTTATGTTTTTAGGAACAGGGTGACAGAATCTGAAGACTGATTTATCACATTTTGATTCTCCCGAATATCTACATGTGGATCTGCAGAGAATCAGAGTTCAGGAAAACAGATTCTTATGTTTCAGGGATGAATGGTTCTTTGCAGATGGAACATTTCTGCATGCATAGCTCTGGCTTTCAAATTGGTTTGCTCATTACTGGCAGTTAGAGCAGGCTTTTCATTTGTTTTTGGCGACAACGTACTGTTCTCACTCTGTCTACTGCATCCTTATAAACACACACACAGCATCATATGGGATGGGTGCACAGCATAGAATTAAAGCTGAAGTTTAGGTATGATCATTTTTACATTACACAGTTTACTGGTATACCATCTGATGCTTGGAAATGCTTTTAAGCCCATCTTTAGGCAAAAATTAAAATGATATAATGTATAGCCAATTGTTGTACTGTACATTGGTGCCTTGTACTAAACCATAATTCCAACCCATACAGTCATATGCAAAACAATGAGTAAGTGCAGCGCAAAGATAGAAATAAAATGAAATGAAATAAAATAAATGTCCATTCATCAAGTAAGGAGTCTTCAAAAAAAACACCCAAAATAGTGAGAAGACAAAATCCCTTGTGAGAAAGGATGAATGTGAATCCTCTGATAAGCGTGAAATAGAATCCTCCACCACAAACACAAATGTGCTTACCAGAAAGGGTGGACCTCTCTGTTAGGAAAAGGTCATACATGCATGTATCCACCAAGGGATGATGAGAGTGACCAGTGCAGCTGGAGTGTCTCCGATGGAGTAAACAGGATATCCAGGGCTGACCTCCGGTGTCAGTGATCTCCGCCGACTTTCTGCCTTCTCCTCGGATGCTTGATCTTTGGCACAACAAAGGCCTCTTCACATGTGACACATTTCACAGCATTGGCATAGTGGTCACTCAATGGAACCACATTGCACAGTGTGGGGGTGCAGGTTTACACAAGATCTTGTTACGCATGTCTTTTGACTGTTATATTCTCCCTTCTCATAGCTCAGTGTCTAGCCTGCTTAGTGCATCCATCTATAGCAGGGGTCTCCGAACTTTTCCAACAAAGGGCCAGTTTATTGTCCTTCAGACTTTAGGAGGACCGAATTGTGGCCAGCGGGGGTAAAAAATGTCCCGGCCCAGCATTGGTGAGAGTAAATATGGCCTCAGAGTTTGCAGTCAGTAGGATAAGGAGTAGTGCCCCTATTAGTAGGAGTAATTGTGTCCCATGATTGGTATCAGTGAAAGAAATTGTGCCTCCTTGTTTGCGTCAGTGGGAAGAATAGTGCCTCATATCAGTGGGAGGAATAAAGCCCCAAGGGCCGGATAAAGGCTAGCAAAGGGCCACATCTGGCCCTCGGGCCGCAGTTTGGAGACCCCTGATCTATAGTATTCATACAGCCATATCTCTACTTGCCCCTGTGTTCTCTGGGCTCTTTTGTCGATGTAAAAACCTCAGTTTGATGGGACTGATTATCATAATACCAATGTCCTTAACCAGCCTAATGTGTTTATGATCAGACATATTGGGTAATGGGGTCACCGTAAAACCAATCTCTAGCATGCTTGCAGGATACCCACATAAATAAGAACAGTCACTGGCAATGGTGTCATCTGTTTACACTGTTCTGTGCAAATGTGATTATCCTAACCACGACATTACCTGCCTGGAGTTTGCATGTTCTTCCTGTGCCTGCGCGGATTTCCCACGGCTACTCTGGTTTCCTCCCACACTCCAAAGACATGCTGGTAGGATAATTGGCTCCCGTCTAAATTGGCCCTAGTAGGTGTATGAATAAATGTGAGTCAGGAATCTTGGAAGGAATGCTCCTTGAGGGCAGGGACTGATGTGAATGTAATATATATATATATATATATGTAAATGCGCTATATAAGTACCTGTAATAAATAAAATAACTCAAATATAGCACCGTAAATGTACGCAGTGCTTTACATTGTGCACTCACAGCAGTCCCTGACCTCAAGTAGCTTACAATCCAAGGTACCTAAAGCCTAGTACACACAGGCCAACAGGCTGGGCAAGGAGAGCATTAATCAGAGAAGCAGCCAAGAGGCCCATGGTAACTCTGGAGAAGCTGCAGAGATCCACAGCTCAGGTGGGAGAATCTGTCCACAGGACAAATATTAGTTGTGCACTCCACAAATCTGGCCTTTATGGAAGAGTGGCAAGAAGAAAGCCATTGTTGAAAAAAAGCCATAAGAAGTCGAGTTTACAGTTTATGAGAAACCATGTGGGGGACACAGCAATGTGGAAGAAGGTGCTCTGGTCAGATGAGACCAAAATTGAACTTTTTGGCCTAAAAGCAAAAGCTATGTGTGGCGGAAAACTAACACTGCTCATCACCCTGAACACACCATCCCCACTGTGAAACATGGTGGTGGCAGCATCATGTTGTGGGAATGCTTTTCTTCAGCAGGGACAGGGTACTTGTCAGTGTTGATGGGAAGATGGATGAAGCCAAATACAGGGCAATCTTAGAAGAAAACCTGTTAGAGTCTGCAAAAGACTTGAGACTGGGGCTGAGATTCACCTTCCAGCAGGACAACGACCCTAAACATACAGCCAGAGCTACAATGGAATAGTTTAGATTAAAGCATATTCATGTGTTAGAATGGCCCAGTCAAAGTCCAGACCTAAATCCAATTGAGTATCTGTGGCAAGACTTGAAAATTGCTGTTTACAGACACACTTCATCTAATCTGACAGAGCTAGAGCTGTTTTGCAAAAAAGAATGGGCAAACATGGCACTCTCTAGAACAGGGTGTCAAACTGAATTTCATTGTGGGCCAAATCAACATTATGATTGCCCTTAAAAGGGCCGGTTGTATCTGTAAGATTAGATGTCCAGGGCATTCCCTTCCCTTTTACATTAGATGTCAAGAGCGACCCCACCATCAGAATTTGAGTCCCCTACTCTCCCTTACATCACAGTGCACCCCCTTTCCTTATGCTGCTGCTGGGAAGAAGCTGGATGCATTGCTTGAAAGCAGAAAGTAAGGGTCTGGAGTAAGACCAGAGGAGGTCTTGAGCACTCCTGCAGCTGCAGAAGAGGTGCAAAAGCCACATGAAATGGCCTGGAGAGCCGGATTCGGCCCGCGGGCCTTGTGTTTGACACCTGTACTCTGTGCAAAGCTGGTAGAGACATACCCAAAAAGACTTCCAGCTGTAATTGCAGCAAAAGGTGGATCTACAAAGTATTGAAACCCATTTATTATTTTCCTTCCACTTCACAATTATGTGCCACTTTGTGTTAACCTATCGCAATAAATCCCAATAAAATACATTTACTTTTTTGACAAAATTTGGAAAATTTCAAGGGGTATGAATACTTTTTCAAGGCACTGTAAGTACCTGTAGTAAATAAATTAATAAATAAACACAGCCTCAGGGCTCATTCACAGCAGCTGCCCAGCCTAATACACAGACAAGGAAATTTGCCTTGGGTTCTAAGGATTCAGGGCCAGATTCACAAAAGAGATACGATGGTGTATCTCCTGATACGCCGTCGTATCTCTGTGATCCGCCCATCCTAACTATGCGGCTGATTCATAGAATCAGTTACGCATAGATAGCCCTAAGATCCGACAGGTGTAATTGACTTACCGTCGGATCTTAGGATGCAATTCTAGGTCGGCCGCTAGGTGGCGATTCCATTGCGGTCGGCGTAGAATATGCAAATGACTACTTACGGCGATCCACGAAGATACGAGCGTTCGTCGCAATCTCTTACGTCGTCGCTAGTCGGTTTTTCCCGTCGCAAACTTAGGCCTGCTTTTTCATGGCTTATCTTTAGAACAGCCATGTTAAAGTATGGCCGTCGTTCCCGCGTCGAATTTCAATTTTTTTTTTTTTTTGCGTAAGACGTCCGGGAATACGAAACGACGTAACGCACATCGCCATTCAAAAAAAAACGTCGGGGCACCGTAATTTCGCGCAAAGCACGTCGGGAAATTTCCTAACGGAGCATGCGCAGAACGTTCGGCGCGGGAACGCGCCTAATTTAAATGGTGCCCGCCCCATTTGAATTAGGCGGGCTTGCGTCGGGCGGATTTACGTTACACCGCTGCAAGTTTACAGGTAAGAGCTTTGTGAATCAGGCACTTACGCTGTAAACCTGCGGCGGTGTAACGTAAATGGGATACGTTACACCGCCGCTGCGCAACGTAAATGTACCTGAATCTGGCCCTCAGTTCACACCAATACACGCTGAAAAAAGTAGAACATGCTCTACTTTTTCTTTAACCACAGCGTGTTGCAACACTCTACACTATTTTTCTTTATTTGATTGGCGCAGTAGAGTATTGCATATATTTAATGTATTAAGATAAATGAAATGTCATTTTGTGATATTTCAGTAAAGTTGCAAAACTTCTAAAAGTTACAATAAGCTGCAAAGAAAATGTAAACACTGCAATGCGTCATTACAGCATATCAGCGCTGCTTCCTTCACAGTACTACACTACTGCTGGTGTGAACAAGCCCTCGTGTGCTCAATACCTCCCCATTTGCTAAACAACCTGGAAATCCTTTTATAACAAAACACTGACTAACCTGCAACACCCACTTGGTGCGTGGCATACCCAGGGAGCCGGTTTGGACCTTCTTTTAACCAAATAGTCAATGTAGATGTGTCGTTTTCTGCATGATGGAACTGAAACCCTTCCAAGGCAGCGTAGGTTATCAGTCCACTTAAAGTGATTGGAATGTGCAGCCATACTGCAATCCTGCCTTCTTCCTTCCATCTCTGAACAGCATCTACAGTGAATACAAGACACAGGGAATTAAATGACCGCTATGTTTTCCAACTTACTCAGGCCTGACTAGCACCTTTTTCTGGAGACCACTATCAAGTGCTGCGGATGTGGCCCTTCTCTCCAGGGCCAATATAAAGTGTCCGAGTTATACAGGCAGTGACACGGACACCCAAAAAAGGATTCTGCCTGATATATACAGAAGAGTAGAGTATTGGGACTGAAGCAGCACACAATTGCAGTCACACTTGCTTTGATCCCTGAAAAGCGATCTGCATTTGGAATGCTCTTCAGATCATTCGACAGGCAGTAAGGAGGCATTGTTTTGCCTATTTTAACCCCTTGAACACTGCATGCCACAACCCTGTGCATTGCACGCAGTAGCAGGGCACTTGCAGAGCTGCCCCATTCAGTTGAATTAGTTGCAAAAGCGACATACAGCATCACAGCTGCAGTATGTGTACATCTCCGACCGCTGCCTCTGCAGCCAATGGAAGAGTAGTTGAGGAGTGGTAAAAACGCAGCTCAACAGTGCGGCTTTACTGCTAGTGTGAATAAACCTTTCAGTGAGTAAAATAGAATTTAGTTTTTTTAATCCTTAGAAGAGGGTTCTTGTTTTGCGCAGAGTTGGGCTTTAACCTTGTGGCAGAGAACCAGGAATGTGCAAACTGTGTGTGTTCCTAATTCTCAGACCTGAGGCTAGGTTCACACTGCTGCACGATTTTCACGGCCGCGATTTCAGTCTATAGAGCTGAATTCGCATCTCACACGGTTTAAACTCGCACAGGACCCTTTTTTCCCGCAGCTTAGATTCGCACCGCACTGATGTGAACGGCACTAATGGAAAACAATGTTATTTTAATGACTTGCGAATTTGAGCGATCGCAACGGCTCAAATTCGCAAAAGAATTTGCAGCAGTGTGAACCTAGCCTTAGTCACAGTTATCATTAATTTAGCTGGTGCCGCTAAACTTGGTGTGGATGTCAAAGCTTCAATAAACTCTGGCCACAAAAGGGTTAGTAATGGCATTGCATGATACTAAGGAAACTGCACCACCATTATGTTTACTGGCTGGCCTAACACCATCCATAACATTTTGTCTGACAGATAAACAAAGAGATAAAACCCCTGTCAGATTTTATCTTCAGTCTATAAGATCCATAAAATAAAGAAGAGTTAGAACCTCTCCCCTTATTTCCTGTCCTAGAGACCGCCTCTCCCCTTATTTCCTGTCCTAGAGACCGCCTCTCCCCTTATTTCCTGTCCTAGAGACCGCCTCTCCCCTTATTTCCTGTCCTAGAGACCGCCTCTCCCCTTATTTCCTGTCCTGACCACCGCTCCCCTTATTTCCTGTCCTAGAGACCGCCTCTCCCCTTATTTCCTGTCCTAGAGACCACCTCTCCCTTTATTTCCTGTCCTAGAGACCACCTCTCCCTTTATTTCCTGTCCTAGAGACAACCTCTCCCTTTATTTCCTGTCCTGACCACCTCTCCCCTTATTTCCTGTCCTAGAGACCACCGCTCCCCTTATTTCCTGTCCTAGAGACCGCCTCTCCCCTTATTTCCTGTCCTGACCACCTCTCCCCTTATTTCCTGTCCTAGAGACCACGCTCCCCTTATTTCCTGTCCTAGAGACCACCTCTCCCCTTATTTCCTGTCCTAGAGACCACCTCTCCCCTTATTTCCTGTCCTAGAGACCACCTCTGCCCTTATTTCCTGTCCTGATGTTCACTTCTCCCCTTATTTTCTGTCAGAGTGACCACCGCTCTGCTTATTTCCTGTCCTGATGTTCACTGCTCCCCTTATTTTCTGTCAGAGTGACCACCGCTCTGCTTATTTCCTGTCCTGATGACCACTGCTCCCTTTATTTCCTGTCCACGTGACCACCGCTCTTCTTTTTTCCTGCCCTGATGACCACCGTCCCCTTTTTTTTATTTCCTAGTGATCACCACTCCATTTATTTCCTGTCCTAGTGTCAATTGCTGCCCTTATTTTCTGTCCTAGTTACCACCGCTCCCCTTATTTCCTGTCCTGGTGACCACCGCTCCCCTTATTTTCTGTCCTAGTTACCACCGCTCCCCTTATTTCCTGTCTTAGTGACCTGGTAACCATTGCTCCCCATATTTCCTGTCCTGGTGACCACCGCTCCCCTTATTTTCTGTCCTGGTGACCACCGTTCCCCTAATTTCGTGACCTGGCGACCACAGCTCCCTTTATTTCTTGTCCTGGTGACCATTGCTCCCCTTATTTCCTGTCCTGGTGACCATTGCTCCCCTTATTTCCTGTCCTGGTGACCATTGCTCCCCTTTTTTCCTGTCTATTCCCCTTATTTCCTGTCCTGGTGACCACCGCGCACCTTATACCCTGTCCTGGCGACCACCGCTCCCCTTATTTCCTGTCCTGGAGACCACCGCTCCCCCTATTTCCTGTCTATTCCCCTTATCTCCTGTCCTGGTGACCACCGCGCCCCTTATCTCCCGTTCTGTCAGAGGGACAGGTATTGACTTGACAAAACAATGTGCTCTTCCCAAGCCAATCCCCCCCAAAAATGTAATTTTATATATATATATATATATAAATAATAGGTTTTGGCTGGAGTTGGGTTTTTCTATTACAGAAACATGCATGTCTAAACTAAAAATTCCAACGGCTGATTTCTGTGACAGTACAGCTGAGCTCAGGCTCAGACCAGTGCCCTAGGAGAAGAAGCTGCCCATTCTCCTGAGAGGAAATAAAGCACAACACATGGCACTGGATGATTTTAATGGCTTCATTACACAGAGCCCCTCCCACAAGACACTTGCCCCGTAGCCAGCTCCTGAACGAAGCCTCGTCTCGCTGCTGTGTGGGGAGCAGCCGGACACTGACACCCCCGAATCTGTCCACCGTTCCCCGCGGCCAGGGCTCAGTGCTGACAGCACGAGCGGGCACTCTACTGGCGTACCGACACACGGTACCGAGAACCCACAGCGCTCCGCACCGCAGCATGCTAACCTCCTTACACAACTATAGTGACCTCACAAGTCATGTGACCTCCCTCTGGAAGTAGAATTGTACAACCCGGGGATCCTAGTCATGTGACCGGAACGCAACTTAGTGTGTTACATGACCTCCCACTGCAATAAGAACCGGAAGTAATCAGGAGGCAGGTTCTGAATGGCTGAATTCTTAAAGTCCCAGCTCCTTTAGTTGGAACCCAGTCCTTCTGCCCCTCTTTCCTCCTCGTGAATTACATTTTTGAAGCTCTTTTACATACCTCCCAACTTTCTGAGATGGGAAAGAGGGACACTTGGTAGTATGGAAAATGAGATACTCCATTTCATGCACCTGTTATTTGGAGAATTTAAGTAGGAGTAAACTCCCATCTCTGACTTTTACTTATTGGTAAGGATGAGCTCCGGCGTGTTCGCATAGAACACGTGCGGAGCCCGCCAGGAAGTCGGCACCCGCGCTAATCACAGCCAGGCAGACATTTCCCGATGCTCGGCTGCAGGGATCGGGAAATGTCTGCCTGGCTGTGATTAGCGCAGCGCGGGTGCCGACTTCCTGGCGGGCTCCGCACGTGTTCTATGCGAACACGCCGGAGCTCATCCTTACTTATTGATAACCCTATTGGTACTGTAAATATCTCCTAAACCTGTGCCGTTTAGGAGATATATACTGTACATGCACCAGATGACAGCAGTGCCTGCGCTCTGCAGGAAACGGCGACCAGGGCCATTTCTTCAGTGTCCTGTGCCATAAACAGCGCCTCCAGCACGCATTCGCGGGAGTGACGTTATTGCTGCTACGGTAACTGACACAGCCAGAGTCCACAAACCTGGAAGAAAGACAGATGAAGATGGAAGCCCTGTCAGCGGTGACAGCTTGCCGCTGGAAGGGCTTCATTCTAAGGTAAGTTTCACATGTGCTAGAATAGGATTCATACTAGCACATTATAACTTTGCCTTGCAGGTATAAAAAAAAAAAGAAATCACTGGCGGTTTACTACCGCTTTAAAGTGCTTGCTTAGTCTGTGTTCTTTACCTTAAAGCATTTGTTAACCCCAAATAAATTCCTTTAAAGAATGTTACACAGCACAGGGCTTGTGCTGTGTCATTTGAACCCCCGTGTCCTCTAAAATATCTGGCTGATCCTGCCTGGCTATACCCTCCCCTCTGCAAACTGACCATGATAATCATGGCTGCTGTGCCCTGACACCGTGGTCAGTATGCGTGATTCTGCCATCTGCAGCCTGCTTCTGTCTCCTGTGTCCTCCTCCTTCCTCCTCCCCTCTCTGCTCGTACCAGTGCCCCCCCCCCCCCCCCGCTGCTCTCATCACTTCTATTAAATACTACCATCCATTCTGTACCATTAAAATAATTGTCCCTGTGTTATGTACAAAATCTGCCCTATTGTACCTATATGAGCGCGGCTCCAGGCGCTCAGCTGATTGTCGGCTCTCTCCTCTCTCCCCCTCCTCCCCAGCTTACGTCAGCTTGAGGCCCCCGCCCACTGCAGCCATGAGCTGGAGAGAAAAGAGAGGAATCAGCTGAGCGCCTGGAGCGGAGCTTATATCGGTACAATCGGGCACATTTTTTACAGACCACAGGGACAATTATTGTAATGGGACAGAGCGGATGGGAGTATTTAATAGAAGTGGGTTAACAACCACTTTAAAGTGTTACTAAACCCACAACAGTAAAATCAGTCTGTATATGCAGTAAAGCATGCTTGTTATACTCACTGTGGAACCCAAGAGCTTCAGTTATGGATGGACACAAGAGTGATTAGTACCGATCACTCGCTGCGTCCATTCAGAAATAGAAGGGGCCAGTCACTAGCATATTTATCGGTCTTTTCCCCCCACGCCATCCTAAAAGCATCCCCTGTAGCAGCCGGTGGGAGAAGGGGGGGGCAAGGGGAGTGCAAAGGGGCCTGGGGGCAAAAGGAAACAAATAACCTGGATAGGAGGGGCAGCATATACAGGAACCGATACCCTCCATTTGCAGGTGGGAGGGAGAGGAGGCTGTAGGTGTAGAACCAAAAATGACAGGGGAGTTGCATGGGCCCCCTTGGGCAAAGGAATGGATAGCAATTGCGACCCTTATAGTTTGCCTCTGACCCATGCAGCAGCAGCACAGTGTTGCCTGGGTTGGGGGCATGGCCACAAAACTAGCTACAGGGGATATTGGCATGGATATTCGTGTGCGGCGTGTGACCCTCTGTACCACCTAGTAACAATCCATAGCTCCCAACTGTCGAGGGACTGTCCCTGATTTGTAGAAATGTCCCTCTGTCCCTCTTTCCTCCTCATTTGTCCCTCATTTAGGTCTGATCTATATAGTTGTATATACAGTTGCAAAAAGTATGTGAACCCTTTTGTAATGATATGGATTTCTGCACAAATTGGTCATAAAATGTGATCTGATCTTCATCTAAGTCACAACAATAGACAATCACAGTCTGCTTAAACTAATAACACACAAAGAATTAAATGTTACCATGTTTTTATTGAACACACCATGTAAACATTCACACTGCAGGTGGAAATAGTATGTGAACCCTTGGATTTAATAACTGGTTGAACCTCCTTTTGCAGCAATAACTTCAACCAAACGTTTCCTGTAGTTGCAGATCAGACGTGCACAACGGTCAGGAGTAATTCTTGACCATTCCACTTTACAGAACTGTTTCAGTTCAGCAATATTCTTGAGATGTCTGGCGTGAATCGCTTTCTTGAGGTCATGCCACAGCATCTCAATCGGGTTGAGGTTAGGACTCTGACTGGGCCACTCCAGAAGTCGTATTTTCTTCTGTTTAAGCCATTCTGTTGTTGATTTACTTCTATGCTTTGGGTCGTTGTCCTGTTGCAACACCCATCTTCTGTTGAGCTTCAGCTGGTGGACAGATGGCCTTAAGTTCTCCTTCAAAATGTCTTGATAAACTTGGGAATTCATTGTTCCTTTGATGATAGCAATCCGTCCAGGCCCTGACGCAGCAAAGCAGCCCCAAACCATGACGCCCCCACCACCATACTTCACAGTTGGGATGAAGTTTTGATGTTGGTGTGCTGTGTCTCTTTTTCTCCACACATAGTGTTGTGTGTTTCTTCCAAACAACTCAACTTTGGTTTCATCTGTCCACAGAATATTTTGCCAGTACTGCTGTGGAACAACCAGGTGCTCTTGTGCAAACTGTAAACGTGCAGCAATGTTTTTTTGGACAGCAGTGGCTTCTTCTGTGGTATCCTCCAATGAAATCCATTCTTGTTTAGTGTTTTACGTATCGTAGATTCGCTAACACGGATGTTAGCATATGCCAGAGACTTTTGTAAGTCTTTAGCTGACACTCTAGGATTCTTCTTCACCTCATTGAGCAGTCTGCGCTGTGCTCTTGCAGTCATCTTTACAGGATGGCCACTCCTAGGAAGAGTAGCAGCAGTGCTGAACTTTCTCCATTTAGGCCCCTTTAACACTGGGGCAGTATGTGCGGTGGCGGTATAACGCCGCTATTTTTAGCAGCACTATACAGTCGGAATTGCCGCGGTATTAACCCACGCTAGCGGGCAAAAAAGGGTTAATACCGCCGGCAATGCGCCTCTGCAGATATTACCGCAGTGTCCCATTGTTTTCAATGGGAAGAAGCGGAAAACACACCGCTCCTCTCACCGCTCCAAAGATGCTGCTCCAAAGATGCTTTTCCTCATGCCAGCGCATCGCCTCAGTGTGAAAGCCCCCGGGCTTTCACATTGAGAATGCTGGGGCAGGAGTATTACAGGCGTTATTTATGCGCTTTTTTTAGCGCTATAACGCCTGAAATAAGCCTCAGTGTGAAAGGAACCTTATAGACAATTTTTCTTACCGTGGACTGATGAACAGCAAGGCTTTTGGAGATACTTTTATAACCCTTTCCAGCTTTATGCAAGTCAACAATTCTTAATCGTAGGTCTTCTGAGAGCTCTTTTGTGTGAGGCATCATTCACATCAGGCAATGCTTCTTGTGAAAAGCAAACCCAGAACTGGTGTGTGTTTTTTATAGGGCAGCTATAACCAACACCTCCAATCTCATCTCATTGATTGGACTCCAGTTGGCTGACACCTCACTCCAATTAGCTCTTGGAGATGTCATTAGTCTAGGGGTTCACATACTTTTTCCACTTGCACTGTGAATGCTTACATGGTGTGTTCAATTAAAAACATGGTAAAATGTAATTCTTTGTGTGTTATTAGTTTAAGCAGACTGTGATTGTCTATTGTTGTGACTTGGATGAAGATCATGTCACATTTTATGACCAATTTGTGCAGAAATCCATATCACTCCTACTTTTTATTGCAACTTTAAAATGCACTTTTTATCTATCAACGTTTCCCAGTTTCCCAGTGCTAAACCTTTCATCCAGTTTCTAAATTGCTGCATTTGTAACTTTTTTAAAAGCCAATATAAAGGAATAGTAGTGGTAAAAAAAAAGCCCTTGTAGATTTAATTAATTTTTTTTGGTCAATTCTCCTTTAAGGGGGTGTGGCAGGGGCGTGTCCTATGCCTACATACATTTGCTAGTAGGTGTCCCTCATTCCCATTTCAAAATGTTGGGAGGTATGACTATCCCAGGGATGTTAACTGACCATGCCAGCACTGATCTGCTTGGTGTAGTCAGTTGGAAAGCAAGAGCAGTGGGCAGGATCACTTGCTATTTAGCAATAAGAAATGAAATCAAAACTATAACCACTTGCCGCCCGCCATATTGCAAAACGACGGCGGCAAAGTGGTTTTAATATCCTGACTGGACGTCATATGACGTCTTCAGGATATTGAGCCGATGCGTGCCCCCAGGGGCACGCATCGCGGCGATCGTTGTTGCGGGGTGTCAGTTTGACACCCCGCAACACAGATCTAGGTAAAGTGTCTCTGACGGAGACTCTTTACCACGTGATCAGCCGTGTCCAATCATGGCTGATCACGATGTAAACAGGAAAAGCCAGTGATCGGCTTTTCCTCACTCGCGATTGTTAGACGCGAGTAGTGAAGAGCCGATCGGCTGTTCCTCTGACAGGGGGGGTTTGTGCTGATCGATTATCAGCGCAGCCCCCCGAGGATGCCCACACTGGACCACCAGGGATGCCACCAGGGATGCCCACCACAGGTATGCCACCCTAGACCACCAGGGATGCCAATCAGAAATAAATAATGGATGCCAATCAGTGCCCACAATGGATGCCAATCAGTGCCCACAATGGGCATCACTGATTGGCAGGCATTAGTGTTTGGCACTGATTGGCATCCATTAGTACAACACATTACAGTACATCAGTGCCACCTATCAGTGCCTATCCATGCCCATCCGTGCCACCTTTCAGTGCCCATCCATGCTGCCTATCAGTGCCCATCCATGCATCCTATCAGTGCCCATCTGTGTCGCCTATCCGTGCCCATCCATGCCGCCTATCTGTGCCCATCCGTGCTGCATATCAGTGCCACCTATTAATCCCCATCAGTGCCGCATATTAGTGTCCATCATCAGTGCCCATCAATGCCACCTCATCAGTGCCCATCAGTACCGCCTTATCAGTGCCCATCAGTGAAGTAGAAAACATACTTATTTACAATGTTTTGTAACTGAGACAAAAAAAATGTTTTTTTTTTTCAAAATTTTCGGTCATATTTTTATTTTTTTAGCAGAAAATAAATATCCCAGAGGTGATCAAATACCACCAAAAGAAAGCTCTATTTGTGGGAACAAAATGATAATAATTTAGTTTGGGTACAGTGTAGCATGACTGCGCAATTGTCATTCAAAGCTGAAAGCTGAAAATTGGTCTGGGTAGGAGGGTGTATAAGTGCCCTGTATGGAAGTGGTTAAATTGCACCTATTTAGTGCCGAAATCTTTGTTTTCGTGGTAACAATGGTATACAATAGAGATGGCACACAACTTCCCCTTTTGGTTAATACAATCTAAATGAACGATAATATAACAATGTTACCAGTAGATGTCTAATAGTCTTCTGCACACCCTACAATAACTGATGCCCACAGCTGTTTGCCATTATATAAGATGGCGATATTGGCTTCCCTCACTGCACGTGACATTAGCCAATCACAATCCTGCAGTCGGAGAAAGTCGTCACACCGTAATCTATGTAATAGCGCCTCATTTGTAGAAATGTGCAAAACGGAAGTAGCGTGCGGCTGCGTGTCTATGTGAATCATTACGGGAACCCCGGGGAAGCGTGAGCTGTGTGGGGAAGTTGTCGGCGGGCACGTTTGATTGCCAAGCATGTCTTCCAGCAAGAAGAAGAGCCGAGGGAAGGCTGCCTCCTCTCCGGACCCTTCCGCTCACAGCGGACAGCCATCGCTGCTTAAAGTCACCGACTACTTAGAGAAAGGTAGTGATGTCTGTGGCCATGCACAATGTTTCCCTCCTGCACTACTACTATGGAAGTGGCAGCATTGGGTGGTGGGTGGCATTCAGGGCACTCTGAAGTCCACAAAGTAAACATGCCATAACTGTATGAGAACATCCCTAGGTCTGCCACACCGTACAGTGGTTCTAAAGGCTTTTTACCCTAATGCATTCTCCTCAATAAGGTAACCCCTTGGCACTGGCTCTCGCTGCCCCCTTAACCACTTCCAACCCAAGACAATTCTGACACTTCTATCTGTAAAAATCATTTGTTATTTCCTAGAAAATTACTCAGAACCACCAAACATTATATATGTTTTTTTTTTTTTTTAGCAGAGACCCTAGGGCAGTGATGGCGAACCTTGGCACCCCAGATGTTTTGGAACTACATTTCCCATGATGCTCAACTACACTGCAGAGTGCAGGAGCATCATGGGAAATGTAGTTCCAAAACATCTGGGGTGCCAAGGTTCGTCATCACTGCCCTAGGGAATAAAATGACGGTCGTTGGCACTTTTTATGTCACACAGTATTTGCGCAGCAAATCTTCAAACGTGTTTTTTTTTTTTGGGGGGGAACTGTTTTTTTTTTTTTATTAAAAAGAAAAACTGTAAAGTTAGCTAAAAATGTTTTTGTATAATGTGAAAGATGATGTTAGAGTAAATGGATACCTAACGTGTCACGCTTTAATATTGCGCTCGCTCGTGAAATGGTCCCTGAACTTTGGTACTTAAAAATTTCCAAAGGGGACGATTTTTTTTTATTTTTTACAGGTTACATATTTAGAGATAAAGAAGGTCTTGGGCTAGAATTGTTGCTCTCGCTCTAACGCACGCGACGATATCTCACATGTGTGATTTGAATGCTGTTTACATATGTAAACATGACTTGCGTATGCAGTCGCTTATGTGCGCGAGCACGCAAAGACCTTTATTTTTTTGTATTTTTTTTACGGTTTCTCTGAATTGATTTTTTTTTTTTTTTTAAACTTTTATTCCTATTACATGGAATGTAAACGTCTCTTGGAATAGTGGGTGACAGGTCCTCTTAATGGAGAGATGTTAGATCTATAAGACCCCACATCTCTCCTCCAGGCTGGAAAGACCACGGTCCAAAAAGAATTAACTGTCTCGGCCATTGTTTACATTGGCCGGCCCGGACATGACATCATAATGTCGCGCACCGGCCTCCAGGGGTCATAGAAATGAGTGGGGTGACCATTTGGTGACCAGAAATCTCTATAATTAACTTTCTGGCAGTGACCAACTCATTTTACGGCTCGCTCATCGCAGCGGCTGAATTGCTGCTATAATTTTACTTAAAGAGGAGTTCCACCCAAATTTGGAACTTCCTCTTAACCCACTCCTCTCCCCCTTACATGCCACATTTGGCATGTAATTTTTTTTTGGGGGGGGAGTGGGGGCTTCAGCAAGAGTGGGACTTCCTGTCCCACTTCCTCCTTCCTGTAGGCGACTAAGCTTAATCGCCTTCAGGAAGGGGCTGCTGTAGGCGATCGCCTAGGACACGTCACAGGTCCTAGGCGATCTCCTGGCCAATTACACGGCGCCGCTCGCGCATGCGCAGTGCCGCTCGCGCATGCGCAGTGGGTGCCCGGCCGTGAAGCTGAAAGCTGTCACGGCTGGGTGCCCACACTGAGAATGAAGACGCCGGCCGGGGAGGGCGGGAGAGGAGCGGAGCCCCGGCCGGCGCGTCGCTGGAGCGCTGGAGCAGGTAAGTGTCTGTTTATTAAAAGCCAGCAGCTACACTTTTTGTTGCTGCTGACTTTTAATAAACATACAAATGGCTGGAACTCCCCTTTAAGGCGTAGAGAATCACCAGTGGAAATAAATGATGTCTGGATGATGCCTGTAGCTGCAGGCATCATTCAGATATCCCCTCTTAAAGCTGAGGATGTCGTATGACGTGCTCTTGGTGCAAAGTGGTTAAAGCGGGAGTTCACCCGAAATTTTTTTTTTTAACATTAGATTGAGGCTAATTTTACTAAGCAGAAACGGGTGTTTTTTTTTAAAATGAATGCCGTACTTACCGTTTTAGAGATGGATGTTCTCCGCAGCTTCCAGGTATGATCTTCGGGACTGGGCGTTCCTATTTGATTGACAGGCTTCCGACGGTCGCATACAGGGCGTCACCAGTTGCCGAAAGAAGCAGAACGTCGTTGCGGCTCTATACGGCGCCAGCGCACCGACGTTCGGCTACTTTCGGGAACTCGTGACGCGCTGTATGCGACCGTCGGAAGGCTGTCAATCAAATAGGAACGCTCAGTCCCGAAGCCCATACCCAGAAGCGTCGGGAGAACATCTATCTTTAAAACGGTAAGTAGGGCATTCATTTAAAAAAAAAAACACCCGATTCTGCTTAGTAAAATTAGCCTCAATCTAATGTTAAAAATAGATTTTTTGGGTGAACCTCCACTTTAAGGGCTTCGGAATGCTAGGAGGCAGGGCTTTTGGCTATGTGACTGCCCTGGTGCGACCTGGATATGGCTTTGATCAGTCATAATAGACAACTGTTGCATTGTAGAACATTCAGGTACGACTTTCATGCAACTTTTGAGGGTTAACATTGAAGTCTATGGCCCTCAAGTTGCATGAAAGTAGTGCATGAAGTAATTTGAAGTTGCTCATAATTGACCGATTGTCATTAAAAAACATAGAGAAGGACTTGTCATGTGACTTTGATTTTCAAAGCTGCATGACAAGTTGCACAAGTGTGACTGGAGCCGTAGGCTCACTTTACTGGGAAGAGTTGTCAACTCAGGATGGCTGTGTAAAGAAAAAACTGGTTTTATATTCTTTAGGTAACATGCTTTACCTGCCTTCTCCATGTCTTGTTAAACATCCAGCAGTAATGGTAAATAGACCCTTTTTATTGTTGCATAGTAAATATGCAAAATTATCCTGTGCTACACAGTAGCTTTCTTTTTTGGTAATTTTTTTTTTATGTGCTATATACTGTAGATCGTGGGTCTCCAAACCTTTCAAACAAAGGGCTAGTTTTTTGTCCTTCAGACTTTAACAAGGCCGGATTGTGGCTATTGGGGGTAGAATTATCCTGGACCCAGCATCAGTAAGAATAAATATGGCCTCAGGGTTGGTGGTTATAGGAGTAGTTGCCCCTCTTATTGCGAGGAATAGTGTCCCATCATTGGTATCGGTGGAAGAAATAGTGCTCCATTGTTGGTGTCAGTGGGAGGGATAGTGCCCAAGGGCTGGATAAAGGATAGCAAAGGGCTGCATCTGGCTTTAGGGCCACAGTTTGGAGTCCCCTGCTGTAGATGATCAATGGTGTTCAATCTAAAACACCACTCTGGGGGGAAAAAAATTGTGTTTTTGTTTCCCACACCCGATTTCCACCCCATCTAAACCCCAGCTAAATGCCCTATTCAGGTCCCTTGACGCCTCCTGGTTCTGGTGTTGGGGACTGCTAATCCAGCTCTGCAATGGCGCTCTGGTACATCCATAAGATGTTTCTTATGGATGTCCCAGGGCGCCATTGCAGAGCTGGATTAGCAGCTCTGCATTACTACATTTTCAGTGGCGACAGTGACACTATTCACCTTCAGTGTCATTGACAGCAATAATAAACGCGCTCTTAGGGCTCTTTTACACAGGCGCTGCGCCCGACGGACACTGCTTTGCTCGGCAGGGGTTCGTTCTGCGCATGATAGGTCCGTCTCCGCTCACTGTGCCGAGACGGACCTGTCAGAGCTCCTCTTTCCTCTATGGGGAGATTGGATGAAAACACACTGCCTGTCCGTCTTTTATCCGATCCGCCAGACAGATGGAAAATAGGGTTTTCAGACAGGATCGGATAGTGCGGCTGTCGGTGGACATGTCACTGCTGACATTGCCACTCCAAAGAGCTGAATGAAGGGTCTGATTAGGTCCTCCTTAAAAGCTGACAGGCGGAAACCTGTGTGAAAAGGGCCTTAAAGCGGAGGTTCACCCTAAAAACAAGTATATACTATTCAATCCAGCATACTGCCGACATGTACAGTATGCTGTTTTTTTTTGGGTCTACATACCGTAGTATAGGTATATTCCCCCCCCCCCCCCCGGCTTCCGGATAGTGAATCCCGCGGGAGTGGGCCTTCCTATTCAGAGACTAAGTGATTGACGTATGACAAAAGCTTCCCCCCGGCGCATAATGCGCATCACCAGTTTCTGAAAGAAGCCGAACTGCGAGTCGGCTCTATACGACGCTATACGGAGCCTGCGCACCAACGTTCGGCTTCTTTCGGAAACTGGTGATGCGCCTTTTGCACCGGGGGTGAAGCCTTTGTCATACGTCAATCACTTAGTCTCTGAATAGGAACGCCCACTCCCGTGGGGGCCACTACCCGGATGCCGGGGGGGAATATACCTATACTACGGTATGTAAACCGAAAAGAAAAAAAACGGCATACTGAACATGTTGGCAGTATGCTGGATTGAATGGTATATACTTGTTTTTAGGGTGAACCTCCGCTTTGAAGGAAAAGTTTACATTTGGAACATGTAATGTTCCAGCATCTGCGGTGTAAGATGCTGCTTAAAGACGATCCATGGAATGTGGATATGGCTTTGTAAGGCCCCAGTCAGTGCTGCTCCGGCCACGCCCCCTGATGTTTCTTCCGCCCACCGGGGCTTGGTCACAGAGGTTCCAGCAACTTATCTCCCCCCTCCCTGTGACAGTGGGCAGGGGATCTTCTCCCTTCACCCACGGTCACAATTCGAAAACAGCGTGGCCGTGTGAGGTTACCTGCAAAAAATGTGCATTTATTTTATTTTTTTCTTCAAAAGGTGAACTTATCCTTTAATTGATGTCAGTGAAGGAAGCAAAGCCCTACTCTTTACCAAGATGGCTGCCTTCACACAGGAGAAACCAAGGAAGCAAAGTTGCTAATGAGGAAAAGATCTGCATGGAGGCCACAGGCAACACTGATGGCTAGGCCTTTGTTATGTGCCCTTTTTTCGGAACAGCTTATAGAGCTCTGCTTCTTTTTAGGGTTACATAGTACCTGTACTGACATACTCTTCTTCTCTAGTATCTCAATTTCATCTGTCAGTACTTGGGGAAAGTAATTAGGGGGGGGCAAAATAGGTAGACTCCCATTTTTAGTATTTGTGGAGATGGACAGCGCTGGGTGAGTGTCCGCTGTAAAATTTTAGGCATCCCATAGTCTGATGGAAGTCGGCACTGATTGATATTCAATCCTTCTGCCAGGTGGTGGTAGGACTTTTCATAATGGGCAAACGTTTTCTACAGAAAGTGTTCTGGAGCACTAGCTATTCCAAATTGGTGCCCTGGTATTTGGAATAATGTTTTTTTATGTAGTTATTTATATTTCTTGATTGCAAATTGTGAAAATTTCGTTTTCTGCAATAACATTTTAATAAAATACAATTAAAGTGTTAATTTACTCTTGCTTTATTAATAAAGCTGCATTTTATTTGCCTTTACTGTTGGAATGTTTGAACATTTAAACATTAAAATCTGGTGTAAAGTCTTTAGTTGTGTGATTCTTATTTTTAATACAAAAGATCCAGTTTGGATAATTAAGTGATCAGTGTACCAAAAAACTGAATTTTATGCTCAACTTTCTTCCCTTGTCATTGTTCAAAACATCAATTCTCCTCTCCTCTAAACAGGGGACCCAGATCTTTCATAATTCAGCCCCCTCCCCACCTCTTGCATTACTGTTTGCCCTTTACATCATTGTCGTCGGTCCTCCCCACACCACAGCTCCTGCCTCTTGCATTGCAGAACCCCTCCCTTTACAATACAGCACCCTCTTTACAGTGCCCACTTTACATCACAGCCCCCCTTCACAATACAGCATCTTTTCTTACGTCTCAGTCCCCCTTCACATCACAGCCCCCCCCCTTCTTGTATCACAGACCTTCCCACTTTACATCAATGTTCTCAGCTCTCACCTCACATCATTCAATCCTCCTTATCGGTGTCCTCTGTCACCCCTTTACATCACCGCCCCCCTATTTACATCCCAAGTTTCCTTCAAACAGACCTTGCCTTACAGAACAGTCCCCCTTCCTTGCATTCCCATCCCTTCACAGTGGCCCTATTCTTGTATTCAAGTCTTTTCCAAAGCCCCCCTGCATTGCATGCCAGTCCCCTTTAAACCCTTCCTACCTTGTTTCACAGCCCCCAAAGCATATGAATAAGCTATTATGCTGACTGAAACCCAACTGTCATTTAACGGGGCACATAAGAGGGCCAGGAGAGTTGTAGGGAACAACAGGCGAGGTGGCTGCAGCTCCTCTTAAAGTGGAGGTTCACCCTAAAACCTTTTTTTTAACATTAGATTCATGCTCATTTTGTCAAGGGGAATTGGGTATTTTTATTTTTTTTAAATTAAAGCCGTACTTACCGTTTTAGAGATACATCTTCTCCGCCGCTTCCGGGTATGGGCTGCGGGACTGGGCGTTCCTATTTGATTGACAGTCTTCCGACAGGCTTCCGACGGTCGCATACATCGCGCCACGATTTTCCTAAAGTAGCCGAACGTCGGTGCGCAGGCGCCGTATAGAGCCGCACCGACGTTCGGCTTCTTTCGGCTACTCGTGTTGCGATGTATGCGACCGTCGGAAGCCTGTCGGAAGACTGTCAATCAAATAGGAACGCCCAGTCCCGAAGACCATACCCGGAAGCGGCGGAGAAGATCGCTCTCTAAAACGGTAAATACGGCTTCAATTTTAAAAAAAACTACCCGATTCCCCTTGACAAAATGAGCCTCAATCTAATGTTAAAAAAAATTAAAAATTTCGGGTGAACTCCCGCTTTAAGGAGAAGTCCAGCCAAAGGTTTATGATAAGCATTGATCAACTTTTTATAAAAGACAATAAAATTGCATTCACTAAATACTTTTTTTTTTTTTTTAATCGCTACACCTAGATGTAGATGCCTTTCACAGCCTGCCCCCTTTCCTTGTATCCTTGTCCCCTTCACAGACCCCCTTATTTACATCCCCAGTCCCCTTTAACTCCCCTACTTCACATTTCCCACTTCCTATCATAGCCCTTCTGCAACCTTTCCAATCCTACTTTACACAGCAGGAACAAAGATTGTCTCTGGACAGCCGCACTCTGAACAAATTGTAGCCTTTTATTAAAATAAGGACAGCACTACAAGTCACGGCAAAATAAAACCTGACTGACGCGTTTCGCACTGAAACTAGTGCTTGGTCATAGCTGACTAAGCACTAGTTTCAGTGTGAAACGTGTCAGCAGTCAGGTTTTATTTTGCTGTGACTTGTAGTGCTGTCTTTTTAATAAAAGGCTACAATTTGTTCAGAGTGCGGCTGTCCAGAGACGATCTTTGTTCCTGCTTTGCCTGCACCGGAGTTGTCTGCAACGGAGGATATTCATCTGGGTTCCCACCTGGAGCGGCGATTCCCTTTTCCCCTACTTTACACAGAAGGTGGGGAAATGTCTGGATAGAGGGTGGGACTGGCCAACTTTTCATGTTGACAGGTGATAGGCAACAAATCGTGGGCTTGTTAACTTGAGCAGTTGGGGAGCCCTCTGTTCAGACGCCTTTATCTACCAACTGCTGTAAGGATGAAAGATGGGGTGGTGGCAGGGTAAGGAGGATATCAAGCGGGAGAGGACACCCAGGCTGCTAAGTGGGTGTGGTCTGGATAGGGTGGTCATTCGATCCGGGACCAGATCGTGGTCTGCCATTTAGTGACACCTGATGTAGAAGGAGACTTCCTTGCAAGGGTGTAGCCTCATCGTGGGGGGGGGGGGGGGGTGTCATAACCAATTCTTGTGACAACAAATGACTTCCAAAAATAAGTCAGTTTACAACTGCTCACTAAATGACTACAAAACAGTTTTTTTGAATTGAATAGCATATCCCTAGTATTCTAATTTACGTCTGTTAGGCTATGCCCGCTTCTCAGCCGATCTGGACACATTGCAGATGTTTATTGCGACCAAATCAGAATGGTGTTGTAAACATGTACTTGCTCCTTTGTTTTATAAAGGCTATTAGTTGCGAGGATCTCTGAAATAGACCAGGAATCCAAAGGGCTATGTCACATTGGTGACAGGGTGGAATCTAGCTTGTGGGGGTACAGTGGAAAATGTCAGGGGGGGGAGAGGATGGGACGTTGGTAGGGCAGAATGGAAGGGTAAGCAGTATGTAGAGCAGTGTACAGGGTCAGCAGGGTGGAGGACAGGGGCCAGTATTAAGTGATTCTGTATAACTTGCACACATATATACAACAGTCATCGTACCCACAAACTTCTACTTTGTCACAAGTGACAGTCTCACAGATACGCGTAAACCTCAGAACGAAGGATCATTTTAAAACATTTAAATGTTTCCATCACACGCTTTTCTGCACAGTAAAATTTGATCACTTGAACCTACCTTTACAAAAGAGCTTAAAGTGTAAGTTCACCTTTACAGAAAATCTGCACCCCAGTCCCGCTAGCCTGAAGTCCGGCGATCCGCTGTACTGCTCTGGGGATATGAAATCCCAGCAGCTTTCTCTCCTCTTTGCCCGCAGTGACAGGATGGGCTACACAGGTTCTGATTGGTCAGCACTGACCAATTAGAATGCTCCTAAACGTACCTCCCGACGAGGTGCGTTTCGGTGATAAAAGGGGTTGTAAAGGTTTGTTTTTCATTATCTAAATACCGTAGGTTCCTTTTAAGCTTGTTGGTTCACTTATCTTTTCCTTCGATTTGCCTTCTAAATGTTTTTTTTCTTTTGTCTGAATTTCTCACTTCCTGTTTATCCTCAGTAAGCTTGCCCCCATCACTAGAGCCGTTTTGGCTGGGGGTTAGTCAGAACAGCTTACTGAGAAGGAACAGGAATTGAGAAATTAAAAAAAAAAAAAAAGAAAAAAAACATTTAGAAGGGAAATGGAAGGAAAAGGTAAGTGAACCAACAATGCACTAGCTTAAAGGAACCTATTTAGAAAATAAAAAACAAACCTTTACAACCCCTTTAAGCTGAGGGGATTTCTAAACCCCGGACAGATGAGGTGGTGACCCAATGTGTCACAGCGGGTGATTGCCATGGTCCTGGTCAGTGGGACTTTCGGGGTCAGGAGGGCATCCTGTGTAAGTTCACCTTACAGATTTTTCTGTAAAGATGAACTTACCCTTTGATTAAAACCAGCAACCGTGAACAGGAACAATTAACACTTTTGGTCAGGACTATATAATGTAAAATCTAATGTACATATGGATTGCAGGGGTCAGGAGTAAGTAACACAAAAAACATATGGCGACTAGAAATAGTGTCCTGGCGACTTGGCTTGGAAGGTTTTTTTTTGTGAGCTGGCGCCATCTGGTGGTGAGCCGTTGGTATTACAAGTTATTACCACCAGATGTGAGCTAGCGCCATCTGGTGGTGGCCGTTGGTATTACAAGTTAAGCATTACAAGTTAAAGCGGGGGTTCACCCTATCGACGGGAAAAAAAAAAAAAAAAAATATTTTACCTTAAAATCAGGCATTGTAGCGCGAGCTACAGTATGCCTGTCCCGAATTTTTTACCCCCGTACTCACCTTGTAGTCGTCCATCGAAGATACCGGGGAATGGGCGTGCCTCTGGAGACGGAGGATGATTGACGGCCGGCTCTGGCGCGTCACGCTTCTCCGGAAATAGCCGAAATAGGCTTGGTCTTCACGACGCGTGCGCATAGCCTGTGCGCAGGCGCCGTGAAGAGCCGAGACCTACTCCGGCTGTCTTCGGGGAGAGTGACGTGCCAGGGCCGGCCGTCAATCATCCTCCCTCTCCATAGGCACGCCCATTCCCCGCGGGAGCCGGAATCTACGATGGACGACTACAAGGTGAGTACGGGGTTAAAAAAATCGGGACAGGCATACTGTAGCTCGCGCTACAATGCCTGTCTCGATGGTAAAATCATGGGATTGTGGGTGAACTACCGCTTTAAACAGCAATTCTAATGTCATTTTTCACTATTTTCACTGCCATCTTCTTCCCTCTAATTGGAACCCCCCAAACATTATATATATTTTTTATCCTAACACCCTAGAGAAAAAAATGGCGATCATTGCAATACTTTCTGTCACGCCGTATTTGCGCAGCGGTCTTACAAGCGCACTTTTTTGAGAAAAAATTACTTTTTTGAATTAAAAAATAAGACAACAGTAAAGTTATCCCCATTTTTTTTTTTTAATATTATAAAAGATAATGTTACGCTGAGTAAATTCATACCCAAAATGTCACGCTTCAAAATTGCGTCCGCTCGTGGAATGCCGACAAACTTTTACCCTTTAAAATCTTCATAGGCGATGTTTAAAAAAAATCTACAGGTTGCATGTTTTGAGTTATAGAGGAGGTCTAGGGCTAGAATTATTGCTCTCCCTCTACCAATCGCGACGATACCTCACATGTGTGGTTTGAACACTGTTTACATATGCAGGCGCTGCTCACGTATGTGTTCGCTTCTGCGCGCAAGCTCGTCGGGACGGGGTGCAATTTCTGGCTCCTAACTTTTTTAGCTGGCTCCTAGATTCCAAGCAAATTTGTCAAACCCTGCATTAGGGTTCCCAGAGTCCACCCCCCAAACATCAGGGTTAAGTCAGGGTCCACAGAGTCCCCCCCCCCTTAAATCAGGGACTTTGGGGTTCCTCAGCCTTGCCTTGGTCCCCAGAGCCCCTCTCTATACATCAGGGTCCCGAAAACCACCAACCTTGCATCAGGACCCCCAGAGTCACCTTCTCTTATATTGGATTGAAATGTGGCCAGTTCCTGCTGAAGTAGGCAAATTTTGATCCCTCTATGGGATGGCCTGTTGTAATGAAGTCGATCTATTGATCTACTTCAGTGCAACCTGCCTGTTGTGTTTTTCTTTTCTTCCCATACAATTACTGCCAGCAGCTGTAATTGTATTCCAACGGTTGGGAATTTTTCTGCTGTCAGAATACAATAGCGCAGTGGGAGGGATTCCCCATCAAGACTGTATGTGTTGATGGGGGAAATTAAACGATTTTCTTTGCTGCAACCTGTGGTTGTGCATGGCTTAGGCAAGCCATACATGATAAAATGTTCTTTTTTGCAACCATGGATTGCAGGAAAGAGAATTGCTCAATTCCCCCATCAGCACAGTCTGTTTATGGTAGAATCACTCCCATAGCAATATTGAGTTCTGCTGACAGGAAGCCTTCCAGCTGGCAGAACACTGATTGCTTCTAACGGCTATAGCTGCCGACAGCAATCGCATGTAAAAATGTCAAGCTTTAACTACTTTAGACCCGGGCCATAGTAAAAAGACGGCCTCCAGGTGGCTCTATAAATCTGGGAGGCTGTCTTGTGACGGCCTCCGGCCACTGGGGGGCGTGCACCCGGAGTGTCCCCGAGATGCCAATGTGCGTGCCTGGCGGCCGCGATGTCCGCCAGGTACCCGCGATCGGCAATGACAGAGCAGGGACGTGGAGCTCTGTGTGTAAACACAGAGCTCCACGTCCTGTCAGGGAGAGGAAACAGATGCTGTGTACCTTGTACATAGGGACACAGCATCGGTCACCTCCCCCAGTCAGTCCCCTCCCCCCACAGTAAGAATCACTCCCAGGATACACATTTAACCCCTTCCTTGCCCCCTAGTGTTAACCCCTTCCCTGCCAGTCACATTTATACAGTAATCAATGCATTTTTATAGCACTGTTCGTTGTATTAATGTGAATGGTCCCAAAAATTTGTCAAAAGTGTCCAATGTGTCCGCCGCAATATCGCAGTCCTAACAAAATTTGCAGATCGCTGTATTACTAGTAAAAAAAAATAATAAAAAAAAATGTCAGAATTCTATCCCCTATTTTGCGCAAACCAATCACTATACACTTATTACGATTTTTTTTTTTTTTTTTTTTTACCAAAAATATGTAGAATACGTATTGGCCTAAACTGAGAAAAAAAATGTTATTTTTTTAAAAAAAATTGGATATTTATTATAGCAAAAAGTAAAAAATATTGTGTTTTTTTTTCAAAATTGTTGCTCTTTATTTGTTTATAGCGCAAAAAATAAAAACGGCAGAGGTGATCAAATACCACCAAAAGAAAGCTCTATTTGTGGCAAAAAAAAGGACGTATTTTAATTTAATGCGACGTAGTGCTGAAAGATGCCATGTGTGAGTTTATATCTTATACCTGCAATACCTCCAAAGCAAAGCCTCTCAAAAGCTGCAGGTGCTTCAAGCGAGCTTTGTCTTAGACTTCTATGGAGGCTCTGAAGCACCAGTAAAGGTTTAAGCTAACCATTTTTTTTAGTGACAGGTGCTTTGATTGGCATACAGAAAGATTTAAAATAAATAAATGAGCCCTTAGACCACACCCAATCAGAAGCCTGGCACACAACTCTTTCCAGGGCCTGTGGCTTCAGTGCTCCTGTAATCAGACCCTCTCTCAGGCAAGTGGTTTGAAATGCAAATGATCATGGCCAGAAAATATATCCAAATTTAAGATGAAAGCAAGACAATAGGAGGTGGGCTGGGGGGCAAAGGAAAAATCTCAAAATAGGTCTATGAACTCTATGGAACCAAAATGTTCCTCATTGTGGAGTCTGGCTTGCTTTCTGTGTGGAGGTGTCCATTTAGAAGGGGAGGCAAAGCTTTGCTTCCTCGTATCAGAGTTGCCCTTCTAATGACCAGTGATCTTCTGAGGTGATAACCAGGAAACCACAAACGTATTTGAAGCAGTGAGATCCTTGGAGTGCAGGTGCTCAGGTAAAGTTTTCACTTCAGCAAGCCCCCAGGAGGGCAGTGAGCCGAACAGTAGGGACTTTCTTACATTTTTTTCCAAATCCCATGTCTCTAGTAGAGACAGAAATGATCTAGATGATCGATCTTTTACATTACAGAGAATCTTTCACGTGTTGTCTTGCACTGTAATAACTCCAGACTTGGGAAGTCTGGAGCCACTACAAAGCAAAAAGAATGTGATAGATTCTGTAAAATAGACAAACAAATTGTAGATCCAGCTACTTTTGCATTGTGGAAGAAGGTGGAGAAAATCATACTGCAAAACCAGGAGCAACAGAAAAGAGAGGAAGAAGAAATAAGCAAACACATCACAAGTGAATTAAAGGAGTTCTCCAAGCTAAAACTTTTAACCCCCGCTGTGCCCGGGCTGTAAAACTATACAAAATAAACTTTCACCTACCTGCCTACGATCCCCCGTTGTTCCGATATCGCCGTCCCGGTCTGTTCCACTTCCTGCGGGTCGGTGACTCACAGTGCGCTCAGCCTATCAGCGGCCGCAGCAATGTCCCGTCGCGGCCGCTGATAGGCTGAGCGCACTGTGAGTCAGCGACCCGCAGGAAGTGGAACAGACCGGGACCGGAGAACGGGACGGCGATATCGGAACAACGGGGGATCGTAGGCAGGTAAGTGAAAGTTTATTTTGTATAGTTTTACAGCCCGGGCACAGCGGGGGTTAAAAGTTTTAGCTTAGAGAACTCCTTTAAGGGCTGCTAAGACATACAGGTTTTCAATATTTATTATTTTATTTCAATAAAGTTCTGTAAAAAAATAAATAAACTGCAATGTCACTCACAGCCGCCATGCATTTAGTGCAGCTTGTTGGTAGAATTGCCCTAAGGCCTCTTGCACACGATACTCCTGTTTGAGCATCTACTTTTTTGTATGTATTTGTGCGTATTTTCTCACATAATTATTTGTGCAAATTTGCGCAAACTTATACTCGCGTTCTTGTTCTGCAGAATGTAAATGGTCAGCGTAAATTACTGACCAAAAATGCAGATTTTTCTATTTATTTATTTTTACTGAGGAATACACGTCGCTTGTGTTTTTAGTGGGATGAGAGAGTTACTTGCTCTCATCCATGTTGATTTGTCTAAATTTGGCTAATGCCAGCCCTGAACTGTCCTGTGGGTTGTCCTGTGCTCCAGAGATGTAGTTCCATCTCTGGATGGCAGGTGGCACCAGAGGGGTCCAGGCAGAGGCGCCTTTTCTCCAGCAGCCAATTAGAAGAGTGTTTCCCTCGCGGGGCATGCTGGGGGAGGGTATTTCTGTGGCAGACGCCATTTTTCGGGGTTCTTCGCGGGTTCCTGGTTCCAGGTGCGGCACCCACCTTACGGGCCCCGGCTTTATGGTCTACCAGGCTGGGGCGCACATGTTATGCGGAGTTCCTGACTCTGGGCCCTCATGGCCCCGAGCAACTGATGCTGCCAAGGGGCCTCAGTGACTTACTGGGTCCCCCATCTCTATTAAGAGGATTCCAAGTGAGTTGTGCTGTTCGGTGGGGAGTCGGTCTGAGGAGAACCCGGAGGCAAGTGATCCAATAGGGCTTAGACCATCCATCGGGGATTTGGGCGACCGGACACTGACAGGTTGTATGCTGCAAACTGTCAGTCGGTGGCCTTAAGTTACCAAGTCTACCTGAGGAGGATTCAGGCAAAACCGTGTTTACTGGGAGGATTCACTCTATCATCCATGTTCACAAGTATTGGGCCTGTGGCAGAGGTCTCATTACAATAGTCTAAATTTTACTAGAGCCAAGTCGGTGGCAGAGACTTATTCCTTCCCAGCAGTTCCGAGTGACGCCTGATGCCAGGCCTGTGAGAGGGACCTGTCCAGGGGCACTACACCCACTCTGGCTAGAGTGGCGACGAAGCAAGATTAATCATTGGAGGCAGGACTGCTTCTTCTATCTGCAAAGTTTTCTCCTTTTCACCAACCTATTCTATCTACCTTGAGTTGACTGTTGGTCATGTTTGACCCAAATTAAAAGCACAGAAAAACGTCAATCAATTGCTTGGACATTCCGTCATTGCTCTCATCATAGCCATTACCCATAGACAGATCACAGAGGTAACCCAACTATGCCGATCCCAATCTAAACAGCGGCTCCTGACGGGGTAGCGCTACACTTAAGCTACTATTACGCACCTGTGTACATAGGTGCATTACAATTAATGGGCTGTATTTTAGCTCAGTAAAAAAAAAAAAAGCTGTACTGAGCTTTTTCAAGCTGCAGTGCCCAAGAGGCCTAAAGGCTTCAATAATTCTGCTTGATGAAAGCAGTTAATTCACAATTACATATTTGATTAAAATACTTTTTAAAAGTTATTGGTGAATATTTCTTTACTTTTGATATTTTTAAATGTGTAATTTATATTTAATATAATGCAAAATCGACATGCATTATATTACGTCCATATATATTTGGACACAGGCAAACATTTTTGCATACTTTTTGGCCCTGTATGCCTCCGGAATAAAATTAAAACAAAACAATCCAAATAAATTTGAAGTGCAGACTTTCAGCTTTATTTCAAGGGGTTGAACATAAATATCAAGTACAAATTTTAGGAACTGCAGCCATTTTTATACACAATCCCCCTATTTTCAGGGGCTCAAATGCAATTGGACAAATAAATATAATGATAAATATTTTTTTTTTATATATTTTGTTGAGAATCCTTTACTGGCAATGACTTCCTGAAGTCTGGAACCCATGGACATTACCAAAGACTTTCTGATGGTTTGCCAGGCTTTAACTGCAGCTGTCTCCAGTTGTTCTTTGTTTGTGGGTCATTTTGCCTTTTTTTGTCTTCAGCAAGTGAAATGCATGCTTAATTGGGTTGAGATCAGGTGACTGACTCTGCAATTGCAGAATATTTCACTTATTTTCCTTCAAAAGCTCCTGGGTGGCTTTTGCAGTGTGTTTTGGATCATTATCCATCTGCACTGTGAAACGACGTCCAAATTAACTTTGCTGCATTTGGCTGAATCTGGGACTTTTATTAATTTTTTTATTGTTTTTATTGGTAATGGCAGTGATCTGCGATTTTTAGCGGGACTTGGACATTGCGGAGGAAAAATCTGACCTCAAGTGACATTTTTTGGGGACCAGTGACATTATTACATTGATCAGTGCTATAAAAATGTACTGGTCAATGTAAAAATGTCACTGGCAGGGAAAGGAGTAACACTAGGAACGATCAAAGGGTTAAGTGTGTTCTCTTAGCGTGTTCTAACTGTAGGGTGGGATGGGCTTACTGGAACATGACAAGAGACCACTGGGAACATAAGATCTCTGTCATGTCATCTGGCAGAACGGTGAATCACTTTGTTTACATAGGTAGATCCCCAATCTACCTCTTCTCACTGCGATCGGGTGTGCACCCACTATTCTCCTTGCACATGTACAGGTACGTCAGTTCGTGCAAAAAAGCCAACCTGAAGCAGCATATCTGCGTGGAATCTAATGGGGGAAGAGGGCGCTAGTAAAAAATACCTCTAATGGGGTGTTGAAAACGTGATCCCAAATGGTATATTGGGGAAATGTGTATATGATACACTCTAATGTCTAAACAATTATAACAAAAAATATCTCGATTTGACCATATGCAATCACTGTGCTAATATAGCACACACACTGGTGACCTCAGTGAAAGTCCAAAAAAAAAAAAAACACTATCCAAATAGTGTGTCTTATTGCGGTACTCAAAACCATATGCAAAATTAAATAAAACAGTCCATGTGTGCTTATTGACAAATCCAAACGATCATTGGAGCATGCAAAAACGGATCTTGAGTGTTGCTACAGCCACCACCATTAATACATTTGCACCCAAAGTGATCTTGCTAAAAGGGAGGCTTACCACAGGCAGTGGACCCCTTTCATATGAATTGGGTCAGATAAGCTGAACAGGTGTTAGTGCCTGCACACTGATGATAACGTGCAGACTGCAGATTCAATGCCAGTGATGATCAGGATTCCATCCAAAAACATTAACAGAGAGAAAAGCTATAGTGCATTACCGTTTATTTTAAAATCACATAACATAAAAAGCTGATTGGCCCCTTACTTGGAGAGTGCCTGCCTGGCACTAGGACTGCATGCGTCTAACAGGACCCTCAGCTGTGTGGGTTGCTGTGTGAAGAGGCGCGTTGTTCAATTGCAGCGGCGTGCGGGATCAGCTGGTGTGCTGAGAAAGTGCCAGACTAGCCTCTGCGTGAGCTGGTCGGCTAGTGGTTAAGTAATTCATCGTAAAAAAATATCTAAAATCAAAACTTTTTTTAAACTTGATAAAGTAGGGAAGGGTTTTTTGTTGACTATCTGTGTCTTATTAGCGAGGCTTCCCTTTCCTTCCTGTCCTGTAGTTGGAAGTGAGAGGATATCTTTTTATTGTGAAAGATTTCTCCTTTTATAAAGTTGTCATGGGAACAAGTATCCTGTTCCTCGATTTCTGTTCTGGTGACAACTAATTTTTTTTCGATGTACCCTATCATTCGCTGTGACATTGGTTATCAGGAAGATTAGAGATGGTGAATCTCCCTAATGAGACACAGAGAGCAATACAACCTAACACAAGAACTAACGCTGCACTGAATTCAGGTTTTCTAAAGCCTCGTACACACGATTAGATTTTCCGATGGGAATGGTGTGATGACAGGCAGTTGTCGGATTTTTCGCCAACAAATGTTGGATAGCATGTTTTAAAATTTTCCAACAACAAATGTGTTCTGTCGGATTATCCGATCATGTGTACAGAAGTCCTTTGGGAAAAAAAATCCAAAGTACAAACACGCATGCTTGGAAGCAATGCTAACCATAACACAACATTAGCAGAAGTTGCCCAAAGGGTGGCGCTAAAGAGCAAAAAAACACGTAGTTTGTTGGCCGACAATTCTTTGCCGTTGGTATGCAATACAAGTTCACGGCCAACGCCCTTCCGACAAAAGTCCTAGGCTTTGTCCGATGGAAATCCGAGTGTAAGAGGCTTTAGGGTCGCTGAAATTGTCAGTTAGCACGCTGGCTTCGATTCAGCAACACTCCATAAAATTGTGACTCCCCTCGATAACAGGGAAAAGACTCATGCCGCGTACACGCGATCGGTCAAACCGATGAGAACGGTCTGATGGACTGTTTTCATTGGACCAAACCGATCGTGTGTGGGCCCCATCGGTCATTTATCCATAAGTTAAAAAATAGCAATCTTGTTTTAAATTTAACCGATGGATACCTAACCGATAGAAAAAAAAACGATCGTTTGTAGGCACGACCATCGGTTAAAAATCCACGCATGCTCAGAATCAAGTCGACGCATGCTTGGAAGCATTGAACTTCGTTTTTTTCAGCACGTCGTTGTGTTTTACGTCACCACGTTCTGACACGATCGTTTTTTTAACCGATGGTGTGTAGGCACGACTTAGTCAGTCGGCTTCATCCATTAACCGATGAAAACGGTCCATCAGACCGTTCTCATCGGATGAACCGATCGTGTGTAGGCGGCATCAGTGTTGAGAAATATTGTCAAAGTATTAGGACACTTTCCTTTACTAGTGTACAGCCATGTACAGCCATGTTTTGCGAATGACACAAATATTTAATTTTCAGTCTGCTGCTTCAGTGTTTTTAGATCTTTTTGTCAGATGTTACTATGGTATACTGAAGTATAATTACAAGCATTTCATAAATGTCAAAGGCTTTAGGACGTAACTGCTTTGTGAATACAGCACTTGCCTCTCTAAGTAGCAGCGGCGTAGCGTAAATAAGATACGCTACGCCCGCAGAACGTAAAGCCGCCCTACGTGAATCTAGGCCTGATACTAGTTCTTTCACCTCACCACTTTAAATTAAGAATAGTTTTGCCTTTACTATATTTTACTATCGTTTATCAGATTATTTATGAAGCCCAGAGATTTTAATAACTGCACCAGAAAAGTGTATAGGCCCCAAGGGGGCAGTAAGCAGAGTTTTAAGGTGCAGAAAATCAAAGAATTATACAAAAAATACAACATTTATTGATACATAAACAGTATAAAACTACTTATATAATTAGGGCTATAAATAGCCCGATGGTCATATTATAAAAGAATGGTTGCCTCGAGGCAAACATTTTGTAATTTTTGTATAATTATTTCTTAGATTTTCTGCACTATAAAACTCTGCTTACTGCCCCCTTGGGGCTTATACACTTTTCTGTTATTTTACTATCCTTTAATGTAATCATATTTTTTTATCTACTGCATGAATTGCTTTGTCTGCACTCTGCAGCAATGTAAAAGCCCCCCAAAAAATGGAAAATTACAAAATATTTTTCAAAAATCAAAATGTAAGGAAATCGAATATAGTTTGTTCATATATTTCCATGTTACCTCCTATGTAATATTTTTTGTTTCTTTACCCTTTCTACATACTTCTAGAGGAGGACAAAGTACCAAAGGCTTACAGATGCTCATTCGTACAGCTTGGACTGACCAGTATGAAATTGGCTGATCTCTGTATTGGACGCCCAGTTTTGCTTACCAGCTCAGATGGGAGGCAAGAGGTATAAATATATTTAATACTTTCTGTTACCAAAGCAATACCACATGCTGCCAGATACATATACAGTAATACTGTTAAAGGGAAACAACAATGGGTTGGTGTACATCTATTTTAGGTTTATTGATTTTAAGCATATGTTTTATAATTCTCTGCAAAAATGTCATTATTGAATGGTGTGTGCCATAAATAATAAACACAGCTGCAAAGAGTTTGCGTTCAGGGCCGAACATCCACCGGCAATTTCAGAATGTCCGATTACATGTAAATGGCGGCAAGCTAATGCAGGCACTGTTAGCTTCTCACTGCTTTGTAAGGGGCTTGCTTAAAGGCTAATTTCGTCTTTAGGCTTGGTTCACATATATGCGGTGCGGGAAACGCAGCAAATACTGTTTGTTTTCTGTACCGCATCATATTCTGTGCGTTTCCCCCCACCGCATTAAAATTGCACAGCATTCATGCAAACAGCAGTTGGCGTCAATGTGGTTCCCAAAAAATGCAGTGCAATTGACTCCCAGGTGATCCGATTCCAGTGCGGGGAAAAAAAAGGGTCCTGCACCTTTTTTTGTGCGGATGCGGTGCAATTTGAGCCATACAAATGAGTGGCTCAAATAGCACTGCACAAATAACGCTTGTGATCTGAATAGGAATGCGGTGCAATTTCTTTCCAAATCGCATGCAGTTTCCTGCACCTCATATATGTCAACCCAGCCTTACAGAAAATATAATAAATGCACATATTTTTGCAGAAAAAAATGTGCATTTGTTATTTTTTCCTGCAGGAGTCTGGAAAGCATTACACCTGTAATAAGTAGATCACAGGTTCAATGTGGGTTCCTACAAATACAGTGCCTTAAAAAGCATTCATACCCCTTGATATTTTCCAAATTTTGTCATGTTACAAATAAATATGTGAAAAGTGTGGCATGTATTTGTATTCAGCTCCCCTGAGTCAATACTTTGTAGAACCTCCTTTCACTGCAATAACAGCTGCAAGTGTTTTGGGGGATGTCTCTACCAGCTTTGCACATCTAGAGTCACATTTTTGGCCATTCTTCTTTGCAAAATAGTTCAAGCTCTATCAGATTGGACGGTGAGCGTCTGTGAACAGCAATTTTCAAGTTTTTCCACAGATTCTCAATTGGATTTAGGTCTGGACTTTGACTGGGCTATTCTAACACATTTATATGCTTTGATCAAAACCATTCTATTGTAACTCTGTCTGTATGTTTAGGGTCGTTGTCCTGGTGGAAGGCGAACCTCTGCCCCTGTCTCAAGTCTTTTGCAGACAAACAGATTTTCTTCTAAGATTGCCCTGTATTTGGCACCATCCATCTTCCCATCAACTCTGATCAGCTTCCCTTTCACTGCTGAAGAAAAGCATCCCCACAACATGAGGCTGCTACCACCATGTTTTACAGTGGTGTGTTCAGGGTGATGTGCAGTGTTAGTTTTCAGCCACACAAAGTGTTTTGCTTTAAGCCAAAAAATTTCATTTTAGTCTCATCTGACCAGAGCACCTTCTTCCACATGTTTGCTGTGTCCCCCACATGGCTTCTCGCAAACTGCAAATGGGACTTCTTATGGCTTTCTTTCAACAATTGCTTTCTTGCCACAAGGATAGATTTGTGGAATGCACGACTAATAGTTGTCCTGTGGACAGATTCTCCCACCTGAGCTGTGGATCTCTGCAGCTCCTCCAGAGTTACCATGGGCCTCTTGGCTGCTTCTCTGGTTATTGTTCTCCTTGCCCAGCCTGTCAGTTTAGGTGGATGGCCATGTCTTGGTAGGTTTGCAGTTGTGCCATACTGTTCCATTTTCAGATGATGGATTGAACAGTGCTCTGTGAGATGTTCAAAGCTTGGGATATTTTTTTATAACCTAACCCTGCTTTAAACTTATCTATAACTTTATCCCGGACCTGTCTGGTGTGTTTCTTGGCCTTCATGATACTGTTTGTTCACTTAAGTTCTCTAACAAATCTCTGAGGGCTTAACAGAACAACTGTATTTATACCGAGATTAAATTACACACAGGTGGCCTCTATTTACTAATTGAGTAACTTCTGAAGGCAATAGGTTTCACTAGATTTTATAGAAAAAACAAGATGCGCATCTTGTTTTTTCTATTTCATGTTATTACTGTACAATATTTACAGGAAGGTGCAGCTTTATTTACATTGATTTTGTTTATACATGTGTATTATTTATGAGCATTAGTTTGTTCATTTTTATATCTATTAGCGCAGTTGCTCTCACCAAATTTTTTTTCCACTTCACTAGATTTTAGTTAGGGGTATCAGAGTAAAGGGGGCTGAATACAAATGCACAACACACTTTTCACACATTTATTTGTAAAAAAAAAAAAATGAAAAACATTTATCATTTTCCTTCCACTGCACAATTATGTGCCACTTTATGTTGGTCTATCACAAAAAATCCCAATAAAATACATTTACGTTTTCGGTTGTAACATGACAAAATGTGGAAAATTTCAAGGCGTGTGAATACTTTTTCAAGGCACTGTATGTCCTCTGGCTCAGCCTATTTCTCTGTAAGGGCTTTCTGTCAGAGGACTTCGAGAGCGTTCATCATCGCCATCTCAGCCCATTGAAACTACAAATCCGTCAGCCATGGTGGCTGACGGTAATTGCGGTTTATTCATTCAGAGGAATCTGTGAATAAATGATAAGGTTGTGTGGGCAGGGCCTCGAACAGCCCTGTTTAACTGCTTGCCGACCAGCCGCCGCAGTTATATGGCGGCAGGTCGGCTCTGCTGGGCGAGAGCACGTAGCTATGCGTCACCTCTCCCAGCAGCCAATAGGGGCGCGCACCCCCCGCTCTCCCCTGACTCCGACGCGCGTGCTCGGCGGTCGCGATCACCGCCGGGCACCCGCGATCGCTCGTTACAGAGCGTCCTGTCAGGGGGGGAAATGACCTATCGTATGAACAGCGATTTGTAATTTCCCCTAGTCAGTCCACCCCCCTTCAGTTAGAACACACCCAAGGGAATATGATTAACCCCTTCCTTGCCCCCTAGTGTTAACCTCTTCACTGCCAGTGGCATTTTTATAGTAATCAATGCATTTTTATAGCACTGATCGCTATAAAAATGCCAATGGTCCCAAAAATGTGTCAAAAGTGTCCGAAGTGTCCGCCATAATGTTGTAGTACCAAAAAAAAATCGCTGATCCCCGCCATTACTAGTAAAAAAAAAATATTAAGAAAAATGCCATAAAACTGTCCCCTATTTTGCAAACCAATCAATAAATGCTTATTGTGATTTTTTTCTACGAAAAATATGTAGACGAATACGTATCGGCCTAAACTGAGGAATTTTTTTTTTTTTTTATATATATTTTTGGGGGATATTTATTATACCAAAAAAGTAAAAAATATTCATTTTTTTTCAAAATTGTCGCTCTATTTTTGTTTATAGCGCAAAAACTAAAAAAACGCAGAGGTGATCAAATACCACCAAAAGAAAGCTCTATTTGTGGGGAAAAAAGGACGACTATTTTGTTTAGGAGCCACGTCGCACGACCGCGCAATTGTCAGTTAATACAATTGTCAGTTAAAGCGACGCAGTGCCGAATCGCAAAAAGTGGCCTGGTCTTTGACCAGCAATATGGTCCGGGGGTTAAGTGGTTAAAAAGTGACAGCTGTCACAGGGGGAGGCAGGAGTTGGAACCTTTTAACATTTTCCAAAAGCTTTGGGTTATTGCATATATATGAATCTGTTGTGCCTCCCTATGTATTGCTGACATTAGTGAAAAAAAAAAAACGTATGGCAAAAAATATGTATTCCCACAATTAAAGTGCATTCAGTGCAGCGAAATTATAACCTCAATTCATTGCAATGACAATATAAATAAATGATACAAATATTCTACTATAGTGTATAAAAAGTCTCTTTTATTTGTGCAGTCAATCAACGTAATTGTGACCAAAAAAAATGTGTGTTCATCCAGTGACATAATCTTTCGATATGATCTTCAATGTATTTAGACACTGTACCACAGTGATTAGTGATTCCCACCATGGCTTTCCTATGCCTTCACCTCTGAACTCGCTTTCCCCTTAGGCAAGGGGTGCCTTAAAACACCACTCCAAATTTGGGTACTCCTTGTAAATCTATTTTTCTCCCTGGTGATGTTCGCATATGGGAGGTTAGTGGCTCTTTAAGATACCGTATGTCCATTCTGCAATGGGCTCAAATGACAGAGGGGATCACTGTAGAGTAGTAGGTTTCAACAATAGATTTATTTAAAAATAATTTCACTTACAAGCAAAGCAGTAAAATCGAGCTATGTTAAAAAACTGCAGGGCCGTGGCTCCCACATCACTTTTGGTTTTGGCAGTCACCCGGCTCCACCCAACGCGTGTCATCACAGGTTCACGTAACTTCCTCAGGGATACCTGATGGTTTGGGATATTATAGTCAGGACTAAGAGAATAGTATTTAAAAAATATATAGATAAATATTATTAATATGTAATCAGCAGGTGATAAACTCGGCACTGTTTCCCATGTTTACAATTTGCCCCTTAGCTTCAATAAAAAAAATAAAAAAAAATAAAAACTGTGCCTTCATATCACACATACATGGTTGTGCAGTAGGTATACTGCTGGTGTGAACAATTCTTTAAAGATGCTTTTCTGCCATAAAAAAAACTGAGAATATTTTTTCTTAGCTAAAAGAGGCCAAACATTCGATTTAGGATTATAATATTTATCATTTAGAAACAGAAAAGCAAATAGCTCTCCCTACCATGGATTGACTGATTTCTATCTTCTGTCTGGTGTTCTGTTCGAGGAACTTTCTAAAAGCTTTCTTGTTACATGCCACGTATAAAGAGAGAGGTTGTATGGCCTACAGCTAAGCAAATTTACTGTATACGGAGATGTATATGTTTGTGCTTTTTGTAGGTGTGCACTGCTTGGCCAGTCAGTGGTTTTCCCTCTGGGAAAGTAGGAATTGGACCAGCAGCACAGAAGAACCTCAAGGTGAAGCCTGGTGACTCAGTTCATGTCGAGTCTGTGAATGGACCTGTGTTACAAGCAGAGGAGATGGAAGTCACCCTCAGGTATAGATGATAGTTATAATAAGTATATATATATAATAACTAACCATGATTTCCTTGAGTGGATGGGTGGGGGATGCTAATGGATTTTTCTGGAATTCCAGTTGCCATTTTGTTAAAGTCTACATTTACAGTGGTTGTAACCCTATAGAGTGCATGAGCATCATGGGAAATGTAGTTCCAAAACATCTGGGGTGCCAAGGTTCGTCATCACTGCTTTAAAGCATGTTAAACCACATCGTGCTTGTGCGGTGCCATTTTTCCCTTTCGTTGCTGTAAAATACCTAGTTAATCCTGCCTGTTCCTGTGTCCCCCTAGGTGTGCTGACCGTGGTAAGTTTATGTGCCTCCGTCATCCCGCTGCTCTGCCTGTCACTTCCTAGTGTGTGAGCCAATCTCCAAACCCTCCCCTCCTGCCATTCTGCGTGGCAGTAAAGTTAGTGTTCACAATTACTACCAGCCATTCTGTTATAACAAGATATACTACACAATGTATGTGTTATTTTTAAATTCTGCAGCTATATTCATGATTTTACGTGACCAGCCGCCTGACGTCAAAGGGGAATATTAGCCCCTCCCACTGTAGTCCTTAGATCAGGGAAGGAGAGCGGCGGGTGGTCATGTGACCACACATCGGCGATGTAAAAAAAAGCTATTTAGCTGCAGCATAAAGACATACACTGTGTAGTATAGCTTGTATAACAGAGGGGCTGGCAATAATTGTGATCACTGACTTTACAACCACTGAAAGTTCTGCTGTTTTCCTTTTCAAATGTGTTTTTTTGGATATTCAGTATGTATATATGTATATTGTGTGTTTTTCCTGTGCTACGGTGTCTGGCTTTAGGGCAGGCATGTGTTACTAAACTCTTTCTCTAGATACCAGTTCTCCTAATGACCTGAAACAATATTTAATAGAAAGGCATACATAGCCCCACACTGGTAATTGAATAGTTAGGTAAAGACCTCTAAATTCCATAAAGCAGAAACTCTGGGCAAAACAGGATGCAGACATTTGCATAGTGAAAATATAAACCACTAATGATCTGTGTCTTATGTGCATCTGCTGGAATTGTTACATTTATGCAACCTGCACACTACAGTAAGCTCCACAAATCTGATACGTAGAAAGTGTTCTCAAAGCTAGTTACTCTTTGGGCAACGTCTTGTATTGTTTTTTCTCTGTGATAGGAGGAAGGGACATCTGGGCCCAGATTCACAAAGACTTACGACGGCGTATCTCCAGATACGCCGTCGTAAGTCCAAATGGCCGCCGTCGTATCTATGCGCCTGATTTATAGAATCAGTTACGCATAGATTTGGCCAAGATACGAGCGGAGTAAGTTTCCTGCGCCGTCGTATCTTGGATGCATATATACGCTGGCCGCTAGGTGGCGCTTCCGTTGATTTCCTCATCGAATATGCAAATGAGCTAGATACGCCGATTCACGAACGTACGTGCGCCCGTCGCATTTAGTTACGCCGTTTACGTAAGACACACGCCGGCGTGAAGATAAAGCAGGTCTCTAGGTGGCGCAGCCCATGCAAAGTATGGACGTCAGAACAAGCGTATCTTTTTACGTCGTTTGCGTAAGTCGTATGCGAATAGGGCTGTGCGTAAGTTACGTGACGTCGTAGGCAGTGTTCGACGTATCTTAGGCATTCTATCCAACGCATGCGCACTGGCATACGTCCACGGACGGCGCATGCACCGTTCGTTCAAAACGTCATTTACGTGGGGTCATGCTTTATTTACATAAAACACGCCCACCTCTTCACAATTTGAATTGGGCGCGCTTACGCCGGCACATTTACTATACGCCACCGTAACTTAGGACGCAAGTGCTTTGTGAATACAGCACTTGCCTCTCTAAGTTGCGGCGGTGTAACGTAAATACGATACGCTATGCCCGCCCACACTTGTCCAAATGTCCAACAACTGTTTTTGCCCGGAGTTCAGCTTTAGAAAATAGTTGATCAGAGGGTAAGTAGAAGGGGCTGAAAGTACACATTTGCAAGGCTCTGATCCCCCAGTCCCTTGGATTCCAATCCCTTGTGTACTGCTTTGCCACCACTTGCAGCAAGCTTCCTCAGGTTGTCTCAGAATTGCTACATGGGTCCAACACTAGTAAAGGGGAACGCTGCAGTTCCTGGCAGGGGGGTGCATTTGGACTTTTGTCCAGAAGATTTACCTCTTCTAATTATCATCCCTGTTTCTCAATTTGTATCTGGTTCTTTTTTAACCCCTAAACTAGTCATGTACTGCTAGTGATGCCTAGATTCGTTGGGCAGTGCATGGTCATCTTAACCACTTCAGCCCCAGACCATATTGCTGGTCAGTGACCGAGCCACTTTTTGCGATTCGGCACTGCGTCGCTTTAACTGACAATTGCGTCGTGCGACGTGGCTCCCAAACAAAATTGGCGTCCTTTTTTCCCCACAAATAGAGCTTTCTTTTGGTGGTATTTGATCACCTCTGCTGTTTTTATTTTTTGCGCTATAAACAAAAATAGAGCGACAATTTTGAAAAAAAAAAAATATTTTTTACTTTTTGCTGTAATAAATATCCCCAAAAATATATAAAAAAACGATTTTTTTCCTCAGTTTAGGCCGATACGTATTCTTCTACATATTTTTCGTAATAAAAATCGCAATAAGCGTTTGATTGGTTTGCGCAAAAGTTATAGCGTCTGCAAAAGAGGGCATAGTTTTATGGCATTTTGGCAAATCACCCGGCGGGTAGGGGGGTGTATCATTTAAATGAAGCGCGTCCCCGCGCCGAACGAACTGCGCATGCGCCGTCTGTAAAATATCCCAGTGTGCATTGCTCCAAATGATGTCGCAAGGACGTCATTGGTTTCGACGTGAACGTAAATGACGTCCAGCCCCATTCACGGACGACTTCCGCAAACGACGTAACGTTTTAAAATTTTGACGCGGGAACGGCGGCCATACTTAACATTGTTGCGCCACACTTATGCCACCATATAGCAGGGGCAACATTACGCCGGGAAAAGCCTAACGTAAACGTCGTAACTTTACTGCGTCGGCCGCGCGTACGTTCGGGAATTCGCGTATCTAGCTAATTTGCATACTCGACGCGGAAATCGACGGAAGCGCCACCTAGCGGGCAAAAAAAAAATTGCAGTTATGATCCGACGGCGTAAGAGACTTACGCCTGTTGGATCTAATGGATATCTATGCGTAACTGATTCTAAGTATCGGTCGCATAGATACGACGGGCCACACTTACGACGGCGTACATGGTGCTGCGCCGTTGTAAGTCCTTTGAGAATCTGGGCCTGTGTGCACAATTATTACGCAAGTGAGTATTTTGACCAAATCATAATTTTTATGCATATTGTCCAACTCCAAGCTGTAAAAACCTGAATGCTTATTGGATTTAATCATGTCAGGTGATGTGTATTTGTGTAATGCAGGGCTCGACAAAATCCGGGCGCCCGGTCGCAATTGCGACAAATTGTGACCTGGCACCCAGCCGGTAATTGAGACCGGGCCCGCTGTGATTGCGCGGCGGGGGAGGTGGGGGCGCACGGAGGCACAGGATCCTGTGTCTCCATGCGCCCCCACCTCCCCCGCCACGCGATCGCGGCGGGCCCACTACGGCCTGTAATTGAGGCCGCGGCTTTGCAGCCTTGTGAAGGCTTAAAGCGGTGGTTCCCCCTTAAAAACGACTTTTTCTTATTCCACTGCCCCCCCACATTCCATCACGATTAAGGCTCTTATTATTTTTTTCATGCTGTACATACCTTAGTACAGCATATTCACCCGTGCATCCGGGTTGCGAGTCCCGCGGGAGTGGGCGTTCCTCACATGCTGGTGATTGACGTTTTGCCCAAAAACGAGCTCCCCCCCGTCGCGTAAGCCGCGTCACGATTGGCGAAAGGAGCCGAACGGCGATGCGCATGCGCAGTATAGCGCCGACTCGCCGTTCGGCTCCTTTCGCCAACCGTGACGCGGCTTACGCGACGGGGGGAGCTCGTTTTTGGGCAAAACGTCAATCACCAGCATGTGAGGAACGCCCACTCCCGCGGGACTCGCAACCCGGATGCACGGGTGAATATGCTGTACTAAGGTATGTACAGCATGAAAAAAATAATAAGAGCCTTAATCGTGATGGAATGTGGGGGGGCAGTGGAATAAGAAAAAGTCGTTTTTAAGGGGGAACTACCCCTTTAAGCTTCCTTCTGTGACCTGGCGCCATCTGGTGGTGGCCGTTGGCATTACAAGTAAAACAGTAGTTCTAAAAGTGTTTTTTCACTGTTTTCACTGCCATCTCCTTCCCTCTAATTAGAACCCCCAAACATTATATATATATATTTTTTTATTCTAACACCCTAGAGAATAAAATGGCGATCATTGCAATACTTTCTGTCACACCGTATTTGCGCAGCGGTCTCACAAGCGCACTTTTTTGGGGAAAAATACACTTTTTTTAATAAAAAAATAAGACAACAGTAAAGTTATCCCAATTTTTTTTTATATTGTGAAAGATAATGTTACACCGAGTAAATTGATACCCAACATGTCATGCTTCAAAATTGCGTCCGCTCGTGGAATGCTGACAAACTTTTACCCTTTAAAATCTCCATAGGCAACGTTTAAAAAATTATACAGGTTGCATGTTTTGAGTTACAGAGGAGGTCTAGGGCTAGAAATATTGCTCTCGCTATAACGATCACGGCAATACCTCACATGTGTGGTTTGAATACCGTTTACATATGCGGGCGCTACTCAGGTATGTGTTCGCTTCTGCGCGCAAGCTTGGCGGGACGGGGCACGTTTTCTGGCTTCTACCTTTTTTTTAGCTAGCTCCTAGATTCCAAGCAAATTTGTCAAACCCTGGTGTAATGAGTGACCTAAGGAGATCAACACCCTATATCAATGTGTGCATAATTTTAAGGGAGATTAAATTAAAAAAATTGATTTAACTGACTTTGGAAGTCAAAAATTTTAAAAAGTCTTTCAGAGGGATGCAGCACTCTTGAAATTTCTAAGATATTGGGGCGTTATCACAGAACCATCAAACGTTTGGTTGCTAAAAGTAGACAGGGTCACAAGAAACATGTTGAGAACAAAGATGCAAATTAACTACCAAAGATTTAAGAAGAATCAAACGTGAAGCTACCAGGAAATCATTATCCTCTAGTGATGTCATATTCCAGAACTGCAACCTACCTGGAGTGCCCAGAAGTACAAGGTGTTCAATGCTCAGAGACATGGCCAAGAAAGGCTGAAACCCGACCACCACTGAACAAAACATGTCATGACTGGGCCAAGAAATATCTGAAGACAGATTTTTCCAAGGTTTTATGGACTGATGAGATGAGAGCGACTCTTGGCGGACCAGATGGATAGGCCTGGATCAGTAATGGGCACAGAGCACCACTTCTAATTCAGACGCCAGCTAGGTGGAGGTGGGGTACTGGTTGGGCAGGAATTAATAAAGATGAGCTAGTTGGACCTTTTCAGGTTGAAGATGGACTCAAAATCAACTCTCAAACCTACTGCCAGTTTTTAGAAGACACATCAAGCAGTGATACAGGAAAAAGTCTGCGTCTTTCAAGAAGACCATGATATTTATTCCGGACAATTCTCCATCGCAGGCATCCAAGTACTACATTGCGTGGCTAGCCAGTAAAGGCCTTAAAGCGGGGGTTCACCCGAAATTTTTTTTTTAACATTAGATTGAGGCTAATTGTGGGAAGCACAATCGGGTGTTTTTTTTTAAAATCGATGCGGTACATACCGTTTTAGAGAGAGATGTTCTCCCGCCGCTTCCGGGTATGGTCTTCGGGACTGGGTGTTCCTATTTGATTGACAGCCTTCCGACCGTCGCATACAGTGCGTCACGAGTTGCCGAAAGAAGCCGAACGTCGGTGCGGCTCTATACGGCGCCTGCGCACCGACGTTGGGCTAATTTCGGCAACTCGTGACGCATAGTATGCGACGGTCGGAAGGCTGTCAATCAAATAGGAACGCCCAGTCCCGCAGACCATACCCGGAAGTGGCGGGAGAACATCTATCTCTAAAACGGTAAGTACTGCATTGATTTAAAAAAAAACACCCGATTCTGCTTCCCACAATTAGCCTCAATCTAGTGTTAACATTTTTTTTTCCGGGTGAACCCCTGCTTTAAAGATGAAATAATGACATGGCCCCCTTCCTCATCTGACCTAAACCCTACTGAGAACTTGTGGGCCCTTCCTAAACAGGAGATTTACGATGAAGGGAAAACACTGCTCCTCTCTGAACAGTATCTGGGAGGCTGTGGTTGCTGCCTCACAAAAAGTTGATTGTCAACAGTTCAGGAAACTGATAGACTCCATAAACGGAAGGCTTATGACCGTGGAATGAAAAAAAGGGTGGCTATATTGGTGACTGGCTTTTTTATTTATTTTTAAATGTCAGAAATGTTTATTTGTACATTTTGAGCTGTTTGTTTATTACTCTCACTTAAATAAGAAGTATGTTTTTTGTTTTTTTCCCCCATTATACTTACCTAGGTGGATGCAGCATCGGATCGATGCTGCAGCTGTCCCCCGGCGCCTCTGCACAGAGAACCGAGCCACCGAATACTGCCGATGGCTTGGTTCTCTCAGCTCCCCGAGTCAATTGACAGGCAGCAGCTCTTCTGCTCTGTTCCTCCACGCTCACTGAAGAGCTGAGCTGTGGAGGGGTGGGGATCGGCCATCTCAGCCTCTCAGCGGCTCGCTGAGAGGCTCAGACCAGAGGTGTATTTAGGTTTTGTGCTGCCCTAGGCCTGACTAAATTCATGAACCCCCTAATTTAAATACGACCCACACTTCCTGTCAAAGCCACACCCCTTCCAATTTAAGACCTGCCCTATCATCTGTAAACCACACCCCTTCCAGACCCCCGCCCCCTCCATCTCCCCCTAGCAGCAAAAATACCCCCTTTCAGCACAAATTCTCACCCTCATATAACCCCTTTCAGTGAATATCATCCTTCCCAGCACAAATTACATCTCTTGGCACAAATCCTCCCCATCTCCCCCTTCCAGCATAAATCCTCACGTTCAGAAAAAAATCCCCCCTCACCTCAAACCTGTGCCTCCTTCTCTCCCCTCCCAGTACAACCCCCCCCCCCAGCTCCTTCTCCTGTTTTGTAAATGCAGCCTGCTCTGCTGGGACTTGTAGTGCCCTCTGGGGGGCTAAAATATGGCAGGCTCCTATGCTGGGACTTGTAGTGCACTCTGGGGGGCTGAGATATGGCAGCCTCCTATGCTGGGACTTGTAGTGCACTCTGGGGGGGCTGAGATATGGCAGCCTCCTATGCTGGGACTTGTAGTGCACTCTGGGGGGCTGAGAAATGGCAGCCTCCTATGTTGGAACTTGTAGTGCCCTAGACTACAGGGGATGGAAGAATGGCAGCCCACTCTGCTGGGACTTGTAGTGCCCTCAGTGGCAGAATGAGGATTCCTCAGTCCCCCCACAGTCTAAGGCACTACAAGTCCCAGCATAGGAGGCTGCAATATCTCAGCCCCCACAGTGCACAACAAGTCCCAGCAAAAAACGGAGCTACCATATTTCAGCCCCCACATAGTGCACTACAAGTCCCAGCAAAACAGAGCTTCCATATTTCAGCCCCCACACAGTGCACTACAAGTCCCAGCAAAACGGAGCTGCCACACTAGCCTGTATGTATTCACATGTAAAAAGGTTAGGTAGCAGACAGACCTCATGTTGTATGTAAAAAAAGTTAATGGGGGGGGGGGGGGTGATGGGTTATACAAGCTGTTCACATGTAAAAATAAATTATAAAGGGGGGCCGGTTAGGCAGCAGACAGACATCATGCTGATCATGCTGATAATAAGATAATAAGCGGGGGGGGGGGGGGGAGGGTTGGACATCAGACAGTCACAGCTCTCTGAGCACTCGTCGATTTGTACCTGTTGGTGAAGCTGTGAGTGCTGCTCGGTCACATCGTCCACATTCTTCTCCTCTCTCTCTCGTGCTCCTCCTCCTCCCGTCCCGACCAGATGCTTGGATGCCGCGCGGAGGCTGGGAGGCGGGAGCTTCCACCAACCACACAACGTGCACACCGTGCACCAGATCTATGGGGGGGGGCGGCACTGGCAGTCGCTCCCCACAGTATGCGGCAATGACATTGACACATACAGAACGGCAGCCACCTGCAGAAGGCGGCAGCTCCGCAGCAATCTGTGCGGGTGGCTGCCTCGGTATTCGGAAAGCCATTTGGGGGGTTTTTCGTGTGGGGGGGCAGTGAAACGCGGCCGCCCCCCGCAAAGTGCCGCCCTAGGCCTAGGCCTTGTCGGCCTAGGCCAAGATACATCTCTGGCTCAGACATCTATCAGTCCAGGCACCTGGTGAATCCAGACTTCCAGAGACTGATCTGTGTGATGTCAGCGGAGAGCAGACTTCAAACCCCTATCTGCTGAAAATGGTCACCAGAGTGCAAAACTAATTGCATTCCTGTGACCCTTAGGAGAAACCCAGCCAAACAAGCTCAGGCTGGACTTATTTAAATCTTGGTTCACCTGAGCATGGCTTCAAATTCGCTCGACTTCTTTAACAGCAGTCAATGCAAGTCACTCTGATGTCGCACCCAAGTAGTGCAGGAACTTTTTTCTAAGTCGGAGCAAGATTAGAACAGTTTCATTGCACCGAATGGGGCGCGACTTGTCAAGGGACTAAGTCACCTGACAGGTCGCCCCAGTGTGAACAGAGCCTAACAAATGAAAATAAACAAGTAAGATGGGAAAATGTTTGTTTTTCATTTAGTTGCATAATAATTCTGCACACTAATAGTTGCCTAATAATTGTGCCCAAAACCTGACTTTTACTTGCTTAAATGTTCAGGTTTGAGGTTTATTAACATTCTGGATTGCTTGAGAACACCGTACTTGTTCAAAAATGAAATTAATCCTCAAAAATACAACTTGCCTAATGAGTGTGCACACATAGCTGGATTCAGGTACATTGCCGCATTTTTGCGGCGGCGTAGCGTATCGTATTTACACTACGCCGCCGTAATTTAGCTAGGCAAGTACTGTATTCACAAAGTACTTGCCTGCTAAGTTACGGCGGCGTAGCGTAAATGGCGCCGGCGTAAGCGCGCCTCATTCAAATTAGGCTGAGGGGGCGTGTTTTATGTTAATGGACCGTCCGTGTACATATCCCAGTGTGCATTGCGGCAAAGTACGCCGTAAGGATGTATTGGTTTCGACGTGGACGTAAATTACGTCCAGCCCTATTCATAGACGACTTACGCAAACAACGTAAAATTTTCAAATTTCGACACGGGAACGACGGCCATACTTAACATTACTAGTCCAGCTATTTGATGGAATAACTTTACGCCTGAAAATCCCTTACGTAAACGGCGTATCTTTACTGCAACGGGCGCACGTACGTTCGTGAATAGGCGTATCTAGTGATTTACATATTCTATGCCGAACGCAATGGAAGCGCCACCTAGCGGCCAGCCTAAATATTGCACCCTAAGATAGGTTTAAGTGTATCTCAGTTTGAGAATACACTTAAACTTAGGTCGGCACAGATTCCGAATTAGGTCGGCGTATCTACTGATACGCCGGCCTAACTCTCTCTGAATCCACCTAACAGTGTATATTATTAGTGACTTTTTGCTGCCTGTAGTGTGTATCTGGAGGCCAACTAAGCGTAGAACAGGGTGGATATAAGTCTTTTTTTTTTTATCAGATTTTTTTGTATTTAAATAAAAAAATTTTAATCAAATTTATTTTAATAAAATGTTTTTGGAGTAAAATGTAGTTTATTCAGCATGAATTAATTATGTAGCATTAGGCTGTATATTCAAGCTGAGATAACAAGCACTGCATCAATGCATTCATACAATGTCATAGTAACCATGAGATAAACCAAAGTTCAGGAATATTACTTTTTCCCATTGTTTTGCGAATCTATGTACACTACAAACTGTATGATTGAATCGGTTCTGATATTGCTGTTTTACTAACCTGACGGGTAATTATTCTATATAGGAAACCTTCATTTTGTTTGCAAATATTAACAATTCTAACTACCAGCAAGAATAAGTCCTTACATTTAAAGAGCACCTGTCATTTCAGATCCATCATGGCAGCGCCTGTTAGCGGGCATCCACTCACCTGCTGCTGCCACATCCCTCACCTTGTTGTGTCACTGCCGCATAACCAGCCGTCCCATTAAAGTGAATGGGACTGTTGGTGAGTCAACAGCAGGTCAGAGGAGGAGCTGCTGCAGGACAGAGATGACAGTTGCTCTTTAAAAAATATGATTTAAATCAAGTCTTTTTACTAGTGATTTCAATCATGATTTCAATTTTGATTTAAATCGACTTGATTTAAATCAAATCCACCCTGGTGTAGAAGAAAGAAATGCTAATTTATAGAAGTATTAAATTCTGCCTTTTTTTTCTAAAAACTACCATTTTACAATAGGGCACAATTAAGGTTAGCTGGGTTAAAAAAAATCATCGAAGTGTTTTTAGGAAAACACCTGGCACTAAGCATTATTTGCATTTAAGCTGACCATTTGCCTTAAATTCAGCTCAAGAAATTGCAGAGCTGTATATGGCTACTTTTCTTCAGAAGGTCATCAGTTGTAGAAATGTACTTAGACTCATCAAATGTGTCAATTGGTTATGTAAATTGTCTCAGCACCCATAAACTGCCTAAAAACATCTAGCGAAATGAATTTCCTTTACAGCATAAGGCTTTCTCTTTAGCATCCAAGGCAGGTTTCAGCAGCTTTGACAATTAAAAGTATATAGTTTTAGATTAACATACAGTTATATATTAAAAATAAATTTTGTTCTCTATTAACATTTTTTTTTTTAATCTGGAGTAAGAACATAAATAAGAAAAATTCAATATAAGGCTATATAACATAATGTGCCTGCTTTTTTAGAAGCGTGGAAATTTTGGTGGGACAATTGCACCATCTAGTGGTGAAATTGGATATTTCTTGATGTCTTTTTTTTTTTTTCTATTTATGTAAACGTTGACTTACTAAAGGAATTCAGCAATGTTAACTTTGCAAAGGGAATTTTCACTTTGCTTAATTTATGTGCTGAAAACGTCCTTTTCAAAGAATTCCCAATCACGTGCAAATGATATTTATTTTCAGAATATATATAAATAATGATAATAATAGTGTAGTTGTTAAAAAGTGTGAATATATATATATATATCTATAAACACCAAACAGCAATAACTTTATGACCACCCATCCTAATATTGAGTGGACCCCTTTTGCTGTCAAAACAGTCATGACCGTTCAAGTAATGGATGCCACAAGACCTCTGAAGGTACTGTATGCTGTGGTATCTGGCACCAAACCATCAATAGCAGATCCTTTTAGTCCTGTAAATTGTGAGGTAAGGCCTCCATAGATCCGACTTGTTTTTCCAGCACATCCCACAGATGCTCAATTAGATTGAGATCTGTAATAATTGGAGGCCAAGTCAACTCCTTAAACTCATTGTTGTGTTCCTCAAAGCATTCTTGAATCATTTTTACAGTGTGGCAGGGTGCATTATCCTGCTCAAAGAGGCCACTGCCATCAGGGAATGCCGTATCCATGAAGAGGTGTACTTGGTCACCAACAATGTGTTAGGTAGGTGTTACATGTCAAGTAACCTCCACATGAATGACAGGACATAAGGTCTTACAACACAACATTACCTCAAGCATCACACTGCCTCAGCCAGCTTGCTTTCTTTCCATACCACATCCTGATGCCATCTCTTCCCCAGTTAAAGTAGATGTAAACAATCACATATACCCAGTAAAGTGAACAGCCTCAGATGATACACAGAGATAAAACAAATCTCCCTACATAAGTTTTCTTCCTGTTCAGCACTGGGTGTAGATTATTGGCATACAGCTGATTGGAGGAAAGGCACCCCCCCTGCACATTGTCAAAGGAAAAAAGGAATGTGCAGAGCTCTGCTCTGACAAGTCAAGCTTTCTGCTAATCTATTTATAGCAACCTCCCACAACACAAATTTCAGGCTGCTTTTATGTCCTGTGTTGGAGAACTTGTCCGAAGTTGTCAGGCTGATAACAGAGCTACGGAGCAGGAGAAAGCCAGGGGACTCTGAGATTTGGAGAGAGATGAGAAAACACTGCAGATATATATGCCCAGCTCAAATTTCATGAATCAAGTTTACATCCACTTTAAGTGATGCAAATGCACCCAGCCAACCACATGATGAAAAGAAAATGTGATTCATCAGATCAGGCCGCCTTCTTCCATTGCTCTGTGGCCCAGTTCTGATTCTCAAGTACCCATTGTAGGTGCTTTTGGCTGTGGACACGAGTCAGCATGAGCACAATGACCTGTCTGAGGCTATGCAGCCCTATACACAACACAATTAGATCATTTATTCTGGTTTCAACACATCAACTTCAGTGACAACATGTTTGCTTGTTGCCTAATATATTCCACCGACTTTCAGATGTCATTGTAACAAGATAATCAATATTATTCACTTAACCTGTCTGTGGTCACAAAGTTATAGCTGATCGGTGTGTGTGTGTGTGTGTGTGTGTGTGTATGTATATATATATATATATATATATATATATATATATATATACACATACACACACACACTATATTGTAAAAAGTATTGTGATGCCTGCCTTTACACGCACATGAACTGTAATGGCATCCCAGTCTTAGCCTGTAGGGTTCTATTTTGAGTTGGCCCACTCTTTGCCGCCATAACAGCTTTAACTCTTCTGGGAAGGCTGTCCACAAGGTTTAGGAGTGTGTCTATGGGAATGTTTGACTATTCTTCCAAAAGCGCATTTGTGAGGTCAGGCACCGATATTGGACAAGAAGGCCTGGCTCACAGTCTCTGCTCTAATTCATCCCAAAGGTGTTTTATCGGGTTGAGGTCAGAACTCTGCAGGCCAGTCAAGTTTCTCCACCCCAAACTCGCTCATTCATGTCTTTATGGACCTTGTTGGAACAGCCATCCCCAAACTGTTTTCACAAAGTTGGCAGCATGAAATTGTCCAAAATGTCTTGGTATGCTGATGCCTTAAGAGTCCTCTTCACTGGAACTAAGGGACCAAGCCCAATCCCTGAAAAAGAACACCACACCATAATCCTCTCTCCACCAAATGACCAGTGCACAAAGCATGATGAGCAGGTTTGGGGTGGAGGAACTTGACTGGCCTGCACAGAGTCCTGACCTCAACTTGACAGAACACATTTGGAAGAATTAGAGCGGAGAACATCCAGAAAGTATTCACGTCGCTTCACTTTTTCCACATTTTGTTATGTTACAGTATTATTCCAAGATTAAATTCATTATTTTCCTCAAAATTCTACAAACAATACCCCATAAATGACAATGTGAAAGAAGTTTGAAATCTTTGCAAATTTATTAAAAATAAAAAACGAAAAAAATTAAATGTACATATGTATTCAGAGCCTTTGTTCAATACATTGATGAAGTACCTTTGGCACCAATTACAGCCACAAGTGTTTTTGAGTATGTTGTTACAAGCTTGGCACACCTATATTTGGGCAGTTCCTCCCATTCTTCTTTGCAGGACCTCTCAAGCTCCAGCAGGTTAGATGGGGAGTGTCGGTGCACAGCCATTTTCAGATCTCTACAGATATGTTCAATCGGCTTCAGGTCTGGGCTCTGGCTGGCCCACTCAAGGACATTCAAGGAGTTGTCTGGTAGCCACTCCTTTGTTATCTTGGCTGTGTGCTTAGGGTTGTTGTCCTGTTGGAAGATGAGCCTTCGTCCCAGTCTGAGGTCCAGAGTGCTCTGGATCAGGTTTTCATCAAGGAAGTCTCTGTATATTGCTGCATTCATCTTTCCCTCGATTCGGACTAGTCTCCCAGTTCCTGCTGCTGAAAAACATCCCCACAGCATGATGCTGCCACCACCATCATGCTTCACTGTAGGGATGGCATTGGCCAGGTGATGAGCGGTGCCTGGTTTTCTCCAGACATGACACTTACCATTCAGGCCAAAGAGTTTAATCTTTGTTTCGTCAAACCAAATAATTTTTCTTCTCATGGTCTGAGAGTCCTTCAGGTGCCTTTTTTGGCAAACTGCAGGCAGGCTGTCAGGTGCATTTTACTGAGGAGTGGCTTCCATCTGGCCTCTCTTCCATATAGACCTGATTGGTGGAGTGCTGCAGAGATGGTTGTTCTTCTAGAAGATTTTCCTCTCTCCACACTGGAGCACTGTCAGAGTGACTATCGAGTTCTTGATCACCTCCCTGACTAAGGCCCTTCTCCACCTATTGCTCACTTTAGCCGGGTAGCCCGCTCTAGGAAGAGTGCTGGTGGTTCCAAACTTCTTCAATTTACAGATGATGGAGGCCACTGTGCTCATTGGGACCTTCAATGCTGTAGAATTTTTTTTGTACCCTTCACTAGATCTGTACCTCGATACAATCCTGTCTTAGAGACAATTCCTTAGAAACAATTCCTTGGACTTCATGGCTTGGTTTGTGCTCTGACATGCACTGTTAATTGTGGGACCCTATATAGGCAGGTGTGTGCCTTTCCAAATCATTTCCAATCAACTGAATTTACCACAGGTGGACTCCAGTGAAGTTGTATAAACATTTGAAAGATGATCAGTGGAAACAGGATGTACCTGAGCTCAATGGTGAGTGTCATGACAAAAGCTGTGAATACTTATGCACATGTTTTTTTTATATTTAATACATTTGCAAAAATTTCAAACAAACTTCTTTCACGTTGTCATTATAGGGTATTGTTTGTAGAATTTTGAGGAAAATAATGAATTTAATCCATTTTAGAATAAGGCTGTAAACATAATGTGGAATATTAATAATAAATTAAAGATCTTTTTTTTTTTTCTGTTTCAATATTTGATTGGATTTTCAAAAATTATAACAAGCCGTGGTTTGCCCACGCAGGGGCGACATAGAACAAAGAAATAAGGAAACAGCGCATAAACGCGTAATAAACAACAAAACAAATTATAACCGAGGCCATGGAGGACCAGGTTGAAAATTAGGCCTGTGCCATAGACACAAATTTCATTCTGTACCCAAGAGTACAACAGCCTACATTGTTGGCCTTCATATCAGAAAAAAATGAGAGAGAAAGCAAACAGGGAAAAAAGAAAAAGAGGAGCCCCAGAAGAGGGCAAGTATCACGGACACGGGACCCGCCGAAGCAAGGTTTCTTAAAGCTGACCATAACTGGTCGGGGGCAAGGATGGAAAGGAATAACTTATCCATGGTTTCCAGACTTTCAAAAATGTTGCATGCAAATCCTTTATTATACTCGACATCTGCTCATCAATCATCATAGCCGTCATTCTGGTTCTCAATTAAAGATCTTTTAATCATTGGTCGACTAGCAGAGCTGGACAGGTGCAACCCTGGTGTGCACCCAGACTGTAATATCTTTGACAAGTGAGGGTTCACACAGGAGCACATTCAATTCGGACAGGAATCGCACCACATTCCTGTTCAAGTTGCATGTGATTCTTTGCAGTGCGATTTGAGACCATTCATTTTGTAAGGGCTCAAATTGCACCGCAAAGGTATTAGTTTGGGGTATCGGGCATTTTCAAAAGTATGAGTACTCGTGAAATGACTCGGTATCAGTGCTACCTAAATCTCAGGTACTTCATACATTTTGCTTCTCGGGAGCGATCAATGCGGCTATCTCTGCATTGTACACTTTGTTTTTTTCCGAGGGTATGCTCTCCAATCAGTTCTGCATTACAAACGGCACAAGACAGGAAGGTCCTTTATATCCTTTAACATTCGCACTTCTTATGGAACTGTTAGCTGAAAAATTCCATACAGACAGAAGGCATGACAGTTAACCATACTTAACATACGATCGTGTTGTTTGCTGATGGCATTATATTGACACTTTCTGATCCGGCTCTTTCCCTGTTTGGGGGCACACGAGATTCTATAACCTTTTCACAAAGTGTCCACTATAAGATTATTGCTGCCAAATCTAGAATTCTTGGTATCAAAGTTCATATAAAACCCAGGCCTGTCTTCAGAACACTCTCCCTTTCCCCTGGGCTACATGTTCTCTGTGATATACTTAGTTGCTAAAATCACCACATCTTTGTCCAATCTATTCGCAACAAATTTCATGCCCTTTATGGATGCGAAATGGAAAGAAAAAGTGCTAGCTTTCTTGGACGGACAGACTTGCTGCATTGAAAATGATTCTCCTCCCCCAAATTCTTTATTACTTTAGAACTCTGCCCATACATATCCATGTGATTTACTAAGCATTGCAAGCTAAAATCTCCAAATTTCTGTAGATGGGTAAAAGAGCCAGGTGCTCTTCCATTATCCTTTTGAAAAATAGATCGGTAGGCAGTATGGGATTACCTAACCTTAAAGATTATCATATGGCCACCATGGTTGACCAAGTAAAATTCTTGATTAGTTCTCCTAATGAAATATCATGGTGTACTATTAAGCAGGCAGCTGTTCCCTTGGAAAGCTTACGCTTTCTGGTGTGGGCTGCTTTCACTTGGTACCGTGTATACCATAACCCGCATCCAATCATCTCGGCAACCCCAACAGCAATAGATTACTATCTTATAGTCAATAGCCCATCTCATAAGGTGACCAATATCCCAATACCTCTTGAAATCCTTAAAACCTTGATCTGTTATATTTTAAACGCTGAGAACTTAAAGGTATATTTGCAACTAATGATCACTTGGAGAATGAGAAAGTGATCCCTTTTACAGCTGTTCAGCAAAGGTTCTCTATTTCCCCTACATTTTTTTTTGCTTTATGCTAGATTGGCTGTTTCTTAAACAACATCCTCTACCATTTTTGAAAATACTCTCTTTAATTTGGTCTTTCTGGAATTCTGCTTCTTATGCCACATACACAGGGTTAGAAATCCCGTCAGAAAAAGTCAGATGGGAGCTTTTTGTCGGTTATTCCGACCGTGTATATGCCCCATCCAGTGCCGATCCTGATCTCCCTGGGGCCCTAAGCAAAATGACAGGTCACATTAAAGTTGAGAAGCGGAGGGGGTGTTCTCCCCAGGCAGGGCCTCTAGTAATTTGGGGGGCCCTCCGCAGCTTTGCGGGGCCCTAAGCGGCTTGCATAGTAAGCCTATAGAGCGGATCGGCCCTGGCCCCATCTGACTTTTTCTGTCTGAATTTCCGACGGACTTAGAGAGCAGGTTCTCTATTTTTCTGTCGGAAATTCCAACTGAGCTTTTTCTGTTGGAAAGTCCGGCCGTGTGTACGCCGCATAAGACACCCAGAGGTATTTCATTGTTCTACCATGAGCTCAATTCCAAGTTAATCTTTGTTAAAAATTGTACCCCTTTGGTAAAATGCGAATCAGAATTACAGGCTTCTTTGGAAGCACAATGACAAAAGGCCATCCAATATAACTACTCCTACTCATTTCCATTGGGAAATGGCCCAAAATTACACCTCATATGATATTTAACACCATAATCCATTGCTAAATTATCTAAGGCGATAACCCTTGCTAGAGGGGTTGTAGAAAAGTGGGCACCTTGGCTCACATACTTTGGTCCTCTCTCAGCATTTGGAGATAATGGAATTCAATCTTTAGATTCCTTTCAAAAGTGAACAGGATCTTTATTAAGGTTAATGTGGTTAATGGTGGAGCAGGCGATCTTGAATGTAAATATGGACAAATTTCCTTCCCAAGTTAAACCCATAACTGTGAATATTTATGTTAGTCAAAAACATAAAATCTTCTTTGACCCCCAATCATTCTGACATTAAATGCCACTTCAGGCTGGGTTCACACTATCTCTGCATGCGGCTCACAGCAGGGGTCCGGTGCGTCACCGTTCACTGTTTCAGGTCCAATTTCAGCCTGAATTTTTGGCTGAATTCGGACCTGAAACAGACCAAAAGACGCACAGGACTTCTAAGCAAATTCGCACCGGAGCCACAGCGGAGATATGTGAATATGAGAGCCGGTCAAAATCTCCTGCTATTGCGAATTGGATGCAGGGAATACACATCCAATTCGCAATAGTGTAAACCCAGCCTCAATGTAGTTTTAGGTTTAACTACTGGCCTTTAGAGATGGTCCACAATATAAGTTTCAACAGCGTTGGGAACCTTGCTTCTCCTATTAACAGGGTATTACATTTCATTGATGTTATCTTTCGTTACCTGGTGTCTGCTAGAATTCCTGCTTCTGGAAAATGTTATGTACAGTATATGCAGTTCTGTCTTTGACGTTGACTTATTTTTATTTGACTTTATATGGTTTGGTCATTCTCTGTGAAGTGGCTTGTACACTGCTGTCACCTTTTGTACTCGAATATCTTGAGAAATAAATATTTGCTTAGGAATATCTACCTTCTTTTAGAACCCTACCTGCTAATGTACAGACTCAGTATGTTCCAGATGCAAGGTGTAATTGGGGTCTTCTCTGAATGAGTTAACTTATATGTTATTAGTTGTCCTGTTTAAAACACCAGTTTTTACTTGGAGGGCTGCTTAAAATCATGTATTTTTTTCCGAGACAAAAACATATAGCACACCATATTAAGTTAAAGGGGTTGTAAAGGAATTTTTTTTTTTCATAATAAGCATCCTTTACCTGCAGACATTCCTCTTTTAACTACCTCATTGTTCGTTTTTGCTCAGAAGTTGCTCTATTTCTTCTCTGTTCTGTTCACTTCCTGCTTGTCTGATTGTTACTGACCACCGTGACAGGAGGGTTTACTGCGGTGGTCAGCAACGTCCTCGCTCCCTCCTGGGAACTACATCTGTGCGGCAGGACGCTCTCTACGTGTTAGAGACTTCAAGGGGGTGCAAACCAGGAAGTGAATGAGAGAACAGAAACTAGAAGGTAATATAGATGAAGGAATTTAATAGGTATTTACTTGTTTTTTTAACAGAATCATTACACTATTCTGTCTGTCTACCTTGCAGACATTAATTTTAGGCAAAATTTTTTTTTCCTTTACAACTCCTTTAACCACTTGCTCACCGCTGACCGTCATTATATGGCTGCAAAGTGGTTGCTTAACTCTGGGAGGACGTCCATGGACGTCCTCCCAGAATCGCGCGCGCACACGGGAATCTCCGTGAACGCCGGGTCCTCCGGACCCGGCGGATCACGGTAAATCGCCGCGGTTTACCACGTGATCGCTCCGTCCAATGACGGAGCGATCACATGTAAACAAACTGGCTTAATTTGATGACGCCAGTTCCTCCCTCCTCTCTCTGTACCGATCGGCACAGTGTGAGAGGGGGGAGCGTGGGTGTCAGCAGCGCTGTGGATGGATCTGTGACTATTGCAGTCACAGATCCATCCATCCCTGCTCAGCCATCCCTGCAACCCCCGCCCCAATACTGTGCAATACCCCCTGCCATACTCTGCAATACCCCCTGCCATACTCTGCAATACCCCCTGCCATACTCTGCAATACCCCCTGCCATACTCTGCAATACCCCCTGCCATACTCTGCAATACCCCCTGCCATACTCTGCAATACTCCCTGCCATACTCTGCAATACCCCCTGCCATACTCTGCAATACCCCCTGCCATACTCTGCAATACCCCCTGCCATACTCTGCAATACCCCCTGCCATACTCTGCAATACTCTGCAATACCCCCTGCAATACTCTGCAATACCCCCTGCAATACTCTGCAATACCCCCTGCAATACTGTGCAATACCCCTGCAATACTGTGCAATACCTCTGCAATACCCCCCACACAATACTCTGCAATACCCCCCGCACAATACTCTGCAATACCCCCGCACAATACTCTGCAGTACCCCCGCACCAATACTCTGCAATACCCCGCACCAATACTCTGCAATACCCCCGCACCAATACTCTGCAATACCCCCGCACAATACTCTGCAATACCCCCGCACCAATACTCTGCAATACCCCCGCACAATACTCTGCAATACCCCGGCACCAATACTCTGCAATACCCCGGCACCAATACTCTGCAATACCCCGGCACCAATACTCTGCAATACCCCGGCACCAATACTCTGCAATACCCCGGCACAATACTCTGCAATACCCCGCACAATACTCTGCAATACCCCCGCACCAATACTCTGCAGTTCCCCCGCACCAATACTCTGCAATATCCCCCCGCACAATACTCTGCAGTTTCCCCGCACCAATACTCTGCAATACCCCCCGCACAATACTCTGCAATACCGAAAAGAAAAATGTGTTTTAACCACTTCCTGCCCGCCAGCTGTCATATGACGTCCTTGACTTTGTGCAGGGATATCTGAATTATGCCTGCACCTACAGGCGTCATTCAGAGATCATCATTCTCTACACCATAAGAATAATCATGGCGGCTGTTACGCCTCTTGATTGTTCTTGCGGGAGGTGAAAGGGTACGTCCCCCCTCCCTTCTCCCTCCGGTGCTTCTTCCGACTCACCGCTACGATCGAAGCCAGGATCGTTTTTTTTTTTCAGGCTTCTCAGCCTAGAGGTGAGATGTGGGGTCTTATTGACCCCATATCTCACTGTAAAGAGGACGTTAGAGCGAGAGCAATAATTTTGGCCCTAGACCTCTTCTCCAACTAAAAAGATGTAACCAGTAAAAATATTTAAAGCGTCACCTATGGGGATTTTTAAGTAGCGAAGTTTGGCGCCATTCCACAAGCGTGTGCAATTTTGAAGGGTGACATGTTGGGTATCTATCGACTCGGCGTAACTTCATCTTTCATATTATGCAAAAACATTGGGCTAACTTTAATGTTTTTTTTTTTTAAAGCACAAAACCGTTTTATTTCCAAAAAAACGCATTCGAAAAATTGCTGCGAAAATAACGTGCAACGACCGCCATTGTATTCTCTAGAATTTTTGCTATAAAAGCATATATAATGTTTTGGGGTTCTATGCAATTTTCTAGCAAATAAATGATGATTTTTCCATGTAGGAGAGAAATGTCAGAATTGGCCTGGGTGCTCCAAAACGCCTGATGATGCTCCCTGCATGTTTGGCCTCTGTATGTGGCCACGCTGTGTAAAAGTCTCACACATGTGGTATCGCCATACTCGGGAGGAATAGCAGAATGTGTTTTGGGGTGTAATTTGTGGTATGCATATGCTGTGTGTGAGAAATAACCTGCGAATATGAACATTTTGTGAAAAAAAAAAAAAAAAAAATCTTGATTTTGCAAAGAATTGTGGGAAAAAATGACAACTTAAAAAAACTCACCATGCCTCTTTCTAAATACCTTGGAATGTCTTCTTTCCAAAAAGGGGTCATTTAGGGGGTATTTGTACTTTTCTGGCATGTTAGGGTCTCAAGAAATGAGATAGGCCGTCAGTACTTCAGGTGTGATCAAATTGATCAATTTTCAGATATTGGCACCATAGCTTGTGGACCCTATAACTTTCACCCAGACTAAATAATATCCAATTTTTTTTTTTTACCAAAGATATGTAGCAGTATACATTTTAGGCCAAATTTATGAAGACAATTTTATTTTTTGCAAAATGTTATAATAGAAATGAAGAAAAATTCTTTTTTTTACAACATTTTCTTTATTTTTTCATTTATAGCGAAAAAAATAAAAACCGCAGAGGTGATCAAATACCACTAAAAGAAAGCTCTATTTGTGGGGAAAAAAGGACAAAAATTTAATTTGGTTACAGTGTTGTATGACTGAGTTATTGTCATTCAAAATGTGAGAGCACCGAAAGCTGAAAATTGGTCTGGTGATTAAGGGGGTTTTCGTGCCCAGTGGTCAAGTGGTTAAGCTTGTTACCACAAAGATTGATAAAACTTAACCACTTCCATACAGGGCACGTATACACCTTCCCGCCCAAGCCAATTTTCAGCTTTCAGCACTGTCGCACTTTGAATGGCAATTGCGCGGTCATGCTACACTGTACCCAAACAAAATTGGCGTCCTTTTTTACCCACAAATAGAGCTTTCTTTTGGTGGTATTTGATCACCTCTGCGATTTTTTTTTTTGCGCAACAACTAAAAAAAGACGTTTTTATTTTTTTCTGTAATTTTTTTGTAAATAAGTACGTTTTCTCTTTCAATTACGGGCACTGATATGGTGGCACTGATGGGCACATATGAGATGGCACTGATGGACATCGACGAGGTAGTACTGACGGGCACAGATGAGGTGGCACTGATTGGCGGCGCTGGTATGCGGGACTGATGGGCACACATAGGCGGGACTGATGGGCACACATAGGCGGCACTGATGGGCACACATAGGCGGCACTGATGGGCACTCATGGGCGACACTGATGGGCACTCATGGGCGGCACAGATGGGCACTCATGGGCGGCACAGATGGGCACTGTGGGGTGGCACAGATGGGCACTGTGGGGTGGCACAGATGGGCACTGTGGGGTGGCACAGATGGGCACTGTGGGGTGGCACAGATGGGCACTGTGGGGTGGCACAGATGGGCACTGTGGGGTGGCACTGATGGACACTGTGGGGCGGCACTGATGGACACTGTGGGGCGGCACTGATTTACTTGTTGCCAGTCAGTTCCCATTTGTGGGCACTGATTGGCATCTTTTTTTTTTGCATCTTTTTTTTTTTTTTTTTTAGACTTTTTTTTAGACTTTTTTTTGCCCCTTTTTTTAAGTTTTGCCCTTCCCTAGTGGGCATCCCTGGTGGTCCATGTGGCGATCCGAGGGGGGGCTGCGCTGATAAACAATCAGCGCGAACCCCCCCCCTGTCAGGAGAGCCGCCGATCGGCTCTCCTCTACTCGCGTCTGTCAGACGCGAGTGAGGAAGAGCCATCAACGGCTCTTCCTGTTTACATCGTGATCAGCCGTGGTTGGACACGGCTGATCACGTGGTAAAGAGTCTCCGTGAGAGACTCTTTACCGAGATCGGTGTTGCGGGGTGTCAGACTGACACCCCGCAACAACGATCGCCGCGATGCGCGCCCCCGGGGGCTAAGAATCCTGAGGACGTCATATGACGTCCAGTCAGGATTCTACTACCACTTTGCCGACGTCAATTTGTCATTGGCGGGCGGCAAGTGGTTAAACTGTAACGTCTGTGAGACACATATATATGTGTATATGTGAAGAACCTTTATTTACCATTTTCCTTTTATCATCATAGGGAAAGGGATGCTAATGCTGTCAATGTGGAAGAGTTGTCTTCATTTCTGCTAAGACTTATGGGTAAGACATTTGGATTCTTTATGGATGTCTTCTAGGACTACCGTGTATACAGTGATGTAAAATGTTATCTTATTTATTCAGTACAGGACACAACAGGGTATTCATACAACTTGGGTTCTAGGCATGTACTTTCTGGTGATTGGACACTGGTAAAGCTTTAGAGGACACCCCCCTTGGTGCCTTCCCTAAATTTAACCCTACCTTTCTTTGTTTGGCCTCAGATTTGTGCCAGAGTCTGAAGGAGATGCACCTTTTCTCCTTGCATAAAAAAACATGCTTTGCTCAACTGGTTTATTTTTTTATTCAGACATCTTCAATCAACCCCTCACTGTCTTCCAATGCCAACGTAGAAACAGGGTATCCAAATTGGAGAAACTTCAGTTAAAATGTGGAAGCTGTACCCGGACCCCATGCTGTGATGGCCTGTAATGTTGCTTCAGTCAGTGGATTTTGCGTGCAACATGTTGAGTCAGCCTTAGGGTTCTGAACAGGTCCAGGGCCATGATCCATTCGTATGGAACCCAGTCCCTGAAGATTCTTTTGGGAATATGCCCACTATAATGGGAATAGATTAGGCTTTATATACAGTCCAGCTTCATGTACAGGTATGGCAGGGTCATCCTATATCTCTGACCATTACTGTAAAACGGAGCTATGTTTGGAAAGTATTCAGGTCGCAGGGTACACATTTTAACTTGCCCCTAAAATTCAACTACTCAGAGGTTACTCTCAGGTGGATGACCAGATGTTACTTCACATAACTGGTCACACACTTGATGGCCACTTTCACCTAAAGCCCTTATAAGGTATTTAGGTGCATCCTCCCACTGTTTTGCCAAAAACATTTGTTACAGAATGGTCTACACCTGGGTTACCGCATGCTCCTTACAGACATGCTTACCCTATACTCTGCACTTTATTTTGTGAAAATCCCACAAGGCAATACCCTGACTTGTAGCTATGGCGGAGACCAGATGAAAAAGAAACAATGCTAAATTGGTGCATCATAGATGGCGGTTAATGAGACATACCGCATTCATTGGAAAAATGTGTGCACATTGCTACTATTCTTTACAAGAGAGAAACTGAACTCATAATGTTGCTTGAGCTCCATTCATCCAACAGTAACCACAGCTTCAGTCAAATTGGACAGGTTTTGACTAAACTTCCACTTTAAAGTACATTTGCATTAACTCAGGATTTCAGTTTCCATCTCTTTTGTTGTACATGGTCCTGCCTCCATAGCTGTACTTTGATTTTCTTTATAACGACTTGTTTATTTTTACAAAATCAATTCTTTCCTCCACGACATTCAAGAAAAATGTTTAGTGCTGGTTCATACTATTGAGATTTCTGATGCAACTTGAGTTGCACAGAATCGCACAGAATCACAAGAGAAATCACATGATTCACATCAGTGCATCTCTGAGCGCTGGTATTTTGGAAAAGGTTCCCGAGCAACAGTGCAATTTGGCATCAAAGAATATGCTAACTACATCCAGAGTCCTATCAAAGTCACGCTACATAATTGTACTGAAAATTGCATCAAAAGCACATTTCTGTAGTGTGAACCAAGCCTTAGGCCCTGTACAGACGAGCGTACATGTCCGCTCGGAGATTTCTGTATGATGGTTGTACACACCATCATACAGAAATCCGGCCGGACACGATACGCGGTGGAAGGTAAATCACTTCGACGCATGCGAGGGCTTGGGGCCGAGCGGACATGTCCGGTGAGTCTGTACAGACGACCCAACATGTCCGACGGACAGGCTTCCAGCGGACATGTTTCTTAGCTGTTTCTTAACTGTCCGATCCGCCGGAAAATTGTCCGGTCGGCCGTACACACGACCGAACATGTCTGCTGAAACTGGTCCGTCGGACCAGTTTCAGCAGACATGTTCAGTCGTGTGTACGGGGCCTTATAGCACACTCTCTTATTATGTTACACTGGAGTTAGAGCTGCATGATTAATAGTTAAAAAAACACGATCTTGATTCAACCCCCCCTCACGATCTCTATGCAGGATTTCCAGATTCATTCATGTAACCAGTGTAGAGAGTTCTCCGCTCTCTTGGTTCTCAAAAAAAGACTGGGCAGTCTGCCAAGTTTTTCACAACATTGTCAGCAAATAAAAACATTGTAACTTTCCGTTCTTAGATCAAAGGGATGAACTTGGTGTGTAAATGAAGGAAGTCTAAACACTTAAAGTCCTAAACCTTTTTCTGACACTTGTTTCTTGCAAAGCTAAAATCAATATTGTTTGCTACAAAATTACCTGGAACCCCCAAACAATATATATAAAGTACAGATCAAAAGTTTGGACACACCTTCTCATTTAAAGAGTTTTCTTTATTTTCATGACTATGAAAATTGTAGATTCACACTGAAGGCATCACAACTATGAATTAACACATGTGGAATTATACATAACAAAAAAGTGTGAAACAACTGAAAATATATTTCATATTCTAGGTTCTTCAAAGTAGCCACCTTTTGCAGCAGACACATCTCTAGAACTGGTAAGAGGAGACTGTGTGAATCAGGCCTTCATGGTAGAATATCTGCTAGGAAACCACTGCTAAAGAAAGGCAACAAGCAGAAGAGACTTGATTGGGCTAAAGAACACAAGGAATGGACATTAGACCAGTGGAAATCTGTACTTTGGTCTGATGAGTCCAAACTTGAGATCTTTGGTTCCAACCCCCGTGTCTTTGTGCGACGCAGAAAAGGTGAACGGATGGACTCTACATGCCTGGTTCCCACCGTGAAGCATGGAGATGGAGGTGTGATGGTGTGGGGGTGCTTTGCTGGTGACACTGTTGGGGATTTAATCAAAATTGAAGGCATACTGAACCAGCATGGCTACCACAGCATCTTGCAGCGGCATGCTATTCCATCCGGTTTGCGTTTAGTTGGACCATCATTTATTTTTCAACAGAACAATGACCCCAAACACACCTCCAGGCTGTGTAAGGGCTATTTGACCAAGAAGGAGAGTGATGGGGTGCTGCGCCAGGTGACTACCTCTTAAAGCTTATCAAGAGAATGCCAAGAGTGTGCCAAGCAGTAATCAAAGCAAAAGGTGGCTACTTTGAAGAACCTAGAATATGAAATATATTTTCAGTTGTTTCACACTTTTTTGTTATGTGTAATTCCACATGTGTTAATTCATAGTTTTGATGCCTTCAGTGTGAATCTACAATTTTCATAGTCATGAAAATAAAGAGAACTCTTTGAATGAGAAGGTGTGTCCAAACTATAATAAATATATATATAAAATATATATATATATATATATATATATTTTAGCAGTGGCCCTACACAATAAATAGCCGATTGTTGCAATATTTTTTGTCACATGGTATTTGTGCAGTGGTCTTTCAAATGCAATTTTTTGGGAAAAAATACACTTCAATGAATAAAAAAAAAAAAATCAACAGTTAGCCCAATTTATTTGTATAATGTGAAAGATGTTACACGGCGAGAATCATGACCATTATTCGAAGCAAAAAAAACTGTGATTCTCATTTTAGCCAGAATCTTGCAGGTCTAACTGGAGTTCATATCCAGTGACTCCATCTAGGATGAAGATTTTTGGAAAGTATTGAGGTTTCTGTACATTTTAGAATGAGAGAAGTAACTTGGGAAATTGTCCAAGTGGTGCTTGTCAATTCCAGCGCATATAGATAATTTAAGACCTGCTAATGAAAATAGTTCATGGTTTAAGTTTAACTAAATGGAATATGTTAGTTTCCACCTGTAGTACACGTGTACTCACAAAAACACCACCTATATTTATAGTCCATATGTTATTATATCTTTACTGCATTGTTTACTAACCGAAGAGAGCATGTTTCATGAAAATGTGTAAAGTATAATGACTTGCTGCAGATGAGCAGATGTTCATTACTACAGTGAGACACTAGCAAGATTTATTCCTATTGGTTGATATTGGTCCCTGCACTTTGCTCAAGGACAGTTCACTTTGTTTCCCTATTTAATGCGTTGACTTGTTTTGGTGTGTTTTCTTGCTTTTGTAACTTTAATATTTCTTGTATTTTAAATTGCATTCCAGATGGGAAGATTGTTTTACCTGGAAATCTTATAAACATGAGTTTCTTTGGCCGGCCTTGTTCTTTGCAAGTTGCAAGCATTAAAGGACCCGATGGGGTAGTGCAGGAACCTTTCTCCAGCAGCACATATGACACAACTCTGGAAAAGACCACGGTGGACAGCAGTAGTTTGGACTTGTCCTTACAGCTCAGCTTACTTGGCATTGAAGATTGTCAGGGTGAAGCTGTTACCAGTACCCCATGTAAGCTTAGTGACGTTAACACGTCATGCCTGTCTCCTGACAAGAAAACCATGAATGAAGAGCTGCACCCAGAGGCCTCTCAAAGTCCTGTAATCTCTGGTACTGGCGACGACAGTCAACCAATATCATGCAGAAAACCTGGAATTAAATGCAACACAGATGTTTTTTATTATTTATCACCACAAACTAAAATCAGATGTAAATGTCCGAAGCTGACTTCCCATTCAGAAGATGATATTAAAAAAAAAGTGACCTATGATATGATTGGTGGCTTACACACCCAGTTGAAAGAGATTCGGGAAACAATAGAGTTGCCACTGAAACAGCCTGAACTTTTTAAGACCTATGGTAAGTCGAGACATGATACTGTGATGTTGGCCATTTTTTCATGTCTGTCTGAGGCCCCTTTTACACTTGTATGACATGTCCCACGAGTTGGGACTGCAAAGTAGCATGTAAAGTCCCCATGATTTCCAATGACAACCATTCATATTAGTACGACTTCAAGTCATTCATACTTCAAATTAGTCCCTGCACTACTTTGGTCAAACTTTGATGTGAGTTACACAGGCATTCTATGAAATCACCACAAAATCGTGTCAAAGACGCGGTTGTAAAATCGTGCGATTTTGAAGTCGCGATAGTGTGAAAGGGGCCTAAATAGTATATTAAATGCAGGTTTACACATGTAGCACATGAAGTACAAGATATAACTTTCACAAGACTTTCTATAACAACTATGTGCAAAAATAAAAAGATACTGAGCTTTCTGTCACCCACTAAGAACAAAGAAAACAAAAATGACACATTAAAAATTTCTAGGGTGTAAAGGATATTATATTTCTTTGAGTCATATCAGGCTATCAGAGAACAATAATTGATAAAGTAATAATAAACTCCAAAACAAAAATCATATATATTCCCTCTAACCAACCGTTATGCCGCGTGCACACGATCATTTTTCAGCATGAAAGAAAACGTTGTTTTTCAGCATGTCTAAAAAACGACGTTTTCCCAACTTCATCATTAAAACGACGTTGCCCAAACACCATCTTTTTTTTAAAAATGTTCTAGCAAAGCGCTGTGACATACAACACGTACGACGGCACTTTAAAGGGAAAGTTCCATTCGCCTTTGGGCTGCTTTAGCTGATTCCGTGTTGGTAAAAGACGATTCGCGCTTTTTTGTCTGTTACAGCGTGATGAATGTGCTTACTCCATTATGAATGGTAGTTTTACCAGAACGAGCGCTCCCGTCTCATAACTTGCTTCTGAGCATGCACAGGTATTTTACGTCGTTTTAGCCCACACACGATCATTTTTTACAACCCGAAAAACTACATTGTTTAAAACGACATTTAAAAATGCAGCATGTTCGAATTTTTTTTTTTACGTTTTTCATAACCTGAAAAATGATGTGTAGCCCACACACAATCATTTTAAATGACATTTTTGAAAAACAACGTTTTCTTCATGTCGAAAAATTATCGTGTGTACGCGGCATTAGATGTGGTGCTTTCTGTTTTTTTTTTTCTTTATTTGCGCCTGCTGATCTGGCCAGTAACACACCTCCTGTGTTATGGTGGCTCCCCTATCAATGGAGGAGAAACTGAGCCACCCTTGGGCAGTAGCATTTTCTGGAGAGGGTAGTGTTAGATCACTTTCCATAAGTGACTTACAAATTAAAGCTTATCTCCAGATAAACCTTTTTAAGCAGTTATAAATTATAATTTTCCTTTTCAGATAAAGGGTTTGACTAATGTCGCGTACACACGATCGGTTTGTCTGATGAAAACGGTCTGATGGACCGTTTTCATCAGACTAACCGATCGTGTGTGGGCCCCATCGTTTCTTTTATCCATCGCTTAAAAAACGAGGAACTTGTTTTAAAATTATCTGATGGTTAACTAAACAATAGGAAATAAACGATCGTCTAGGCACGTCCATCGGTAAAAAATCCACGCATGCTCAAACTAAATTAGGGGACGGGAGCGCTCGTTCTGGTAAAACTAGCGTTCGTTATGGAGATAGCACATTCATCACGCTGTAACAGACAGAAAAGCGCAAATCATCTTTTACTAACACAAAATCAGCCCAAAGGGTGGCGACATTGGATTTGAACTTCCCCTTTATAGTGCCATCGTACGTGGTTTATGTGACCGCGTTCTGACACAATCAGTTTTTTAACCAATGGTGTGTAGGCACAACTAATCAGTCAGCTTCATTGGTGAACTGATGAAAAAATCCATCAGTTCGTTTTCATCGGATGGACCGATCGTCTGTACAGGGCATTAATGAATAAATACTCTTCACTGTAAGCACACCTGTCAGTTTTAAATGAGTTGTCTCAACCCTCTGACTTCCACTTTTTCTGCACAGCTTAGTTTGTTAAAGGATCACTAAAGATAATTTTTTTTTTTTTTTTAAATAACAAACATGTTATACTTACCTCCACTGTGCAGCTCATTTTGCACAGAGTGGCCCCGAACCTGGTCTTCTGGGGTCCCTCGGCGGCTGTCTCGGCTTCCTCCTGCAAGGACTCAACACCTTAATGCGAGCGAGCATGGTGTTGAGTTATTGCGGGCGCGCTCCTGTGATACAGCTGCGGCCATAGCCGCCGACTGTATCACTAGACCCCGTCCCCGGCGCGCCGCGTCGGTATTGTCGGGTGTTTTTTCACCTTAATGCATGGAATGCATTAAGGTGAAAAAACTTTTACCTTTACAACCCCTTTATATGAAGTAAATAAAAAAGAAATGTGACAGACTGTATCGTATTAATGTCAAGGAGGTGATCGGCAGACCTTTTTCAGTAATGGGCGAACGGCCGGCTTCTGTCGGACCAGCTGTCGTACACCCGGCTCGAAATGTCGACCGGTTTCTATTGAACCAGCCTATACCGCCCAATATTCGGCCTGTGTGTATGGCCCTTTAGTGTTAAAATGTATCAAGCCCCTGTGATATCATGTGATATCCAAGTCAAGGCACAGGACATTGTCTTAGCTCTAAATCTAGATTAAAGGATTGAGTTGAAGACTATGACAGGTACTTGGTGCCTTCTGTACAGAAATATTAATTCTCTACGCCAATTTTAGTCTACGTTCACTTTAAACTCATTTTAATGATGTTTATTTCTTTGCATAAATGATGTCTTGGTAGCATTATGGGTTTACTACTGTGAACTGTTAAATGAAACATCCTGCGTAGAGCGTCTCTTTGTTTTATTCGCAGGAATTCCTCCTCCACGTGGGGTTCTACTTTATGGGCCCCCAGGAACAGGCAAGACATTGATTGCTAGAGCAATTGCTAATGAAGTTGGAGCTCATGTTTCAGTCATCAATGGTCCAGAAATAATGAGCAAGTAAGATGAACCACTGTGTGTTTTTTATTTTTGCTTTGTGGCTTTGTACCACATCTGTATTTTGTGGCTGTTTGAATGCTCCTGGCTTGTTTCTCTGTAGGTTAGATGTACCATAAAGAAAATGTTAGCCTGTGCGCAAATCTAGTAACTCTTTGCATGCTAACTGCTCAGAATAAGTTAAATAAAAAAAAATACACCAACAATTTTTTTTTTTGTATACCGTACATCATTTAAAAACGTTCCAAAGGAAGTGTAGTTGATGTTATAGTTTTATCATATGCTCCCAGTGGTATTATATTTCACCTGACACAAATTCTCATTTTATTTATCATCTCTGTCTGTTTTCTCTCTTTTTCTATACGAAAGGCTAATTCTCTGTTTGGTAAAGTAATATATAACAGAGTAACTAAACTGTAAACAGATAATAATAGTCTAATTATTGTAACAGAAATTCTTTTCTGCGGAAGCTTTTAAGATATTCCCAGGAATGTCTGGAATAATTTGATACTCTGAACAGTAGGAAATTATAGCAACATCCCCTCCTTTGGCATTGATTTTTCAAGAGTGGACAAGAGTGTTGTGATGGTTATCGGTAGAACAAATTAAATATACATTGTAGTTAAATTAAAACCATTTCTCCTGCTAAGTGATCCAATTGAACAGTTTACGTGGTTGGTTTTCACCACATTTATTTGAATTGCTAGTACAAATCCAGGGCTAATAAAAGGTTGTACTATATTATAACCGTGTTGCATTTAAAGTGGAAATCTGGTAAAAAAACTTTTTTTGTTTTGGGTAGAATGGAAATAGAACTTCAGGCAGGTTTTATTGCTGCAGATCTACCCTCACCTTCTATCCTAGTAGCACAATAAGAAAACAATTAATTGTTAAATGTCAGTACAATTAGAACTTCCATGCACATTGTATATTTTCTATAGTTCAAAACAATATATATATATATTTACAATTCACCTTTCAAGCCCCGTGAATGCCCCCTATCTTTTGGATTTTACATATCTTATGCCTTGGCTCTTTTCTCTTAGATCTGGGTATATATAATCCCATTGCTTACATTTTTCTGTATGACAGTTTCTAATCTTCTAGCAAATACATAGTGGGCCCCATATATGAACAGGGAAAATCATGACTGAGCTAGAACAGATGTCCCCATTCCTAATAAAATTACCTGTTATGCCATCCCAAATCCATTCTGTATCTATACCCGCCAAGAACCAGACCACACCAGAGTTTGGTTACAAAATTGCCCATATCAGCCTTTTATTAACATGTAACAACAGTAACAAATAACAATTCCTTTAAAACAGAAATATATATATATATATATATATATATATATATATATATATATATATATATAAATATATAAAATATATATTAAGGTTGCTGATCTTTGTAAGCACTACACCCAAAACTGGTTAATTTTATCTGCGGAACAATAGGCCCCCAGTCGCAACACAGGCTCGGAGACAATAACAAAATTATCTGCAGAGACCCCAATTCCCAGTTAACCCATAGTTAACCGGAATGCACCTGAGGACGCCAAACCACAGATGGGTCCCCAACCATTAGACCATCACTGATATTTTTACTGCCTCCAAAGAACACAACCGCCAGGCTGCTGTGACTTCAAACCTCAAACCAAACCAAACCAAACCACAAGGAGGGTGGGTGGCCAGTTCTCTCTGCATCCGATGACCACTGACTGCTGCAGTTTGGGGATCTAACACATGGGAAATACCAAAATATGTTTAATGTGAGTCAATATTTAGAACTTTTAGGCCTAGTGAGTCTATCTCTCCCTAGGACAGTAAATAACAAGTAGTTCATAATTGTGCTATTGGTGTTTTACTCTTGAGAATCTTGGCTGCTAAAACAACCATAGTAAGATCTGTTTTCATGGTTACTTCTTTTATTTCAGGTATTATGGAGAGTCAGAAGCCAGGCTGCGACAGATATTCGCTGAGGCATCCCAACGGTATAACCTTTGTTTTTTTTACAAAATTTTAATTTTTGTAAATTGCATAAGGTTCATTGCAATATGCCATAAAGAATGTAGGTAGGGAAGATTTTTTAGAATTTTGAAGAATAACTTGAGTGGCTAACCTATCATATAGTTTAGATCTGCCACATTGAAAATAGCTACTGTAAGGAGGTTGCTTTTGGATAGGTTTGTTAGCACACCACATATCTTATGCGAAGCTGAATGAAAGCTGAACTTCCAATCTCCCAACCTTTACAGGGAATTATCTGTTAGTGCTGTCATGGCAGCAGGAAAATTATATGGCGGCACACAGGACTAGAAGAGCTTTTATACAGTAATATTTAAAGTTTAATTCCTGGAAGTACTAGAAGTACATACCTTCCTTCTCCTTAATGGCATTTTACTCATTTAGTAGAACTGAAGGCACAATTTCTTCATTTTGGAAAGAATAATCGGGGGCCTGTAAGGTTTTTTTTTATTTTTTTTCAATATGTGCTCCAGGGGGGAAATTTTGCTTCTTCCTGTCCCACAGTCACAGCAGAACGTGAGAGGAAATCCTTACAAAGTAAGGGACATCGCTGGTAGTCACAGGGTCACTAGTGTGCACATTGAGGATTTTTCCTCTATTCCTAGTCTGATGACTACTCAAAAAGTGGGAAGTTCTTTAACCTTTGGATGATAAAGATCACCAGGACACATATAGAGGGTAAATATACCCAACAGGGGCACAGACAGCAAAACAAATCTCCATTCTATCTAAAACCAATCAGAGTTTTTCTTCAGTTATACTTCAATGAAGTACAAATGCTATCTAAATATTTACAGGAAGTAAACCTGTACTGGACATAGTGAAAGGTCCCTTTACTGTAGGACCCTAAGGAATAGCTACTTACTATTCACTTGCATCCCTGTAACTCTTATCCAAGGCAGGGGCAGTGTCACATAGTCCCCCATACCCTGAGAAATATTTTCAAGCACCAGCAGTAGATCACGACAGTTGGGGAATCAGTTAAAGACAAGCAAATACTCAAAGCAGCCTGTAGATTATTCAGTTTTCTTTCCTTTCAACACAGTCAGTATTAATGGGACAATACCTTCTGCAGTGCCATTGTGTTCTGCCGACATGGGAGTCTTCCCGGCCGGTAGAACACAATGATTACTGCTAGTGGCTATAACGGCCAGCAGTATTCAAATGTAAAAAATTTGACAGACTGGTTGTACCTAAGTCAATCGATGGATCAACTTGGGTACAATCATCCTGCCCATAAATGGATTGAAGTTTTGATCTGTGTATGGCTGGCTTTAGGGTCTCTACAGCAAAGGGTATCTGTTACCGTTTGCCCAGTATGATCAAACTACAGGTTCACTTAATTTGTATTCAGCTTATCTCTAGTTGTAAACAATGATGTTTTTGTGAGGTTGAGGTCTAAAACATATGAGGAGGGCATTACTGGGGCTTAGTACATTAAATCTATAGAGAGCAATTGGGTGTTTGCTGCACGAAACCACACGTCCTATTAAGTACTTGTGTAGCATACAGCTGGTTTTTATCTATTTGCTTCAGGAATTTACCATGTTAATAAAAGATTCACATTTAGAATATTAAAAAGATGAATAACAGCCAGAAGAGCTCCCCTAGGAATACCCCAGTCTATCTTGAGGCAGTGTTGTCATACTGCTGTGGAGGCCTCCTATTCAGCCAAGGTCAGCCTTAAGCATAGCTTAACAATGAGCAGCTTCAACAAGAATGTGATATGGATATATATATATATATATATATATATATATATATATATATATATATATATATATATATATATAATTTTTTTTTACCTTTATATGTAAACACAGATTGCTTTGTAATTTAATAGTTTCACCATTGAATGTTATATTTATTTTATTTTTTATTTTTATTTTTTACTCCTATCCTTCTAGGCAGCCTTCTATTATATTCATTGATGAAATGGATGCTCTATGCCCAAAAAGAGAAGGGGCGCAAAATGAAGTAGAGAAGAGGGTTGTGGCTTCTTTGCTTACACTGATGGATGGGATTGGTTCGGTAAGAATTGTAATGCGACAGATATTTACAATGAAAGCAGTGTCATCCCTTTCTACTTTTTGCATTCCACTTTTACCTCATTTAGATAAAAAGGAAACATATTGGTCTAAGATTCTTGATTCCTCCTGGTTGTCACTACCTAATTGACTATTTATGACTTGTAGAGTAAAATATCAAATGAACTAAAATAAAGATGTAGTGTAGCCATACTGTATATAAACAAACCAAAACAAAAATGGCAACCACACAAATGTATAACTAGCCTTTAAAGCAAGATGCACATAGAAGGAATTTGCAGAGCACAAACTAAACAAAAGTGTTTCCAGAACACCTACAAGCTAGCCTGCAAAAAAAAAGACACAATTTGTGTGAAAAAAACAGGGGTTTACCTGCACAACATTTGCAACTATATGTGGAAGTTGCACTGCTCATCAAGACACCTCTGTAAAGTGCAATCCTAACTCAAAACATTGAGAGTCTTCATGTTGTAACATATATTGCAGTGAATAAATTAAAGTGGTTGTAAAGGCAAAATGTTTTTTATCTTAATGCATTCTATAAAAAGCCTTCTGTGTGTAGCAGCCCCCCTAATACTTACCTGATCCCCATCTCTATCCAGCGATTGTGCACAAGTGACTCGGCTGTCTGGGACTCTCCCTCCTTATTGGATGAGACACAGCAGCGGTGCTATTGGCTCCATGTCTGAATTGACACACAAAGCTGCAGATCGGCTCTGGTGCCACCATGGCAAGCTGCTTGCTGTGGGGGCACTCAACAAGAGGAGGGGCAAGGAGCACCAAAGAGGGACCCAAGAAGAGGAAGATCTGGGTTGCTCTTTGCAATACCACTGCAAAGAGCAGGTAAATATAACATGTTTGTTATTTTTTTTACTAAAAAAAAATCAAGAATTTACAATCACTTTAGGGGCAGGTATCCCTGAAGACAGACAATTCCTTATTAAAGCCATACACGCTCTGATTCCATACTGATTCAGTAGCCTGGTGTGGTGATCAGACAAGGAATGTGCTGTGTAGGACTTAATTATGGAACAATAATTTATATTTTTAGTCTTTCAATAGCTTGTTATCACTGTAATAGGATAGGGGAGTAGCAGTTTATTATCAAGCAGATAAAGAAAGCAGAATCCATTTACTTGAACAAACCAGTTCCTTAACCACTGAACCCGTGGCTCTGCTGAAGCCACTGCGATTATTTGATTTTATCTCTACATGCTTTTAACACCTTCTCAAATGTGAATATGTTTCAGAAAAAAGGAGGGGGGCGTTTGGAACAGGGTGGGACTTTGATTGTGCCTCTGAGGAGTGTAAAAAATCAAATTAATCAATTTATAGAAAAATAGATACATTTTTTTTTTCTGCCACAAGGCAGTACACGATAAAAAATCAAGTAAAAGTACTTTACAGTCTTGAAATTCGGGGTGTGCAGGTCCCAAACAGTGAAAGCAATATGGCCAACGCGTTTTGCGGACAATTACACTTCGTCTGGGCCTTGAGAGTTGCACAGTAGAATACTGAGTAGGTTCTGGAGACTGCAATTGAAGGACGCCAGCCCAGTGGAATAGTGTGGCCCTAGAACCCCGGTGACGACGCTTCTCCTGCCACCTCAACGAAGGAAAACGGAAGGCCCCAGGTGTAGGCATTCAAGTCTTAGGCCTTGTACACACGAGCAGACATGTCCGATGAAAACGGTCCGCGGACCGTTTATCGGACATGTCTGCTAGGAGCTTTTGGTCTGATGTGTGTACACACCATCAGACCAAAATCCCCGCGGACAGAGAACGCGGTGACGTATAAGACACCGACGTTCTCTAACACGCGAGTTCAATGCTTCCACGCATGCGTCGAATCAATTCGACGCATGTCCGATGAGTCGTACTAACCATCGGACATGTCCGACGGACATGGTTCCAGCGGACAAGTTTCTTAGCATGCTAAGAAACTTTTGTCCGCTGGAAAAATGTCCGCTAGGCCGGAAAACTGTCCGCTAGGCCCTACACACGGTCGGACATGTCTGCGGACAAGGCCTTATAGTTGATTTTATTCAAGATATAAATGTGCACATAAGTGCTGATAATAATATAAAGTGAAGTTGGTATTCTCACTTAAATAAATAAAATGTTGGAGAATGTGTGTAACACTAGTGGGGAAATATCCGGAGGGGGCCCCTTGAGCTAGAACAGGAACGGGATCCATAATTGGTGACAACCTGTGAAGCTTCAAGGGATATTTTTCCTCCAGCGTTCCTCACATATAGGGCGTATAGTTCTATCCCTTATACGTAAGGAACCTTTGCAGGAAAACTTCTGGTGTTACATGTGCAAGTAAATATGCCACGTATCTCCAAGTATTAGCCACTAAAGGGCAAGTGGTTAAGTATTTTTGTGTCTTGCAGTTCTAATCTAATCCCCAAAAGAACTCCATAAACTTGTCTGAAATGCCACATAGTGGAGTAACATGAAATTAAGTATATCAAATACATTTTTCACATGCAGGGAAAGAAAAACAAATTTATTATGCTAGAAAAATTACATTTATAACACATAAAAATCAAGCCTCACCTAAACCTGGGCTTTAAAATGCTAAATGTAGTTTCAATAAAACGTAACTAAACTGCACCTGGCCACGTGGACTGCATTTGGATCTTTAAATAGAAAAAAATATTTATAAGCTGGGAATGTTTTTTTTTCTAGAGGTGTATTTCAGTAAGAAACTGATTATTTTACTTTGCTTATGTTGTAGGAAGAAAATCAAGGACAGCTTTTAGTCCTTGGTGCAACCAATCGTCCTCATTCATTGGATCCTGCATTACGGAGACCGGGGCGGTTTGACAAAGAAATAGAAATTGGAATTCCTAATTCTTCGGGACGTCTAGACATCCTCAGACGCACACTTATTAACGTTCAGCATCAGCTTTCATTGGAGGAACTAGTACAGTTGGCAGACAGTGCCCATGGCTACGTGGGGGCAGATTTAGTAGCTCTGTGCAAGGAGGCAGGTGAGTAGTTGTTGCATTATTCATCTACAACAGAGCTAGCTGTGTGGCTTGTGAGACATGTGTGACTGTCGCATTCCTGTAATGATCACAGTAGCTTTTATACAGGGGGCTCTATATCGTTATATTCCAAAGACCCGTTCACTTACTATAAAACTAAGCTAAGTTTAAGCAAACTAAGCACTAGAACACTTTTTTTGTGAAAGCTTATTTGAAATATGAATATTTTCATTAATGTGGTTTATTGAAATGTATGTCACGATGTGGAATGCTATTTTTAACCTAGTGAAACAATACCACCCTGCTATAATTTGGTTTTCAAGAGAGACATATTTTTTTTGCTAGTGTTCTTAGGTGGACCTCTTCTCTACCGGTTGAAGTTTACTTTTTTTTTATGAAGGTTCTTTTCTCTTTGTCCCCAATGATTAATCTTCTACCAAAGTAACACTTCTGTCAAGATTCCTGACGTAGTATAGCCAGTGCAGCTTCTACTGTGGCTTCTGTCTTTGCGGAATAGCCTTGGGGGCTGTTCCCAGACACCACTTGATGGAAGAAGTGGGAGCGCTCTGTAATAAGAACATGCACTTAAACCTGCGGTATGTACTCCTCTGGCACAATGTACAACATTTAAGGTACTTTAGAGGTGCAGAGCTGTGGTCTGCAAGCAGCAGAGCTCTGTCCCTAAGAACCCTGTGAGGGTATGCTCATCATGGAGGGCAAAGCCAGGCTGGAGTATATCCTCCTGTTAAGAAGTTCTTTAACTATTCATTCCCAGGGTGCCTTTTTCTTTTATCTCCTAAATACCTTGAAGTGTGTGAGAGCAGGCAACCACCCTTCCAGTGGTTGTGGCTGTGTCCTCTGTCCAGAACTACTATGCCTGCACTACTTTGCTCTTTTTGCACTTGCACGACTTAGGATCTTATTGCACCTGTTCAGCCCTGGCACTCATTACATTTTTGCCTTCTCACACTCATTTGGTTTACTGCAACTGCCTCTTCTTCCTTATGGGTGCATTTTTTAACCAGCAACAGGTTTTCACTATCCTCCATTAGCACGATATAGCAATTTCTATGCACTGCCTGGGTTCACAACAGTGTACAAGTGCTGGGCGCCAAGACCTTCCCCTATGTCTTGAGTACCCCCTGATGACAGTATTTCACAAGTATAGCAGATGGCAAGCACAAGGGAAAAGGGCAAGAAAAGATGAATGGTGCTGGCATGGCATGTAGGGACTTATTGGTATTAAAAGTCCATATAGATAGCATGGATAAGTTATCGCTTTATGCAGATGACGCCCGTCTATTCTAAGGTGATACTGATCTTTCGCTTGTTTATCTTATTAAAAAGAGGGGCAAGAGGCGGGACTTTGTATGAAGTACACGAAAGCAGATAAACGACAGCCTTTAATTGGTTCAATATGTCATATCATTTAATTTCAAAATTGTATGCATTATGCGATATATCCATATTTTTATACATTCCATTCAAGACAAATATTGCACAGTAATTAATATTCCAACAAGGAGATTACATATATTCACAAATACATAGGGTAGTTGATAAATATTTACATACATTGCAGTTGATGCCTATACAGACTATTGACCCACTGAAATATCTTTTTATGGAAATTGAAAAAAAATAAAATGTGTTAAAAGAACGTCCATGAGAAATTGATGAATATAGACACATATCGGTAGAAAATATATAATAAAATATTTACAAAAATGTGAGGGTGTACTCACTTTTGTGAGCTATTGTGTGTGTGTGTGTATGTGTATATATATATATATACTCAAAATACTTTACACTAGATTCAGGATCTTCAAGAAACATATTATTTGCCGGCTTCCCACTTTTCTGAAATATCTCCATTTACGCCACACAGTCTCGGAAAATAAAGCTTAATGTAAAATCTACGCCGTTAATAAATTCCCTCACGAGTACCTCTACTAAGAAAGGCCTTATATCTTCTTTGTACAAACAGCTTTTGGGTAATTTCCTTGCTCATTTAGTTCTCCCAGGGCGAAGTGGGTGGGAAAGGGATCTAGGTGCTGTATCTGATTACTCCTGGCAGAATATCTTAGAACAAGTACCTTTAGTGTCTTTATCCCCTGGTTATCTCCTACTTTCCCTACATTTAAAGACTGGCGAATGCACATTAATGACACATTGTTGAAAGAATAGCAGGTGTACCAATGCAGGGGTAACCCCAATAAATTCTTTCAGTTATGGGAGCCGTGGTTAGCAGTACCAGGTTTAGCCCCTCTATCAGTTGTCTCACTCAGGCTACTGCAGTGTTGACAAGGGGAGTAATAGACAAGCACTACAGGAGTACTCAAGCCTATTCTTATATGTATATACTCTGAGGGCACCAACTTAAGTAAATCTACCTCATGGTGTATTATGGATCATAGAGAGAGAAAAAAATCTTGTTTTTCTAAAACACATGCAACTTTGTCTAGGATAAATTTAGCAATTGGCTCCCCTAATGTTATACCATTATCTCATAAGAATAAATATAAGAGAATTTATGATAATTCTCAATTGGTAAAAAGCTGTAAAAATACTACTACTAGAGATACTTCTCTTTCTTGGAGATAAAATCCCTATTGGTCAAGTTTGTTCTCAGTGTCCCCTTCTATTCATTCTGTCCTTATTGATTTTTAAGGTGGAATAATTCTACGGATTTTCTATCAGTGGTCTAGAATCGTATCTCTGAGGACCACTTGTGAAAGGAAATCTTGGCTGCTCCCAATTTGACATCTGTGTGGGTGTGAGTGAACAGTCCTGAACACAGACAGCCTAAGTTCAGGGACACGTACCCACACCCTTGCAGATGTCTTATAGGGAGCAGCGCTGTGTTAGTGCAGATGCTGTGTCCCAATTGACATCACTGGGACTGACTGCATGGGGATGTACAAAACACCTGTGTGGGTAAACATGGCCTCGCACGGGTGCATGTTGTAGTACGCCCCGTGTGAATGAGGCCTAAAAGTAAAAACAAAAGAAAAAATTGCATTGAACTAAGCGTAACACAATAATTTTATTATAAACGCAATATTGTTTGGAAGGGGAAGGTAAAGACGGATGTTTATTAGCAATAGCAGCCACCTGCATATATAGGCGAAATAGAAAATTAAATGGCTATAGTATTTAGTTCTACCTCTGATATAGTAGATACATTCTACTGATTTTACAGAAATTTGAAAGAGCTGGAAAAAAGGCCTTTTTTAATAGTATCTAAGATTTATAAATAAATTCTCTTGCTATCACTGCAAGATTCTATTAATTCATCCTTAGCACCAAATTTATTACCAGCCCCTGTGCATGAAGTAATACTGGTGGCTATAATTAAACTAAGTAAGGATGCAAAGGGGCTTATTTACTAAACCGCAGGGTGCAAAATCTGGTGTATCTTTGCATAGAAAGAAAATATAGAAACCAAAAGTTTCCAAACCTGCACAAACCAGTAACTAAAAAACAAACAAATCACAATAAAGAGCTGCGTGTTGTGAAGTGTAAAAAAACACCTATAACGTGAAAAAGAAACAAAGAAACCATGCTCTTATATCATAAATTACATATCATAAATCACCATAGTGAACAAACAAATAAATCTTCATTTAAAAAATGGAACTTGCGCTTTAAGTGATGGTGACCTCCTGACATGCCACATTTGGCGTCGGAAGGAGGACATCAGACATAGGCTGATCAAACGGCGTTGGGTAGTGTTTGAGATACATAATTTCCGGTCATCTGGAACGCAGGTGGAGCGCTGACCGGTGATTCCTATACAATACATGCTGATCCCTGTTTTCTGTGATGTAAGTGCAATACAACCTTATTTTTAAATAAATTATTTGAATACTGCACCATGAGAGTATCCTTTCCTCACCCTCTCTATATAGCAACACTGGAGCTTTGAATTCGCTATATATATATATATATATATATATATATATATATATATATATATATATATAGAATGAATGATAGAAGTGGTTTGGATTCATTTCATTCCTGTGACTTTATGTATGACATCTTGGATTTTCCCATATGCGCAATTTGACTCACTGTAATAAGGGTCAATTAAGTCTGGTGAGTGCATTGTGTGTCTGCATGCTTGTGGAGAGGGACCTTTCCTATACTCGCTGAGGACGTTTATTCACGTGCGAAATCTATACATGGACGTCACAATTTTTTACGTATTTTATAATTTAAATGAAGTTTTATTTGTTTGTTCATCTCTGCATAGAAAACAATCGGTTTCCAGGTTTTTTGTCAAAGCTTAATTTAACAAGCTGAAGTTAGAAGCTGATTGGTTACAGTGCACAGCTGCACCAGATTTTGCACTCTCCAGTTTTAGTAAATCAACCCCAATGCATCCAGATTCGCACTGCCCAATATCCCTATTAAATTATTTAAACAGTAGATTGTTAAATCTACTTCTGTCAAATTAGCAAGTTGGAAAACTTTTGTTGATCATCAGGGTGATACTTACATCCACCAGTGGCTGAATGAAGAAAAAAAAAAATCATCTATGGCCAGCTTTAGTTTAATGATGGTATAAACTTGATTGGTATTTTCCTTTAATATTCAGGGATTTCTAGTAAGTCGTCCAAGGAAAAATCGTTTGATTTTCGGATCGTGTGTACAATACTTTCAAGAGCCGATCATGATAGTTCATCCGATATTATTGGATCGGAAAAAGGAAGAAAATTTTCCTCGCACGATGTCAGATCGTACGATTTTTGTTTAGTCAGTATAGTTGTCTGTCGTATGAGAATTTTAGTGACTTTAGTAAACTATTCAATTTCTACTTGCGACTATTAAGCGAAAAATATCGTACGATCTGTTGTATGATATTTGGATTGTGTGTATGGGCCATTACAGTGCCTTGAAAAAGTATTCATACCCCTTAAAATTTTCCACATTTTGTAATGTTACAACCAAAAAGGTAAATGTATTTTATAGGGGATTTTATGTGATAGACCAACACAAAGTGGCACATAATTGTGAAGTGGAAAGAAAATGATAAATGGTTTTAAGTTTTTTTTTTACAAATAAATATCTGAAAATGTGGTGTGCATTTGTATTCAGTTCCCTTTACTCTGATACCCTAAATAAAATCTAGTGGAGCCAACTGCCTTCAGAAAGTCACCTAATTAGTAAAGAGAGTCCACCTGTCTGTAATTTAATCTCATTATAAATACAGCTGTTCTGTGAAGCCCTCAGAGGATTTTTAGTGAACAAACAGAATCATAAAGGCAGAGGAACCCCACAGACAGGTCAGGGATAAAGTTGTAGAAAATATTAAAGCAGGGTTAGGTTATAAACAAATATCCTAAGCTTTGAACATGTCACGGAGCACTGTTCAATCCATCGTCTGAAAATAGAAACAATATGGCACAACTGCAAACCTACAAAGACATGGCCATCCACCTGCACTGACAGGCCGGGCAAGGAGAGCATTAATCAGAGAAGCAGCCAAGAGGCCCATGGTACCTCTGGAGGAGCTGCAGAGATCCACAGCTCAGGTGGGAGAATCTGCCCACAGAACAACTATTAGTCGTGCACTCAAAAAATCTGGCCTTTAAAGTTCAGGGATAAATTATCACTCACATTAGCAGTCACCATTATGCCTAAATAGTTGAATGAATGTACTATCTCCACTTGTGCTGCTATTGCCGGCAAGAGCGATGGCAGAGGGTCTAAATATTGAAGAGAAGAGTTGTACCAATTTATAGCAAATCCAGACAGCTGTCCAAACTGTTCAATAAGACGCATTACTGTTTCCAGAGGGCCGGCAGTGTCCCCTAAGTATATGAGAGTGTTGTCGGCATAGAGGGAGAGCTTATTCTCCCTCCCACACCGCCGAAACCCAACAACATCAGGGGATACACTCACCACCAGAGGCTCCAGCGCCAGGGCGAAGATCGCCGAATAACAGGAAAAGGTCCTTTGTCTGGATGTCTGTCCCTCCACACATCCCACAAACCAATCTCCGAAATCAATCTGGCAAAGGGGATGGGCCTCCAGGGCCAGTGGAGTAAATTTGTCTAGATTTAAATGGGCCTTGCCAAACTTGCATAAAAACACAGGGCGACTAATCGTTGTGAATGCACCTATTTTAGTGTACCAACGTCCCGATAAAGTGACAATGGAAATTAATATGGACTAATAAATTGGACTTTTGGCAGTACAGGTAGTTAATGTAAAAGATTTATAAATATTTATTTATAAAAAAAATGCATAGATAGAAAATTGCATACACAATTTCTTTCAATCTTCTTTTATTGTTTTTTTTTAGCAAAGCAAGAGTATACAGAAACCTAGGAGGCATTCCTCTGGTTTAAATCAGTCAATACATAAGTAACAGTATTATCTTCATAACAATTCCTTTAGTAAAAATAAAAACAAAAAGTAAAGGGGAAGTGGATCTCTTTTGGGGGAAGAAAAGAGGCTCATAATATGTTACATTATCTCTCTTCCTATACTTGTTCCTTCCATGCTACCCCAAATCTACTTTGTTGGTCCACTCCCCTAATACCATTTTGCCCTCCTTCCCTTTTGCCACCTGTCCGACGGGAAATCCATATCCCGTCGGGCTTGGGGCAACTAATCTGTTCCTCCTGCCTTACCTCCCCTATAACCCCCCCCCCGACTAAACAAACAAGCCCCAAAAAAAAATAAAAAAAATAAAAATGATAGAGAAAATAAAAATAAAAAAATAAATAAAAAAAAGCTCATTATTCCTCCCCCCAACAGGTCCCCCCACGTCCACCCCTCCCTCAATCCGCATCCATCAAGGCCTTTCCCTCCTCCGAATATCTAAATATGTTCCACTCTGCCCATGTTTCTAAATATACCCTCCGTTTTTGCCTAGAGGTCCAAACCAAATCCTCCATTCTGTTCAGATTTTCAACTCTATTAAGCCACATCCTTATAGTTGGAGGGGATGTCTGCTTCCATGTCCCTGGTATGCATGCTCGGGCAGCATTTAAAAGGTGGCAGGTCATTGTTCTCTTATATCGTCTTGCTGACATCTCTGTATCTTGCAACAGATAAAAAGACCATTCGTCTGGTAGCTGCGTCCCACTAAATCTCTGTGTTATTTCCCGGACCCTACCCCAATAGTTTAGAATCTTAGGGCAGGCCCAGAAAATATGCATTAGGGTTCCTCCCCTCTTCCCACACCTCCAGCATCTATCTACCATGTCTGGATAGCACTTGTTCAATACCTCCGGTGTCCGGTACCACTGTGACAGGACTTTATAATTCATCTGTTGTGTCTTTACACACATAGATGTTTCAAAAATATTCTGAATTATTTTGTTCTTTTGTTCATCTGTAAAAGGTCTCCCCAGTTCACGCTCCCATTTATGGAAGAAGGGTATCTGAAACTCCTCTGTTGGGGTGTTCAGTAACTCTCTAATTCTCGATAAAGGGTGCCGTAGGGTCCCTCCCCCGCTGCAGTACCTCTCAAACCTTGTCAAAGTTCGCCCGTAACTAATTGGGGATTTCAAGGTGTTAAAATAATGTTGTAATTGTAAAGACCGCCAAAAATCGAGTTGATAGGGTAGCTCACCCGATATCATCTCCTGTCGAGTAGTCCAGGCCCCCTCCTTCAAGAAGTGAGAAGCCTGGAACCACCCCTGCTCTATTAATTTACTAAATGGTCCTTTCATCCAGCCTGGTTTAAACTGTGGGTTTCCCAGGATTGGGAAAAGTGGTGAATCATCCGTTGATAGTATCCCTCTAGCAAATAGCTTATGAGCCACCCGAAGGGTGGGACCTATCAACGGATGTTTCTTAACATCATTTGGGAGCCCCTGGTAACACCATGCTGCCCTCTGCAGTATACAGTCGCACTGATCTTGCTCCAACCCTGGCCATAGCTTGTCCCCTACGTGTCTGCTCCAATCAACAAGTCGACATAATAACGCCGCCTGGTAATATCTATAGATGTCTGGGGCCGCTATTCCTCCATCCCGTTTGGCTAATGACATTACCCGAGCCTTAATTCTTGGGCGTTTATTCGCCCAAATAAATCTATTAATAAGGGACTGTGTTTGCTTAAAAAAGGATTTCGGTATTGCGACCGGGAGTGTCTGAAAGAGGTACAGATACTTGGGCAGCACACTCATTTTGACGATACTGGATCGCCCAAACCACGAATGGAACCCCCTCTGCCATCCATCCAGGAGGACCCGTATTTTAGACAGTAAAGGTACATAATTAAGTTTAAAAACTTGTGTTAGGTCCGCCGGGATGGATGTGCCCAAATACGTGAGGGAGGTATCTGACCATCTAAATCTGTACTTTAATTTCAATAACTTTAAATCTCTCCCTGGGATCGCCACTCCCATTGCCTCCGATTTATCATAGTTAATCTTAAAATTTGACCACTCTCCATACTCACTCAGTTCTTGTATTAGATTGGGGAGGGATTCCATTGGGCTAGTTAAACTAAACATCATGTCATCTGCGTATGCTGAACATTTGTACTCTGTACCTCTCAAAGACACCCCTTTAACACCGTTATTCAACCGTATTTTACTCAGAAGGGGCTCCACTGTCAGAGCAAATAATAACGGCGAGAGAGGACATCCCTGCCTTGTCCCATTAGAGAGTTTAAAGGGTGACGACAAAACTCCATTTACTCTAACCTGCGCCTCTGGATGTGTGTAGCTACTTGCAATCCATTGCAACATCTTTCTACCGAACCCCATGTGTCTCAGCACTGCAAACATAAATTGCCAATTTATCCGGTCGAATGCTTTTTCTGCATCCGTCCCTACAAAGACACATGGGGTTCGGGAAGCGCTAACCAGATGGATCAGGTTCATAGTCTTAACCGTGTTATCTCGGGCCTCCCGCTTCTGCACAAATCCCACCTGGTCTTTATGGACAAGTCCTGGTACATTATGTTGGACCCTCCCTGCTAGGATCTTAGCAAAGAGCTTCAAATCTTCGTTCAACAAAGAGATCGGTCTGTAACTCCCCCTTTGGGAGGGATCCTTTCCTTCTTTAGGAATAACCACTATTACCGCTTTTAATGAGTCGGGGTGAAAAGTGCCTGATTCCCCTAAATCATTAAACATTTTTATCATATATGGGCCCAGCTCTGGTAAAAAGGCTCTATAATACTGGATGGTATATCCGTCCGGCCCGGGTGCTTTCCCCCCTTTCCCCTTCTTCACTGCCTCCTGTAGTTCCTCTAATGTAATGTTTTTCCATCTCTTGGCTCATTTCTGGCGTTAAACTCTGGATGCCCGAGGAGGTTATATAGTTATCCATTCCCACCCGGTCCTGTGAATTTGTTTGTAGGTTGTATAGGGAACTATAATATTCTCCAAAACTCCCTGCAATTTCTTTAGGTAACACCATTTTCTCTCCACCTGTCCCCTGAATCATTGGAATGTAGGTCTTAATCTGTTGTTCCTTTAGTAAATTTGCCAGTTGTTTTCCACTTTTATTCCCGAATTCGTAGTTCTGCCTTTTACCACTTTGTATGGCCCTTTTAGCTCTATATAAAAGTATTTCTGAAATCTGTCTACGAGCCGCCCGTAAGTCCCGTTCTAACTCTGGAGTGGGGTACTGTTTATGTCTTGTTTCCAGATCTACAATTTCTGTCATTAAGGTTGTTACCTTTAGTTCCCTTTCCCTCTTGATCCTTGCCCCATGCTTCATCAGGACCCCCCTTATTACCGCCTTGTGGGCCTCCCAAACCACTCCCAGATTACAATCCGAGGTCTCATTAGTCTCAAAATACCACTTTATTTCCCTCCGTATCTCCTCTAAAATATGCTCCACCTGCAGTAAACTCTCGTTCAATCTCCATGATCCAGGCCCCAGGGACCGGGAGTCTGCTAACGCGTACCTCAAAGAAATTGGGGCGTGATCTGTCCACGTAATCTCCCCTATTCCAACCTCTTTTACCGAGTGTAACTGGTTGTGTGGAATAAAATAGTAATCTATGCGTGAATAACTCTTATGTGGGATAGAGTAATAGGAGTAGTCTCGTTCCCCGGGGTGCATCAATCTCCATACGTCTATTAATCTCGCCTGTTGTAACATATGTTGAATTTGTTTCCTAGTACCCCCCGTGACTGAGGATCCACCAATTGATGTATCTACCTTTGGGTCTAATGGCATATTCAGGTCTCCTCCCATCAACAACTGACCTTCCCGAAAACCTGCCAGATCATCCAAGAACTTTTTCAAGAAACTATCTTGTTGTGTATTAGGGGAATAAAAGGTGGCCAGAGTAGTTACCATGCCTGCTATAGTCCCTTTCAACACTAAATACTTCCCCCCTGGGTCCACCAGTGATTCTGTAAATAACCACGGGGTGTTTTTTGAGATCAAAATAGAAACTCCTCCTCTTTTGGCCTCTGGGTTCGTCGCATGATACACCCATGGAAACGATCCACTTGCCAGATAGAACGGCCCTCCCGTTTTAAAATGGGTCTCTTGTATCAAAGCAATATTACTTCCCCTTTTTTTCAAGTCTTGTACCAAAATCTTCCTTTTTTCGGGTATATTTAAACCCTTGACATTTATTGATATCACTGCCAGGGAATCCATCTCCTAGTCAGTAAGGTACCCGTGGAAACGGATCAAGTCACAACCTGGGAGTCCGCGGGGGGAACGAGGGGGGCGAGGAAAAGAAAAAAGAAAAAGTAAAAAGAGAGATAAAACAAAAAACAAAAAAACCAAAAAAAAAAAACCACCCCTTCCCTACTCTATTTGATATCAACGAACGGCGAGGAGGAGATCATAAACCCCCCTCCCCTTCCTCCGGAGATATCTATAAGCCACTGCTTTTACACTCGCTATACCCTATGAGTGTTGACCTAGTAGGGGAACTTCACCCGCGCATTTCCCGGTGAGGGAACTCCCCTCACCCCCCCCCCCCCCCCCGCAGCTCCTTCCAACCACTGAAAAAAAACTAGTTGACTAAACTCCCCGAGGGATCAAAACTTGCTCCATAAAAAGAAGAGAGGGAAAAATAGATGGGAGCGGCCCTGGAGGAAGGAGAAAGGAAGAAAAAAAAAAAAAAAAAATCTTCCTTCCCTTCCCCTTAAAAAAAAAAAAAGAAAAAGAAAAAGGAGGGATGGCCCAACGGCCCCCCCCCCCGGCACCTAAAGTATTCACAAGTCAATCTTTGCCCTACAATGTCTCTCAAGTAACCCCCCCCCAACCCCCTCCCAAAAAAATTGTTATTAAATCCCCACCCCCCTCCCCCCCCTTGGCTCCTTCCATCCTGAGCCTTGCTACCCCCTCCCGCTCAAGCCCTGCGTTTTCTGTCAACTTCAACTGATACACTTTAAAATCTATCGTTGACAGGTATACAAAACCCCGCATTATCATACTTCCTACCCGACTAGATTGCTAGTATAATCAGTGGTCAATCGGGTTGATATTATGGAGGGGGGATCCAAGGTATGTTAAGTCTGTTTATACAATATATACAATATGTTTCCCCATTCTTCCCTTCCCTCCCTGGTCCCGCCCTCCTCCCTCCCTGGTCATCGTCCTGTACCCACCCCCCCCCACCCCCCCTAACAACTCCCCCCTTTAATGTAGCCCCAAAAATACTTGTGCTCTCCTTGTGCATTAATGACCAGTTTAACAAACTAAGCTGGAAATTTTAAAACGATAAAAAAAAAAAAAAAAAAAAGGGAGGGAACCCTATCCATCTCTAAACCCTCTCTCTCCCTCCCCCCTATGTATATTGTGTATTGTGCTAAATCCCTTATTCTGTCTTGTGTCTTCAATAATACCCATAATACCCAAGAAGAAGAAACCCCCCCCCCCCAAAAGAGGAACAAACCCAAAAAAGGAGAAAAAAAAAACCCCATAAAAAAACCTTAAATTAACCCCTTACCCCCCCCCCCCCCCCCTTAGACCAGGACCGTAACACTAGTCTCTAAAAAAAAAGAAAGAAGAAAGAAAGGAAGAGACCACCCGATACGTGGAAAAGCCCACTACCTGATATATTTATCCTAAGAATTTTTAGTAACGGGGGTAGCGTAGCATAACACTCTTTTGGCGTATCTATATACCCTCAAAAGGAGAAAGGCCATGGAGGGGCCCACTAACCCCATAACCAGAAATTCCAACCCCCCCGCCCCCCCTTCTGTGCACCCCCCTTACCCTCACCCCCCCTCCCCCCACATCAATCATACCCAGCAAACAAAAAAAACCCTATAAAGAACCCCCCCCCACCCCCCCAAAAATCAGACGTATATATACCAATCTCATGCTAGGCAACATATGTATAAACATAGCCAGGTTACACAAATTCTCCAGTCCCTTCCTTCAGGCTCTAAACCATACTCATATTTGTCCCTGTTTATCCTTTAGCCGCTATCCTTCAGCCGCTGTTAGTCCGCTATTATTCCCCCATCCGCTCCCCCCCCCCCCCCCAAAAAAAAGTCTCCAAAAACGAAAAAGAGCATCCCCAGAAGCAAACTCTTCCTAAAAAAAAAAAAAAAATCAGAGTCTAATTCCTTTTAAAGTCCGTTGTTCTAGGGTTCAACTGTACCCAGTCAGGTACCTCAAATGGTTCAGTTTCCAGAAACGCAAATAAGCCTGTAAGGTCATCTCTTGAACGCAACCAGAATGAAGACTGTCCCTTCTTGATGAGGACTGATATGGGGAATCGCCATCTGTACGACCCCCCCCCCCCCCAGGCCTTTACCCGGTCAAGTACTGGGCGGAGTAGCCCTCTTCGGTGGAGAGTAGCATTGGATAAGTCTGGCAAAATTTTCACCGTTGCCCCGTGAAAGTCAATGGTCCCCACCTCCCATGCCCTCCGTAAAATTGCCTCCCTTTGTGAAAAATAATGTAATCGACATATAATATCCCTAGGGCGGTTAGTGTCTCTTGATTTGGGACCCAGGGCTCTATGCATTCTATCCATCACATAATTCACCGGGGCCGGCTCCTTCATCAAACCCTGCAAAATATGATTAACAATGTCCTGCACAACCTCCTGAATTCGTATATTGTTACGGCGGTTCCTGTCCTGGAGTTCCTCCAACTGTAATTGTAAGGAGACCGAAATGCCCCTCTGCATACTCCTCTCCCTCTCCAGTAGTCCCACCCGCTCTTCCAGTGCCTTCAACCCACTCTCCCCTGCTGATGTGCGGGTCTCTAAGCTCTGTATTTCATTCCGAACACCCTCAAAGTCCTTAGCGTGTGCCTCTTCTACTTTTGAGATCAGCTCTGTAATATCGGCCCTAGTGGGGAGAGCCTGAATCAAAGTTTTCAAAATATCCATTTCATTTTTTAGCACTCCAGCTTCCCGGCCTGGGGGGAGTGCTGTAGCTCCTACCAGAGGTGCAGACAAACAGGGGCTTTGTGGTGCGGGTTGTAACGCGGACTGTAACGCCTCCACATCAGTTCTAACAATCATCCCTTGTTGGGGTAACAACACACTGGAGCCACCGCTCACCTGCATCTTTCCGTCCGACAGTCCGCGCTTACCTTCAGAGAGGCGACCCCCTCCCTGTTTTGCGGAGAAATACTTCTGGATCTCCTGCTGCTCCGCGGGTCTAGGTGTGTAAATTGGCGTTTGTGCTGCTGATGCTGCTGCTGCGTTGCGGGATGTCCGGCTCTCCCTCAGTCTGCCCGGGTGCATCCCTCACCCTCTCTCACTACCGCAATCAGGGCTCACACTGGCACCGGCACCCCAATCACTGTGAGTGGCGCTTTAAATGTCCTGGGCGCACCTTCACTCTCTGCTGGCTCTGCTGGCTCTACTAGCATTCACCCAGGCCACGTCGGGGGTCCCGCAGGTCCTGGTAGCGAGGAAGCATCGTAGCATTGGAGCATCGGAGAAGGACTCTTTTCTGTGACTGCTTGTTACTGCCTATTATACACTACTTAACTGTAAGTGCAACTTTTAATAAATATCGATTGTAATCTTAAACGGTATACACTATGAGAATCCCTTTCTCTTTCATTATCCACGGTTCCGTTCGGATCCTATGCTGAGCCCTCTGATCATCCAGGTGGATGGGTTGTGGGATACCTCAATTCCCATAGGCTTTATGAGACTGGTGAGATACAGTCTTTAATTGCGGTAAGGAGGCATTTTATAAGCACGGGTGCAGTGTGGAATTTCATCTTTCATCACCCTATCTTCACCGTCTTGGAAATCTTTATGGATCTTTTTTATATGGACTTTCCGTGTCATCTTTTCTTTTTTTAGTTTTTTTTCACATTTTCACTTGTGGGACAATTAAGAGAAAATTAAGTGCAATCATTCATTAATTTCTGGACTATTTGCAGCGTGGTGATTTTCTCTTATTTATTCCTTAAATTGTTTATTCTTTGGAATGATCATTTTTATTATTGATTTTTTCTACTAACATCACCAATTACTCACTTATATTGCTGATTCGTCACTTATTAGCGCTGCATCCCCTTCTTTTTGTTTTTATGTTTGTAAAATTGTGGTACACAATTTAATGCTAGCTGCTCTTCATTAATTTAACTATTAATTTTTATTGTTACACCTTTTAAATCACTCAATTAATTCAGCGCAGCGCCAACCTTAGGGTTTTTTGTTTAGTTCACTAGCTGACCTGATCCCCCGAACCGCCAGTTGGGCGTGCTCTCCTCTCTCCCCACACACGTCTCCCTCCACGTGCACGTCGGAGCTCCGGGCAGGTTGCCGATTCACAGCTCCTCGCTCCAACACCACTCCCAGGACGCGTCACCGCTGCTACGAGGGTCTCCGGCTATGCTTCCCCAGCCGACTTGGTACACACAACGGGGGGGGGGGATCAAGAAGCACGCTCGTGGAGTCAGGTCATCTCCACCACATCAGATGTTTCTCCTGGAGCTGCGGAAGGGAACGGGAGCTCACCACCTCACTCCCTCACTCAGCCATGCGCAGGCCACACCCCAACACCTGCATACACAATTTCATAAGACAATGTCAGCATATGATTTCAGTCCATCTAGCAACAAAGTAAGAAAAAGGTTTATACTTATGCAGATACATTCATAACATAGGAACGCATAGCATCAAGAAGGTATGTAAAAAACTCTTAGGGCCGGATTCAGGTAGATCGGCGCATTTTTAGGCAGGCGTAGCGCATTTCATATGTGCTACGCCGACGTAAAGCAGAGAGGCAAGCACCCAATTCACAATGCAAATGCTCCCAACGTTGCGCCGGCGTAATGTAAAATCGTCGGCGTAAGCCCGCCTAATTCAAAGTAGGTGGAAGGTGAGCGTGATCCATTTAAATGAACCGTGACCCCATGCAAATGATGGGCCGAACGAACGGTGCATGCGCCGTCCCGTGGACGCTTCCCAGTGCGCATGCTCAGAATCACGTTGGAACGAACACCTAAGATACGTTGAATCACTGAACGTAACCTACGCCCAGCCCTATTCACATAGTACAAAGGTAAACGACAAAAAATACGACGGCTGTTCCGTCGTCCATACCTTTGCATGGAATGCGCCTCCAATATGTGTATCAATCATCCCTACTACATATCTTTTGGTCCTGCCCAAGATTACAGAGCTTCTGGGATGATGTACGCAACATAACGCAAAGGTTTACGGACTATACAATTTCCTCAGACGCATCTTTCTTCCTACTACACCTATCCAAGATCTCAGTCAAAACATATAAAAAATCACTACTACGACACATACTAAACGCAGCTAAGACATGCATACCCCTCTACTGGAAACAGCAGTGCCCTCCAACAATTGGTTGCTGGCTGAGAAAGGTAGAGGAAATGAAAAAAATGGAAGACCTGATTCTCACGGCGCAACACAACCATGAGAAATATACACAGACCTGGAGCCTGTGGAATATTTTTATCTACTCCGATGAGGGGATCACCCTCTTGGGGACATAGAACTTAAGTGTCCCCCGGTGTGGCAACACCCCTTTACGCTCTCGCTCTGTCGTAGTCCTCCTTTTCTCTCTTTTCCCCCTTTCCCTGACTTACTCCCCACTCTTTTATAGTTTGGTCATCCCCAAGCTAGTGTTATTAAAGAAAAAGATTTGGGAAGGATCCTGTATGTCCACACGTAACATATTGTACTTGAATATCCTACACATGCATTGATGATGTTGACGCAACAGGTTCAATGTTTGCAATTCCCATGTATCTCGTGTGTGGTGACACCTGTACTTGTATTGTAATGTTGGGATTTTCTCCCCTTGGTGCGTACTTAATAAAACTTATATTTGAAAAAAAGTGGATCAATCAAATCTCCAAAAATACGTTAATCCAACCACTAATAATGGGGTAGGGAGTGTACAATGCTTTTTACCTAACCAGCTTCCTGGGCATGTGGTAGGTGCTCGTTGTGTGTAGAAGTCAAAAGATTTGGCTGTGACACAGACTGTTGGTAAACAGTGAAAATGGATAGGCGTAAGGACCCCGACCGAAATCCCTCTGACAAACTCTAGGCTTGAATAGGCTCCAAATGGCAGGTTGCCAAATGGCCAAGCATTGGAGAGGAGGTAACCACCTCAGCGCCGACAGAAAGAAAGGTAGTTCTATCAGCAGGTATAAGGATATCTGATCCGTCGCAACATAGTCAGCCAGGGGGAAAGACCAGAGAGCGGAAGGGGGTTATGCACAGGCGCCGCAAACCTGTGTGTAGCTAGAATTTGTCTGGAGTCCAATCACAGAGAATATTAAAGTCCCCTAGGACCCACAGGGGTAAATTGGAGTGTGGGCCTATAAACTAAGCTAGACATTTTAAGCTATCAGGAGAGAAGGATGGAGGGACATTCGCAACAATACACTGCATCTCAGCCAGTTTGCCCATTTATCATTTTCCTTCCACTTCACAATTGTGTGCCAATTTGTGTTGGTCTATCACATAAAATCCCAATAAAATACATTTACCTTTTTGGCTGCAAGATCTCAAAATGTGGAAAATTTCAAGGCGTATGAATTCATTTTCAAGTCACTGTAAATGCTACATACATACCGAGGCATGTGTTTTACCTCCTTTATCTTTACTCTGTTTAATCTCCCTAAAGGCATTTTACCTTCCTTTAAAGTGTTATTAAACCCTTCATCATACAAAAATACAGTTAACAGTATTGTTATCATTACAGGTATTGCCAATCAGTTTTAGTCTGTAAAACATTGCTGTAAGCTTAGAAGACTGAGCTAATATTAGTGCTTACTTTTCTGGGTTCAATTCCACTTACCACCTCTGATATTAGGTCATGTTTTTAATGCTAAATAAGGTGTAATAAGCAATCGGATAAACTCAAGTAGTATAATAATTAATGATCAGTTTATATAATAATGTTCGGTGTCTGTTTTCTGGCTAGAACACGACTTACAGTAGCCATTATAAGCAGCTACTGAAAGAAATATTTCTCCTAAACTGTTATGTACGTGACTTTTAGCTCATACAATGCAATGAGATTAGTAACCCAAATCTGTTGACATTCAAAAGCCATCAACTGAAGAAAATACCACATAGGTCCTTAAAGATACTAATGTCTTTCATTTTTGCTAGCATGTGGCATGTGATATTGCTATTCAAGGTATTATTTGTCATATCCTCTGCACACTATAATAAGGTTACGTGCACCCAAGCCTGGTATGTTCAACCAAATTCCAGTAGGTTAAAACTCTCCAGGACCCAGTCTGAAAGATGCCCATTCTCTTAGGGCCAGTTTACACCACATGCAGTTCATTATTTATTTCTGCACCAAAAACGCATGCGTTGATTAATAGGTTATATGGTTTTCAATGGCATAGTTCACATTGTGGTCAGTTCCAATGTGTTCCAGTTCCAGAAAAAAAAGTGGAACATGCTGCATTTTTTCTGCACTGGACTGTACATGTATAATGCATCAAAAATACACTGAAACGCACAAAAAAACGCACTGGGATACACACGCCCTTATTTAAGGTTAAGGGGGGAAAAATGCACTTGAACACATCAAAAACATGCTAAAAATGCGCATTCAGAAAAGCATCTGGAATGCATCCGGACTGCGTTTCTATAGTGTGAACTGCCCATTATTCCCAGAACTCAAACTGCCACCACACCCCTTGTTAAGACTGGCTATGACATAGCTTCCGATCTTTATGCAAGATGGCAATTTAACATGGCCTATAATGAATTACTGTTTATTCCTTTTAAGATTTCAACAGGGTCTGTCAGTGCCTCTTCTCTTTGTAAATCTGTGAGGGACTGTAAGGGTTCTGAAGAGCATTAACTAGACAGTGAACAAGAATGTACAACACCCCTCTTTAGCCTAGAGCTATCCTTTTTTGTTTTTAGACCCTACCCAATTTACTTTAATTAGCCACACCCTAGCTTAGTATGAAGGTCATTGCTTAGGAGGAAAAGGAAGCCAACATTTAAGTGTTCATTTTCATTAGAAAAATAACAAATGAAGCCTGCCTTTTATGGGCTGGGCTGACACTCTGCTTCATTTGCAACAAATATGCTGCATTAGTAACAAATTTACCTGTATCTAACCGCTAGCTAATTTTCCCCTGGACGCGTACTATATGGTATGATTTAAGACTTTCATAGCAAAGGTATTATTGCTTTACTACTCTATGTATAAAAAGATGAGCAAAAATTATGCATTTCCTCTCTCTGCATAAGTACACTCCTGTCAAATACGGTGGATCTATACTCTACCTTTGTTCTTGAATCCTATCAACTCTTTTTCTCCTATGAGCAGGAGAACTGATTGTCTGACTCCTCCAGAATAATAGACCTCCATGCCTTCTGGGTGGAGACCATATGGCCCAGGGCTCGACAAATCCCGGGCGCCAGGTCGCCATGGCGACTAGAAATAGGGTCCTGGCGACTTGAATTGAGCTGGGGCCATCTGGTGGTGAGCCGTTGGTATTACAAGTTATTACCACCAGATGTGAGCTGGCGCCATCTGGTGGTGGCCGTTGGTATTACAAGTTAAGCATTACAAGTTAAACAGCAATTCTAATGTTGTTTTTCACTATTTTCACTGCCATCTTCTTCCCTCTAATTGGAACCCCCAAACATTATATATATTTTTTATCCTAACACCCTAGAGAATAAAATGGCGATCGTTGCAATACTTTCTGTCACTCCGTATTTGCGCAGCGGTCTTACAAGCGCACTTTTTTTGTGAAAAAAATTACACTTTTTTTCATTGAAAAATAAGACAACAGTAAAGTTATTCCCATTTTTTTTTTATATTATGAAAGATAATGTTACACCGAGTAAATTCATACCCAACATGTCACGCTTCAAAATTGCGTCCGCTCGTGGAATACCGACAAACTTTTACCCTTTAAAATCTTCATAGGCGACGTTTAAAAAAAATCTACAGGTTGCATGTTTTGAGTTACAGAGGAGGTCTAGGGCTAGAATTATTGCTCTCGCTCTACCAATCGCAGCGATACCTCACTTGTGTGATTTAAACACCGTTTACATATGCGGGCGCTGCTCACGTATGGGTTCGCTTCTGCGCGCAAGCTCGTCGGGACGGGGCGCGTTTTCTGGCTCCTAACTTTTTTACCTGGCTCCTAGATTCCAAGCAAATTTGTCAACCCCTGATATGGCCAATGCTGCAGAATTGGTCACATGGCCAATACTGCATAATGGTTGTGGAATTCTCCTTTACATGTTTACAATTACAAAGCAGGGCTGGACTGAGACCAAAATTTGGCCCTGGACCTCATCCAGACCGGCCCACTTTAAGTTTGCAAACAAGCACAAAAACAGTATATAAACTATGCGCAATTGTGCAAAAAAACATAAGTAGCATAACATAAGGAGTCTTCACTCACCTCTTTTTAACTTATTCTCCTCTGTATTTTTCTCATCCTTCTCACATCACTGCATGACGTGGAGGGTGAGCTGCGCAGCCATTACTCTGACAGGCTGTCACTGAAACCAGCCCACTGCCCCATCGGCCCACCGGGTAACTCCCTGTAGTCCCCATGGCCAGTACATGCCTGTTACAAAGTAGACTTTTAACATTGCAATATTATGTGAATAGTAAAAGTCAATTTTAAAGCAGAAATAAAGTCCCACTGTGAAAAGAAAATTGCAAGGAGGACATGTAAAGCCTCTTTCTAAAAAACCTTGCCCCATATTCCTAGTTTTTCTGGGATTAGTGCATGACACATGCGCTGGCATACAGAGATTAGAGCCTGCTGGCAGTAGTCACGTAGCTCCTGTTCACATGTTCACAAAGAGGAGACTCAAGGGTCTTGATAGAAGCATCGGGGCACGATGGTGGCAGACAGAGTGCCAATTGGAGATTGGACATTTTCACTGCTTCAGAAGGGCACTGTGTGAGGTAAATGTGACTTTATTCACATTCAGAATACTTCATTAATCCCAATGGGAAATTCTTGCGATACAGCTACATTCAACAATACAAGGTCACAATAATGAGCACAATGACACAATAAAATTACCAAAAACAGCAATTAGTACAAATAAAACAAATTAAAACTACACTACAATAAAACATCCATACTATTAAAATAACAATTAGAATAAATAACAGATTAAAAACAGAAACTCAAACTACCAAAATGCAAATAATACACCACATTCTCTAATATTACCTCAAATAATAATTAAAGTGATTGTAAAGTCTCGTTTTTTTTTTTTTAATAACAAACATGTTACACTTACCTCCTCTGTGCAGGGGTTTTTCACAAAGCAGCCTGGATCCTCATCTTCTTGGGTCCCTCTTCGCTGCTCTTGATCCCCCCTCCTGTCAAGTGCCCCCACAGCAAGCAGCTTGCTATGGGGGCAACCGAGCCGAGCTGCAGCTCTATGTGTTCATTCAGACACGGAGCTGCCGTTCGGCCCTGCCCCCCCTCTCTCCTTATTGGCTAACTGACTTTGACAGCAGCGAGAGCCAATGGCGCTGCGGCTGTTTCTCAGCCAATCAGGAGGGAGAGTCCCGGGCGCCCAAGGGACTCGTGGGCATCTCTGGACAGAGATGGGGCTCAGGTAATTCATAGGAGGGCTGCCACACATACAGAAGGTTTTCTATCCTAATGCATATGTAGCGCTTGGTTGCTACTAGTAACTAACTAGTAACTAACACCCACCATATCACCCTGCTGCTAGACCTTCATCTATCCCCTCAGAGACAAAACAGTCATTTGCGTTGTTTTGTCTTTGTTTATTGGGGGTATAACTTGGTTGGGGAAAGGTGGATATGGGGTGCCCATAGAACGTGTTGCTTTGCCATCATATTTTGTGAACATTAGTAACTTGGTTTAGCATTGAAGAACTGATGTACTTCTAACATATACAGTCTCTTCCCCTGCATAACACCATGCATACTATTGATCCTCCTCCTCTGGCTCTTCCTAAAGAGCACCTCAGTGTTCTTGCTCCAGTCCACCTTATTATCTATGTGCACCCCATATACTTGTACCTCTCTACTACATCTACTACATCCACCTCCACTCCTCGGATGGAGACAGGGGTCACTGGTGCGTTCCTCTTTCTCAAATCTACAACCACCTCTTTTGTTTTTAGATGCAGATGATTATCCTCACACCATGTGACACAGTCCTATAGTTAGTCTCTTTCTCATCTGCTATACATCCTACTACTGCAGAGTCATTAGAAAACTTCTGAATATGGCAAGACTCTGGAACTGAAATCTGTGGTATAGACAGTAAAAAGAAAGGGAAAGGCACATTATGGCCCTCCACCAGCCTGCAGAATGTAGTTGAGCTCTAAAATATTTAATATGACTCGGGGGATCATCCTTCCAGCTGAGTGTCACTAATTTTCCATTGTGGTGGTCATATTTTTCAGTAGTCAAGCCCATAGCTTAATGTCTACCTTTATTAAAGGCCAAAACCTTTTTTAGCTTTGAAAAGAGCAGAGAATGGTTAAAACCAGTGTCAGATTTTTGTTCATTTCTCTGTCTTTTTGGGGAGAATTTCCCCACGCCATTTAAAAATTGTGGAGTGGAGTTGAGATTTAAATCCAATGCTTAAAGCATTTGTCCCCCCCCCCCCCCAAAAAAAGGACCCTGCTCCTTTAAAGCATGTTATATGACACAGTGCTTAAAAAACCTGTCTGATTCTGCCAGTTTCTCCCCACCTCTTTGCAAACTGACCACGGTGTATCAGAGCTGCTGAGCCCTGACAACGTGGTCAGTTTATGCTCCTGTGTCCTCCTCCCCCTTCCCTCTCTGTCTGTGTGTGAGCTGCCCCTTCCCCTCCTGCTAGTCTCATAACAATAACCAGTATACACCATCAGCACTGCCTCCCATTGCAGTTTCCCGCTCTGTGAAAGATTTATAAATGCTGTAAATACCTAATTTCACAGCCAAGATATTGATCACATGACCAGCCATCTCTCTCCTCCTCACCTCCAGACTGACCTTAGCAGGGGAATCTCAGCCCCGCCCGCTGCATCTCTCAGAGGAGGAAAGGAGAAAGCTGCCTGGTCATGTGATCACAATTTCCGCCATGAAAGTAGGTATTTGCAGCATTTTTTTTTTTTTTTTTTTTATAAATCGTTCACAGAGGGGGACACACTAATAGGAGGCAGTGCTGATGGTGAATACAGGTTAGAGTGCCTTAACAACCACTTTAAACACTGTGAAAATAACTAAACTGATGTGCCTTATAAGCCTAGGCAAACCCAAACAAAGAACTTCTACCATTTGCTCCTTTTAAAATGTAAATAAAGTAAAAACTAAACAAAAATGACATATACACAGTACTTAAAGTTCCAATTCTCAATTGTTTCATTATATTTTTTTAGGCCTGCACAGGGGCTGTTGAAAACAAGCAACATGTTTTCTGCCACAATTGGCACGTATGTACTGTATGTTTGTTTATGTGTATATGGCATTTAAGTGTAAATACGCCGCGTAACTTCAAGGAAGCGCCGGCGTATCTTTTTTCTGTATTCAGAAAACAAGATACGCCGGAATTTTGCTAAGATCCGACTGGCGTAAGCCTCTTATGCCGTCGTATCTTAGTTGCATATTTACTCTGGCCGCTAGGTGGCGCTTACATAGATTTACGCAAGGAATATGCAAATTAGGTAGATACGCTGAATTCACAAATGTACGTACGCCCGGCGCATTTTTTTACGTCGTTTACGTAAGGCTTTTTCCGGAGTAAAGTTACCCCTCATAAAGCAGGGGTAAGTCATGTTAGGTATGGACGTCGGAAACGTACGAACAGCGTCGTATTTTACGTCGTTTGCGTAAGTCGTCCGTGAATGGGGCTGTACGTAAGTTACATTCACGTCGAAAGCATTGACTATTTGCGGCGTAATTGGAAGCATGCGCACTGGGATACGTTCACGGACAGCGCATGCGCCGTTCGTCAAAAACGTCAATTACGTGGGGTCACAAGTAATTTAAAAAAAACACGCCCACATCATTTATAATAAAAGTAAACTTGCGCCAAGTAGGAAACCAGATATCAGGCTGGTAAAAAGCAATGATAATAGATAATATGAATAAAAGCACATTCAGTCCAATAAAAAGTTCGTAGCAGCATCACCATGTGTCAGCAAAACTTCAGTGTGAACACACCACCACCAAACTGAAAGTCGCTTACCAGAACCACCCAAACATTAGGCATGTAGACAGATTCTATTCAATGGGCTCCACATCAGATTAGCATCAGATTGGGGAGGGATCCAGGGAGCAGATCTCAAATTGCACCACATCGATGATTGAACATATCCTCGGTATATAAATAAAAACGGACAATAGCGTGATACCGTACGAAATATTTAATAAAAATGCTTAAAGGGGAGTTCCACCCACAATTTCACTTTTTAAATATAAATACCCCTGTAATACACAAGCTTAATGTATTCTAGTAAAGTTAGTCTGTAAACTAAGGTCCGTTTTGTTAGGTTGTTAGAGCATTTAGTTTGTTTATAATCTAGAAATAGACCGTGGCCATCTTAAGTGTGGACATCATGAAGCCTGTATGACTTCCTGGATTTCAGCTTTGCATATCTCGCACATGCTCAGTGCACAAGCAATGTAATAGGTTTCAGTCAGGTTTGCAAGGACTACTGGGAAACATGATGCCTATCCCAGAAACCCTTGCAAATAGCCTAGGCAAATAAGGAGGAGGAAGTAATGAAGGACTACAAAATAAAGGTATTTACAAGCAACAAATTAAATAAAAATTGTCCATTCTGAACACTATGAGATTAGAGTATGCAGCACAGACAAACATAAAAAAATGGGTGGAACTCCACTTTAAGACATGTACTTACAAACATCTCATGATTAAAAGCGTGTATGTATGCCGGCCGGCAATAGGAGCCCTTCCTCCTTCAGATGGAACGCGGTGACGTCAGTGTGCGCCTTCCCAGACGACGTTTCATCATTAACAGACGTTCTCAATGGGGATATCATCCACCTTACGCCCGCCCATATACGCTACGCCGCCGTAACTTCGGGCGTAAGATCTTTTAGAATACACTACTCGCCTGACTGAGTTACGGCGGCGTATCGCATATGAGATGCGCTACGCCCGCAGAAAGATACGCTAGTCTTTCTGAATCTGGCCCTGTGTTTTTAAGCTCCATGATCATGAGGCCTTAACATTCTGTGTATATTTAGTTCCCATAAATATCTTAGAATCGTTCCAGAGACCCGCATCGGCATTCATTTCTTTTATGCCTGTGTCTACAATTAATTCTGCTCTCTCAAATTCTATCTTTGTAGCCACTGATGCAGATGCACTAAGAGCAGAGCATGTAAGTGATGCTACGCATGAGTGAAAGAGCACCTTCCTGGCATCCCTTTATATGACTATGTTCCTCCCTGGTGGGCAATAAATGGTGCAGAATTTAGCTGTGTTGTGCTTATCAGGTCCATGATTACTGTTCCAGAAGCAGGTCTGATAGAATGTAATCAAGCAACTAATGAGCAGAGGGAATAGCTACATTCTACAGCATTCGGTAACCAGCTCCCTCCTTGGAACTTGCATCTCTAAAGGGTGTCCAGGGATGGGTTTTTTCACTTCTGCAATCAACCCCACAAGCACTTCCAACCTCCCCTGCTGGCTGTTATAAAAGGCAGAAAATAATAAAAAACAGCAGCTGCAGATGCAGGGATCGACTGAAGATGTGCACTGTGACGAGACCCCTTGCTCGCCCAGGTCCTGCTCTCCCGACACTCCTCTGCTACCAGTGAGTCAGCTTGCAGATTGCAGCGTCTGATGGTCCAGTCATCCAAGGTTCCGGGGTCCGAACTACAGCTATGTGCCGTTCAGACCCATTAAGAACAAACACCAGGCAGGCTGTATGTAAGTTCAAACAGGACTCTTTATTTTCAAGTACACAGCACACTTTTATACAGAATTTGGCACATCCCACCCCCAACAACCGCTTTCCCATTGGTCAATTGTAAAGTATATGCAGTCTTCACTCAGGTCCTCCTTGACCATGCAAATGAGGACTTGAAATATTCAACAGGGATTGGTCCCATAGCTTGGATAGAAAGACTTGTGTATTGAGACAGAAGCCCCAGGGGGTAATCAATGTACACAATAACCCGGTCTACTTAATTACTACCTCTGAGAGGTTGCATTCCTTTAGATCGGGGATATGCAATTAGACAATAGAATGCTAATTCAATACAGCTGACAGGAGACTTCTGACCTTTAGAACAATACAAAGTCCCTTAGCGTAAACACATACATCTTCAAACACACATAATAGATTCAATTAACCTTCAATGCACAATTCTAAAATAGTTAATATGCAAATACAGTGATACCTATTATAAATAAGGTGCCAAATGTGATATTAAACAGCGCTCAAAAAAATAGGTGAAAATGTAAATCAACAAATATAATATTGGTACAGTGACATAGTGAAAAATAAATAAATAATCCACCCTCTAAGTGAGTCAATATATAAGTGTCCAAAAATCCGTGCAAAAATCGCATCAAAAAATACCAGGTTGGCAAATAAAGTCCATGAACTGTCTAAGTGAACAAAAAAATATATATAAATAGTTCATAAATGGAGAGCAAAGGAAAAGAAAAAATCCTTCCCGATCTTCAATAAGTGCTTTCACCACACCACAGTGACTGCGTGCTTCCACCACCCATCAGAAATGCAAACTCACCGCAACAAATGGCCTGACACTTTTGTGTTTAGGCACACAGGCTTGTTAACTGACCCCCTCAGTTTAGTTGATAGAACTCCTTCTTTTCATATAGAGTGGAGCATTCAGTTAAACAGATGGAGATCCGAAGCAAAAAGAAAACTCCAAGATAACAGCCATATGCAAATAAGAAAAAGAGAGCACAATAGTGTGATACTGTAACACAACTTTTAATAACACACTACAAATCTCCCAAAGAATGCACTCACAAAGGTAACTCTTGTTACAAGCAGTGTATAAATCCAAAAACTGACACGGTGTAAAACAAAAAATAAAGATATCCTCCAGGTGAACTAGTGGTCACAGCGGACCAACGAATAGCCCAAGTGTTACTCACAGCCCTTGTGCAGGTGTACTGGAGCCGCTGCTTAGGTAATTGAGCTGGTGGCAGATTAGACCATTCCACGTTCAAGCTTAGAAAGTTAAGGTGTGCGGTTGTGACTTCAGTAATCACTCCCCGACATGTTTCATCGAAATGATTTCTTCATGGGGTTACTTACCAGCTGTCTAGTGCCGCTTTATATAGTTGCCAGGGTCCTCCCTCCCCCCTTGTGTTGATGCGTGCCTACTGATGTTAACAAACTGCAGCTGAGTGGACTTACGTTCCTCCCAGCCATGCTAACATGCAGCTGATCCGCTCATCCAATCAGAGCAGCATCATCGTCATGACGCTGCAGCTGGCATTCTTCCAACGTGGTGGAGGCCCTCAGTGGCGACATCGGTGTATTACACCACATCCCACTGCCTAGTATCGAATGTAATGTCTAACCCCGATGGTTAAACTGGGGTATGACACTCAACCTGCCTGCAGTGTATTCCATAATGGAGGGATGAAAACCAAATATTGCTGACTGTCAGCTTTTCGGATGTCCCTATGACCACAAGTTACCTCTAGGTCTATGCATACAGAGTATAGCAGTATAAATTCAGAAACACAGAGTACATTGGCTCTCATTATTTAAGCACAAGAGCCAGCCAATTAATGGTGTGTATAGTTATGAATGACATGTATACATATATAAAATATATATTATATAGCACTCTAAAATCTACAAACACATCTCTAGACAATAAGTGTATATACAAAATATAAATGATATTTTAAAAATTGTATATAAAAGAGTTGCAGATATTGTTATCCATATTAAAAATGCATAAAAATATTAGTTAAAAGATATTAATAGGAATAAACAATATATATAAAATAATACATATATTTTTAAAAATGTTAAAATTATTTAAAAACATTATATTAAAATGAATACTGGAAAAAGATAATAAACTGGGCCATGAGCTGTAAATGACATGTGTATAAATATACGTTAGTAAAACAAATGCTCTGGTTTAGACGTAAGTGGGTGTACTACATCATCCCCATATGCATGCACTCATCAAAACTCTGATCATGACGGGTAGCCCAGTTGTTTGGCCCCCTTATATAAACATAGCTCATGATCATCCTATATATGTAAAAACGCAAACGTCTCAAATCTATTGCTCATAATTTAGGCATTGCTAATGAAGCAATTCACATCCAGTTCTATGTTTAGTCCCCTCGGAAAATGGCTTTTTAACAGGAAGATCCATTGAGTTTCGCGCTGCGACAGGTCTCTCACCCTATTTGAGCCTCTCCACGAAGGGTACACACAGTCAATACCGCAGAACTGAGCTAACGAGGGGTCTTGGTTATGTTTTTCTTTAAAGTGGACTGACACACTATGATACTCGAAGCCTTTCTTAATATTCGCAAGGTGTTCAGCCACTCGAATCCGCAATAACCGCTTGGTTCTCCCTACATAGAGTAGCCCACAGGGGCACCAGATCAGGTATACTACGTAAGAAGAGTTACACGTAATAAATTCTTTAATAGAAAAACTCTTCCCATCACTACTCATGACCTGTTGTTTACCCCTGTTACTTGTTCGTACAGTTCTACAGCAGATGCATTTCCTACAGGAGAAAAATCCTTTAAGATCTATTCTAAGGGCCTGTTGGTCTGGGGGATCTAAAATCTTACGAACTACCATCAGATCCTACTGAACCTTTTAAGGTACAACTTGATGCGTTGGTAGATTGGGGATATCACATTGGAGCTTTAAGTCTTAAAGAGAAAAAATACTTAGCTCCTTCAGCGTGCAGGATACCGGTGATCTATACTTTGCCGAAGATCCATAAGAATGAAACCATTCCACCTGCTCGTCCAATAGTCAACGGGATTGGATCAGTTACAGCCAGACTGGGAGAATATCTCGATAGGTTTCTTCAATTGAGTGTGCGGACCACCAAGGCATATCTGAAAGATACCACTGACCTGCTACAGTCCCTGGACAAAGTGAGCATCAAGCCTGATATAGACATTTTTTTGGTGACAGCCGACGTGGCGTCACTTTATACTATCATTCAGCATGATGATGCCGCACTGGCATTGAACTGGGCTCTTAGCAGGAGGGATGATTTATCGCACATTCAGAAGAGATTTATGGGACATGTATTAGAATTCTGCATGTCCCATAACTACTTCTGGTTCGATGGCTCTTTCTTTTCCCAGCAGGTTGGCGTGGCTATGGGGGCTAAGTTTGCCCCCAGCCTCGCCAACCTGTTTATGGCTGAGTGGGAGGACAGGCATGTTTTTCATAACCGGAGACCCCAAATATTATTTTATCGGAGGTTTATAGACGATATTTTATTTATATGGGAAGGATCACAACAAGAAGCACTCCAGTTCCTGGGAGAACTCAATAATAATTCCAATAATATTAAACTGGAATACACGATCAGTGGAAATACTGTCAATTTCTTGGATGTGACTATTCAAAGAGAAGGAAATAAATTAAAGACTAAAGTGTATTTTAAAACCACTGATCGGAACAGTTACCTGTCCATTAATAGTGGACACCATCCAGCGTGGATTAAAAATATCCCTAAGGGGCAATTTTTAAGAGTTCGACGCAACTGCTCAGATGTCACTGACTATCTCTCACAAGCACAAATACTCAAGAATAAATTTGTTCAAAAGGGATATGATGAGCCAGCTTTGAATACTATGATTGAAGACATTGCTGTTATCCCTAGAGATAAATGCTTGGAGAAGAAGGCAGAAGAGCCAAACAATAATCAACACCAATGCGGATTCCTGTCTGGGTTTCATGCCCAATATAGGGAGGTAGAGGCCATTTTTAAAAATCACTGGCACATCTTGGGTAAGGACAGACACCTTGCCGAAATTCTTCCGAGTCAACCACGATTCATCTACAGGAGGGCTCCTAATTTCGGTGATAAGGTGGTTCGTAAGATTTTAGATCCCCCAGACCAACAGGCCCTTAGAATAGATCTTAAAGGATTTTTCTCCTGTAGGAAATGCATCTGCTGTAGAACTGTACGAACAAGTAACAGGGGTAAACAACAGGTCATGAGTAGTGATGGGAAGAGTTTTTCTATTAAAGAATTTATTACGTGTAACTCTTCTTACGTAGTATACCTGATCTGGTGCCCCTGTGGGCTACTTTATGTAGGGAGAACCAAGCGGTTATTGCGGATTCGAGTGGCTGAACACCTTGCGAATATTAAGAAAGGCTTCGAGTATCATAGTGTGTCAGTCCACTTTAAAGAAAAACATAACCAAGACCCCTCGTTAGCTCAGTTCTGCGGTATTGACTGTGTGTACCCTTCGTGGAGAGGCTCAAATAGGGTGAGAGACCTGTCGCAGCGCGAAACTCAATGGATCTTCCTGTTAAAAAGCCATTTTCCGAGGGGACTAAACATAGAACTGGATGTGAATTGCTTCATTAGCAATGCCTAAATTATGAGCAATAGATTTGAGACATGCGTTTTTACATATATAGGATGATCATGAGCTATGTTTATATAAGGGGGCCAAACAACTGGGCTACCCGTCATGATCAGAGTTTTGATGAGTGCATGCATATGGGGATGATGTAGTACACCCACTTACGTCTAAACCAGAGCATTTATTTGTTTTACTAACGTATATTTATACACATGTCATTTACAGCTCATGGCCCAGTTTATTATCTTTTTCCAGTATTCATTTTAATATAATGTTTTTAAATAATTTTAACATTTTTAAAAATATATGTATTATTTTATATATATTGTTTATTCCTATTAATATCTTTTAACTAATATTTTTATGCATTTTTAATATGGATAACAATATCTGCAACTCTTTTATATACAATTTTTAAAATATCATTTATATTTTGTATATACACTTATTGTCTAGAGATGTGTTTGTAGATTTTAGAGTGCTATATAATATATATTTTATATATGTATACATGTCATTCATAACTATACACACCATTAATTGGCTGGCTCTTGTGCTTAAATAATGAGAGCCAATGTACTCTGTGTTTCTGAATTTATACTGCTATACTCTGTATGCATAGACCTAGAGGTAACTTGTGGTCATAGGGACATCCGAAAAGCTGACAGTCAGCAATATTTGGTTTTCATCCCTCCATTATGGAATACACTGCAGGCAGGTTGAGTGTCATACCCCAGTTTAACCATCGGGGTTAGACATTACATTCGATACTAGGCAGTGGGATGTGGTGTAATACACCGATGTCGCCACTGAGGGCCTCCACCACGTTGGAAGAATGCCAGCTGCAGCGTCATGACGATGATGCTGCTCTGATTGGATGAGCGGATCAGCTGCATGTTAGCATGGCTGGGAGGAACGTAAGTCCACTCAGCTGCAGTTTGTTAACATCAGTAGGCACGCATCAACACAAGGGGGGAGGGAGGACCCTGGCAACTATATAAAGCGGCACTAGACAGCTGGTAAGTAACCCCATGAAGAAATCATTTCGATGAAACATGTCGGGGAGTGATTACTGAAGTCACAACCGCACACCTTAACTTTCTAAGCTTGAACGTGGAATGGTCTAATCTGCCACCAGCTCAATTACCTAAGCAGCGGCTCCAGTACACCTGCACAAGGGCTGTGAGTAACACTTGGGCTATTCGTTGGTCCGCTGTGACCACTAGTTCACCTGGAGGATATCTTTATTTTTTGTTTTACACCGTGTCAGTTTTTGGATTTATACACTGCTTGTAACAAGAGTTACCTTTGTGAGTGCATTCTTTGGGAGATTTGTAGTGTGTTATTAAAAGTTGTGTTACAGTATCACACTATTGTGCTCTCTTTTTCTTATTTGCATATGGCTGTTATCTTGGAGTTTTCTTTTTGCTTCGGATCTCCATCTGTTTAACTGAATGCTCCACTCTATATGAAAAGAAGGAGTTCTATCAACTAAACTGAGGGGGTCAGTTAACAAGCCTGTGTGCCTAAACACAAAAGTGTCAGGCCATTTGTTGCGGTGAGTTTGCATTTCTGATGGGTGGTGGAAGCACGCAGTCACTGTGGTGTGGTGAAAGCACTTATTGAAGATCGGGAAGGATTTTTTCTTTTCCTTTGCTCTCCATTTATGAACTATTTATATATATTTTTTTGTTCACTTAGACAGTTCATGGACTTTATTTGCCAACCTGGTATTTTTTGATGCGATTTTTGCACGGATTTTTGGACACTTATATATTGACTCACTTAGAGGGTGGATTATTTATTTATTTTTCACTATGTCACTGTACCAATATTATATTTGTTGATTTACATTTTCACCTATTTTTTTGAGCGCTGTTTAATATCACATCTGGCACCTTATTTATAATAGGTATCACTGTATTTGCATATTAACTATTTTGGATTCTATAATTTTTAAAGCAGCAGCTCTTGCATATTTATTAATTTATTAATTTATTTTATAAATATCACTAGTGTTCACATTTATTCTCCAGCTACGCGCAGTGAGGGTGGCTCACATTAGACGGCCCTTATCTCCACCCCTTTTTTCTAAATGCACAATTCTAGCCAGACGGACTGTCTCCGACAGATACCCACACCTGATACTCAAAAGGTTTTAACACAGGGTTATCACATAATGGAAATGTCTCAGTATAGCTCAGTAACCGTACTCCAAGGTCCATGACATGCACACATTTCCAAAGTACAAAAAAAATATTTAGCAAAACAAATACAGCATTTTGAGTCACTAATTAGTGTTCTTTTCAGGGATTCAGAGCTACCCTGTGTCCTCTACACACTTGCTGTCTTTTGTCCCTCTAAGTTCTTATGTTAGACCAGCCTTTTTCAGCCAGGGTGCCATTTGGGTTCTTCAGGGTGCATTAGCAAAGTGCCTACAAATTTCCCCAATTTGCCCCAAAGTTGTGTGCAAACCAGTTGGTGGCTCACACCGGCTTTTTTTTATTGTATAGGGTCCTAACAAACCCTGACTACATTGGTTGATAAGGAGGACATAGAGTGCCTGCATAGCATTCTTGTTTGAACCCTCTCTGTCAGTGCTGGGGTCACGTTATCTGCATGGGGAAGAAAAAATGAGGAAGAAGATATGATGGAATCAAGTCGACGCATGCTCGGAAGCATCGAACTTAATTTTTCTCGGCTCGTCGTAGTGTTGTACGTCACCGCGTTCTTGGCGGGCAAAATTCTGTCTAAAAAAAATCCACGGTTTTCTTGACGGAATTTCGGATCGTGTGTACGCGACATTAGACTACAGAATGGTTTGCCTTTTTATTCTGAGATATCTGAGAGAAGGAGTAGTGGAGTAGTTTAGAAAAATGCATGTGACAACACTCCACAAAAATGTTGTGTGTTATCAGCCCACAGCAGGACTTTGAGTATAAAAGACAAAACTTTTTTTAGTTTTGGATAAAATAGAGAGGAATTGAGAGTGAAAAAACTAATTTGAGCTTATCACCTGAAATTCAATTAAATGGTCAGGGGGTGGGAAGTGGGGTCCCCCAGGTTTCTGTGTTGGGACCAATCCTGTTTAATTTGTTCATAAGTGACCTAGAGGATGGGGTAAACAGCTCATTCTCTGTATTTGCAGACAACACTAAGCTAAGCAGGGCAATAACATCTCCGCAGGATGTGGAAACCTTGCAAGAAAATCAGAACAAATTACCGGGGTGGGTAACTACAAGGCAAATGAGGTTTAATGTAGAAAAATTTAAAATAATGCATTTAGGTGGCAAAAATATGAATGCAATCTATACAGTGGTGGGTGAACCTTTTGGGGGAATCTAGCATGGAAAAGGACCCAGGGGTCCTAGTAGATGATGGGCTCAGCAATGGTACGCAATGCCAAGCTGCTGCTAAGATTTCAAACAGAATTTTGGCATGCATTAAAAAAGGGGTTAACTCCAGGGATAAAAAAGCAATAATTCTCCCACTCTGCAAGACTCTGGTCCGATTTGACGCATCCGTAATGATTCGACGCATGCGTCGAATCATTACGACGCATGCAGGGGATCCCTTCGGACGGATGGATCCGGTGAGTCTGTACAGACCAGCGGATCCATCCGTTGGGATGGATTCCAGCGGATAGATTTGATAGCATGTCATCAAATATTTATCCGCTGGAAATCCATCCCAGGGGATAAATATCCGCGGAAACAGATCCGCTGGAGTGTACACACCATAGGATCTATCCGCTGAAACCCATTCGCTGGGATTTTTCAGCGAATGGATTCTATCGTGTGTATGGGGCCTAAGAGTGGCAAGGATGTTGAATTCCCTTCCACAGGTGGTGGTTTCAGCGGGGGGAGGGGCATTGATAGTTTAAAAAAAAACCGAACGACCGCAACATACAGGGATATACAAGGTAATACTGACACATAATCACACACATAGGTTGGACTCGATGGACTTGTGTCTTTTTTCAACCTCATCTACTATGTAACTATGTGGATGTTCTGATTCTAGCATAGTTGCAGTCAGGGCCGGACTTACCATTGGCCTTGACTGGGCTCAAGCCCAGGGGCCCCACCCAATAGGGGGCCCCCTTTAAAAAAAAAAAAAAAAAAAATTTTTTTTTTTTTTTTAGGGGTCCGGAGGTCCCCAGGGGCCCGGAGGCCCCCGGACGGCAACCCCCCCCTTTTTTTTATTTATTTTTTGTGAAAAAATGATTTTTTTTATATATTTTTTATTTTTATATATATAATATATATATATATATATATATATATATATATATATATTTTTTATTATTATTATTAAAGGGCCCAGGGGTCTCCAGGGCCCTGGACGGCAACCCCCCTTTTTTTTATTTATTTTTTTGTAAAAAAATGTTTTTTTTATATATTTTTTATTTATATATATATATAATATATATATATATATATATATATATATATATATATATTTTTATTATTATTAAAGGGCCCAGGGGTCTCCAGGGCCCCCGGATGGCAACCCACCTTTTTTATAAAAAAAATTACATTTTTTTTTATATATATATATATATATATTTTTTTTTTTTATTAAAGGGCTCAGAGGTCCCCAGGGCCCCATGTGGCAACCCCCTCTTTTTTTATTTTTTTTATAAATGTTTATTTTTGTTTATTTTTTATTAAAAGGCCCAGAGGTCCCCAGGGCCCCCGGGTTTGGCAACCTCCCTTTTTTTATGTATTTTTTATAAATGTTTTTTTTTTTTTATTATTAAAGGGCCCAGAGGTTTATTTTTTCTTTTTATTAAAAGGCCCAGAGGTCCCCAGGGCCCCGGATGGCTACATATATTTATATATATTTGTTTTCTTCTTTATTTCTTCTTTTTTTTGTAAAGGCCCCCCCGCTTCTCAATTTGCGGCAGCCCCCACGCTTCTCAATTTCAGGCGGCAGCACCCCCACCCCCCCCTAGGTTCTCTGCTTCAGGGGGGCCATGCCTTAAGCTGTGCAAGGGGCCCCAAAATTCCTGATGGCGGCCCTGCGCATACCTCCCAACACGCACAGATTCTGTGACTTTCCCGCACAGACAGCTTCTTCCCGCAGTCCCGCAAAAGGGTTAATTTTCCCGCACTGCAAGAGGAGGCAGCACGGAAGCAGGAGGAACCTGAGTGGTGTGTGGAGGACTGTGGCTGCTGAAGGGAAGAAAGCCGACAGCCGGGCTAATGAATGACAGTCTGTGGCCCCGGCTGTTGGCACAGGTGAGAGGCACTCCCCCCCTCAACAACTGCAAAATCCCCCCCCCCGCTCAACAACTTTAATGCGCTCCCCCCCGCTCAACAACTTCAATTCGCCCCCCCCCCCCGCTCAACAACTTCGATCCCCCCCAATTCTCGGCTCCAGGGGGCCCCTTCAACACTCAAGCCCAGGGGCCCCCACCACCCTAAGTCCTGCCCTGGTTGCAGTGTTCCCTGGGTAATATTAGCATTCATTGATTTTCCTTGTTGCCTAAAGTTGCTTTTAAACGTATTAATATTGTAGTTACGGTAAAAAGAAATTTCATTTGTCTTTTCACAATGTATTAATTTCCAGGACCGATTGCTTAGCCCTCAGGATATTAATCTCATAAAGCGTGCGTAAATTTGTAATGTCACAAGAAAGATAAGTCTTGTTTTTTCAAAACCGCAAGGAAATGTTAATAATTGAGCAGGGAACAAGCTTCAGAGTTCACTGGCTGGCAATCTAGCTTTCCTAATATAGGGATTTATTGCGATCGTGGCCTTCTAAGGCAGCCTGCGCAGCTGCATCAGGCTGAATGTAAATAGAGCCTGATTCCTTCAAGAAGGGGATTCATGTGATTTGTTTAGAGTGGAAGGAAGTATTTAGTTTGTAATGCTTAAAATTAATCTTCAATATCCGCACGATCTGCACACCATTTTGGCGTGCTGTTATGAAACACTGGGCCTCTGATGTGATAGCATCATGGGGGCCAGTGAGGTTTCAAGGCATTGTTTAAAGAGTAAGACTAGACAGTGAAAGTCTAATTGAATCCAGACCGGACTGTATTATTTGAAAGTTTATTATCATTTTGAGGAAGGAGGGGGAAGGGTACAAGAGGAAAATGAATGACTTAAGTATGCTTTTCCCCCCCCCTCCTGCCTATATATCCTGAAGGTTACAGCAATTATCTTCTTTAAGGAACACCAGCACTGAAATGATGCCTCCTCCACATTCGAATCATGTCATAAAATGACTCTTCACAGCAATTCTTGTGTTGTCTAGCAAAGCAGCTATAACGTTTCACCATACATGAGTCTTAATGCGAACCAGGGCAATGCAACAGGTTTATGTTAATCCCACCAGCAGAACATACTCCTCTTCCCTTCATTCCCTCATCACTCCATTTAACCATCGGCAGTGAAGGGTGGCAGTCCTATGTCAGCTCAATGTTGCAAGTCGGAATTTTCAGAGGGTTTAGGACTCTTCCTGCCCCCATGTGGCAGTTATGGGTGCTTTAATGGCCAGTGGCCAAGCACCAACACTGACACATGGGAGGAAGGGATATGAATCACAGTCTCCCCCATACCTGGAAGTACCAATTATTTATTTATTCCTATTGTCAACAGGGAAAGAAAGGAGAGGTGGGAAATTCAAAGTGAATGGGGCCACCATTAAAGTTAACCTGTTAACCCGGTTTTAAATCACAGGTTCTCTTTAAAACAATATCCTTATGTTTAACACTGATCTTAATGGTTGTGCTAGATGTTGCTTTAAAGAAAATCAGTCATGAGAGGTACATAGAGACTGCTGTTGCTGACCTCCCAGGAGCATGTGAGTCCATTATGTGAAATGTTATCTTTGCTTAATAAATACGTTTTTTTGCACTACTAACCCTAGTAGTATGTAGTAGTAATATGCACTTCCCTGGTTTGTTGTTTTTTGTTTTGATCAGTGGTCTTTAAACTGGAGCCAGATGCGGGCCTTCACTTGCCTTTATCTGGCCCTTGGAGCACTATTCCACCAACTGACTTCTATCCATATCCATGCCATTGGGGTTTTTGCCCTCCCTCCTCCTCCATGCCCACTAACCAGCTAAACACTATGGGGGCAGGATATCACATGTAGATTAATGGTGGCTTCACCTCCTTGTTATTTTAAGACACAGGCTGGAGGGTGTGACACAGTGTGATACTTGTATTACAATTTAAAGCAGTTTATTGATGATAATAATTATTTATTTTTACTCCTTCAGCTATATATGGATTAAGAAAAAAGTCATTTAGATCTTTTTATTAAAATAATTACAGTGCTCATCCACATACAGAAAGAGAAGGATAATGTAAATTAAATTTAGCATGAGTTTGGGCCAAACATTGGCAATTTTGGGGGGTTCGACGTTCGGGTCAGAACTTTCCTCCTGTTTGGGAGTTCTGCTGCAAACCGAACGTGAGGGTGTTCGGCCCATCTCTAGTGTTTATTGTCACTTTACTTGAATTTGTGTGTCACAAATCGAAAATGCTGTTTTATTAATTTTCAATAATGTAAGCAAACTCAAACATCCATTGATGCGTCCATGTTTTATTTTGTTGAACATCATTTTTGTTTAACCCCCCCCCCAAGCATTTTTTAGCTGGAGCCATCTTGAGTTAGGGCAGATGACTCGTGTAACATTTACTTCCTGAAATCCATCTACCCTTAATGTGATGACGTGATTCTTGTGCATGCACAGCACAATATACGGGCTGCCCGTAAACTTTCGCAAGGTCAGGCAGGCAGCTGGGTATGCTGGGATTTATGACATATTTATTGCCTAGGCCGCAAACCAGGAAGCAACTGAAGAATGGTAAGTTTAAAGTTTAAAACCAGTCAATATAACCCTTTCACGTCTAATGCCGCATACACACCATCACTTTATGTGATGAAAAAAAACGACACTTTCTGTGAAGTAAAAAATTACGTTTTTGAAACTTCAATTTTCAAAGACGAAGTTGCCTACACACCATCGTTTTTCTCACAATGTTCTTGCAAAGTGAGGTTACGTTCCACCACGTTTTACCATTGAAGCTTGCTTCATAAGTAGCTTCTGGGCATGCGTGGATGAAAAAACGTCTTAGAAAACAACGTTTTTTGCTACACACGGTCAATTTCTGTGAAGTAAAAAGTGCACTTTTGAAAAACGACACATAAAATTGAAGCATGCTTCAATTTTTTTTGGTCGTTTTTTACAAGACATAAAACGACGTTTTCCCCCACACACAGTCAATTAAAGTGACGTTTTTAAAAACGTCATTTTTTTTCATCACATAAAGTGATGGTGTGTACGCGGCATAAGCCTATTTCAGACATTTGTTGCTTACAAGTTAAAATCCGTATTTTTTGCTAGAAAATTACTTAGACCCCTCAAACATTATATATATATTTTTAGCAGAGAATATAAAGAATAAAATGGTAATTGTTGCAATGTTATATGTCACACTGTATTTGCGCAGCTGGCTTTCAAACGCAATTTTTGAAAAAAAAAAACACTTTCAAGAATTAAAAAAATAAAATTAAGCAGGAAAGTTAGCCCAATTTTGTTATAAACTGTGAAAGATAGAAGGATAATGTTACGCCGAGTAAATAGATGCCTAACATGTCATGCTTTGAAATTGTGCACACTCGTGGAATGACGACAAATTACGGTACCTAAAAATCTCCAAAGGCTACGCTTTAAAAAAAAAAATCAAGTTACCAGGTTGGAGTTACAGAGGAGGTCTAGTGCTAGATTTATTGCTCTCACATGTGTAATTTGAACACCGTTTACATATGCGGGCGCGACTTGCGTATACGTTTTTTCTGCTGCATGAGCACTTTAAAAAAACATGTTTTATTATTTCTTTCTTTTTTTTTACATTGTCTCTCTTAAAAAAAAAAGTGATCACTTCTATTGCTGTCACAAGGAATGTAAACATCCCTTGTGACAGTAATAGATGGTGACAGGTATGCTTTATGACCCCAAATCCCTCCTTTAGACTTTAAAGTATTCAGATCGCCAAAAACAGCAATTCTGAATACTGTATTTTTTTAATTGCCGCCATTGGCAGCCGAGTAAACCGGAAGTGACGTTGTGACGTCGCTTCTGTGTTTACACCTAGGAGACTGGAACAAAGTGTGTTGCAGATCACGGATCGGGTCTCCCAGTGGTACGGGAGACCTGGGAAGAGCGGCGGTGGGAGGGGGGACGTCCCCTCTCGCTCCTTTGGGATAACTGCATTGAGACGCATCGGCTATTATCTCTCTGAAAGAGCCGACAAAGCCGAGGCTGCATATGTGAGTACGGTCAGCACTAAGGGGATAATATACCTTCCTATCTATTTACTAAGACTAGCAGCATAAGGATTACAAATAATTAAAAGCGGTAGTAAACCATAAAAATAAAAATAAATTGGGCCCCTGCAGGATAATGTTATAATGTGCATTATGGCTGACTTAGCTTAAAACTAAGCCCTCCAGCGACACACTGTCACTGCTGTCGGGGCTTCCATCTTAAACCATCTTTCTTTCGGGTTCACAGGCTTGGGCCGTATGAATGGCCAAATCCTGGTGACATCACTCCTGCGCAGGCGCATGTGGGAGTCAAGGCCATTACACAGAGCTCTGAATGATTGGCGCCCTCCATTTAGGGCGCAGTGCACATGCGCCGTCGATGTCACCAGCTGCTATTAAAGTAAATATCTCTTAAACATTGCACGTTAAGAAGATATTTACTGTAACTACAGTTAAGCCTTACTCTAGGCTTACCTTTAGGTATAAATCAAAAAGCAGTCTTTACTACCACTTTAAAGCGGGGGTTCATCCAAAATAATGTTTTTAAATTACATCTAGCAGAGCCAGCATACTAAGGACATTACATTTCGGCAGGTCATTTTTTTTTTCTCTGTACATACCTTTATATCCTGATGTTGTCCAGGGCTTCCGGGTTCTGATGACTGCGGGACTGGGCAGATGTCGGGAAATAGCCGAGCTGCGAGTCGGCACTATACGGCGCCTGCGCAGCTCGGCTATTTCCGGAAATCTGGTGAGGCGCGTTGTGCGACAGGTCACCTGTTTCACAAGCCGTCAATCATCAAACGGAAGGATAGAAACGTCCAGTCCCGCAGTCATCGGAACCTTGAGGCTGGGATAGGAACGCCCAGTCCCGGAGTCATCAGTACGCGGAAGCCCTGGACAAAATCAGGATATAAAGGTAAGTACAGAGAAAAAAAAAAAAAAACTGCCGAAATGAAATGTCCTTACTATGCTGGCTCAAATGTAAAAACAATGGGCCAAATCCTCAGCCAGGCGGCGTAACTTAACTTTCTGCAGTTAAGTTACACTGACTTAAAGTTTTTACCTAAGTGCCTGATCCTCAAAGCACTTACGTAAAAATTTCAAGCCGTGTAAGTTAAGTGCCGCCGTCGTAAGGCGTTCCTCCTCTCCGGGGGGCGTTTACAATTTAAATGAGGCGCGCTCCCGCGCCGGCCGTACTGCGCATGCGTGTGACGTCATTTTCCCGACGTGCATCGCGCGAACGTAATTGACGCCGGGCGGCTTTGTGGATTGCGACGGGACACTAAAGTTGCGACGGGTGAAAAAAAGACGCGCCGGGAAAACAAATAATTATAAAAAAAAATGACAGCGTCGCTCGGCATGCATTCCTGAGGGAGAACTCCATGCCAATTTTCAATGTAAAAAACGGCATGGGTTCCCCCCCAGGAGCATACCAGGCCCGTAGGTCTGTTATGGGTTGTAAGGAGACCCCCCTCCGCCGAAAAATTGACGTAGGGGGTCCCCCTACAATCCATACCAGACCCGTATCCAAAGCACGCTACCCGGCCAGCCAGGAAGGGAGTGGGGACGAGCGAGCGCCCCCCCCCCCCTCCTGAGCCGTGCCAGGCCGCATGCCCTCAACATGGGGGGGTTGGGTGCTCTGGGGCAGGGGGGCGCACTGCGGGCCCCCCCACCCCAGAGCACCCTGTCCCCATGTTGATGAGGACAGGACCTCTTCCCGACAACCCTTGCCATTGGTTGTCGGGGTATGCGGGCGGAGGCTTATCGGAATCTGGGAGTCCCCTTTAATAAGGGGGCCCCCAGATACCGGCCCCCCACCCTAAGTGAATGGATATGGGGTACATCGTACCCCTATCCATTCACCTGGAGGCAAAAAGTAAAAGTTAATAAACACACAACACAAGGCTTTTTAAAATATTTTATTATTCTGCTCCGGACGCCCCCCCTGTCTTCGTTATTAGCTCAATTTCCAGGGGGGGCTTCTTCTTCCACTCTCCGGGGGTCTTCTCCGCTCTCCGGGGGGGGGGTTTCTTCTTCCGCTCTCCGGGGGGGGCTTCTCCGGACTCCTTCCATCTTCTCCCCTCTTCCGCTCTTGACTCGACGAACCCCGGTTCTTCTGCAGCTCTCCGGTGCCTTCTTCTTCAGCGCTGGCTGCCTGCTATGTTTGTGTGTTAGCTCGATTTCAAACAGGCAGCCAGCGCGGTCTTCTGTGACGTCAGGGTCTTGTCTTCTGTTCTTCCGATGTTGCCTCGTCGCCTGTTGTCGCTGTAATGATGGAAGCGCGCCTTGCATCACATTTATATAGGCATCACCGTCCCATCATGCTCCGGTAGGTACCCACGTGGTGGGTGCACGTGGGTAGGCACCCACCACGTGGGTACCTGCCGGAGCATGATGGGACGGTGATGCCTATATAAATGTGATGCAAGGCGCGCTTCCATCATTACAGCGACAAGAGGCGACGAGGCAAGATCGGAAGAACAGAAGAGAAGAAGATGACGTCACAGAAGACCGCGCTGGCTGCCTGTTACTAATTGAGCTAACACACAAACATAGCAGGCAGCCAGCGCTGAAGAAGAAGGCACCGGACATCTCCAGAAGAACCGGGGTTCGCCGAGTCAACAGCGGAAGAGGGGAGAAGATGGAAGAAGCCCCCCGGAGTCCGGAGAAGCCCCCCTCGGAGAGCGGAAGAAGAAACCCCCCCCCCGGAGAGCGGAGAAGACCCCCGGAGAGTGGAAGAAGAAGCCCCCCCTGGAAATTGAGCTAATAACGAAGACAGGGGGGGCCTCCGGAGCAGAATAATAAAATATTTTAAAAAGCCTTGTGTTGTGTGTTTATTAACTTTTACTTTTTGCCTCCAGGTGAATGGATAGGGGTACGATGTACCCCATATCCATTCACTTAGGGTGGGGGGCCGGTATCTGGGGGCCCCCTTATTAAAGGGGACTCCCAGATTCCGATAAGCCTCCGCCCGCATACCCCGACAACCAATGGCAAGGGTTGTCGGGAAGAGGTCCTGTCCTCATCAACATGGGGACAGGGTGCTCTGGGGTGGGGGGGCCCGCAGTGCGCCCCCCTGCCCCAGAGCACCCAACCCCCCCATGTTGAGGGCACGCGGCCTGGCACGGCTCAGGAGGGGGGGGGCGCTCGCTCGTCCCCACTCCCTTCCTGGCCGGCCGGGTAGCGTGCTTTGGATACGGGTCTGGTATGGATTGTAGGGGGACCCCCTACGTCAATTTTTCGGCGGAGGGGGGGTCTCCTTACAACCCATAACAGACCTACGGGCCTGGTATGCTCCTGGGGGGGAACCCATGCCGGTTTGGAATTTACAAATTGCCGTGGAGTTCTCCCTCGGGAATGCATACCAAATGCCGTCGCTCGAATGGGCCTTTACAAGGTGTGACTAACTTTACACTTTGTAAAACCAGCCCTAGTTTTACACCAGGCAAACTAACACTTACGGCGAAAAAACTAGGCACAAAACCTTTGAGGATCGCCCTAAGTGCTAATTTGCATACTAACAGAGGCATTTCGACTCGAAATGCCCCCAGTGGCGGATGCGGTACTGCATCCTAAGATCCGGCAGTGTAAGTCCCTTACAGATGTCGGATCTTCTGCCTAACTTAGGAAAACTGCTTCTGAGGATCAGTTCCAAAGTTAGAACCAGAGATACGACGGCTTACGCCGGAGTATCTCTTTTGTGGATTTGCCCCAATGTTTTTAGGGTGAACCTCCACTTTAATGTTGATTGAGAGAGTTTAGTTCCTTTAGGTAAAAGTGAGATCATTGTGTATCAGCAAAATGCTACACAAATGATACTCGAAAAAGGATACCACTACTAGGACTTTCCACTATAAACCAATCCATGCAATGCCTTTGGGAGACTTCTTCCACTTATTTATATATTTATTTCCTAACATAGAGCACAGCATAAACAAGGTAATGAAGAACAGATACATTGTTCTTGGTTAATGGAAATTGAATAACATTTGTCCCACTTTGCAAATGAATAAACGACCAGTTTTGCTGCCCGGAAAAGGATTGCACACTTGAGTTGTTTAACAAAGAAAAATAAAAACGTGCATGTTCTGCCAGATCCTTTTCCTTGTATGAAATGTTTTGTCAAACACTTACATTAGTTACAAGTTAACTATCATTAACCCATAGCATTTGTAGATATAGCTGCTATGCCCCCCCCTATTGTGATCTCTTTGAGGGAGACATCCAGAATGTAATATTAGATCTGTTTATTTTATTATACAGGATTTCTATAGCACCAGTTTACAAAATAAAGGAAGACTAAACAGTTACAATACAGTTCAATGAAAGAGGATTGGGAGGGCCTGGTCGTGGAGCTTGCAGTCTAAAAGGGAAGGGGAAGTGGTACAAAGGGTAATAGCTATGGGGAATGGCCAGATGGAGACAGTCAAATATATTTATTTAAGTGTCTAATTAAAGAAATATCTCAGCCTGCATTGTCTCAATCCAGATTCAAACGCTAAAGCCTAAGTGCAGCCAAAATAAAAACAGAAAAATCAGCGCAAGGAATATTACTTACAGTCAGACCCTTATTCTGATGCCTCTTATGTTAGTTAAAATCTTTCTCCTTTCATGCCCCAACACACACTCACGCCGCCATAGTCTTCTGGTGTGGTGGGTGTTTATAGAACTAATAATTAATTTGTCCGTGCATCCTCGATTCATAGATTGTGTTTCATTCATAGAAGCCGTATTAATTACTTCTATGACAGGAGCAGCTGGGTGAAAAGTGACGGCATAGTCAGGCTCTCTCGATGAAAGCCTGTGACAGCCCCTATTTGAATGTACCACCGCTGCAATGGAAGGTTACGGCAGAGGGGTTGTGGGGGGGAGGGGTTACGTGGATAGAAGAGCATTTCAACTAACAAAAGAGGCATCAGAACAAGGGACACATCCTGCTGACAGTAAGATATATCCCTTGTTCTGATTTTTTTGTGTTTTTTTTTTCTTTTTTTCATTTTGCCTGGGTTTTAAAAAGACACTGCCACCTTTTCATTTAGAGCAAATTAACAGTTCCTCCTGATAACTCATACCAGCAAATTGTACACCATCACCACCACCCCACTTCATCAGAACCCTTGCTCCATTGCTCTACGGCTTGGATCCCCAACCTACAGCCTGTGGGACACTTCTGACCTGCTAAAAGATTTTACCCACCCCACAGCTAGGGTTAGTGGCATATTCTAAATGTGCACAGATTGAGGATTAAGGTCAGTAGAGGACACCTATAGTCTTCACTTCTACCTCCTCTGAACCCACACCTGGACACTGTAAGGGGGACCCTGATGTAAGAGGTGACTCTGATAGTGGCCCTGATGTAAGTTGAGCCTCTAATGGGCAACCTGATGTAAGAGTAATCACCGATGGAGATTGTGATGTAAAGGGGACTCTGATTGTGACCCTGATGTAAGAGGTGACTCTTATAGTGGCCCTGATGTAAGGTGAGCCTCTAATGGGCACCCTGATGTAAGAGTAATCACCGATGGAGATTGTGATGTAAAGGGGACTCTGATTGTGACCCTGATGTAAGAGGTGACTCTTATAGTGGCCCTGATGTAAGGTGAGCCTCTAATGGGCACCCTGATGTAAGGGTAATCACCGATGGAGATTGTGATGTTAAGGGGAATCTGATTGTGACCCTGATGTAAGAGGTGACTCTTATAGTGGCCCTGATGTAAGGTGAGCCTCTAATGGGCACCCTGATGTAAGAGTAATCACCGATGGAGATTGTGATGTAAAGGGGACTCTGATTGTGACCCTGATGTAAAAGGGAATCGAATATGGCACTGATGCAAGATGAGGATTCTGATAGAGATTTATTCAGCCTGCCAGCAATGTGTAAAATACCATATATTAAAAAGTTTGGATACTCCTGCTTTAAGACCCCTTTCACACTGGGGCTGCGGCCACGTTAGCGCTAAAGCGCCGCTTGTATTAGCTGCGCTTTAGCGCTGTTTAACCACTTCCATACAGGGCACGTATACACCTTCCCGCCCAAGCCAATTTTCAGCTTTCAGCACTGTCGCACTTTGAATGGCAATTGCGCGGTCATGCTACACTGTACCCAACACTGCGCAACAACTAAAAAAAGACTGAAAATTTTGAAAAAAAATATGTTTTTATTTTTTTCTGTTAATTTTTTTGTAAATAAGTAAGTTTTCTCTTTCAATTACGGGCACTGATATGGCGGCACTGATGGGCACCGATGAGATGGCACTGATGGACATCAATGAGGTAGTACTGACGGGCACAGATGAGGTGGCACTGATTGGCGGCACTTGTATGCGGCACTGATGGGCACACATAGGCGGCACTGATGGGCACACATAGGCGGCACTGATGGGCACACATAGGCGGCACTGATGGGCACACATAGGCGGCACTGGGCACTCATAGGCGGCACAGATGGGCACTCATAGGCGGCACTTATGGGTGGCACTGATGGCTACTTATGGGTGGCACAGGTGGGCACTGATAGGTGGGCACTGGGCATGGATGGGCACTGTGGGGTGGCACTGATGGACACTGTAGGGTGGCACTGATGGACACTGGGGTGGCACTGGTTAACCTATGTTGCCAGTCAGTGCCCATTTGTGGGCACTGATTGGCATCTTTTTTTTTATGCTTTTTTTTTACAGCCTTTTTTATTTATTTTTTAGACTTTTTTTTTTTTGATCTGCCCTTTTTTTTTTTTTTTTTTTTTTTTTTTTTTACAGCCTTTTTTTTTAGCCTTTTTTTTTTTTATCTGCCCTGCCCTGGTGGTCCAGGGTGGGCTTCCCTGGTGGTCCATGTGGCGATCCGAGGGGGGGGCTGCGCTGATAAACAATCAGCGCGAACCCCCCCTGTCAGGAGAGCAGCCGTTCGGCTCTCCTCTACTCGCGTCTGTCAGACGCGAGTGAGGAAGAGCCGTCAACGGCTCTTCCTGTTTACATCGTGATCAGCCGTGATTCGACACGGCTGATCACGTGGTAAAGAGTCTCCGTGAGAGACTCTTTACCGAGATCGGTGTTGCGGGGTGTCAGACTGACACCCCGCAACAACGATCGCCGCGATGCGCGTCCCCGGGGGCGCGCAGCGGCTCAGAATCCTGAGGACGTCATATGACGTCCGGTCAGGATTCTACAACCACTTTGCCGCCGTCAATCTGTCATTGGCGGGCGGCAAGTGGTTAAGAAGTGTTTTCAGCCACTAGCGGGGCACTTTTAACCCCAAAGAAGGGGTTAAAAATGCCTGTGTTGCTGTGTTTCCGGAGTGCTGCCCATTTATTTCAATGGGCAGGGCGTTTTGGGAGCGCTGTATACAGCGCTCCCAAACCACCCTAAAGATGCTACTTGCAGGACTTTTCCTAACGACCCACAAGCGCACCGCCCCAGTGTGAAAAGACACACTGAAATTAATAGGAGGCGTATTTGAGGCGCTATTTAGAGGCTATTTCTAAGTGGGGGTCTAAGTGAGGGGTTTTGAGATCATAGGAAAGCATGTGACCTTCTCTATGTGACAGTGCTTGAGCCTAAGCGGCAAATTACCAGGCCCCAACACTGTCATGTGAGAGGGGGAATTTAAGTCAACCAATCTCATTAGTGCCGACATCAGAGCTTATGCAGGGGGGACTACTGAAGTAGGAAGAAGCAGTGAGTATACTTTGCTAGGAGAAGGGGGGTGGACTGTAAACAAAGCTTTGAATGGGGAACAGCCACATTTGATGGTTGCTGTGAACCTACAGTGACTATTTGAGACAGCCCCTGCATTACAAATTTTGATACATGGGGACCACAAATCTTTCTGGGTTTGATCCTGTAGTCCACATGTGTCAAACACAAGGCCAACGAGACGAATCTGCCCACCAGGCCATTTAATGTAGCCCTTGCACCTCTTCTGCAGCTGCAGCACCCCCCCTCATCTCCGCCCTCACCTTGCTTCAGCAGTTGGCAGCAAGGGGTCACATGACCTCTGTTCTCAGCTGCATAAGAGGCTTAGAGAGGTGGGGGTGCTTTGTCTGGACTGAGTCAACATTTGAAATAATTGGTTGTAGCGCGAGCCAGTTTGTTCACAGAGAGCAGGAGAGTGTCTGCAGGCAACAGGGGAGCATGGTGGAGGTTTCTTGCAAGTTTAGGGCTTCATTTCTGCGAATGAAGTTGAATATTTGGGCAGGATCCATCATGCCATACCATCAGGCATGTGATTGGCCCCAAATGTATTCTGCAGAAGGATAATGGCTCCAAATACTGTACATAGCCAATGCAATTAAGATGTTTGGAACAACCTACCTGACCAGTTCCTTCAAAAGATGTGTGCAAGTGTACCTAGAAGAATTTATGCCATTTTGAAGGCAAAGGGTGTTCACACCAAATAATGATTTGATTTGGATTTTGTTTCTGTTCATTTACTTTTTTTGTTAATTGATTCAAATAAACTATTAACACTTCTATATCTGAAAGCTTTTTTCACACCTGCCTAAAACTTTTGCACCGTATAATGTATGTATACTGTATACAGTATATAAGACTGATGGGTGCAGAGCAATGATGTAGGAGCTTAAAGGAGTTGTAAAGGCAGAAGTTTTTTCATCTTAAAGCGGAGGTTCACCCAAAAAAATTATTTTTAACATTACATTCAGCCGAGTTGTCCTAATGACAATCGGCTGTTTTTTTTTTTTCGTACATACCGTATTTTCACCGCCGCTTCTGGGTATGTCTTCTGCGGGACTGGGCATTCCTAATTGATTGACAGGCTTCCGACCATCGCATACTGCGCGTCACGAGTTGCCGAAAGAAGCCGAAAGTCGGTGAGCAGGTGCCGCATAGAGCCGACTCGCAGTCCGGCTTCTTTCGGCAACTCGTGATGCGCTTTATGCGATGGTCGGAAGCCTGTCAATCAATTAGGAACGCCCAGTCCCGCAGAAGACATACCCTGAAGCAGCGGTGAAAATACGGTATGTACGAAAAAAACAAAAAAAAAACAAACGGCCGATTGTCATTAGGACAACTCGGCTGAATGTAATGTTAAAAAATGTTTTTCGGGTGAACCCCCGCTTTAATGCATTAAGATAAAAAAAAAACCTGTGTGTAGCAGCCTCCCCAGCACCCCCTAATTACTTACCTGAGCCCCATCTCTCTCCAGCGATGTCCACAAGTGTCTTAGCCATCTGGCACACAGCAGAGGTGCCATTGGCTCCCGTGGCTGTCAATCAGTCAGTTCACTTTTTAGGGAAAAGAGGATTGGGTCGGGGCTCCGTGTCTGAACAGACACAGAGAGCTGTGACTCTGCTCGGGTGCCCCCATAGCCAGCTGCTGGCTGTGGGGGCACTCGACAGGAGGGAGGGGCCAGGAGCAGCAAAGAGAGACCCGAGAAGAGGAGGATCCAGGCTGCTCTGTGCAAAACCAACTGCACAAATGAGGTAAGTATATGTCAAAACGAGACTTTACAATCACTTTAAGCAAATGAAAAAAGTTTAATAATTGCTAAAGAATTATCTGATGTTTTGTTGTACACAGCATTTTCAATATTTTTACACAATAATTCTGTGCGTTGCACAGAACTATGTTTTTTGTAGTTTGAGTCCACAATAAAATGCCTGTTGTTCATGATTGTGTTGTCTGTTGGGAGCAGAACAATTATTTGCTGGGGGCTTTTGGCAGTCCTGACTTCTTACTGGTACAAATTGTAGAGCTTCCTGCCCCATAAAGAATTGTGAAAGCACTGCACATCCACCCACAGTGTCTAGCCAGCCAAAAAACGTCCCAGTTCCTAAGGACTTCACTGAGCTGTCAAGGGCTGCATTCATATTTAATATACAAGTAATTACATTTTAGGAAACTGTAATTGTTCGGAAAAGAATTATGCACCCTTACAAAATGTATAACATGTAACAAGCATCCAAATAAAGCTGATGCTACCGGGAAAGAAAATGAACAAACCACAAAACCACATCCTCTTTCAATAGGGTAACCTAGGGCACATGGACAAGTATTAAAGGAAGGAGCAGATTTCAGAGTGATTGCAGCTCACAAATATTAAATCCAGACATGAACAAAAAAAAATAAAAAATCACCGTGGGGAAGTTATTTGACTGCATATTTTCCTGTCAGCTAATAGCACTCTGGTTCCTCAGTAACATTCTACATTCAAATATAGCAATAGTATCTGTAGGATGGTTAGGATTTGTCATGGTTTACCTAAAAAGAAGAATACAAATTCTGGTCTTTACTGCTTATCCTGCAGCATTTTTCTAATGCAGTGCCTTGCTTGCTTAGAGAAGGAAGACCTTGTATAACCTTATTATACATTCAATGTTAGAATCCAGCAGCCACTAGTACAGATCATAGGCCAACATACAGTCAAGAGTTTTTTTTTTCTTCTAGTGCTGTCCTAAAGGTGTCACCAAGTTTTACCAGATACCAAAATAACTGTTCCTTTTCCCAACTATATTGATTTTTCTTTTAAATACTATACAAGTGTGACCATAGCTTGGAAATGGTGTGTGCGTGTGTTGAGTTGGGGTGTTGGTGAGAGCTAGTGGATTGAGGTGGTGGCAAGCGCAGTGGTGACAGTTTGGGTAGGCTGGGAAGTGTAGGCAGATTCTCGTACTGGAGGACGATGGTTTCAAATAGTACTGGTAAAATGGTGAAAGTGTGGGGACTGCAGAAGGGTGCCAAGGAAGATTGGTGAGAGCGAGGAGGGTGCGTGTTGCAGAGTGGTGTATAAGGGGGGCAGAGTTGAGTGGTAAAAGTTGGTGTGCAGCAAAGTTTGAAGGAAGGAGTAAGTGGTAAGAAGGAGGTGGGTGGGCATTCAGCAGAATTATAGCCTGGGGAGCAGCAGAATTCTGGGAATACACTTCTTGATGCCAGCACTTCTTGCTATGCTTGTCCTGCTCCTTCAATAAAGCAGCAGGGTGGAAGAGAAAGCGAATACAAAAATAAGTTCTGGCAGGAGTTTTGTATGTGCCCCCCCCAAACTCTCAGAAGGGCATTCAGCAGAATTATAGCCTGGGGAGCAGCAGAATTCTGGGAATACACTTCTTGATGCCAGCACTTCTTGCTATGCTTGTCCTGCTCCTTCAATAAAGCAGCAGGGTGGAAGAGAAAGCGAATACAAAAATAAGTTCTGGCAGGAGTTTTGTATGTGCCCCCCCAAACTCTCAGATCACACCTGTCAGTGTCCCTAGTGTGAAGTGAGCAATAATTCCAATCCTCTTTGCGCTCACCACTTTGGAAGCAGCCCCTCCTCAGCATCAATAGAAAACTTGTGCCCATAGTCACAACTGAAGCCTGATGATTCATCAAATGCATTTTCTGTTCCCATGCATGCACAACATATAGCCCCCATACTTATTGCCAGTTTCTATCTATTCCAAATGGGGATTTGACATTGGGACTGCACAGGTGTAGTAATGTTAACATGGATCAGTCACTATCACACATGTATGGGATCTAGCTGCCATATTGTGATGTCAGAAATATGGTAGTAAGGTCTCAGGCATGTGCAATAGTGGCTTTATGCCATCTTTGAGAACTCCAAAAGTGAAAAAATTCTTCAGTAACTATTTCAAATTCTATAATTAAAACATTATTTACCTCTAAACAACTAACCCAATGATTATCCTATGGAATTGCGTTGGCAATTAAACCTGAATTTAAACCAGAAGCATGAAATTGTTCAAAATGTCTTGGTATGTTGACGCCTTAAGAGTTCCCGTCACTGGAAGTAAGGGGCCAAGCCCAACCCCCGAAAAAATACCCCGCACTATAATCCCCCCTCCACCAAGTGATTTGGACCAGTGCACAAAGCTAGGTCCATAAAGACATGGATGAGCTATTTTGGGGTGGAGGAACTTGACTGACCTGCACAGACTCCTAAACTCAACCCGATAGAACACCTTTGGGATGAGTTAGAGCGGAGACTGCAAGCCAGGCCTTCTTGTCTGCATCATTGCCTGACCTCACAAATGCGATTCTGGAAGAATGGTCAAATATTCCCATAGACACACTCCTAAACCTTGTGGAAAATCTTCCTAGAAGAGTTGAAGCTGTTATAGCTGCAATGGGTGGACCAACTCAATATTGAACCCTACAGACTTAAGGCCTGTACACACGATCAGTCTTTTTGACAACAAACCTCCGACTAACCTGTTTTTGAAGACAAAGTGTGTACACTCCATCGGACAAACCTTTTCACTTTTTCATCGGACAAATGTTCGCTGTGTGAACAGACAAACTTTCCGGCAACAAATGTCCTAGGTCGGCTAATCCGATCGTGTGTACACAAGTCTATCGGACTAAAGTCCAAAGTACAAACACGCACGCTCAGAACCAATGCTAAAGATCAGACAAAAGTAGCAGAAGTTACCCAAAGGGTGGCGGTAAAGAGCAGAAAAAACATGTAGTGTGTCTATTACGTCACTACGTTCGTGTTTGTTGGCTGTAAAAGTCCTACCGTGTGTATGCATACCAAGTTCACGGACAATGCCCTTTGGGGCAAAATTCACGGAAAAGTCAGTTGGAAGTTTAATCGTGTGTATGAGGCCCCGTACACACGACCGAGTTTCTCGGCAGAATTCAGCCAGAAACTCGATCGGAGCTGGATTCTACCAAGAAACTCGGTCATGTGTACACTTTTCAGCGAGGAAGCCGACGAGGAACTCATCGGACCAAATAGAGAACATGTTCTCTATTTCCTCGTTGTTCAATGAGGAAAGTCGGCCCGCCGAGATCCTCGGCGGCTTCAACACTGAACTCGACGAGGAACTCGATGTGTTTGGCACGTCGAGTTCCTCGGACGTGTGTACGGGGCCTCAGGCTTAAGACTGGGAGGCAAATTCAAGTTCATGTGCGTTTAAAGTCAGGGGTCCCAATACTTTTTGTAATATAGTGTATATGAAAACATGTAGAGAAAAAACATGTAAGACTAGAGTTTTCTTCCTTTTTATTTTGGAATCTTCTCAAAGAATGGCATTATTCTTTTTTAAGGGATAGCAATAGCTCAGAAGTTCAAAGTGGATTTCCACGATACCTGTAGTAATTGTTTACAACCTGATTTTGTTTACTTTACCCTATACTGGCCAGTTTAGTACCTACAGGCTTAGCAGTTCGATTATGGTGGAAATATGATGTGTGGATGTAATGTTGGAGGTTTTTGACATTGTTGTCATTTTATTGGTGAAGGGTAATTATTTTTTTATTCTTGATACATTGGAGTGCCTTCATTCAAATATTTAATGCATGTGTTATTTTTTAATAGATAGTGAGTAGATGCCACATGCGTCATTAAAGTAACCCTTTAGTTGGCTGCTGTGTCTGTGCTTTTTTTGTTACTACTAAAGCTCCACCTGCTGGCTGGATAGAAAACTAATATATATATATATATATATATATATATATATATATATATATACACACTCGACAATCACTTTTGCTTGTCATTTAGGTGCAGTATTTAGAAACCTATAGGTAGATTAAGGTACATGGGTGCAAACTTGCGGCGGCGTAGCTTAGCCTGTTTAGGCTACGCCGCCGTAAGTTAGCTAGGCAAGTACATGATTCTCAATGTACTTGCCTGCTAATATACGGCGGCGTAGCCTAAAGCGGGCGGGCGTAAGGGCGCCAAATTCAAATGTGTGGAAGGGGGGCGTGTTTAATGCTAATCAGGCTTGACCTTACTTTTTTGATGTTTTTTTGTTACTGCGCATGCACCGGGCGCCTACATCTCCCAGTGTGCATTGCGGCTAAGTACACCGCACGGGCCTATTGATTTCAACGTGGACGTAAACAACGTAAATCCCGATTCGCGGACGACTTACGCAAACGACGTAAAAAATTTGAATCTTGCGGCGGGAACGGCGGCCATACTTTAACATTGTTATTCCACCTAATAGATGGAATAACTTTAGGCCTGCTAATGCCTTACGGAAACGGCGTAAAACTACTGCGGCGGCCGGGCGTACGTTCGTGAATCGGCGTATCAACTCATTTACATATTCTACGCAGACCGCAATGGAAGCGCAACCTAGCGGCCATCCGAAATATTGCAATTTAAGATAGGACGGCGCAAGCCGTCGTATCTTAGATATGTTTAAGCGTATCTCTGTTTGAGCATACGCTTAAACATAGGTCGGCGTAGATTCTGAGTTAGGTCGGCTTATCTACTGATAAGCCGGCCTAACTCTTTCTGAATCTACCTAATGGATACTACGCAGCCAACATGGCTGTGTGCTGTTTGAAAAGCATAAAGCCCGATACAGTATATCAAGGTGCCAGTGCCAAGATTTTTTTTTGTTCACAGCCACCAGTCAATTTAGGCTTACTATGAATGCTTTAATCTGATTGGTGAAATCTGGAGGAGAGGCAGACAAAACTACACGAAGAGCAGCACTCATAGACTTGCTCATTTTATTATATTAAGGACCCGTAGGAAGGCACAGAAGGTCATAAAGGAACAAGTCCAATTAGAATTTTACATGGCTGAATCTTGCCTCTTGCAGTTTCTGTACAGCAAAGCTCAGAGTAGGAGAGGAAGAAGCTGCATAGGGATCCAATCAGTTCATGTACTGACGAGGAGCATGCTGGCTGGAGGAAAAATCAAACTGACAGAAAGATGACCTCATCACAATGCTGCTTCTCCTTTACCATTCACTAACAGGCTGGGGGCGGGTAAATGACAGGCTATGCCGAGGAAGTGGGTTAAATGATACTGGCGATAATTCACCCAGAAAACTGAGGACATCTTATGGTGAAAAGGGTACTTCAATGGACAGCTCTGGATTGAAGGTGAGCATTGCTGCCAAATGTTTATTTTTTCCTTTTAGTGGGCTTTTTATTTATCTATTAGACTTTTTTAAACCTAATGCCGCGTACACACGGTCGTTTTTTGTCTTGTAAAAAACGTTGTTTTTTTCTCGCGAAATAAAACTTAATTTTAAAAAACGATGCTGCCTACACACCGTAGTTTTTTCAAAATGCTCTAGCAAAGCGCGGTTACGTACAACACATACGACGGCACTCTGTTCCATTCAAGCTCACGTCATAACTTGCTTCTGAGCATGCGCGGGTTTAAAAAGGTTGTTTTAAACGTCGTTTTAGCCCACACACGGTCATTTTTTATGACACAAAAAAACGTCATTTTGAAAAACGACATAAAAAATTTAAGCATGTTCGAATTTTTTTTTGGTCGTTTTTTAGAAGACAAAAAACGACGTAAAGCCCACACACGATCATTTTAAATGACGTTTTTTAAAACGTAGTTTTATTTCATCACAAAAAACGACCGTGTGTGCGCGGCATAAGACATCTGTGCATCCCCCCTCCACTCATAGTCTGTTAAGAATGGTGCTTCTGAAATTTATTTATTTTTAAAAAGGGAGGAAATATAGTAGAAGATTAGCCCACCTTTAGATAACAGACACAAATAATATGGTATATTAAAAACAGTCTAGTGTTTTGTAACTGTTCAATTACATTCTGTCTTGGAACGGCCAAGCGTGTCCACAAATTTAGGTCACACTCAGCTTTGCATGTATAATAGGTTAGGGTTAGAGATCTTAGTGATTTTACTTGCAGTGGCTTTCTGAAAAGAAAAAAAAAACTGCATGCACATCTGAGATCTGTTGTGGGTTGTAAGATTTGTGTGGTCAGGTTTCAGCCCTAGAGTAATGTGGGAGGGGAGAATGATTATGAAAACAGCACAAGGAAACAGAAAAATACATGCTCTTATTTTCTGTCTGTTTTCTATTATCACTCAACTGTAAAAAATATTTCCAGCAAAATGATGACCCCATAAGTGGCTTTTGCATGAACATTTTACTTGAATTACTTCAGGCTTTGTTTGGAGAACTTTGATCATTCATTCCCCAATTTGTGAAGGGGGAACTAGATTTTCGAGACATAAATGAACTGGTGTTTCTGTTTTCCAGTAGATTAAAAATGCAAGTGTAAGGAAACACATTTCTCTTGGTTGTTTCCCATTTATGTTTGTATATATACAATTGTATCACCAGTGTTTTCTTTTTAGAATTAAAGATTAGGTTCACCTTTTTTGTAAAATCCAGCTCCCTTTTGTACCAATATACCATTAATGTACCTCAATCAGTGGTGTCAGTAGGGTTGGTGTCACCTTGTGCGGTAAAACATGGTATCACCCCCCTGGGGAATAGATGGAGTCGGGATGGAATCAGGGGAATGGTAGGAACTGGGATAGGGTGGTGGATAGAGCTGGAATGTGATTAGGGGGGGGGGGGGGTTGGATGGAGCTGGAATAGGATCGAGGGTGATGGATGGAGCCAGGATGTGGTCAGGGGAAATCTATGGAACCGGGATGGGATCGGGTGGTGGATGGAGCCAGGATGGGATCTCTGTTGTGAATGGGGATGGAATGGGGGTGGTGGATGGAGTCAGGATGGCATCAGGGGAATGTATGGAACCGGGATGGGATCGGGTGGTGGATGGAGCCAGGATGGGATCTCGGTTGTGAATGGTGGGTGGAGACGGGATGGATCGGGGTATGGATGGAGCTGGGATGGGATCTGGGGGACGGATGGAGCCGGAATGGGATCAGGGAAATAGATGGAGCTGGGATGGTGGGGTGAATGGAGCAGAGATGGGATAGGGTTGGATGGAGCATGGACGGGATCAGGGGGATGGATGGAGCTGGTATGGGGGATGGATGGAGCTGGGATGGGATGGGGTGGATGGAGCAGGGATGGGATTGGGCAGGGTAGATGGAGCTGGGATGGGGTGTAGATGGAGCAGGGATGGGATTGGGGGATGGATGGAGCTGGGATGGGATCTTTGATTTTGGGGGGTGGGGGTTAGAGGGTATGTGCTAGGGGGTGCTTTGGGAGGGGAGAGGAATTGTGCTGGGGGGTTAAACTGCCCCCCTCCTTTTAGGAGAATGGATGGAGCCAGGATTGAATTAGGGAAAAGGATGGAGCCGGGGTTGAATCTGGGGAATAGATGGAGCCGGGATGGAATCAGGGGAATGGATGGAGCTGTGATGGGTTGGTGGATGGAGCCAGGATGTGATTGAGGAATGGATGGAGCCAGGATAGGATTAAGAGAATGTATGGAACCGGGATGGGATCGGGTGGTGATTAGAGCCAAGATGGGATCACGGTTGTGAATGGAGCTTGTATGGGATGGGGGTGGTGGATGCAGATGGGATGGGATTGGGGTATGGATGGAGCTGGAATGCGTTTCTGGCACATACTACTAGAAACTAGATCACTAGTCTTACGACATTGGAAATCCAACAAGACTATAAATGTTTCTGACGTGATAATTGGGACTCATAGAAACTACACATTTGAAAGACTTATTGCCATCAATTCTATGAGAAGCAAACAATTTGATGACTATTGGTCTCTATGGCCCAAATACTTCTAAGGCTCTCCAGGTTTGTTACATTGATTTTGAATGTTGATGTTTCTTAAGGTTTGGTACATTGATTTTGAATATTGATGTTTTCTGGTATCAGTAATAAGTATATGATGGAAGGCGTGTATATCACTGCACCTTGTGTATGTCTTTTTCCCTTTCCCTTTTTCTTTGTTGTCCCCTGAAAATCTTCAATAACAACTATTGATTAAAAAAAAAAAAAAACTCCCACTTCAACTCAGATGTCATAAATGTTTTAAAGGAAACCTTGTTAGCAATGAAATACAGTATAAGAAAAGTCCTTGCTGGGCAATAGGAGAGTCAGAGGTTGCCTGACATTTGACAGTTGTCAACTTGTCAACTTCCTTACCTCTCATGCTGCATGCAAGATAGGAGGCTTTGTGTAAGGTCAGGTAGTTGACCGATAGGCTGTCAGATTTCAGATGACCTTTGCCCACCAGACCTAAACTAATGAGACCAAGGGGGAATTATAAAAATTTTTTGCGTTAAGCCTATACAGTTATACTAATTAAATGGCTAAATATTTATTTCCGTTATAAGCTGAGTTGCAAAAGGATCTCTTAAAAAATAACAGTAGTTTGCTCCTTGTGCACCCTTTACATCTCTAATGCCCTGTACACACGACATACTGTCCGTCGGAATAAACTCGGATGTTTTTTCCGACGGAATTCCCCTCAAGCTGTCTTGCATACACATGGTCACACCAAATTCCGACCATCAAAAACGCGGTGACATACAACACTGTGACGAGCCGAGAAAAATGAAGTTCGATGCTTCCGAGCATGTGTCGACTTGATTCTGAGCATGCATGGTTTTTAGTGCGTCGGAATTCCATACAGATGAACAGATTTTACGATAGGAGTTTTTTCTGTCTGAAAAATAGAAAACATGTTCTCTATCTAAGTCCAAGGGAATTTCGGACGGAAAAAGTCTGATCGGGCTCCCATCTGTCTTTTTCCATCGGAAATTCCGACCGTGTGTACAGGGCATAAAACATAGAATGCTCTGGTCAAGGATGGAAAACCCTGCATTGAAGAAGTAGTTAAAGTATAACAAACATTTCACAAGACTTACCGGACTTGAATGCTTATTTTACCATCGTTCTACTACTTATTAACTGGCAAAAATGAAACCTTTTTGAAAGACAGCATGCCATCCTTTCAATAGCTGAATAGTTTATCACAAAGAAGTTGAAATAAGGTTTCAGTGTATAGTTTAAGCAGTTTGGATACATTTCAATGTTGCGCACTTGTTATTGCTCTGGGTTTATCTAGCGAGTTCTGATAGTGTGTGTACTGTTACAACTCGCCTGTCATTGCCATTGGGCTTCTCTGGATAATTAGCTTCAAAATATGATCTGCGGTCACAATAGGGAAGATATTTGTAGCATTTCCTTTGCCTGCAGCCTGTAGCACTCTTCTCCTTCTCCAGCTGGCCTCCTGGAATGTTTTTATTGATATTGTACCGTATCCTGTTCATTATAAATGTGCCACATTACAGGAAGTCTGTATTGCAAATATTTGTGATTCTGTTACAGGGCCTGGGGAGTGAAGGCAGGTGTTCATGCCCTTTTATAGCTCTCCTGTCTTTCTCTGTAGGCACCAGATGCTACAAAGTGCACTGACATTTTAACTGCCCATAGACATTAAAGAGCGGTCAGATGTGCATGCATGATCTGACAGTCTCACCCTGTCTTCTAAGCCAGTTTTTATCCTAAACAGGAGTGCTTTAGTGTCACACATGCACCTGTTTAGGGTAAAAGAGAGAGAGAGGATTACTTGTATACAGTTCTGGCACCAGAGAAAACAGTTGTGAGTGAAAAAGGTATATCCCCTCTACCCTCATGCATGTAAACTGAGGTTAGCAACTGACATCACCGAATATATTTTTCAGTATATGTAATGCTAGAGAGGACTGTCAGAGACTACAGCTATACTAGATAAAAAGTTGGTCATAGACTTGCTACAGGTTTTGGATGGAGATGGAAAAGATACTGCAGAAGACAGTGAGAGATTGGGGATATGTTACATGAGACTAGTAGAGATTACTGCTATTACTTCTTTACATGCTCCCACTACAGACTGCTGGGGTCCAATGGCTGCGCAGTAAGTACCAAAGGGACAGAGGTTGGCCACCACAAAGGCTAAGTTCACCTTTTGCACCCTGTTACATGTTACACCAGCAATTGTGGATGTAACATGTAACATGGTGAAAATGCCAGTCCCCCCCCTACCTCCTGACAACAGTTATAAATTTTGAATGAATAAACTACAAGTTCCATGATAGCAGATGGACTTGTAGTTCCCAATGTACTATGAGCGTGCTAACCAGCGCACCCGTAGTCTATTGTCTCTTCCTCCAGCTCTGTCACTGAAAGCCATACAGAGGTACAGCCAGAGAGTTAGGGAAAGCATGTGTAGGCCTGACACTGCACCCACAATCTATACTTTTTATAGCTCCTGTAAAAAAAATAATAATATAGGCCATTTTTCCCTGCAAAATATTTGCATTTTTTTTTTTTTAAAGGTGAACTTAGCCTTTAACTTTTGAGTTATATCTCAATTATAATGATACCATGAACACTTGTGTTCTGTAATAACCAAAGAAAGGATTCTTATTCACCTATCAGCAAGTTCTTATATAGGTCCCTTAGTGTAGATATATTTTGTAATATCATAGTAAAGCTTTTTTTTTTTTTTTTTATAAAAGGTATCTACATGCTTAATTTCAACCACAAATAAAGTAGGTTTTTATTCCTCATTTTAGGATAGCTGATTTACTATGTAGATCATTTATTTTTAGTTTCCTTTAACTCAAGTCAGAATTTTCTGTTTATTAGATCATTAGATTATTATGTATTTTTTTTTTTCTTAATATTGATTCTGATAGCAATATTAGTAAAACGTTTGGCTTTGTTTACAGGCTTGAATGCTCTGCGGAAAAAATTGGGAGAACTAAATAACCCATCAGACGGTGAAGTGGCTGGCTTGGTGGTAATTACTCTGAATGATTTCCTGCAGGCGATGAGTGATGTCAGGCCAAGTGCAATGAGAGAGGTTGCAGTGGATGTGCCAAAGGTAAGTCATATTTAGCACTCTCTTAAAGAGTACTAGACTGGGTGTATGCAGAAATCTGAATAGCCAGTTGTAATTGTTCCATTTTAGTAGGCATACATGAAATAAAAATGTACCACCTTTTAAGGTTACAAATGTCACCCCTTTTAATTTAACTTAAAGTGGTTCTAAAGCCTTAAGGTTTTTCACCTTAATGCATTTTTCACCTATGCATTAAGGTGAAAAACCTTCTGTGCTGCAGAATCACCCCCAGCCCCTTTATTCTTACCTGAGCCCGATCCGATCCAGCGATTTGCACGAAAGCAGCAGCTCTCGCTTCTGTCTCCCTCTTCCCTGGGCAAATGGATAACAGCGGGAGCCATTGGCTTCCAGTGCTGTCAATCAAACACTTTGCCAAACAAGCAGGGGCCAGAGCCGACCTGCCCATTCTTAGACGCAGACGGGACAGCTCGGGAGCAAGCACACACGGATGGGGGCACTTGCCAAAGAGGAGGATAAATGGGAGAAAATAAATTTTGGACAGCCGCACTCCAATAAAAGGTAAAAAGGTGGTGCCTTTTATTCTGGTAAAAAAATACTACAAAAGCAAGAAAAAAAACAGCAAACAGTGGGGTAATAGAGCTAAGCTCTATTACCCCACTGTTTGCTGTTTTTTTCTTGCTTTTGTAGTATTTTTTTTACCAGAATAAAAGGCACCACCTTTTTACCTTTTATTGGAGTGCGGCTGTCCAAAATTTCTTTTCTCCCATTTATGCTCTGTACATTGCCTGCACCCACTGGATTTTGGGCTATTTTATTCACCACTGAGGTACATCATCTTGAGCGCCGGTTCCTTCTTTCTATTGCCAAAGAGGAGGAGCTCGGAGCGGCGATAGGGTACCACAGAGGAAGAAGATCAGGCTGCTCTGTGCAAAACTATTGCACAGAGCAGGTGAATATAACATATTTGTTGTTTTTTTAATTAAGCTTTAAACTTGCTTTCATTTTATGAGCTTCATTCTTTAGCTGGTGTGTGTGGTGTGTATGCTAGTTTTTAAAAATCACCTGAATTTTGAGCTCATGTCCAGGCTTTATTTGTATTTTTTTGTATTCACCCTCTCCATGCTCCATTGCTACCCTTGTAAATCTAAACTATATGGTTCACAGTGCTAGCAGCCTCCACAGGGTAGGGACACAACAGTAGTAGCATAAGCACAGGGTATTTGTAGTTTTTCACATGTTTTTTTTTTTTTTTTTACCTTTATTTTCTCTGATTCAAGGGTCAGGAATTATCCTACAGCTGTTGACCAGTTTTTTTTTTTTTAATGGAAATGTTCTATCTGTCCAAGCTTCCTTTTCTTCAAGAAGAGTCAAGAATTAGGGTATACAAGGTTTTAGCACTTCCTGTAGTCGTCTAAAAAATTTTTTTTTGATATTGGACATAGTATGTCTGTTTTTTTACTCTGGTGCTTGGCCCAGTAAACATTGAGTTTTGTTGAGCACATTCGTTGTTGATCTAGTTTTTCTCTCCTGTTCGGGTGGTGTGCTGTTTCACCTGTTTTGGGTTGGTTTGTCCTCTATTTGCTGATTCAGACCTGTGGCTACTTCTAGCACTTACTTCCCCTTAGTGATGGTTATCTGCACTGGTTTGGAGCACCAGGTTGATCCCTGGTGCCCTCTTCTTGGTCATGGCATTTTCTAATTTGATTGGCGCTTTTCATTCAGCCTCCTTTCAGGCATTGATTGCTTTAGATACTGTTGAAGTATGATTTCCATTGCTTTGGGTCTCTTAGAAGCTTTTGTCCACTACTCAGTTGGACTGTATTTGGAGGTCCCAACTGTTTAAGAATTTCTTAATTTTCAGTGTTCTTCGATCAGTACATGATAAAAAAGTAACATTCGTGCTTACTGTATTATTTTTTCTTCAAGTCCATTAAGGGTCCAATGTCATATCCAGTCTTTGGGAAATAGACATGTAGCGGCCTGCACCTTTGGGCAGGCGCTGCTTTAAATTTAGAGGGGGATCTGAGTGTTAGTTTACTCAGACATGTGTAATTTTGGCCAAATTTAGCCTCTGTTCCAGCCATGGCTGTGCCCGGAGTAACCACCATTGTTCCCCTGGGGGTATTACCCTCTCAGGCCAAGGGTGGCAGCAGCAGAGTCGGGGTGTATTGGGTGTCCCCCTTGGCAGCCAATCAGTGGGGGTGATCATCCCGCTGTGCATGCTGGGGAGGGGTACTTAAGGGACAGACGCCACTGAACCGAGGTCGTCTGTCGTCCCACCACATTGTGGCCCACCTGGCCGGGGGTGCGTGCTCCTGAAATCCTGGCCCGAGATCACGTTGGTTCGGGGTTGTGATCTATCTAAGTAGGCCCAGTGGTCAGACTGGGTCTACGCTTTCAAGGTGATCCTGTGCTGTCTGTCCTGCGGTAGGAAGCCACTTGATGAAGGAAGCCAGGGGAGGACCTATCCTGGAGAGGACCATGCAAGAGGCTGGTATCTTGGGAAAAGGCCTGGAAACTTAATCGAAGGATGCACCATACACTGAGAGGCTTGATGGTGATCGCCAGAGCCGACTTGCCCATTCTTAGACGCAGACAGGACAGCTCGGGAGCAAGCACACACGGATGCCTCCATGGGGGCACTTGCCAAAGAGGAGGAGCTCGGAGCGCCGATAGGGTACCACAGAGGAAGAAGATCAGGCTGCTCTGTGCAAAACTATTGCACAGAGCAGGTAAATATAACATATTTGTTATTTTTCTAATTAAGCTTTAAACTTGCTTTCGTTTTATGAGATTCATTCTTTAGCTGGTGTGTGTGGTGTGTATGCTAGTTATTAAAAGTCACCTGAATTTTGAGCTCATGTCCAGGCTTTATTTGTATTTTTTTTGTATTCACCCTCTCCATGCTCCATTGCTACCCTTGTAAATCTAAACTATAAGGTTCACAGTGCTAGCAGCCTCCAAAGGGTAGGGACACAGCAGTAGTAGCATAAGCACATGGTATTTGTAGGTTTTCACATGTTTTTTTTTTACCCTTACCCATTGAACAATGTTGCTCACTATACTCTGCTTGCTCTTTTTCTGTATGCGGATTGTTTGCTCTGCATAACTTGCAGAATTCATTAAAAACATTGAACTCGAAAAAGATTTACAGTAAAAATCATTGTACTAGCTCACTAGTTATATATCTTAGACACTTTGGAGTATATTAATAACACAATGCACAGCTGTTTATCCATGGAAATTGCATGTTAAATCCATACTGTGTGAAAAATCAAATCACACAGAACAGAATTTTCCTGCAGTTTTGATGGTCTAATGCAGTAGTAGTGGTCAACTTGAAAACTATAGAAGGTCACAAATGCGGTCCTCTGGAAGTGCCAGGGGCCACACTTGAGGCCCTCTATAATTTTCAAGTTGAATAGCAATGTAGCAGCGTGTTCTCATGCATTTAAGTGTATTGCATCAAGTGAAGCATTGGGCTATTACGCACCTCAGCACACAAATGCCAGTCCTGCTGCATTTTGTTTGCAGCATATCTCAATACACACTGAAGAAGTTGGAGTACAATAACCTGAGCATTGGTGTCAGTGGTAGTAATAATAACTAGGGTTGCACCGATACCGAGCATTTGCATGAGTACTTATATTTGTGCAAATTCTCAGATGCTTGACCCGATACCTGGACAGTCAGGGACGATCGGTGCAGGGGTGGGGGAGTTACGATCACCGATCCCTCTGTGTGGCTTTCAATAAAGCTTCTTCTCCTCCCCCCCTACAGTTTCAGCTGCTTTATTGAAAGCAATACAGGGAGATTGATGATGAACGATCGTAACTCCCCCCACCACCACAACGATCGTCCATGACTGTCCCCTGTATCCTCCTCCGTTCCCCCTCCATGTCCTACTCTGTGTTCTCCATGTTCTCCTCTGGTGCCCCTTCACGCGCTCCTCCCTTTGCTCCTCCGGTCCCCCTCTGTGCTCCTCCACCCTCTCCTGTCCCGGATCTGTCAGAGTGGACGAAGGAGCTAGTATATATATAATTTAGCAGCTCCTCCCTTTTCCGAATAGACAGTCACTGACCCTGTCTATTCATAACTGAGCATTGTAAACTGTGTTTACACTGCTTCAGTTTATGATGGAGAGGAGCCACTGTCTCTTGTACATTCATCTCCGGCGCAACTGAGGCTGCAGAGAAAAGGGGCCGAAAGAAAGGGACTGAGGAATATCTGTCCTAAGTCCCTTTTCCTGTCTCAAAGGGGAGATGTCAGGGTGCTAAAACATATCCAATGAAAAAAATTGAAAAATATGTATTCTGCTACATGTTTTTGGTAAAAATAAAATCCCAATAAGCGTTGGTTTATGCAAAAGTTATAATTAAAGTTATTCTACAAACTATATGATAGATTTATGGAACTTTTTTATTATTATTTTTTGCTAGTAATGGCGGCGATCAGCTACTAATAGCGAGACTGCGATATTACAGCAGACAAATCGGACACTAAGTGACACTTTTTGGGGACCAGTGACCCTAATACATTCATTAGTGCTAAAAATATGCACTGTCATTGTACTAATGACTGGGAAGGGGTTAACATCAAGGGCGATCAAGGGGTTAACTGTGTGCCTAACCTGTGCTTGTGTACACTTTGTGAGGTGCTCATACTATAGGAGGGCAGAGATCCGTGTTCCTGCTTTACAGGAACACCGGATCACAACCTTCCCTTCTCAAGAATGGCAATCTGTCTTGTTTACATAGGGGGACCACCATTCTACCTGTGTCACGAATGATCAGCTCCCCCTGTGTCCAATCACAGTAGAGCCGCCTTGGAGCCGTATATATTATATATATATACACAGTATACTGTTGGCAAGCAGTATTCAGCCCAAAAGCAAACATTTATTATATTGTTACTTACCAATTCTTATGCCGCGTACAGACGGTCGTTTTATGCGATGTAAAAAAACGACGTTTTTAAAAACGTCAATTTAATTGACCGTGTGTGGGAGAAAACGTCGTTTTATGTCTTCTGAAAAACGACCAAAAAAAATTGAAGCATGCTTCAATTTTATGTGTCGTTTTTCAAAACGTCGTTTTTTACTTCACAGAAATTGACCGTGTGTAGCAAAAAACGACGTTTCAAACGACGTTTTTATACCCGCGCATGCCCAGAAGCTAGTTATGAAGCGAGCTTCAATGGAAAAACGTGGTGAACGTAACCTCGCTTTGCTAGAGCACTGTGAAAAAACGATGGTGTGTAGGCAACATCGTTTTTGAAAATTAAAGTTTCAAAAACGTCGTTTTTTACTTCACAGAAAACGTCGTTTTTTTACATCGCATAAAACGACCGTCTGTACGCGGCATTAGATGTGATGGCTATGTTAGTTTCCTTTTTTTAGACTTTCTTCTATTTTCATCTGGTAATCCAGTCAGCAGGTCTGTTGTTTTTCAACAGAGCAAGCTCTCTTGCAGTTACAGGGATGAGCCAAACCATTTAACACTGGCAGGGGTGCTTAAAATTAGTATTTTATTTATTTATGTAAAATCTTTATCCCAAAAGTAAAACCCTGTTTGCTGTAACTGATTATAAAGTGTTAGCTGGAGTTTAGCTGTAATTTGATAATGTATATATATATATATATCTGATAGTACATATAACAATCTCCTCCCGCCAGACTGACAATGCTGCTGTCCAAAAGTGCCCCCTGTGCTCCTTCACTAAGAGCTTCCTGAGTCATACCCCAATCCCAGCACTAGAGGTGTATGGCCATATTTATTACCCCACAACTGATCAAAGACAAAGCAGCAATGTGTCCAGATTCACCACCCATCCAGCAACAAAGATTGTATAACAGCTATCTCCTACTTTGTCTGCCGTCAGGTGATCCTAAAAAACAAATCTCTTTGGCCCTTTTCATGCGGGCTGAATTCGTTTTTTTTCTCAGCAGGGGATCTGTCCGTGGATTCCCTGCTGAGTTGAGCAGAGCGACCGGACGCAGCCTGTCCACTTATGCAGAGCGGACACAGACACAGCTTGCTTTGCTCTATTGGCAGTCGGATGCGCTCCAGGCATCTAACAGCGCTTGCAAGTTTGAGTGCGCTCAATCGCATGGTAACAAAGTACCATGTGTTCTGGTGCTGCATGAATTTAAAACAAAGATCATGGACTTCTTTAGTGCATTTTTCACATGTAAGGCAGCCCATTGAAATGAATAGACTGCCTTAAATGCAGCGCGTGGAAATGGTGCCCAGTTCTCGATGAGAGAAAGTGAAAGTGAAGCCTTTGTCCGCAAACCTAGGACTTCCACCCATTCCAGAGGATGAACTCCAGCCTCCTGCTCCGAACCCCAAACCACTCGGGACTCCAGCCAAGATCTGGACCCCAGTTCATCGGAGATCACAGAAGGCTTTTTCAACTCCTCAATGGGCTAACCCCTCCAGACTCCCAACATGAGGACTTATCACCTATGAAAAAAATGGTCCCATATATTACGACCAATTTCTTTTCTAGATTGGGGGGAAATATGGGCACGCTGTGTAGTGCAAAGAGAAGCTGCAATTAAGATTTTGCTTTTCTGGTATAGAACCCCAGACATGCTTCACGCCCGTAACCCAACTACTGCTAGCCAATGGTGGAGATGTAATGAAAATACGTATACCCACTTCAACATCTTTTCTATTAGCCCTTTCTGGACTAAGATCCAAGAGCTCTTGCAAAAGTTAACTACCTCTACACCCCTAAACCCCATACACTTCCTCTTAGGCCTCTCTCTCCCGGGTATCTCTAAAGCATCAAGGAAACGTACGTCTTTCATTCTATTAGCTGCAAAAAGAGCCATATCTAGAAACTGACTGTCCACTCCCCCCCACATTCCATCAGTTTCTCTCTATAATGGCTGACATATGTAGGATGGAACATTTGACTGCAAAGATTGAAGACTCATTACCCTTTTTTCATAAAATATGGAAAATTTGGGATGATTCTGAATATCCCTTTGAATACGGTACATCTTGAATGCCAGGTTTCACCTCTCCCACATGTTCTATTTTTGATGACTCTTAAATCTCCTGTTCCTCCCGATGCCAACTATTAGATCTATTGCCTTTCAGACCTACTGATGTTCCACTTTTTCTTTTGTTACTTTATATGGTATAGTAATTTTGCCTAGTTGTTCCGAGATGGAAAACTCTTTTACCTAACTATGCCATACTCTAGATATGTTTCACATGTTTATATCTGTACTGCTTTATATCTTTATAAGTTGAAATGCCTTAACTTGTGTACCGCATTGTAAGATGTCTTAAAACTGTTGCATATAAAAAAATGTTTTAAAAAAATTCAGATGACAGCTGTGTAGTAACGATCAGATTATCGTACGATGGCTTAGAAAGCAGAATTTTTCATCCGGTTTTCTCATTGTGCGTACGAGGCTTAAGTGCTCCAATCATCCAATATTTGCACTTACTAATGCTGTGTTTTGCCACGTTTGCCTTTAGAGGCGCTCAGAAGCGTTTGACGCTTCTAGACTCAGATTCTTAACCAATTTTTTTGCGTTCCAAAAAATGCCTCTAAACTCAACTGCCTAGAAACTACTGTAAATGACCATGTGTACATGAACAGATAAGATAACGTAGGAGCCCAACTGCTCCTAAACTTCCGTTTACCAGCAACAGTGTACATGAGGCCTTACTCTCAGGGCTATTTAAAAGATGAGATAAAAAAATGCCTGGATGAAAACTAGAGCAACTTAGCAGGCAGAATGTGCCTTTTGTCAGCAAATTCATGTTTGATTGGAGTGTTTCTTTAAAACATACTATATAGTGTGATGATGGGCAGCACAGTGGTGTAGTGGGTAGCACTCTCGCCTAGCAGTAAAAAGGGTCGCTGGCTCGAATCCCGACCGCGACACTACCTGCTTGGAGTTTGTATGTTCTCCCTGTGCCTGCGTGGGTTTCCTCCGGGCACTCCGGTCTCCTACCACACTCCAATAACATGCTGATGCAATTGGCTTCTGTCTAAAATTGGCCCTAGTATATGAATGTGAGTTAGGGACCTTAGATTGTAAGCTTCTTGAGGGTAGGGACCGATGTGAATATACAATGTATATATAAAGCGCTGCGTAAATTAACAGCGCTATATAAGTACCTAAATAATAATAATGATTGCTGTCCATGGGTACACATATTTAAAAATCACTTGGCTCTTTGCTGAGTTGTGTGTTGCAATCTGGAAAGACAGTGATATAACCACCATATGTAGACCACTGCTATCAGTCTGCAGTTTTTTCAAAAGGGAAAAATAATTTCCTCCTCTGGAATAAATTCTCCTTTCCTGTATAGTTTCAGATTCCAGTAACTGGATGCTGCAAACTTAAACCACTTGGCTTTCCAACCTGCACATCTGGAGATGCTGTTGCATGTCTAGTCATTTCTGAGCAATTAATCCATGTAGACTTTTCTCCCGTAAACTCCTGTTCAGGAAAGACTTTTAAAGCTAGTTAAATAAGCAGGTGATCCCTATGTGTTGCCTTTTGGTAAAAGTAGGATTAGGTTTCCTTTGTGGAAGTGTGTGTGCTATTCTGTTTGACACATGAAACACCCAGTCTAATAATACCACACGAGATCACATATGGTCTCGAAGTTTGACATTACCGGAGCTGTGTGCTCATTACAGGTCCACAGTTGGTCTTGCATTGGTTATATACCAGATACATAGCATCAGGGGAAATCAATCTCAGTGTAAAGTCTTCATGGTTAAGAGTTGTAAGATTAGAAGAAGGAGCATGTGGACAATTATTGCACATCTGCACAAAATTTCAAAAGAACTTTGTGATTATTTTGCCTTTGTTGATCGTCTGTTTTCATTGCTCTGGTCCATAGATTTTTTTAAAGGATATTACTTAATATGTTGGCGCTCTATGCATAAAAAAACAAAATAAAGTAATAGAGATTAGTTAAAATGGGTCAACCACATATAACATAACAATCGAATGCATTTGATTCCTAATCTATAGCAAATCGGCTACCCAGGAGCCTACAACATTGATGCTTCGCTTGTTGCGCATACATGATGGGGGGGGGGGTCCTGTGTAGGTATTTGTTTCTGATTAATTACTGAACTATTTTGACTAATATTAGTATGCTACCAGTCAGTCCGATTTTTTCTCATTTTCCAACCGTTAAGACCTATATTTCAGCTGTTCTTTTGCACTTTAATCAGCATTAAAGTAGAGAACTAGTCAATAATGTGTATCTGTGACAATCATAATCTCCACTCTTGAATTGTTTTAACAGTGCAGCCTTAGCTATCAAGAATTACTTGATTTTCTTTTTCGTACGTCACGGTACACAGATCGGCATAATAATTACTATGTGGGTTATAGAGCCTACCTTCAGGTGATGGACACTGGCACAACCAAGACAGGATGTCCCCTCCCCTAAATAACCCCTCCTATAACAGGAGTACCTCAGTTTTTTTGCCAGTGTCTAAGGTTGTGGTCACGGTGAAGATGGTTTCCTTGCAAGAAGCTTCGTTAAAAGGCCTTCGGGCCAAGCAAGCTATATTCCAGATCCTTCCAAAGTGCCTGCATGACCAAAGTGGTTGGTACCCAGGCCTCGGTTGAGAAGAACAAGGTTTTGCCTGTAATGCCTTTCCTAGGAGGGCTGGATCCTGGGTTCCAGTACTTTGGTCAGACCCAATACGAAAGTTTCTGCCAGGGTGCGATACAGGTCCAGGGGAGTGGTGATCCTGGCCATAGGCCCCGGTCCCCGAAGGCCTTATGACTTGCCGCCGTGATGGGCGAAGGTTGGGTTATCTGTTCCTGACAGAGCCCTGCGGCGAGGAGAGGTAAGTGAAGGTCCCTGGTGAACTTGGTTCTGCAGGGAGCCTTCTATTAAGTTAATGTGTTCTGATGCCTGTGGGAATGTGTGCCTGTACTGCAATACATCCTGTGAATTTTGTGGTCATCTGCTGTAGGTGCTTATATGTACCACTGGAGGGGGCTAAATACCTCTGAATGGCTGCTCAGTGACTTGTACCTTTAACAATAAATGTATCAGCTGCAGGCAGTAGGGTGTTTTTGGTCAAACACAGTTATTGAAGCAGTTTCTGTTGTACTTTTAGCATTTGTACTTTTAGACAATTTGCTTGCCTTGCCCACTGCAGCATCGCTGTGTCAGCGGCGGCTCACGGAGTCCTCAGAGGCTCACCTCCTCCCCTCTCTCTCTCTGGCGGCAGGCACCGACGTGCACACGCGCGCATATCTGGCCAGAGATGTGCTCTTGTGATAGGACAGAGGTGGGCGGGGCTTAGCATGAAGATGCTCCGTGCCCTCCCTGCTGGTTTGCGCATGTGCAGAGCGTCCTCTGCTTTAAAGGCAGTTCCTTAGAGACGCTCTGGCTGTCGGATGGACACAGGAGCGTGGGCATTGTAATGTGACAGCAGTTATCTTTATGCAATAATGTTTAAACCTTGAGGTGTTTAACAGCATACAAACAGGCAATGTACACAGGCATTCCCAGGCACATTAGCTCTGCATCTGGCTGATTAGTTTAATAGCAGCTTATACGCTGGTCTATAGCTCAGCAGTGGATGCAATTTGGCTGTGAAGTACCTCGGCTTTGTGCTTGGGACTATGCCTTCTAAGGGCTCTGGAACCAAAAATCCTAAAAAGCCAAAGGATTCACCATCGGGCTCTGAGGATCTGGGTAATGCTTCAGCTGTTCCATCCTCCCCTGATAAAACAGAGGTAGTTGCCCGGGGTGAGCCATCAGGGTTGCTGGGTGCTGCGGCTGCCCTCAGCCCACCTGCTCCTGTATATGTGAAGGAAGAGGTTTTCTCCTCAGCTCTGGGGGGATTGGAACAGAGATTGGCATCATTGATCGCATCCTCCCTGCCAGAGAGGAAGCGCGCCAGGTCTCCCTCTCCCCCTTCAGAGTTCCTAACAGCCGAGCAATTGTCCCAGGATGAGGTTGACTTGCCCTCAGGGGACCAGGAAGAGGGGCGCTCTGATATTTCTGCCTCTGAAGAGTCTACTCTAGAGGAATCATTTTCTGCCTCACAGTCTGAAAGATTTTTAGTACAATCCCTAACAGAGATGGTTCGGTCAACATTTAAATTGCCCCTGTCTGAACCAGCAGCTAGCTCCGTTTCTTCTTTGGGCTCCTTAAAAGCCCCTCAAACTAACTACTCTTTCCCTGTTCATCCTTTATTAGAAGGACTCATTTATCAGGATTGGGAACATCCAGATAAGCTTTTTCTTCCGCCTAAGAAATTTTCTATTTTGTACCCTATGGAGGAAAAGTTCACCAAAAAGTGGAGTATTCCTACGGTTGACGCTGCTATCTCCTGTGTGAACAAAACTCTGACTTGTCTAGTAGGCAATATACAGATGTTTAAAGACTTGCCGAGAGCGTTATGCTTCGTGGTAGATGCCATTAAGGATTCAATCTATCAGGCATCCTGCCTTACGCTCCTATTGGTACACATGCGTAGGCTACTATGGTTAAAGAACTGGTCAGCCGAGACGCCTTGTAAAAAGCTCCTAGCTGGCTTCCCGTTCCATGGGGAGCAATTGTTTGGGGAGGACTTAGATAAGTATATTCAAAGAATCTCGAATGGGAAAAAGTTTAAGCGGCTCACTTCTCCAGTCCCGGGGACTTCAGCCTCTAAGCAGTTCCGATGGTCTCCTCGGTCAAGTCCGGGAGGAAAGGCTCAGGGACAGGCCCAGGGTCACAAGAAACCCTGGAACTGTAGCCTGGTAAACCAGCCCCTAAGTCGGCCTTATGAAGGGTTGCCCCCACTCACTCGGGTGGGGGAAGGCTTCAGTTATTCTCAGGGACCTGGCAGGAGAGGATTCAGGACGGTGAATCAGGAGGATTCCCCTCGCTTTCTAACATCAAGCGTCCCAAGGGATCCAGTAAAAAGAAAAACTTTCTTTCTGGCATTAGATCGTCTGTTGTCCCAAGGGGTGATTGTGGAGGTACCAGTAGAGGAGCAAGGTTCAGGTTTCTACTCAAACCTCTTTACAGTCCCAAAGCCGAACGGAGACGTCAGACCGATACTAGATCTCAAAGGGCTAAACCAATTTCTAAATATCCAATCTTTTCGTATGGAATCGATTCGGTCAGTAGCTTCCTCCCTGCAGGGGGGAGAGCTGTTAGCATCCATCGACATCAAGGACGCATATCTGCACGTTCCTATTTTTCCCGGCCATCAGAAGCTTTTGCGCTTTTGTGGTGGAGCAGCGCCATTATCAGTTTGTGGCCTTACTCTTCGGGCTGGCCACCGCCCCTCGGATGTTCACAAAAGTCTTGGCCACTCTGTTGGCCAATTTAAGAGCTCAAGGGGTATCAATAATGGCCTACTTAGACAATCTGCTGCTAATAGATCACTCGGTTGCCAGCCTAATTCTAGCTGTGCGCAAGACAGTCAAGTATCTAGAGTCTCTGGGTTGGGTTCTCAACCTAGACAAATCAGTTTTACAACCAGTAAAAAGACTGGAATATTTAGGGCTGCTCATAGATACAGACCAAAGAAAGATTGTTTTGCCTTAGGCAAAGATCTCTTCCTTAAGGGAGCTGATCCAGATGGTCACTGCAAAAAGACAACCTTCCATTCGTCTTTGCATGCGGTTGTTGGGAAAGATGGTGGCCTCATTCGAAGCCATGCCATATGCCCAATTTCATTCAAGGAACTTATAGAACGCCATCCTGTCCACCTGGAACAAAATGGTCCAAGCCTTAGACTTCTCAATGTCCATGACTCCGGCAGTACGTCAAAGCCTCTGTTGGTGGTTGATAGCCCAAAATCTACAAAAAGGGAAGTCTTTCATTCCAATCTCATGGAGAGTGGTGACAACGGATGCCAGTCTTCTGGGCTGGGGGGCAGTTCTGGGGAAACGGTCTATCCAGGGAAAATGGTGACCAGTGGTGTGTCCCTTGTACATAGGGACAACCATCAGTCACCTCCCCCAGTCAGTCCCCCTCCCCACAGTAAGAATCACTCCCAGAGTACATATTTAACCCATTGATGCCCCCTAGTGTTAACCCCTTCCCTGCCAGTCACATTTATACAGTAACCAGTGCATTTTTATAGCAGTGTTTGCTGTATAAATGTGAATGGTCCCAAAAATGTGTCAAAAGTGTCCGATGTGTCCGCCGTAATATCGCAGTTGTGACAAAAATCGCAGATCGCCGCCATTACTAGTAAAAAAAAAATAATAATAAAAAAAAGTAATAATTCTATCCCCTATTTTTGTAGGCGTTATAACGTTTGCGCAAACCAATCACTATAAGCTTATTGCAATTTTTTTTTTACCAAAAATATGTAGAAGAATAGGTATCGGACTAAACTGGATTTTTTTTTTAAATGGGATATTTATTATAGCAATAACTAAAAAATATTGTGTTTTTTTTTTCAAAATTGTCCTTCTATTTTTGTTTATAGCGTAAAAAATAAAAACCGCACAGGTGATCAAATACCACCAAAAGAAATCTCTATTTGTGGGAAAAAAAGGATGCCAATTTTGTTTGGGAGCCACGTCGCACGACCACGCAATTGTCATTTAAAGCGTGACAGTGCCGAAAGCTGAAATTTCACCTGGGCAGGAAGGGGGTATATGTGCCCAGTAAGCAAGTGGTTAAAAAAAGGAAACCGGAAGCCAATCCGGGCAATTGCGAAACACATAATTAAACTTAGGCAGATAAAGCATTTTCAGCACATTAATGCGGCCTAGAAGATTGAGAGGTAGGTCCTGCCACCTGGAGCACTGGTCCCTAAGTCTCAAAACTATGGGTTGTAAATTGGGGCGACGAAAGGCCTGCAGGTCCCGCATCACCACAATCCCCAGATACTTGAATTCTTCCACCCAGAGAAGCAGGGTCTGCGACGCCTCCACCCGGGCCTGAACATCTAGGGGAAACGCTATAGACTTCATCCAGTTTATCCTGACCCCCGAGAAGTGCCCAAATTCATTAAATACCGCCAGTGCCACCCTCAGAGAGGGCCTAGCATCCAGCAAGTAGAGCAAAGCATCGTCCGCATTAAAGCGAGATTTTCTCCTCCAGAGGGCCAACCCTGAGGCCCCTGATGCTGCTGGACTCCCAAATATGTATTGCCAAAGGCTCCAGCGCCAGGGTGAACAGGCTAGGTGACAGCAGACATCCCTGCCGGGTGCTCCTCTGGAGGAGAAAGGGTTCAGATAGGGTACCATTCGTGCAGAGCCTGGCCCTAAGCGATTTGTAGAGCATGCCCTGCCAATGCAGGAATTTAGGGCCTATGCCGAAACGTTTCAGCACCTCCCACAAGTATTCCCACTCTACGGAGTCGAAAGCTTCCTCCGCGTCGAGTGAGGCTATAACTCTAGTGCCTTCGTTACCATGGGGTGTGTCCAAGTTAAGAAACAGTCTGAGGATGCTGATGTCAGTCCCCTTCCCAGGCCATAAACCCCATTTGGTCTTGGTGAACCAAATAGTCAATGACCGATGCCAACCTGACAGCCAAGATTTTAGCCAACAGCTTGGCGTCCGCATTCAGCAAGGAAATCGGCCTATAGGACGCACATTCCTCTGGATCCTTACCGGGTTTGTGCACCAACACCACCACCGCCTCTGACATAGAATCTGGCAAAGAGCCCGTGGCAGAGAATTGCGTTAATAGTGAAGTGATCCTGGGGGCCAGTGTCTTCTGGTATACCGAGTAAAATTTAATAGGGATGCCGTCAGGGCCAGGAGCCTTACCCGACTGCATGCTCTGAACTGCTGCCTGGACCTCCTAGCGACCGCTTAATAGCCGAGTTAAGTCCCCTCACATTCCAAGACAGCACTGTAAAGTCAGCTATAAGCAAGACAATTAGAGAACAATAGGATAAGCATACATCGTAAAGACTGGATCCCTCCCACCCGTGCAGGGTGTCCCACACTCCACCATGCTCCGCAAACCGCGTGCTCAGGAAGGGGGGACACCTGGACACTGATAATTCTTATTATGTTAGAGTATATACAGTAATAGAACATAGACCAACCAGGAACAATACAAACCATAAAATAATTAAACCAAGTTCAATGCGGAAGGCAATGGCCATCCAACCCCCCCCCCCACCCTGTGCGCCCCAAAACAGCGAGCTGCACATAATCCCCATAACTTGTTCAAGAACAATTCTCTCAAGCGGGATGCCTCATATCAGTCTAGGACTCCTTCATCATGCTGGCACAAAACTAGTGCAAAAATCCGTAGAAATAGAAAGAGTTACAAAAATAACAGTAGGCACAGTCAAGAGCCAAAGGTGCTGGAGGTTAGAACAAAAAATAATGGGCAGTCAAGCATATTATTCAGGGCATACCCGAGTCATTCACTTGGTTATAACAGGGGTACAATCTTGTAGTCTGTTGCTGACCCAACGGATAAACAGGGGACAGAGCAAATTGAGACCGGGTGATGCAAACAGGGGAGAAGAAGTCTCAGGGCAATGTGAAGTCCAACCATGCATTAGTGGTCCCATAAAAGGGACGCCTCAACATAGTACACCACTGTCTCAAACCTAAAACCACCACAGTAGGGTAACGTACCTCTGGCCCAACTTGACCATGTCAAGAAAAAGGAAAAAGAGAAAAAGAAAATTAGCAGGATCTTGGTAGTTGTGGAGCACTACGGCGGCGGCGTCTCCAGCCATGCGTTGGCGTCTTTGGGGCCGGTGAAGATCCTCAGTCTCCTCATAGACTTCTTTAGATAACAGCATTCTGGAGGAATTAGTCTTCAAATTTCAAATCAGAAACACTGAAATCTTTGTTTCCTATGACTTTTTGTGCATCGGAATCCTGACAGCCTACCAGCCATCTAATGTAAACACATTGGGCCAGATTCACATACATTTAGTTAGGCGCAGCGTATCAGAGATACACTGCGCCGCCGTACCTTACCTGGCGTATATTCGAATCCTCAGCGAGTTTGCGCCGTAAGTTACGGTGGCGTAGTGTATTTCTGGCGTCGGATTTCAAATTGGGCGGGTTGGGGGCGGGTTTCATTTAAATGAAGCGCGTCCCCGCGCCGAATGAACTGCGCATGCGTCGTCGCGAAATTTCCCGCCGTGAATTGCGCTAAATGACGTCGCTAGGACGTCATTTTTTTAACTTAGACGTGAGTTACGTCCATCCCTATTCACTGGCAACTTGCGCAAAAAAAAAAAAAAATTAGACGCGGGAACGACGGCCATACTTAACATGGCAATTCTATCTATACGCCGAAAAATACCAGCTTTAACTATACGCCGGAAAAAACCCGACTGCAGACGACGTTAGAAAATGCGACGGCCGCGCGTACATTCATGGATCGCCGTAAATCGCTAATTTGCATACCCGACGCGGAAAACGGCGCAAACTCCACCCAGCGGGCGCCAAAGTATTGTACCTACGATCCGAAGCCGTACGCCTGTCGAATCGAACCCAGAAGCCGTCGTATCTTGGTTTGAGGATTCAAACTAAAGATACGACGCAGGAAATTTGAAAGTACGCCGGCGTATCAGTAGATACGCCGGCGTACTTGCTCTGTGAATCTGGCCCATAGAAGGTATTTTTTTAAACTGCTAGAAAGTGACTAAAACATGATATTAGAGTCCTTGTTATGATTTTTGCAGTTGTAAAATGAATGAATGAATTATTGCACATTACAAACTGCTAGAGAGGTGAGATATGGCTTGTTTTAGAGCCTTTTTACTGCTTATTAAAAATATGTAAATAATCCAGTGTCCACGATTTGAGCACATATGCACTTTAAGGGCCAGATTCACAAAAGGGATACGACGGCGTATCTGCTGATACGCCGTCGTATCTCTGTTTCTATCTATGCGACTGATTCATAGAATCAGTTACGCATAGATAACCCTAATGCCTAGTACACACGAGAGGATCGATCCGCGGAAACGGTCCGGAGGTCCGTTTCCGCGGATAAATCCTCTGGCGGATTTTGATCTCATGGTTGTACTAACCATGAGATCAAAATCCCAGCGGAATTCCCTCCGCGGCGACGTGCGCGACGCTGTGATATAAGGACTTCCACGCATGCGTCGAATCATTACGACGCATGCGAGGGATGGATTCGGACGGATTGATCCGGTGAGTCTGTACAGACCAGCGGATCAATCCGTTGGACTGGATTCCAGCGGATAGATTTCTTAGCATGTTAAGAAATTTTGATCCGCTGGAAATCCATCCCCGGGGAAAAAACTCCGCGGAAAAATATCCGCTGGATCGTACACACCAGGGGATCTATCCGCTGAAACCGGTCCGCGGATCAATTCCAGCGGATCGATCCTCTCGTGTGTACGGGGCCTAAGATCCGACAGGTGTAATAGTTTTACACTGTCGGATCTTAGGATGCAGTACCGCGGCCACCGCTGGGGGGAGTTCGCGTCGTAAACCAGCGTCGGGTATGCAAATTAGCAATTACGGCGATACACAAAACTTTTTCCCGTCGTTACGTCGCCGCAAGTGTTAGTTTGCCGTCGCAAAGATAGGGCACCTTTTACAAAGTGTAAAATTACTACACCATGTAAAAGTATACCCGTCTTTCCCGCGTCGCTTTTGAATTTTTTTTTAAAAATTTTTTTCCGGGCGCAAGTCTTTTTTTCACGTCGCGATTCACAAAACGTCGGCGCGTCGTAATTTTGCGCAAAGCACGTCGGGAAATTTGCCTTGGGAGCATGCGCAGTACGTCCGGCGCGGGAGCGCGCCTAATTTAAATGGTACCCGCCCCATTTGAATTGGCCCGCCTTGCGCCGGACGGATTTAGGATACACCGCCGCAAATTTCCAGGTAAGTGCTTTGTGGATCGGGCACTTAGACAGAAAATTTGCGGCGGTGTAACCTAAATCAGTTACGTTACGCTGCGCACGGGCTACGTGAATCTGGCCCAAAGTTCAAGTATCAGAATTGCTCCACGAAAACCAGGGTGGGGGAGTGGTATTACATTCAGGTTTCCTAAAGCTTTTAGCTCCCTCTACCACAAAAGAGGAACGATACATTATTTCAGCTAATACATTTTTGTGATAATAATTTTTGTTACCTTTTATCTTCACTTCTAGGTATCATGGTCTGACATTGGAGGGCTAGAAAATGTTAAGCTTAAGTTAAAGCAAGCAGTAGAGTGGCCTCTTAAGCATCCTGAATCTTTTATTCGTATGGGGATACAGCCACCGAAAGGGGTCTTACTCTATGGCCCTCCAGGCTGCTCCAAAACCATGATTGCAAAAGCATTAGCAAATGAAAGCGGCTTGAATTTCCTGACAGTAAAGGTAAGAGCTATGCACAGTTCTCCGTGTTAGTACTGTTTATTATTCATATTGGCAGTAGCCTGGCCTAATCAGGGATACAAGGGTGGTGATCTGTAAGCCAGAAGCCAGTCTTCAGTAGCTTGGTTATGGCCCCAATTGTCTTTGAAAGTTACATAGACCATCTAGTTTAACCAGTAGAAAAAACAAAAAAGAAATAGAAAACCTCCATGTACAAAATCCTATACCCACTGTTGATCCGGAGAGAGGCATAGAAGCAATCTTGACATGAATGCTTGTTTAAGTTTCTCTTCATATTACATGGTATAAATAAATCTAAAGGCAATTGTGCGGTAACTGCGCAATTTGGTTGTTTCCTAAATTAAGGCTTATGCTGATTAACGTTAGAAATGGTGTATTAAAAAAAGGAGGTATTTAATGAGAAGGATTCATTGAATAATAGTGCGCTTCTTCCAATGAATGCTCAAAGAAAACCTTCTATAATATAAATGTGAAAAAATGCATATACACAGTGGGCCAAATCTTCAAAGGAGATACGCAGGCGGAACTGCTGTTCAGCCTGCGTATCCCTGTGGCTATCTTTGGAAACGATCCTCAGAAGGATTTTTCCAAAGATAGTCAGAAGATCCGACATCTGTAATAGACTTACACTGTCGGATCATAGGATGCAGTACCGCATCCGCCGCTGGGGGCATTTCGAGTCGAAATGCCGCTTTGCGTATGCAAATGAGTACTTAAGCAGATCCACAAAGCTTTTTAGCTTTGTGTTTTCTGCGTAAGTTACGTTTTGCAGACGTAAAATTAGGGATGCTTTTACAAGGCCTAAACTGTTTAGACCTTGTAAAAACAAACCTTTTTTTCGATCGCCACGTTTTTTTTAAAATTTTGAATTTTTTTTCCCGGCGCGTATTTTTTTTTTTACCCGACGCAACTTTATTGTCCCGTCGCGATCCACAAAGCCCGGTGTAAAGTACGTTCGCGTGATGCACGTCTGGAAAAATGACGTCACACGCATGCGCCGAACGTCCGGCGCGGGAGCGCGCCTCATTTGAATAGGAATCGCCCCCTCGAGCAGACGACCGCCTTGCGACGGAGGCACTTAGGTTACACGGCGTGTAATTTCTAGGTAAGTGCTTTGTGGATCGGGCACTTAGGTAGAAATTTAACGCCTGTGTAACTTAACTGCTGAAAGTTAAGTTAGGCAGCTTTTTTGAGAATTTGGCCCAGTGTATCAAAGATATATTGCACAGAATCCCATCAGTAAAAAATAAATTAATAAAATATTATTGCGGTGTAATAGCGGTAAGGAGGAGAGCCTCTTGTCCCTCTTGGATTTGATGTATACCCTGTTTTACCATGCCTTATACAAGATGCTATTCTTGTGAGTAGGACCATTGGGCCAAATCCTCAAAAGGGATACGCAGGCGGAACTGCTGTTCAGCCTGCGTATCCCTGTGCCTATCTTTGGAACTGATCCTCAGAAGCAGTTTTCCAAAGATAGGCAGAAGATCCGACATCTGTAAGAGGCTTACACTGTCGGATCTTAGGATGCAGTACCGCATCCGCCGCTGGGGGCATTTCGTGTCGAAATGCCGCCAAGCGTATGCAAATGAGGACTTACGGAGATCCACAAAGCTTTTCAGCTTTGTGTTTTCTGCGTAAGTTTACGTTTGCATACGTAAAATTAGTTCTGCTTTTACAAAGTGTAAACTAGTTACACCTTGTAAAAACAGACCTTTTTTTCGATCGCCGCGATTTTTTTTAAATTTTGAATTTTATTTTTCGGCGCGTAACTTTTTTTTTACCCGACGCAAATTTATTGTCCTGTCGCAATCCACAAAGCCCGGCGTAACGTAATTTCGCATGCTGCCCATCGGGAAAATGACGTCACGAGCATGCGCAGTACGGCCGGCGCGGGAGCGCGCCTCATTTAAATTGTCATCGCCCCCTGCAGAAGAGGACCGCCTTGCGCCGGAGACATTTAAGTTACACGGCCTGAAATTTCTAGGTAAGTGCTTTGTGGATCGGGCACTTAGGTAGAAATTTTAAGTCAGTGTAACTTAAATGGGAAAAGATAAGTTAGGCAGGATCTTTGAGGATTTGGCCCATTGTTTTCATAATAAATTCATACCTTTTATATACAATTTTGCGTGATTTAATATTTATTTTTCTCGCTTTGAGCTACGCCAGAGAGCAGCTGTTATCTCCATACCCCAGAAAATCTTTGGAAAAAGATCTGTTACCAGAGCACAATCCAGACAATCTCCTCTGGGATTGGGATATCTTTAACCACTTAAGGACCGCCTCCTGCAGATATACGTCGGCAGAATGGCACAGCTGGGCACAGGCACTTACCTGTACGTCCCCTTTAAGTGCCCAGTCGTGGGGCGTGGGCCCGCGACCCGGTCCAAAGCTCCGCAGCCACGGGACCCGCGGACCCGATCGCCGCCGGTGTCCCGCGATCGGTCACAGGAGCTGAAGAACGGGGAGAGGTTGTGTAAACACACCTTCCCCGTTCTTCACAGTGGCAGCTTCATTGATCGAGTGTTCCCTGATATAGGGAAACACGATCAATGACGTCACACATCCAGCCCAGCCCCCCTACAGTTAGAAGAAACATATGAGGTCACACATAACCCCTACAGCGCCCCCTAGTGGTTAACTCCTAAACTGCAATTGTAATTTTCGCAGTAAACAATGCATTTTTATAGCATTTTTTGCTGTGAAAATGACAATTGTCCCAAAAATGTGTCAAAATTGTTCGATGTGTCCGCCATAATGTCGCAGTCAAGAAAAAAATCGCCGCCATTAGTAGTAAAAAAAAAAATATTAATAAAAATTTCATATATCTATCCCCTATTTTGTAAACGCTATAAATTTTGCACAAACCAATCGCTTATTGCGATTTTGTTTACCAAAAATATGTAGAAGAATACGATGTAGAAGAATACGTATCGGCCTAAACTGAGAAAAAAATAAAACAATTATATCTTTTTTGGGGGTATTTATTATAGCAAAAAGTAAAAAAATATAGTTTTTTTTTCAAAATTGTCGCTGTATTTTTTTTAATAGCTCAAAAAATAAAAACCGCAGAGGTGATCAAATACCACCAAAAGAAAGCTCCATTTGTGGGAAAAAAAGGACGCCAATTTTGTTTGGGAGCCACATCGCAAGACCACGCAATTGTCAGTTAAAGCGACGCAGTGCCGAATCGCAAAAACTGGCCAGGTCCTTTACCTGCATAAAGGTCCGGGTCTTAAGTGGTTAACCACTTCAGCCCCGGAAGATTTGGCTGCCCAATGGCCTTTGTTTGGGATTCTGCACGGCATTGCTTTATCTGACAATAGCACGGTCGTGCGGCACTGTACCCAAACAAAATTTACGTAATTTTGTTCCCCCAAATAGAGCCTTATTTTGGTGGTATTTGATCATCTCTGCGATTTAAATTTTTTGCGCTATAAACAAAAAAAGAGCGACAATTTTGAAAAAAACACAATATTTTGTACTTATTGCTATATAAATATCCCCATTCTTTTTTTTAAAAAGCAATTATTTTTTCTCAGTTTAGGCAGATATGTATTCTTCTACATATTTTTGGTTAAAGAAAAACTTAATAAGCGTCTAATAATTGGTTGTATTTGCGCAAAAGTTATAGCGTCTACAAAATAGGGGATACATTTATAGCATTTTTTTTTTATATATTTTTTTACTAGTAATGGCGGCGATCTGCGATTTTTATCGGGACTGCGAAATTATGGACACTTTTGACACATTTTTGGGACCATTGGCATTTATACAGCGATCAGTGCTATAAAAATGCACTGATTACTGTAAAAATTTCACTGGCAGGGAAGGGGTTAACACTAGGGGGCGATCAAGGGGTTAATTGTGTTCCCTAATGTGTGTTCTAACTGAAGGGGGGATGGGACTGACTAGAGGAAATAATAGCTTGTGGTTCCTAGCTATTAGGAACTCATGATCTGCATTTCCTCAGCTCACAGAACAGGGATGTGTATGTTTACACACACACATCCCTGTTCTGCCTCTCGTGCCCAGAGATCGCTCGTGGCCAACCGTCACAAGCATCAGCACTCCCGCTATGCAGCGGTGCGCAGGCGCGCCTGCTAGCCTGCTTGAACCATCCGACGTACAGCTACGACGGTTCACCCAGTATAACTGCGGTGGCAGGTCCACAAGCGGTTAAGTGATTAGACCCATTGGGGTCGCTTCCTAAGGTGATCGGGCATTGCATCCGGTGATGGAGGTGGTGCCATTGAACATTTTCACAATTGGCTTGTTGGATGAGCACGTTGATTAATACTTCAAGTCACTTTTTTATTATTGAAGAAGACTTTATTAATTTATTCATTCGTACATTTATAATATTTAATTTAGTTATTTTTTACTGATGGGATTCTGTGCAATACATCTTTGATACACTGGCCCAGATTCAAGAAGCTATTGCGCCCGCGCAACCGTAGGTTGCGCGGAGCAATAGCTGTTTTGCTCCCGCGTAGCGAATGCCCCTGATTCAGGAACATCGCTACGCGGACTGCAGCCTAGGATATGACAGACATAAGACTCCTTATGCCTTCATATCTCAGGCTGCATTCTTGCGTTGGCCGCTAGGGGGCGCGGCCATTGTGATCGGCGTATAGTATGCAAATTGCATACTACCACCGATTCACAAAAGTTGCGCGGGCCCTGCGCACGCAAGGTACGGAGTTTTCGTACGGCGACTTTAGCGCAAGGTTGCTCCTGCTGTAGCAGGGGCAGCCAATGCTAAAGTATAGCCGCCCTTCCCGCTCGTGAAATTTAAATTTCACGTCGTTTACGTAAGTGATTCGTGAATGGCGCTGGACGCCATTCACGTTCACTTAGAAGCAAATGACGTCCTTGCGACGTCATTTGCCGCAATGCTTGTCGGGAAAGTTTCCCGACGGAGCATGCGCTGTTCGCTCGGCGCGGGAGCGCGCCTAATTTAAATGATTCCCGCCCCCGGCGGGATCATTTACATTAGGCAGCCTTACGCCCGGCTATTTAGCATATCGCCCGCGCAATTTACGGAGCTACTGCTCCGTGAATCGCGGGCATATCAAAATATTTGCGTGGGCGCAGAGCAAAAATCGTTGCCCTTTGCCCACGCAAATATTGCACGGATCTACCTGAATCTGGGCCACTGTGTATATGCATTTTTTCACATTTATAATATAAAAATTTTTTTTGAGCCTTGGTTGAAACAATTAATAAATCAATCAGTTATATAGTTTTAGAGATCTCTGTTTCAAATAGTGCAGCTGTTCTGACTGATCACACGACTGTTTTTATACATAGCAGCTCTTTAGTTTTACTTTATCATTTAATGAGAAGGACAAACAATAATTGTCATGTTTTACTTGGATGAGAACAGGTTATGCAATTTAAAAGTATGACTAGTTATTATATCCCTGTCTATGTTTAATTTATGTCATGATTTCCATCCATGGGTCAAGCATGGTGTTAAACATATGTACCAGCTTTACGATGGATTTCTTATAGAAATGTAACCGGACTTTGGGATTCTAAAATGACTGTATTACATTAATTTAAAACCCCGTACACAGGAGCTGAATATTGAGTGTGTGTACGGCAGCCGGTCCAACAAAGCTGGCTGAACATCCAGCTTCTTCGAAGGGGCATGACCGAAAAGGTCTGCCGATTAGCATTTGATCAGCATTTCCAGCCAGTGGGTGAGAGCTCTGTCCAGTGTTTTTCTGGCAAGGTGTCGTCCCTCTGTCAGAAAAAAATAGCTCAGTGGGGAGATTGCTGTACTAACATCTGATTGCTAGTATAGGATCTCCTCCCTAGAGCTTCAGTTTTTTTAGTTCAGCCCACGAAAAGAAAACTCAGTGTGTACTAGGCTAGGTTCCGGTCCAAGCATGTGAGCGGATCTCGACTTCATTGTCGTGATCTTGCCCCAGGATGGACTGGCTCTGTAATGTCAGCCCGCTGTCTACTTAAAATGGGTCACAGGAATGCAGAACGAACTTCACTTCTGTGAGCCACAGGAGAAGTACAGCCAAACAAGCTTTGACTGTTATTGTCCTTTAAGATATATTAGATATTCTAAATAATATACCCTTATGGATGGGGTGTTAAAAAATTACTATGACTGAAAAGCAGACATTCATGGGTTTTAAAACAATTTCTCATAATTATCCCATCGCTACTTGAATCTAAAACTTCTCCTGTGGCTAAACTTTTGGTGTTCTGTTGAAGATACTGTAATCCCTTGTTGATCTCTGATGAATGGAAAGAGGCCACTTACACATATCTTTATAATGTGAAGGTGCATAAAATGGTGAAAATAGTTCAATTATTATCAGGTCTAAAAAATACAATAAAAACTTAATTTTATCAGGTAAATCTGAAATATTACATATCAATATTTTATATTTTTTATTTCCAACCTACGGGTGAAGCTGAACTTTTTTTTGCGTGTATTTAGTAGCCAATTCTTAACAAGTCCTTTGTTAGCAAAGCTCAGTAGTTAAAAATGTTCCATAATCCTCTTTCATTAAATATGTAATTTCTCTCTGTGACTCTATTGCAGAAATATTTCCTTACTTCCTGTTCCGTTAAAGCCCATACAAAAAATATGGTGTGTAGTTGTCACTGGGACTGGAAGAAATGGTTGGAAATAAAAACATAGACAGAAGTTCTAACTCTTTTGCACTTTACTAAAAGTGCGTTTTGTTCATGTCATCTTTGGAGATTTTTGTTAATAATCAAAATGTATCAATAACAAATATCACTGAAACTATTGTATTTTTCTTTAAAGTATTAAAGGGGTTGTGAAGGTACATTTATTTTCCTAAATAGCTTCCTTTACCCTAGTGCAGCCCTCCTTCACTTACCTCATCCTTCGATTTTTGCTTTTAAATGTCCTTATTTCTTCTGAGAAATCCTCACTTTCTGTTCTTCTGTCTGTAACTCCACACAGTAATGCAAGACTTTCTCCCTGGTGTGGAGTGTCGTGCTCGACCCCTCCCTTGGACTACAGGAGAGTCAGGACGCTCTCTACGTTGCAGATAGAGAAAGGAGCTGTGTGTTAGTGGGCATCCTGACTCTCCTGTAGTCCAAGGGAGGGGGCAAGCATGACACTCCACACCAGGGAGAAAGCCTTGCATTACTGTGTGGAGTTACTGACAGAAGAACAGGAAGTGAGGATTTCTCAGAAGAAAAAGGACATGATGGGACTGTGACGCCATAAGAGGCCTATATAAATCGGTGCGAGCCGCGCTCCCGGCATTACAGCGGGAGGAAGCGTTGCGTCAACATAAGAAGAAAATAAGGCAGAAGACGGCAAAGAAGAGCGGGCTGCGCCGCCGCTAGTAAGAGCGCTAAAAAGAAGATAGCGGCGGCCAGCCCTGAAGAAGGCACCGGAGAGCGAGCGAGTGAAGAACCGGGGAGCGCCGAGATGACAGTGGAGAGTGGAGAAGATGTAAGAAGACCCCCCGGAGAGCGGAGAAGACCCCCCGGAGCTGACTAATAAATTATTTTAAAACCCTGTGTTGTGTGTTTATTTTATTGACACTTTGCCTCCAGGTGAATGGGTAGGTGTACGATGTACCCCATATTCATTCACCTAGGGTGGGGTGCCGGTATCTGGGGGCCCCCTTATTAAAGGGGGCTCCCAGATTCCGATCAGCCCCCTGCCCGCAGACCCTGACAACCAACGGCCAGGGTTGTCGGTAAGAGGCCCTGTCCTAATCAACATGGGGACAGGGTACTTTGGGGTGGGGGGGCTCACGAGGGGGGGCGCCATACCAGGGTACTTTGCCGCCTGGTATGGCTCACGAGGGGGGGGCGCTCGCTCGTCCCCACTCCTTTCCTGACCGGCCGGGCAGCGTGCTTGGATATGGGTCTGGTATGGATTGTGGGGGGACCCCCACGCCGTTTTTTCGGTGTAGGGGGTTCTCCTTACACTCCATACCAGACCTAGGGGCCTGGTATGCCCTTGGGGGGGAACCCATGAGGGTTTTTTATTTAAATTTTGGCGTGCAGTTCCCCCTCATGATTCATACCAAACGCCGCGGCTAGAATTGGAGGGAATCTTGCGGAGTAGATTTCCGCAAGAAATCGTAAATTGTTTTAAAGAATATTATGAGAAACTATACCAGTTAGAGGATAAAATGACCGCAGAGAAGGAACATGAGAAATTAGAAAAAGCCAGGGAATATATTAAAGACACTCTGATGCCAAAAATATCGGAAGAAAAAGCAAAGAAAATAGACGAACCAATTACGATAAAGGAATTTTCGGATGCCCTAAAAACACTAAAATTGGGCAAAGCACCAGGCCCTGACGGGTTTAGTCTAACATATTATAGGATGTTCTCGGAGAAACTAGCACATAGATTTATAACAGCTTTCAACTCCCTGCGGGAAGGAAAAAAAATACCAAATGAAACATTGCTGGCACATATAGTAGTTATTCCCAAAGAAGGGAAGGATCCCTCTCAATGTGCCAGCTATCGTCCCATATCATTGCTGAACGTGGACCTAAAGGTATTTACAAAAATTTTAGCCCAAAGGATAATAGAATGTATATCAGACCTGATACATCCTGACCAAGTGGGATTTATACCAGGTAGGGAGGGAAGAGAGAATACACAGCGAGTGGTAAACGCAATATATCTAGCTCAAAAAGAAAAAAAGCCAATGATATTAGTAGCCAGTGATGCAGAAAAAGCGTTCGACCGCGTTGAATGGCTGTTTCTAAAAGCAACGCTGCAACACATTGGATTAGGAGAAGGGATGATGAGCTGGTTTACGAATTTATATTCACATCCAAGTGCGAAAGTTAAAATAGAAGGTAAAACATCCGAACCATTCGATATTCGAAACGGGACAAGACAGGGATGCCCACTATCACCCATAATTTTTGTTTTGACAATGGAGCCTTTCCTAAGGAAAATACGTGCTAATGTAAATATTAGGGGAGTAGCAACAAAGGAAGAGGTACAGAAAGTGGCGGCATACGCGGACGATTTAATTTTTTTTATAACATCCCCAGTCATTTCTCTACCTCCCCTAATGGCAGAAATAGGAGAATATGGAAGTCTGTCCAACTTCAAAGTTAACTATGGGAAAACAGAGGCACTAGGAATAGAAGTAAAAGTGGAAATATTGGAGCAGATTAAAACTCATTTTGGCTTTAGGTGGACAGACTCCCATGTAACCTATCTGGGAACAAAGATAACAGGAAACCTGAATAGACTATTCGAAGTTAATCATGTATCATTGGCCAGGCGAATAAAATCAGACCTAGATAGATGGGACAAAGGAATATTCACATGGTTCGGGCGGACAAACATATTAAAGATGAACGTGCTTCCAAAAATTTTATATCTAATACAGGCCTTGCCAATTAAGATTCCACAAAGTTTTTTAAGAGACCTAAGATCAAGATTCCTGAAATTCATCTGGGCAGGGAAACCAGCTAGGGTAAGTAGAACTATTTTGGCACTACCTAAGGGAGAAGGAGGGATTGGATTCCCAGATTTAATAAAATACCAGGAAGCAGCACACCTAACTAAAGTAGTGGAGTGGTGCGGACAGAATAAAAAACCCTTGATAAGAATGGAACAAGCGACAGTAGAGGTCCCACTAGAAGGAATGGCATGGATCCCAGACAGCGAAATAACAACAGAGATAAAGAAACATCCAATGATAGGAGCTACCAGACAGATTACTAAAAAGATTTTTGAAAGAACGATGATATCAAAATACCCTAGCCCAATGACACCGGTTTTAGGGACGATGGCTTTTCAAGTAGGATTGATAGACCCAAGGTTTAAGGCCTTGCGACAGAGGGGGATAAGTAGAATTATACATTTCTCAAAAGATAATCGACTGATGACAAGGAGAGAGATTGAAAGAGAAGGTATACCAGAATTAGACTTTCTAAGGCAGCTTCAATTAGAAGCATTCCTTCGAATAAAGGCAGACACCTTCTCAGAAGTAAGACCCCCGTCTAAATTCGAACGGATTTGTCTGGATGGGAACATAGTAAGACACTCTCTGTCTTATTTTTATGCAACGTTAATTAAACTAGACAGACCACAAGAATTTACGTTCATACGAGCTTGGGAGAGAGATCTTGGACTAACATTTACCCAAGAACAAAAAGACAGGATATTTCGATTTACCCATAAGGCGTCAGTGGCTAGTAAGTATGAGGAAGGGGGATACAAAATACTAACAAGATGGTATAGAACGCCAGCAGTATTACACCGAATATATCCAGAGACTTCAGATATCTGCTGGAGATGTCTCGAAGCGGAAGGGACACTAGTACATATCTGGTGGGAATGCAGGAAAATAAAAGAATTTTGGAAAACGATAATAGAAACAATTAATATAATCACGGGAATTAACTTAACGGATAAACCATCGACAGTTCTATTACTAGACATCCCACTGTCATCGGAAAAATATAAAAACTCGCTGATAAGACATCTTATTATAGCAGCTAGAGCGTGTATCCCCGCCCTGTGGAAACAGGAGACTCCTCCATCGAAAGCACAATGGCTTGCAAAAGTAGCAGAGATACAATTAATGGAAAATCTAACATTGGCATTGAAAGACCAAGATGAGAGATACCAGGCGATATGGGCTCCTTATGTGAGATACAGGGAGGGGTAGGGGGACGGGAGGATGCGAATGGCCAGCAGAAAATTTTAATGTTCTTATTTTTTTTTTTTTTTTTTTTTAGGAAGGTGGTAAGGGGAGGGGGGATAACGGGTAACAAAAGATAGAAAGAAAGTGAGGAAAATGGAAAGTATTATGATTACAGGATAAAAGTGGGAGGAGGATTAGGAGGTATATATCCATCTCACTCCCAATTTTCTGATAATATTGAAATGTTATATGCTGTAATGCGTAACTCTTGAAATAAACAAAGAATTGGAAGAAGAGTTGCAGTACTCTGAACAACAAAAAAGGAGGAAAAAGGAAAAAAAAAAAAAAAAAAAGAATTGGAGGGAATCCAAGTCGTATCCCCATCGATTCTATGAAGGCTTTTTCCCCATCGCGGCGAGCCGGCTCCGCGACGGGGCTCGTAGGTGGTCAATCTCGCCCAGAAAGGGAGTACGTATGATATTGTTCACATTCTGTTCTAAACTGTTACAAAGTAATGCTTTAAAACCTAATAAGGCCATATCTTCAACCAAAAGAAAGAGTTATGGTGATAGCTTTCTTTAGAATTATGTCCGGTTGTACGCCCCTTTCATAGTGACCTGGTGTAACATGTTGAAGGCGCTGTCCAAAGAACACTTACATTTCCTTTGAGGTTTCAAAATATCTTCTAAAAAGGATGTGTATTATGCAAGATAGCCATCAAAGCCTTTCCAAACTAACCCAGATTTTACATTTTGAACTGGGGGTTGTTAAAGATAATAAGAAAAAACATTGCATAGCGGAAAAGATAAGAAGCAGACTCCAGCCCCATGCCAGATATACAGAACAGCTGCACAAATATTGTCTAACTATGAGACTTTGTTTTGACATTTTTTGTAAACTCCCGATGTATGAGACATTGATAAAAAGACCAAACAAAGACCTATAAGAAGAGAAATGGATTGGTTTTGATGTTGACATTGGAGTTTTGCTATCTGACACCTTCCTTTAATTTACACGATTTGCAATGAAAGGGAGTCTGGGCATTCAATTACCTGTGCTAATATTATAATGTTTTACTAGATGGTATGTTAACAGTCATAAAACTGCTGTCCAGTACACGGCCAAATTAATTTGGATTTAAGAAACTGAAACTGCAAAATGTGTCACCCTCTTGCAAAATAAATGTATAAATAAATTACATTTAACAGTATAATGAGAGCATGGTCTTCCATTCATACTGCTGATTTATTTTGGCATTCAGGGAACATAGAACTCTTGGCATGACCATGTTTTTTCAGACATCATCATTTTCTAGTTCTATGTTGATATGATGATATGGAAGGTGCTCCACAGCCTATCCCATAGAAGAAGGTGCAGTCGCTATCTCTACCTGTTTAAAGATTTAGAAGACAGATTTAGAAGTTCTTTGTCAGCTTAATAAATATTTAGACATGACAACAAGCTTTAGGCCTTGTACACACGCACGGTTTTCTCGGCTGGGAGAGCTTTTTGCCAAGAGAAACCGTGGTTTCTCGTCGGGAAAACTGCCAGGAATCTCAACGAGAAATATAGAGAACCTGCTATTTTTCTCGTCAGGATTCTCGGCAGTGTTTTCCTGCCGAGAAATCCGAGCGTGTGTATGCTTACCTGGCCCCAGTAAGCCAGCACATGCTTGACTTGGACGCATGCGCAGTAGCTTACAAGGCATAGTGTAGGGTGTAGCAAGATGGCAGCGACGGCATCAAATGTGACGAGCGCATGCTCGTCGTAGTCGATGACGTCGCCGCGAACAGCAGTTCTTTTGAATGGTGTGTGTGTACACTCGGCGAGCAAGAAAGCTTGCCAGAAATCTCGTCAGGAAAAAACGTTGTTCCCGACCGTGTGTACAGGGCTTTAAAGCTGAAGTTTAGTAAAAAAAAAATATTCCCCTATAACTACATTTGCTTCACTTATCTGTAATGAAGTTTGAAGAAGGACAGGTCCCTATCAGACCATCTTGAATGCATTTCATTCCGACGATCCAAAGGTAATGGCTCCTGGCATGCCAGAAGTTCATCATCAGGAAGAAGATCAGTCTTCTGCATTGAAGATGGCTACACAAAGTAGCAGCGTGCACAACATGGGACATACTTCATTACAGCTCAGTTATGTGTCTGCAGCTGTAGGAGAAAAATATTTTTTGATTAAACATCAGCTTTTAAGAAGTCTGAGCATGATTTTTCTTGTACAAAGGGTTTTATTGAAAAGTCACATCCAATATTGTGATACAAAACAATTATAGACATAGCCCAGCAGGAAACATAGGTGTAAACAAAAAACAAAAAAAGATATATAGATATATATATAAAAAAGGGCAAAATATATATATATATACATATATATACATATATAAGGATAAAATAAATAAACTAGTAGAAGTAGAACGACCATTACAATGCTCAATTAGAAAAACAAAACAAAAAAAAAAAAAACCCCCCTTGGAAATCCAAGGGTAGTCAGGTGAGGTCAGCAGGACATTGACATCAGATTACAAGACAGGTAAGTAAAAAACCCTGACAGGTTAGATTAGCATGTCAATGATCTCGCAGGACCATGAGTGAAAACATGAAACATCAGACAGTAAGTATCAGACAGTGAAATTAAAATAAAAAAAAATTAAAATAAAAAATATACACATACACATACATATATATATATATACATACATACATACACACATACACATATACACATATATACACATACACACATACGCACACACACACACATATACACACACACACACACATACATACACACATATATATATACATACACGTGTGCATACAAAATTAAATATCAACTGATAATAGCTGAAGAAAAATAAAGAAAAATGTTTCCCTAGAGAGCAGCAGAACAATTTTCCTTTCCCAGCAGGACTAAGCCTGTGGGGCAGAGAAAAATGTAAAGGTATAGAAGATAGACCAAAGAAGAAAGGAGTAAGAGAAACTAGGATGAGAAATAGAAAGGAGGAAAAAGGGGGAGAAAGGAAAAGAAAAGAAAAAAGGGGGGAGGGAAAAAGAGTCCATGGGGTGGGGGGAGCCGAGATGTACTAAAGGGAAAGGAGTGATGGGTCAAATCGCGAAGAGCGGTCATGATCCACCCAAGGTTGCCAGATTCTGAGAAATTTATCATGAGTATCTGATAAGACGGCCGTCAGCTTCTCATTTATCATGATGTCGTTCACACAGTTTTTAACAGCCTCGAAACTGAGGGCTGGGGATTTCCAAGCCCTAGCTATGGTCAATTTAGTTGCAGTAAAAATATGCGATGCCAACTGGCGTTCCGGGCGCAGGAGTTCCGTAATTGGTTTCCAAAGAAGTGCCACAAATGGATCCCTCTTGAGAGTGGTGTTAAAAAGATTGCGAAGGAGCGTATATACTCTGACCCACAGTCTGCACACCCTGGGACAGGTCCACCAGATATGTGCCATTGTGCCCTCCTGAGAACAGCCGCGGAAACATAAGGGAGAATAGGACGGGATAAAAGTTGCCAATCTAGCTGGGGTATAATACCACCTGTAGAACACTTTATAAGCATTCTCCTGAAAGAGAACATTTCTAGAACATTTGGATAGAGCAACAGTCATACTCCGCCAATCCTCCGGGTCAAGCTGCTTCCCCAATTCCGCCTCCCACTGTAAATGATAAGGTCTCAGCGGAGGTCTTTTAGAGGAAATTATGGCTGCGTAAATTAAGGAAATTAGACCCGAGGATTGGGGTCGCGATCTACATAGGCTTTCAAAGGGAGTCAACGTATAAGGGGTAGGTTGAGACTTTATAAGTTGCAAAAGGAAGTGTCGGAGTTGCATGTAGCTATAATGCTCCCGAAGGGGGATATCATGAGAAGAACGCAGGGTTGCGAAAGAGACGATCCTAGTAGGGGTAAAAAGAGAATGAACGTCCACGAAACCATTCTGGGTCCACCATGAGAACTGCAAGGGGTTGTCGCATCCTGGTGGAAATAGTGGGCAATGAAGGAGACGCAATAGGGGAAGATGGGGGGAGATCAGGCCCGCCGAATATTTAATCGTATCCCACAGCCGGAGCGAGTGAGCCAGACAGGGGCCTATAGTGCTAGGGCGGTGCGCTCGAGGGAGCCATGGGAGAGAAGCCAAAGGTATCGGGTGAGAGTCCACTAAGTCGATAGTGGCCCACAATGGCATTTGTTGCTGCTCGTGAAGATGAGAAAGGGGGGCTATGCCTGCGGCCAAATAATAAGCCTGCAGGTTGGGAACCGACAGCCCACCATTGATTTTGTGGGCATAAAGAATCTGTTTCTTGATCCTGGGCCTCTTAGAACCCCAAACAAACTGCAGTAGCTTACGTTGATGTATACGTAAAACGTAAGAAGGAACCTGGACCGGCAAGACTCTAAAAAAATAAAGCAACTTTGGAAGGTAAGTCATGCGGACCGTCGCGATTCTGCCAAACCAGGAAAGCGGGAGAGTAGACCAGGAGGAAAGCATAGCGGACAATTTCCCAAAAAGCGAAGGGAAATTGGCTTGGTATAGACCCGAGTAATTCGGGGTGAGCTTGATCCCTAAATAAGGCAACGAGGTCTGCCATTGATAAGAAAATGCAGCCTGAAGGGATTCAAGCTCCGAGGGCGGAAGATTGATTGACATGGCCTTGGACTTAGAGGGATTAACAGATAAGCCGGAAAACTTAGCAAAATCATTTAAGAGAGAATGTAGATTCGGGAGGGTAAGTCTGGGCTTAGTAACAGTCAACAGAATATCGTCCGCAAACAAGGACAACTTATGCGAAGTACCGGCTATGTCTACGCCAGATATGTCCGGGTGGGATCGGATAGCTTCCGCCAAGGGTTCCAATGCTAAAATAAACAAAAGTGGGGAAAGCGGACAGCCCTGACGGGTACCCCTTTCGATAGGGAAGGTGGACGATTCAAAACCATAATATTTTATCTTGGCCCGAGGGGAATCGTAAATGGCAGAGATCCAACTCAAAAAGGAGGGGCCAAAGCCATAGTGGAGAAGGACCTGTGTCAAATAAGGCCATGACAATGTGTCAAAGGCCTTGTTAACATCTAATGACAAAAACATTGTTTCCAAGGATCTACTATGAGCTATATGTTGAACTTGAAGAAGGCGTCTGATAGCGTCACCCGCCTGCCGACGTGGGACAAAACCCACCTGGTCCTTCTTAATCAAGCGCGGAAGAAAGGAATTCAAGCGATTGGCCAGAATCTTCGTCAAAATCTTCATGTCTATGTTGATTAAGGAAATTGGTCGAAAATTGGCCCAGGAAGAATGGTCCCTATCAGGTTTAGGGATCATCACGATGTTGGCGGTCAACAGGCTCGGTGTCAAGGGGTGACCCGCCTTCACAGAATTATACATATCCGTGAGATACGGGGCAAGGACGTCTGCCAATTTCCGATAGTATAATGCCGTGAAGCCATCCGGGCCCGGCCTTTTCCCCACCTTTAGCTCCTTAATGCACTGGAGGACTTCCGAGACCTGAATGTCCCGGTCCATTAGGGACGTGTGAGATTCTGAAAGGGAGGGCATGGACAAGCTTGACAAGAAAGAATCGAGGCCTTGAGTTGATACTTGGTCAGGGGCTGAATAAAGTATAGTAAGGCGATGACGGAATTCGTCCAGAACCCGCTGGGGGTTACCTGTGAGAACGTTGTGGCGAGTGCGTAGAGCAATGGGAGCAAATTTTGGGGTAAAGGTACGCAATTTAGTAGCCAACATCGAAGTAGGTTTATTAGCCTTGGCGTACCACTTCTGGCGGGTCCAGCGTAAGGTTCGTTCTGCTTCATCAGTCAAACAGAGGTCCAAGTCCGTGCGGGCTTTGTCTAATAGCCTACGATTGGTAGGTGTAGGAGACTGCTTGAAGGCCGATGACAAAGCCTCCAGACGCTGCTCCAACGCACGGCGGGCCTGGACCCTCTCCCTCTTGCGCCTCGACGCCAATCGAATAACATGGCCCCGAAGCACAGCTTTATACGCTTCCCATAGAGTCACCGGGGATGAGACCGTCCCCGAATTTAGGGCAAAGTACTCCACTGAAGCTGTGTGGATGTCACTAAGGATCTCTTTAAAGGACAAGAGAGAATCATTCATCACCCAGGGGGATTGTTGCGGTTTACTGAGCAGCGAATGACACACTGTTAATACAGGATCATGGTCCGACCACGGAACAGCTAGGATAGAGACCGAGTCAATCAGGGGAAGATGCTTACGCAAAACAAACATGTGGTCAATCCTAGAGTGAGATTGATGGGGGTGGGAATAATGGGTATAATCTCTGCCGCGAGGGTGGAGCTCGCGCCAGACGTCCACCAGGTCCAGATCTCGCAAAGAATGTTGGAATTTCCTTGCGGCCGGAGAAGGAGATTTATGGTCCAATGGATAATTGTCAAGCAAAGGATTCAAGGACACATTCGAGTCACCCGCCAGTAGAAGGGTGCCTTTCTGATGAGACTTTAACAGGGAGCAAACGTGGGTCAGGAAGGGCCCCGGGTTAGAAGTCTGAGCATGATTTTTGTTACATTGGCCCAGCATGCATATAAGCATACTTGAGTGGTTCTGGGGGAAGCAGTAAATCATAGTAGTGGTGGGCACTACTACAGTATTCACTGCTATCATACGAGTACTGTGCTGAGTGGCTGTCCTTCTGCATAATAACCACTGGGAGTTATGCCGCGTACACACGATCATTTTTCAGCATGAAAAAAAAAAAGACGTTTTTCGGCATGTAGAAAAAACTAAGTTTTTCCAACTTCATCATTAAAACGACGTTGCCCACACACCATCTTTTAAAAAAAAAATGCTCTAGCAAAGCGCGGTGACGTACAACACGTACAATGGCACTATAAAGGGGAAGTTCCATGCGGATGACACCACCCTTGGGGCTGCTTTAGCTGATTCCGTGTTAGTAAAAGACGATTTGCGCTTTTCTGTCTGTTACAGCGTGATGAATGTGCTTACTCCATTACGAATGGTAGTTTTACCAGAACGAGCGCTCCCGTCTCATAACTTGCTTATGAGCATGCGCGGGTTTTTAACGTCGTTTTAGCCCACACAAGATCATTTCTTTTACAACCCGAAAAACGACATAGTTTAAAACGTCGTTAAAAAAAGCAGCATGTTCGAATTTTTTTTTGGTCGTTTTTCAGAACCCGAAAAATTATGTGAAGCCCACACACGATAATTTTAACCACTTGCCTACTGTGCACATACACCCCCTTCCTGCCCAGACGAGATTTTAGCTTCCGGCACTGCGTTGCTTTAACTGACAATTGCGCGGTCATGCGACGTGGCTTCCAAACAAAATTTACGTCGTTTTTTCCCCCACAAATAGAGCTTTCTTTTGGTGGTATTTGATCGCCTGTGCGGTTTTTATTTTTTGGGCTATAAACAAAAAAAGAGTGTAAATTTTAAAAAAAAACACAATATTTTTTACTTTTTGCTATAATAAATATGCCATTTTTTTAAAAAATATATATTTTTTTCTCAGTTTAGGCCGATACGTATTCTTCTACATATTTTTGGTAAAAAAAAAAATCGCAATAACCTGGTTTGCGCAAAAGTTATATTGCCTACAAAATAGGGGACATAATGATTTTTATTTATTTTTTACTAGGAATGGTGGCGATCTGCGTTTTTTTTCGGGACTGCGACGGATGTTAAGTGGTTAAAATGTATTTTTTTAAAAAAACAACGTTTTTTTCATGCCGAAAAATGATCGCGTGTACGCGGCATTACTCACAGAAAATCTTGTATTATTTTCAGTGAATAAAAGGTATTTTCTTATTGGATGAGGTGAAAAATGTTAGGTCGGTGCTCCACCTCTCCACATAGTTCAATCAGAGATCGCCTTGTATTTATTAAATAAAGTACAAGGCATTCTGTGAATAGTGGCAGTGTTGTGCGAGAAACCCCATATTCACTATGAAGAAGGGAAGCCACTCGATATAGGACCCAGAAGATAGCGGCAATCACTGTAGTAGCGTTAACACTACAGTGATTGCCGTCTTTCAAGGTGATCACTCAGGTATGAGATATGCATTCTTATATTGGTTCAAAGCTGGACCGATGCACTGTAACTATGCAATAAACATCATACCTAGACTTCAGATTTAATCTATTTTAAACCTCAAAGTGTCTCTGATATTGCTGGCCTTTGTACAAAATGCACTGTACAGTACTAAAAGCTCTCTTCTGTTGTGTTACATATTTTCTCAGCCCCTCAGCTGTCATCTCTTTATTAGCACTGTATATGAATCCTCAGTTGAGACCTGACAATCACAGGAAGAGTAATGTGCAGTAATAACAGATTCCCTCTGCTGTTTGTCGGCAGCCTGATCATTGTTACAGAACCCTGAAGGCAGTAAGCAAGGAGGAACTGGATGAAAGGAGAGGCCTGAAATGTTCTCATCTGGTAACCAAACTGCATTGAAGCCACAATTTCAACTCTAGTCAGAATTTCAGTAACTTTATACAAGTGCTGAAAAAATCATTTATGTTTCACCACAGTTGTTGAGGAATTTCGGACTTGGCTTCAGTCAGGTTTCAGGACTGGTGGCCATGATCTTGTCCCCCCCCCCCCCCGAGCTTATAGAGAGTTAATAAACAAGAATGTGTGGATGTGTCTGAGGTATAGATTGTTATGTGAGAACAAGAGAGAGAGACCCTGGGTTATCTTGCTCTATGTGAGCTTGTTATGGCTAAATAATGAGACTTTTCTTGATGTCTAGAGGGTTACATAAGAGGGTTTGGCAGGTATTAATGAGTGGTATGTCATACGTTAATCAGATTCTTTGAATAAATTATCAACATGGTATAAATATATCCTTGAATTGTAAACAATCAAGCACTTTCCTCTTTGCTGTTAAAGTGCTGCCATAAACTTTGGATTTTATATTCACCACATAAGACAGAGGTCTGGGTTCCCAAACAATACTGTCTAATAACTAAACACATGAATGATAAGATTAGTGCATATTACTGTTTTTGGACTGTGTTATGAAATCAAATTTCAAGTGTACAGTGCCTTGAAAAAGTATTCATACCCCTCAAAATTTTACGCATTTTGTCATGTTACAACCAGAAATGTATTTTATTGGGATTTTATGTGATAGACCAACACATAGTGGCACATAATTGTGAAGTGGAAGGAAAATGATAAACGGTTTTCAATTATTTTTACAAATAAATATCTGAACATCTCATGGAGCACTGTTTAATCCATCATACGAAATGGAAAGAGTATGGCACAACTGCAAACCTACCGAGACATGGCTGGGCAAGGAGAGCATTAATCAGAGAAGCAGCCAAGAGGCCCATGGTAACTCTGGAAGAGCTGCAGAGATCCACAGCTCAGGTGGGAGAATCTGTTCACAGGATAACTATTAGTCGTACACTCCACAAATCTGCCCTTTATGGAAAAGTGACAAGAAGAAAGCCGTTGTTGAAAGAAAGCTATAAGAATTCCTGTTTGCAAGAAACCATGTGGGGGACACAGCAAACATGTGGAAGAAGGTGTTCTGGTCAGATGAGACCAAAAGTGAACTTTTTGGCCTAAAAGCAAACCCTATGTGTGGTTGAAAACTAACACTGCACATCACCCTGGACACACCATCCCCACCGTGAAACATGGTGGTGGCAGCATCATGATTGTTCCCATCAGAGTGTCCCCATCAGAGTGCCTCCATCAGAGAGCAGGTGTTCCCCATCAGATTGTCTCCATCGGAGTGCCCTCATAGATCAGGTGTCACCATTGGAGTCCTCCCATAGATCAGATGTCCCCATTGTGGTACCCTCATAGATCAGGTGTCCCAATCAGAGTGCAGGTGTCCACATCAGAGTGCCCCCATAGATCAGGGGTCCCCATTGGAGTTTCCCCACAGAGCAGGTGTCCCCATCAGAGTGCCTCCATAAAGCAGGTGTCCAAGCAACAAATGACTGTAATGCAGAGAAGGCTAATAGTATACACTGCCAGGAGAGGACCATGGCTCAACACGCTGAAACAGGAATAAAATGCAGCCAGCAGACTCCGATCTGGGGAAGGCATGGACCTTTCGGACTAGAGATACTCAAATTCTCATACATTGTGCTGAGTGATGAAAGGAGAGGACCCGACTCCCCCACTTGTGCAAGCGGATGGGGATTTTCCCCCCCCCCCCCCCTCTATCCCATCTTGGCGAGGTAAGACAGCTGCCTAAGCAGTCTAATAGTAGCACCGGCCCTGCTCCCTTTCATGTTAAAGCTGATTTTAGTAGCTCTACTGTATGAGTGCCTCTTGGGCTTTCAGCACCAGGCATACAGTATGTTTCCAAGATTTACAAGGCTGCCTCCTGGTGTTCTGTTTAAAGGTTTGTCAGGTAGATGTTTAGGCCTCATCTGATGCCAGTTTTCAGGTTTACAATAAACTGGATCACAACCAGAAAATAGAGACAAAAAACAAAATAGGAAACAATTGAATGAAAAACACTGTAGATTACAGGACCATTAAGTAGTGGATGTATACAGACTGTGTTTGGAGAATAAGGTTATCATTTAGTATCACTTTAAGTTTAAGGTACTGTAAATTATGGTAACCTTAATATAAAGTTTGATACATATGAGAGTTCCAGATGAAAATAAAATTCTGTTATCATCGGTTCTAAGATTATGTAAAAGATGGATATTAAAAGGGGTTAATTGTTACGCTAAAAAACATTTGAGAAAATTGTATAATGAAGAGGTATGGAAGCAAAACAATGGATCCGTCTGAATAACGCATCATCTGTATAAAAGCCTGCTTTAGTTTTGAGTTTCTAAAATTATATAGGCTGGGATGCCTTTGTTTAATCCAAAAACCTGAATTAGCAGTTCAGTTGCCAGTGCAAAAAGTACCAATGACAAGGTACTATTCTGCCTCGTATTGTTACCTATGCTTAGGCAAGGCTACACTTCCTGATTCCCTTACTAAAGATGGCTGCGGCAGCACCCGAAAGCCGAGCGATAGCTTGGCTTCGGGTGTCAACATTGCGGGCGCCCTGGACAGGTAAGTGTCCTTATTTTAAAAGTATTTGTAGCTGCTGACTTAACTACTTAAGGACCGCCTCCTGCACATATACGTCGGCAGAATGGCACGGCTGGGCACAAGCACGTACAGGTACGTCCTCTTTAAGTGCCCAGCCGTGGGTTGTGGGAAGCTCCGTGACCGCGGGACCCGCGGACCCGATCGCCGCTGGAGTCCCGCGATCGGTCCCCAGAGCTGAAGAACGGGGAGAGCTGTGTGTAAACACAGCTTCCCCGTTCTTCACTGTGGCGCCATCATTGATCGTGTGTTCCCTTTTATAGGGAAACACAATCAATGACGTCACACCTATAGCCTCACCCCCCTACAGTTATAAACACAAATGAGGTCACACTTAACCCCTTCAGTGCCCCCTTGTGGTTAACTCCCAAACTGCAATTGTCCTTTTCACAGTAAACAATGCATTTTTAATGCATTTTTTGCTGTGAAAATGACAATGGTCCCAAAAATGTGTCAAAATTGTCCGAAGTGTCCACCATAATGTCGCAGTCACGAAAAAAATCGCTGATCGCCGCCATTAGTAGTAAACAAATAAATAATAAAAATGCAATAAAACTATTTTGTAAACGCTATAAATTTTGCGCAAACCAATTGATAAACACTTATTGCGATTTTTTTTTACCAAAAATAGGTAGAAGAATACGTATCGGCCTAAACTGAGATTTTTTTATTTATTTTTTGAATATTTTTGGGGGATATTTATTATAGCAAAAAGTTCAAAATATTGAATTTTTTCAAAATTGTCGCTCTATTTTTGTTTATAGCGCAAACAATAAAAACCACAGAGGTGATCAAATACCACCAAAAGAAAGCTCTATTTGTGGGGAGAAAAGCACGCCAATTTTGTTTGGGAGCCACGCCGCACGACCGCGCAATTGTCAGTTAAAGCGACGCAGTGCCGAATCGCAAAAACTGGCCAGGTCCTTTAGCTGCCTAAAGGTCCGGGTCTTAAGTGGTTAAAAAAACAAAAACGGCGTAACTTTGCTTTAATGAATTCTTTGGAAATAGAATTAATTAAATTCACTGCCAGTTCTAAGGTCAGAGATGGGAGGTTACAGTTTACAAGAACCTGCCAATATTCATTGACAGATGCACTGCAGGATTAATTGTTTCGGGAAGATGAGTAATACGACATATTTACAATGTCTTTAGGGTTAGAGCAAAGTTGACCTTGTTTATCTTTAAGAATGTGAATAAGAATGCCTGTTGTAAGGTAAAAGCAGTTTTTAATACAGATTACCTTTTCAGCATCTGTCAATTGGGGGTTTAGAATTTTCTATTGGTCCTCATAAATCTTTGCTTTGTAAGAATCAGTGTGTTGCATTAAGTAAATCCAAGCCAACTTGTCCAAGAAATGTGTGGTAGGAGATTCTTGAGCTTATAGTCCTTTTTTCTTACTAGAGTAAGACTCCATTCACACCTCAGCGTAGGTGATCTGCCGCGTATTGCGGCGACATCAAATAGGCGTTTTGTCCCGCAATTTGCGCCGACAAAACGCGATGTGTTTTTTGCTGGAGGGGTGATTTTTTACATGGTCGGCTATGCCCGAACGCCGAAGCCGCCCGAAAAAAAGGGTCCGGGACTTCTTTTGAGCTTCAGGCGCTTTAAGCTTCTAATTACATTTAAAATGTATTTTTTTGGGGTTCAAATATTGGTATCTTAAAGGTGTACGATAGGTGTATACCCAACATATTATAGGATCCTACCAGGAGACATCTCAATTACCTGTATCTTGGTTTTTCCAATATCTTCAATTAGGACACACCGTAGCATCTCAAGCTAAGAAAACATATCACACTCTACAAGCTATGCTGCTAACAACCTCTTTGGAGGGCAGTGGTGACTGGTGCTCCATTTTTTTTGGGGGGGGGGGGGGGAACAAAACCTTGTGTAGCGCCTGGTTACTTTAAAGTACCGGTGCTATTTAAATTTAGAGGGAGATCAGAGTGTAGTTAAACTCTGATCTGATTAAAATGGTTAAATTGGGTCTCTGTCTCAGCTTGCCTGTGCTGTGGGCTCATTCTGTTGTGCTGGGGTGTTCTTCCCACCCCAGTGCAGTAGATGGCAGCAGTGGAGTCAAGGTTTGGGTGCTCTCCCCCAGCAGCCAATCAGGAGGGTTGAGCCTCGCTGTGCATGCTGGGGGAGGATTTTTATGGGGCAGACGCCATTGATTCTGGGTCTTCTTCGTCCAGTGTGGCACCCATCTTTAGGGTGACCACATCACGGCGCCCCGGGGTTATGGCCTAACGCAGTGTTCCTGGTTCCAGGACCATGTTGGTCCGGAACATTTGAGCAGTGACGGCGACCTAGTGATCGACTGGGTTCCCACCTCTAAGGATCCCAAGCGGTATAGCTGTTCAGTGGGGAGTCTGTCTGAGGAGCGCCAATGAGAGGCTGGCGGTCCAAAAGGATTTCGACAAACCAACGGGGATCAAGGTAGCCAGACACCGAAGGATAGATCACCTGTCAGTTGGTACCTGGGCGATGTTAAGAAGGAGATCCAGGTGTAATTCACCTAAGGAGGATTGCCTCCTTAACTGCAATCAGAGAGGGCCTGTGGCAGAGGTGTCTCCCTGACATTCATTTTAAGAAGAGTCTGTGGCAGAGACTTTTCCTCAAAGGTTCGAGCGATACTCTGGCTGCCAGGTCAGTGAGAGAGGCCTGTCCAGGTACGCTATTCCCACTCAAGCAGGAGTGGCACAGAGAAGTGTTACACTTGGGAGATGGACTGTTTCCCTATTGCTATGCCTGAATTTGCTATTCTCCTTTCTTTTTTCAACTCTACTTTCCTCACCACAAGTTTTATTTGTTTTTACCTGGCTGGGCAATCAAGAGCACAGAAAAGACACCTGTTGCAGACATTCCTTTACTATTGCTATATGCACCATTCACCCCTAGGAATTTGTAAGGGCAACAAGGTAAATTTGCCACCCAAAACAAACCAGCAGCTCCTCTGGGGGTAGTGCTACACTTGCAATGCTTCTTGCAGTGTACTATAATGCACAGTAACGCACTGTCTTGTGTTTGGGTGCTGTATGTTGCCAAAAATTTGCATATCTGTTTTCCAGGATCATTCAGTTCATTGCCGGCCTATTCGTTTATATGGGGAGTTTTAACGCAAAGGTTGTAAACCCTTATATATACCCAGTGACTAACTTCAGGTAATACACAGAGATTAAACAAATCCTCCTACGTAAGTTGTACCTGTATATCTACTCCAATTTTTCTGTAAATTCTTCAAAAATCACATACATCAAAGGATTTTTATCTCAGCTCCAGCAGCGGGGGCAGGGATCTGACGTCACACATACACTGTAGAGCAAAGAGCAGTGTTTCTCAAACTTTGTTCAGTCAAGGTACCCTTTAAAATTATGCACACTCTGGGGTCACTCCATTCTAAAATGTAAGAACTAAACTAAACTAGTTTACATTCAGCTCTTAGTGGGGAACCCCATTGACAGCTGATGAGCCATCCGTTGTTAGGGACGGCTGGCTTGCCAGCCCCCTCTATAACAACCAGCTACACACTGGTTGTTATAGCAGAGTTCCACCCTAAAGTGGAACTTCTGCTCATCTGATTCCCCCCCCCCCTCCGGTGCCACAATTGGCACCTTTTGGGTGGGAGGGGGGACAGGATACCTGTCTTTGACAGGTATCCTTTCCCACTTCCAGGAGTCCATGCCGCGACCCGTGACGTCATCGTGGGGTTCCCTCCTCCCCCCGACCGCCGGGCCAACAGGAGAGAGGAGCGGGGCCTCGTGCATGCGCAGTAGAGTTTCCAGCGTGAAGCCAAAAGGCTACACTGCCGGGTTCCCTTACCTGCAGTGGCGGTTGCAGCACCCGACAGCTGATGAAAACGTCAGACATCGAGGGAGTCCAGGACAGGTAAGTGTCCTAATCTTAAAAGTCAGCAGCTGCAGTATGTGTAGCTGCTGGCTTTTAATTTTTTTATTTTTTTGGCCAGAACACCTAGCCAAAAGCTGACGGGCTTTTGGCTAGGTAAAATAAAAATAATGCTGGAAACCAGTGCTTAGCAGCAGTTAACAGTGTTTAGAAGCGTCTATTAGCTTTTTTTTCTGCTGACAAATCACTCTCAAAAACGCCCCAAAAAAAAGTGTTTTTTTTTTGCTTCTAGCCTACAATAGTGTGCATGGATAGTATTAACACTATTAGTAGCTCCTAAGAGCTTAAAAATAAGCTAGCATGCACGGAGCCTATAGGGGCAGAGAAATTATAGCCGAAATGCCTGTAAAAGCAGCTTTTTTTTGAGCTGCAGTGTGCATGAGCCTTAAAGGTGATTTATTCTTCCAAAGCAAATACCCCTTTGCACACTGATGCTGACTAGTATTCCAATGTTTATTTTCTCCCTTAGTTTCTCTCCCTCACTCAGCTAATGTGACTCCAGCGCTGATGGAGTGGGGCAGTGGAGGGCCAAACAAGCATGCTATGCGGGCGCCGAACATCCTCTTTATCAATTAGTTGTTAGGACACCAACGGCTAGAAGGTTGTAATGATGAACAATTAATACTGTGGCTTTGTGTAACTAAAAGGCAGGCTTGATCCACCTATTGGTTTGTATACAAATTTGGGGCCATTTTGCCAAGGCACCCCAGCCTGGTTGAAAAAGACTGGCATACATAGAGCACGGTGTTCCCTGATATCTGACAGCTGATTGGAGGAAAAGGAAAAACTGTCAGAAGTGACTTATGCAGAGAGAGGATTGATCAGAGAGGAACCACACTCTTTGCTTTTGGATTCAGGCTAGTACACATTATAGAAGGATGTGCTTTGTTCATTTTTCATGTCTGATGCCGCGTACACACGACCATTTTTAATGTCATGGAAAAAAACAAGCCTGCCTTGCATACACACGATCGTGATAAAAAAAATGCTGGAGCAAAACGCGGTTGACGTACGACGGCACTATAAAGGGGAAGTTCCATTCGAATAGCGCCACCCTTTGGGCTGATTATGCTAATTTCCGTCTCATAACTTGCTTCTGAGCATGCACGTTTTTTTCCTCGTTGTTAAAGCGGGGGTTCACCCCAAATTTTTTTTTTAACATTGCATTCAGCCCGAGTTGTTAGAATGACAATCGGCTGTTTTTTTTAATCTCCTTACCGTACATACCGTTTTATATATATATGTTCACCGTGGCTTCCAGGTATGGAATCTGCGGGACTGGGCGTTCCTCATTGATTGATGTGCTTCCGACCGGCGCATACAGCGTGTCACGAGTTGCCGAAAGAAGCCGGACTGCGAGTCGGCTCTATACAGCGCCTGCGCACCGACGTTCGGCTTCTTTCGGCAACTCGTGACGCGCTGTGTGCTCCGGTCAGAAGCATGTCAATCAATTAGGAACGCCCAGTCCCACAGATTCCATACCCGGAAGCCGCGGTGAACATATATATATATATAAAACGGTATGTACGGCAAGGAGATTAAAAAAAACAGCCGATTGTCATTCTAACAACTCGGCTGAATGTAATGTTAAAACATTTTTTTGGGGGTGAACCCCTGCTTTAAAGTGTACACACGACCATTTTTCACGACGAGAAAAATGACGACGAGAAATAATAGAGCCGGTTCTAAATTTTTAATGTCCATTTTTCTCGTAGAGAAAAATGCTCTGGAGCTTACACACGATCAATTAAAAAAAAAGCATTTTTCTCGTCATGAAAAATGGTCGTGTGTACGCGGCATGAGGGTTACAAGCACTTTAACGTGTGAATAAGTGTGTGTTAATCCATGTGTACTAAAGCAATGCCCAAGAATGCTGAGGCCTAATTGGGCCCTAAAGGTTCACATTTGTTTACAATTTTTAGCATTTCAGAGCCCAAATCTGGTTGCACTTGTTAAAAACTTCCCAGATGCTTGGCTTAATCAGGGTGGCATTTAAAACTCATATAAGTTTTTTCTAAATCTTCCCTTTGTGATTTTGTAATTGTTTGTATAACGCTTTTAATTGTTTTTTCAGGGGCCTGAGCTCATGAGTAAATATGTTGGTGAATCTGAAAGGGCAGTACGGGAGGTAAGTGTAAGCATTGTTATAATGTTGATTGCAGTGGACATATGCTGTGATTTGCAATCATTTCTGTTATTTCTGTTATCTCTGAGGTTTGGCCCTCATATACATAATTATTGTGTATGCTGAAAGCAATCTATCTACTAACATTGGAGGTAATGATCTGATATTAGATGAGTCTTTTGAGACTCATGGACAGTATCCAACACATCAGTGGGGTGGTGCCATTGGAGTTACCATTATTGTATGTATATTATAAGGACACCTAAAGCGGAGTTCCATTCAAAAGCAGCACCGGAGGGGGGAACAGGTACCTGTTTCTGACAGGTACTGTTCCCCCATCCCTGGGAGACGGGGCCCTCTGCCGCCGGACCAATTAGAAGGCGCAGCACACTTCACGCATGTGCAGTTGGGAACTGGCTGTGAAGCTGAAAGGCTTCACTGCTGGGTTCCCTTATCAGGAATGGCAGCGGCTGCACCCAACAGTCGTTCTGAGGATCGGCTTGGGTGCCGATATTATGGGCTTCCTAGACAGGTAAGTGTCCATATATAAAAATTCAGCCGCTGCAGTATTTGTAGCCGCTGGCTTTACATTTTTCATGGGGGGGGGGGGCTGGACTTCCTCTTTAAGAAACTTTATTTAACCACTTCCCGACCGCCGCATGTATATGTACGTCCACAGAGATGCACGTACAGGCAAATGGGCGTACATGTACGTCCTTGCCTTTCCGCGGGTCGGGGGTCCGATCGGGACCCCCCCTGCTACATGCGGCGGTCGGGTTCCCTCGGGGAGCAATCCGGGACAACGGCGCGGCTATTTGTTTATAGCCGCTCCGTCGCGATCGCTCCCCGGAGCTGAAGAACGGGGAGAGCCGTGTGTAAACACGGCTTCCCCGTGCTTCACTGTGGCGGCGTATCGATCGAGCGATCCCTTATATAAGGGAGACCCGATCGATGACGTCAGTCCTGCAGCCACACTCCCCTACAGTTGTAAACACACACTAGGTGAACCCTAACTCCTACAGCGCCCCCTGTGGTTAACTCCCAAACTGCAACTGTCATTTTCACAATAAACAATGCAATTTAAATGCATTTTTTGCTGTGAAAATGACAATGGTCCCAAAAATGTGTCAAAATTGTCCGAAGTGTCCGCCATAATGTCGCAGTCACGAAAAAAATCGCTGATCGCCGCCATTAGTAGTAAAAAAAAAAAATTAATAAAAATGCAATAAAACTATCCCCTATTTTGTAAACGCTATAAATTTTTTATATATGTTTTTGGGGGATATTTATTACAACAAAAAGTAAAAAATATTGCATTTTTTTCAAAATTGTCGCTTTATTTTTGTTTATAGCGCAAAAAATAAAAACCGCAGAGGTGATCAAATACCACCAAAAGAAAGCTCTATTTGTGGGGAAAAAAGGACGCCAATTGTCTGTTAAAGCGACGCAGTGCCGAATCGCAAAACCTGGCCTGGGTATTTGGCTGCCTAAAGGTCCGGGGCTTAAGTGGATAATGATAACATAATAGGTTCTGTAAAGTAACCAACCAGATGTTATCACTGAGTAAATGAAAATTAAAATTGGTCAGACACACCCCCCTCCACACAGGAACAGAGCAGAGGCTGTCAATCAGCTGTAGCTTCCTCCCCTATCACCTTTGTTCTCTTGGTGTCAGGAAAATTTGTCAGAAGTGATTCATGCTGATAGCAGAGGAACGAGGCAGCAGACACTTGGTGCCCTTAATTGAGTCAAGTACACACTATAGAGGGATATGCTTTGTTCATATTTCATGTCTGAAGTTTACAACCACTTTAAATACCCATCCAAACAAGTTCCAGGTCCCCTGAGCTGCTACACCATCTTGCGCTGGGTGGGAAAGCTATGTACAGACCCTTGCTGGCCCAGCATTCTGTAAAGTGAGTTGGATGTGTATACCGCAAGTGCTGCTTTGCACTAATGAACGACTAAATCTGAGCATTTCAAAATCATGTGTACCACTCAGCTTTCCAAAATATAAAAAAGTTGAAAAATGCCCTTGAATAATAATGAGAAACATCTTGAGCTTCCCTTTACTGTTTTTCTCATTATGACCTTTTAAAATATGTGTTTTTATTATGCCTATTATAAAACATGTCATTTATTGCTCTTTGATATGCAAAACTAAAATACTGCTGGGCTATTGTCATGAAAAAGGATTTAAGAATTAATTTATAGCATGTTTGTTTCTGTTGTTGCTATAATATGAGAACATTTTATTAAGCATATTACTGCAAGACATTGGAACATTTTTTTTAATAGCTTAAAATGATTCATGTTTTTTTTAAAAAAAAAAGCAAAGAATGGAGCTTGTTAGGGCACATTCACGTTAGAGCTAATGTAGTGCATTCAAAAATCGGAGATACAATCATTCTTTTGGAGGCAGTGCATCAAAATGGATTGTAGCTGCAACACCTGTCTGAGGTGCATTGGGTTAATGTGTTTGTATGCCATTGACAAAGCATGGCACTGCAATGTGCACTGTGGTGGTTAAAAGGTTAGCTCACTTTTACCAAAAACCTGCCTATGCAAATAATGGATGTCTGTAGAACAAGCTGTGCTGCTTTGACCAAAATTGAATAATGCCCCTGTTATAGGTGAAGGCCATTTACATACAGTACATCATAAAGCCTGACTTGAATATTCCAAAGTGAGGGCCAGCAATTAAGCCGCTTTCACACATATAATGATGTGTATGAGGCGATTTTCAGCCTAGAAATAGCCTCTGAAAAGCGACTCCCATTCATTGCAGTGTGTCTTTTCACACTGGGGCGGTGCGCTTGCAAGCAGCATCTTTGGGGTGGTTTGGGAGCACTGTAAATGACACTCCCAAAATGCCCTGTTAATTGCAATGAATGGGCAGCACTTCCAAATTGCCTAAAAAGCGTTTTAAAAAAGCACTGCAAAACGGGACTTTTTACCTTTCTATTTTTATGTAAAAAGCACCCCGCTAGCAGCTGAAAAGCACAGCTAAATCAGCGTTAAAACGCGGGAAAAACGAGCGGCGCTTTAGCGCCAATGGCCTGGGTGCTGCCAATTTGAAGGGGGTCTTACTGTTTACTGTCACCATCACCAGAGCAAGCTCTTTCTCTGATTCAAACCTTCTCACATGCTCTTTCTCTCCCCTGATGCAGGAGCTCTGAGCTCAATGTTTGACAGCTCACTCCTGTGATGATGAAGGTGAACATTTAGACCCCTTTCACACTGAGGCAGTTTTCAGGCATTTCAGCGCTAGAAATAGCGCCTCTAAAGCGCCTGAAAACTGCCTCCCTTTCTCTGCAATGGGTGCTTTCACACCCAGGTGGTGTGCTTGCAGGATGTTAGAAAAAGTCCTGCAAGCAGAATCTTTGGGGCGGATTGCAATGAATAGGCAGCACTTCCGAATCGCCTGAATAGTGCTTCGGAAGTGACGCAACACAGGAGTTTTTAACCCCTTCTTTGGGGTTAAAAGCACCTCGCTAGCGGCCAAAAAAGCACAGCTTAAAAAGCGGTGAAGCGCTGCTAAAATGTACAGAGATTTACCGCTAACGGCCGGCACTTTCAGTGGGAAAGCAGCCTAAAAGCTGGGCCTCTCCTAGTAATGTCCTGGCAGCATTTAGTCTTCATGAGGGAAGTAAATGACCTACACCTCTCATAGCAAGGAAATTATTCAGCTTTGGCCAAAGCTGCACACATTATATATATATATATATATATATATATATATATATATATATATATATATATATACATTGTACAGACAGCCCTTATCTGCATAGGCAGTTTTTGGGTAAAAGTGAACTAAAGCTGACCATACACCTATAGATTATCTGCAGATTTTCTATGGTTAGATGGAAAAAGTGCAACAGATTTCTCAGGGTATGCTAAACTGTGTGGGTGGAGGAATCTCCCACTTTTTCCATCTGACCAGATATTCTATAAGTTTATGGCCAGTCTTACCCTTTAACACATACTTTTCCACAACCGTCACAGTAAAAAGATGTAAATGGGCAAATACTGAAGTCCTTGTGGTATGATGAACTGTAAATGATACTGAAACCTATTCTCATTATACCAATTGTCATCTTAAAGCGGATGTGCCATGGGAACAAAATATTAAAAGTCAGCAGCTACAAATACTGCAGCTGCTGACTTTTAATATTAGGACACTTACCTGTCCTGGAGTCCCGCGCCGATCGCAGCAGAGCACGAGCCGATCGCTCGTCACTCTGCTGCTCCCCCGCCATCCACGCTGAGGGAACCAGGAAGTGAAGCGCTGCGGCTTCACTGCCCGGTTCCCTACGGCGCATGCGCGAGTCGCGCTGCGCCCGCCGATTGGCTCACACGCTGTGTGCTGGGAGCCGAGTGTTCCCAGCACACAACGGGCGACAGACGGGATGTGACGGAATGCCCGTCTTTCGCCCGTATCGTGTGGCCGGAAGTGGGTGCAAATACCTGTCTTTAGACAGGTGTCTGCACCCCCCTCCCCCCTGAAAGGTGTCAAAAGTGACACCGGAGGGGGGGAGGGTTCCGATCAGCGGGACTCCACTTTAGGGTGGAGGACCGCTTTAAAGCTGAACGTCTAGATAAACTTTTTAAAGAAAGGATTTGTATTTCTGGCCATCTAGTCCGGTAATATAGACAGCTCAGCAACATAGCACAGCCAGCCCTGATGATCGGACTTTTATGCTGCAGTTAAGTAACACAACTACTGTAGATTTTCCTACCTTTATCCAATCTGTGATTACAGTAAATTAGCAAAAAGAGACTTGTGAGGTAATTTTTTAGCCTTCTCCTGACAGCATGCTCCTTGTTCCAGTCTGAGTGCTGGTGTAGGCTTCGCTTGCAAATTGGACTGAAGTTTGGTTTCATTATTTTGAAGCACTTTTTTCATAACATCTGTTAAATAAAATGGGGCAAGTAGGTATTTAAAAATAGGATAAAAATGCAAAAGTTTTAGTCACATAATTGTTCTTAAGTGGATGAAAAACCCTCACATATACAAAGTGAAGTGAACAGCTTTAGATGATACACATGGATGAAAGATATCCCCCTACATACAGTACAGACCAAAAGTTTGGACACACCTTCTCATTCAAAGAGTTTTCTTTATTTTCATGACTATGAAAATTGTAGATTCACACTGAAGGCATCAAAACTATGAATTAACACATGTGGAATTATACATAATAAAAAAGTGTGAAACAACTGAAAATATATTTCATATACTAGGTTCTCCACCTTTTGCAGCAGACACATCTCTAGAACTGTTAAGAGGAGACTGTGTGAATCAGGCCTTCATGGTAGAATATCTGCTAGGAAACCACTGCTAAAGAAAGGCATCAAGCAGAAGAGACTTGTTTTGGGCTAAAGAACACAAGGAATGGACATTAGACCAGTGGAAATCTGTGCTTTGGTCTGATGAGTCCAAACTTGAGATCTTTGGTTCCCGTGTCTTTGTGCGATGCAGAAAAGGTGGACGGATGGACTCTACATGCCTGGTTCCCACCGTGAAGCATGGAGGAGGAGGTGTGATGATGTGGGGGTGATTTGCTGGTGACACTGTTGGGGATTTATTCAAAATTGAAGGCATACTGAACCAGCATGGCTACCACAGCATCTTGCAGCGGCATGCTATTCTATCCGGTTTGCGTTTAGTTGGACCATCATTTATTTTTCAACAGGACAATGACCCCAAACACACCTCCAGGCTGTGTAAGGGCTATTTGACCAAGAAGGAGAGTGATGGGGTGCTGCGCCAGGTGACTACCTCTTGAGAATGCCAAGAGTGTGCAAAGCAGTAATCAAAGCAAAAGGTGGCTTCTTTGAAGAACCTATAATATGAAATATATTTTCAGTTGTTTCATACTTTTTTGTTATGTATAATTCCACATGTGTTAATTCATAGTTTTGATGCCTTCAGTGTGAATCTACAATTTTCATAGTCATGAAAATAAAGAAAACTCTTTGAATGAGTAGGTGTGTCCAAACTTTTGGCCTGTACTGTAAGTTTTACATGTATATCTGCTGTCTTTAGCTTTCTATATTCTTTAGAAAGTTCACGTCCTGTTAGAAATGTCTCTGTTTCAGCAGTGGGAGGGCAATCTGGGCATACACTGTGTGAGAGCTGTTTGGTGTAAAGGCACACCCCTACCCTCCACATAGACAGAGGAACGAAGAAACTTTCATAGACAAGCATAGAAACTGTGAATAGACAAGCTCTCTGCTAATCTGTCTCTACAGTAAGTTCCCTCCCTGACACACATTTCCAGCTACTTTTATCTCCGGTGTTGGAAAACTTGCCAAAATTTATCATGCTGATAACAGAGGAGCGAAGTTGCAGCAAGACACAACACTTAGGGCTTTGGAGAGAGATAAGTAAATACTACAGATATATGTGCCCAGGTCAGATTTCATGAATTGGGTTTACATCCACTTTAAGGTGAACCTATGGCCAGACTTTGGGAGTTCAAATAAGTAACATATTTAGGAAGCAAATGACTACTGTAGTTGCAGACACTGTAAAGCAATTTATCCTCAAATTTTATAGCGAAACTTTGTAGATGTTCTAGTTCTTCTCTCAACAGCTCAGATCACACAAAAAGACTAATATAAAATAATATTAAAGGGGTTGTAAAGGTTTGTGTTTTTAACCTTAATGCATCCTATGCATTAAGGTGAAAAAAACACCTGGCTGTCACGGGCCCCCCAGCCCCCCGTTTTACTTACCTGAGCCTGTTTACCTGCTGTGCGCATCCCCGGCATCCTCTTCTCCACAGGGTCTCGGCATTGATTGGATAGATTGATAGCAGCGCTGCCGTTGGCTCCCGCAGCTGTCAATCAAATCCAATGGCGTGGCTGAGTCATACACTCAGCGGCTATGTGCGCAAGGTAACCACCTCGGGAGAGAGCTTCCCAGAGGGGGTTAGCTATTGGGGAAGGAGCTGCGTGGGACCCCAGAATAGGAGGATCAGGGCCACTCTGTGCAAAATGAACTGCACAGTGGAGGTAAGTATGACATGTTATTTTTTTTTTTTAAATGGACCTTTACAACCCCTTTAATTTCTCATACCACCAATCTGATCAGTTTCAAACCTGCCCTGAATACAGTTAAGCAGAGAGAACCTTTGGGACGTACATTCCTTGTGTCAAGTTACTTAGCTTGTTCACACCAATGACTGAAAGTCGCATTGCACATGTTACTGCACCGCACGTTAAATGCCTCTGTGCCCTTCAATCCCAATACACCTTGCCACTGGATATGTGTTGCTGCATGCTGCCCAGGCCAACAACACACTGGCATGCATTGTAGTACGCTGCAAGAAAATGGTGCATGGCCCATGTCACAACACACATTAACTTATTGAGATGCACTGCAATGCATGTCTGTCGATATTCAGATGAATGGCACCATAACTTGGTATGGTAAATTGAATTCTAACTTTAGCTCAGTTGCTTATGTTTACAGGATAGCAAGGGTAGCTCAGTGAATACTTTTAGCTATTGCCTTGAATTGTTCCTAGTTCAATTTCTAATGCAATGCTTTGTGTCTTTTTCATAGATATTCAGAAAAGCAAGAGCTGTCTCGCCATCAATTCTTTTTTTTGATGAAATTGATGCCTTGGCTGTTGAGAGAGGGAGGTAAGATATCAACTATTGAATAATGGAAATGTATGTTCTGAAGAGCTCACAAATCAGGGATGTTAGTAATTTAGGCATTCGTTCTAACCTCACCTTCTACTTCTATATGCACTACTGATTTGTTTTATTTTTTTGCTGGCTCCAAAGTTGACTCTTGGAAAGTGTAAATGTATGCAGAAGACCAGGGGACACAGGCAGCATTGGTGGCACATGCTGCATTGGTGGCACATGCTGCATTGGTGGCACATGCTGCATTGGTGGCACAGGCTGCATTGGTAAAACAGGCTGCATTGGGGGGCACAGGCAGCATTTGTGGGCACAGGCTGCATTGGCAGACGCAGGCTGCATTGCTGGACACAGGCAGGCTGCATTGTTGGGCACGGATAAAGTTGTTGATAATAATTATTTTTTAAACTTAATTCTGCATAAAACATTTAAGTGTCATTTCATGAGATAATTTATTAGGGCATGTTTAGGGATGGAATTAGGGGCAGGGAGTAGGGGTTGGGCGGGACAACTAGTGGCGAGTAACCCTTGAGGCCTGGCTAGTAGCTCAGAACTTTTGAGCCCTGTATATACAATACGACCATGAGTGTCACAATATTCTATGCACTTTAAGTAATCCAAAGTGACCTGCACTGCTCCAGAATGAAGCCTCTCCTCTACTGACGCTCAGTGTGCCGGCACATGAGCTTGTCCATGCTCTTTATTCCAAGACGCCAATACAGTATTAGCTGCATACCAATGTAAGCTCCTCTTAAGCTCTTTATTCAACCACAGATATAGTAGCATACAGAGGGTCCCAAACTGCCCCCTTTTAGGACGTTTCACCGTAACAGACTTAGTCATAAGTATAGTTATAATCTACTTGACCTTATACTAAAGCATTGCCTCTAAAGTTTTCCTATACTTGTAACTTGTGTGGAAATACCGAATGCATGTATTGTAATAGGAAACTTAAATATATATTAAATATGTCTGTGTGTCCCCTATTGCATATGTGTTTTTACCCAGCACTGTACTGAGCATGAAACCATAAACCCCAGTCACAGCACTCCCAAGTTCATTCAGTGCTAAAAGGAGATTGGTAAACATAAAGGGCCAGATCCACAAAGGAGTTATGCTGGCGTATTTATTGATACGCCGCGTAACTTCTAGTTTGCTCCGGCGTATCTTTGTTTTGTATCCACAAAACAAGATACGCCTGAAGCTGGGCTAGATCAGACTGGCGTACGTCTTAGTACTTATTTACGCTGGCCCCTAGGTGGTGTTTCCGTCGATTTCCGCGTCGAGTATGCAAATTAGCTAGATACGGCGATCCACGAACGTACGTCCGGCGCATTTTTTTACGTCGTTTCCGTAAGGCTTTTTTCGGCGTATAGTTACCCCTGCTATATGAGGCGTATCCTATGTTAAGTATGGACATTGTTCCCGCGTCGAATTTTGAAAATTTACGTCGTTTGCGCAAGTCGTTCGCAAATAGGGCTTTGCGTAGAATGACGTTCAAGACGTAAGCAGTGGCTTGTTGTGGGTTAATTTCGAGCATGCGCACTGGGAAACCCCCACGTCATTTACGTCGGGTCAAGTAAAATTAACGTAAAACACGCCCACATCTTTAACATTTGAATTCCGCGTCCTTACGCCGGCAGATTTACGCTACGCCACCGTAACTTTAGAGGCACGTGCTTTGTGAATACAGCACTTGCCTCACAAAGTTGCGGCGGCGTATCGTTAATACGATACGCTACGCCGGACTAAAGTTACGATCCGCTACGTGGATCTGGCCCAAAATGTTTAAGCATCAATCTCTCCAATCACCACCCTGAGAATAAACGATGGTGTGTGCCTTTAGGCAATTGGAGAACTAATAATAGCTCTATCCCCTACTGCAGCAATAGATTTTTAAAGAAATGCTCTGCTGGTGGAAAGAAAATCTGATTTTTCTTAAGTTATCCCCTTAGAAAAACATGTCTTAAAGTATAAGTATAAAACAGCCGTCTCCAAACATTATAAATAAAGGGTCAGACTACCGTTGTCCTGACTTTAGCAGGGTGGGACTGTGGCCAGAGGGAGTAAAAAATGTCCTGTCTCAGTGGGATTAAATAATGAAATTACATAGTGCCTGTGATAAGTAGGAGGAATAGTGTCCCATCATTGGTTTTCGTTGGGAGGAATAGTGCCCGATCATTGGTGTCAGTGGGAGGAACCGTGCTCCATCACTCGTGTCAGTGGGAGGAATAGTGTCCCGTTGTTGGTGTCAGTTGGAGGAAAATGCCAATTATTGGTGTCAATGGAAGGAATGGTGCTCCATCATTGATATAAGTGGAAGGAATAGTGCCCCATCATTGGTATCAGTGGAAGGAATAGTGCCCTATCGATGGTGTCAGTAGAAGGAATAGTGCTCTATTGTTGGTGTCATTGGGAGGAATAAACCCCAAGAGCCGAATTAAGGCAAGCAAAGGGTCGTAGTTTGGAGACCACTTATATAGGATAATAAAGGAAAATAAATGGGTTGCTACACTGGTAGGTTAACTAGTATAGTTTTCCATCAATTAATAATTGTTTTATATACAAATACTTTTAAGAGGACACATCTGTTCTTCTAGCCTGGTACTCAAGTTGGGAAGTACAAATATTTCATTGTCAAATAGGAACATTGTAGGAGGTAAAAGAGGAGCGTATTTCTCATTAGAGTCAACTGAAATAAAATGGTACAGGAGCCCAGACAAGGCACTTGTTATTAAAGGCCTGTTTTTACAAGCTGATTTTGCACAGTAGGAATTTTAAAATGCATTAGAGATACTAACAATTTGCTGCCTCTGGAGATCAATTTCCTGTAGTGTTATTGCTAGCCATTCTGAGGTTTTTAGGGAAACACCTGTCTGTTTTGTCTCTGCCATTCCTTCTCTCGTGCCTCCTGCTACTCTCTTTTGTGAAATAGGTTTTTAGGACTTAAACAAGTCTGCTGCAATATGTAGGGAATTATAGATATGCATTCAACTGAAACGCTAATAAAGAAAAAGGGATTCTTGTATAAAAACGACAGAACCAATCCTGGCTTCTGAATTAATAGAAAACTTATTTGGACACAAAGACAGCACAAGGGTATGCTGTTACTAAAAATAGGCACTGGGATATCCGTTTTATGCAGTTTTTCTATAGGCAAATTAATGGGAATTTATAATGGTTTTGAAAAAGACAACACATATACAGTATCTCACAAAAGTGAGTACACTCCTCACATTTTTGTAAATATTTTATTATATCTTTTCATGTGTCAACACTGAAGAAATTATACTTTGCTAAAATGTAAAGTAGTACGTGTACAGCTTGTATAACAGTGTAAATTTGCCGTCCCCTCAAAATAACTCCGCACACAGCTTTTAATGTCTAAACCGCTGGCAACAAAAAAAGAGTACGGCCCTAATTGAAAATGTCCAAATTGGGCCCAATTTGCCATTTTCCCTCCCCGGTGTCATGTGACTCATTAGTGTTACAAGGTATCAGGTGTGAATGGGGAGCAGGTGTGTTAAATTTTATGTTATCGCTCTCACTCTCTCATACTGGTCACTGGAAGTTCAACATGGCACCTCATGGCAAAGAACTCTCTGAGGATCTGAAAAAAAGAATTGTTGCTCTACATAAAGATGGCCTAGGCCAGGGGTAGGCAATCTTTGGCCCTCCAGCTATTGTGGAACTACATTTCCCATGGGGCATTGCAAGGCTGACAGTTACAATTACTCCCAGGGGCATAATGGGACTTGTAGTTCTGCAACAACTCGAGGGCCCCAGGTTGCATACCCCTGGCCTAGGCTATAAGAAGATTGCCCAGACCCTGAAACTGAGCTGCAGCATGGTGGCCAAGACCATACAGCGGTTTAACAGGACCGGTTCCACTCAGAACAGGCCTTGCCATAGTCGACCAAAGAAGTTGAGTGCACGTGCTCAGCGTCTTATCCAGAGTGCGGGCATGAATGAATGAATGAATGACTTGTATAGCGCTACACATGCAAACTGAATCGCCTCTGGGCGCTTTTTCCAGCCAGTGTCTGCTTGGCTGGTGCGGTCATTTTTACCCCGTAGGATCTCGACACGCTTCGGACACACAGTCATACACACAGATATACATATATATACTGGGCCAATTTTTGGACAGGATCCAATTTACCTACCAGCATGTCTTTGGAGTGTGGGAGGAAACCGGAGTACCCGGAGGAAACCCACGCAGGCACAGGGAGAACATGCAAACTCCAAGCAGATGGTGTCGTGTTTGGGATTCGAACCAGCGACCCTTTTGCTACAAGGCGAAAGTGCTACTCGCTGCATCATTGTTGAAGGGTTGGGGAGTCAGCCTGTCAGTGCTCAGACCATATTCCGCACACTGCATCAAACTGGTTTGTCATCACAGAAGGAAGCCTCTTCTAAAGATTTTGCGCAAGAAAGCCCGCAAACTAAAACTAAGGACATCAGATGGTGTCAAGTGTGTGTGGCGGCAACCAGGTGAGGAGTACAAAGACAAGTGTGTCTTGCCTACAGTCAAGCTTGGTGATGGGAGTGTCATGGTCTGGTGCTGCATGAGTGCTGCCGGGGATTGGGGAGCTACAGTTTATTAAGGGAACCATGAATGCCAACATGTACTGTGATATACTGAAGCAGAGCATGATCTCCTCCCTTCGGAGACTGGGCCATGGGCAGTATTCCAACGTAATAGGGACCCCAAACCACACTTCTAAGACGACCACTGCCTTGCTAAAGAAGCTGAGGGTAAAGGTGATGGACTGGCAAAGCATGTATCCAAACCTAAACCCTATTGAGCATCTGTGGGGCATCCTTAAACTAAAGGTGGAGGAGCGCAAGGTCTCTAACATCCACCAGCTCCTTGATGTTGTCATGGAGAAGTGGAAGAGGACTCCAGTAGCAACCTATGAAGCTCTGGTGAACTCCATGCCCAAGAGAGTTAAGGCAGTGCTGAAAAATGATGGTGGCCACACAAAATATTGACACTTTGGGCCCATTTTGGAGATTTTCACTTTGGTGTGTACTTACTTTTGTTGCCATTGGGTTAGACATTAATGACTGTGTGTTGAGTTATTTTGAGGGGACAGCAACACTGTTATACAAGCTGTACACTCACAGCTTTACATTGTAGTAAAGTGTAATTTCTTCACTGTGTCATATGAAAAGATATAATAAACAATTCACAAAAATGTGAGGGGTGTACTCACTTATACCAAGTATATATAGATATATATCTATATATAGATAGATATATATCTATATCTATCTATCTATCTATCTATCTATCTATATATATATATATATATATATATATATATCTATATATATATATATATCTATATATCTTTATAAAGGTTAGGTAAAATGTAATATTGCACAGTATGTCTTCTATTTATCCATCAGCTGGAGCTCTAGTCTTCACATGTAAATTATTGTATCACTATGACCTATGCAGAAAGTAGCCCCTTGTTCATAGAACAGCGTGTCAACCACAGAGACTCACCCTATATTAGACAATTTGGCTGGAGGTTTTAAGCAGACAAACGGAACTCGCTCACAAGCCCTGCTCTGAGTGTCCATAAGACACACAAAGCAGGGCTCCGCCCCGCCCCCCGCTTCCTCATCACTGGCTCTGATTGATAGCAGTGGGAGCCAATGATGTCTGAGACAATCAGGAGTGAGCGACCCAGGTAAGCCTCAGCTCTCGTGCATGTCGCTGGATCGAGATCAGGCTCAGATCTATATTTAGGAAGGGCTGCATGCTGAAGATTTATTACCTTACTGCAATGGATGCAGTAAGTTAAAGAACCTTCTGCCTTTACAATGACTATAAGGTTTCACTTTAAGCATTACAACAAATTGCTGCTCCTTACCAAACTGAATTTTTACAAACATCTATTTTTGCATTGGCCCATGTTCCCCAGGGCAGTTTCCAGCCCTCATGCCATTTGTTTGATAATCCTTTGCCCATTAGCCTAGAAAATGACTAGAACTGATCTTTAGCATCTGACTTCACTTGATTTCAAAGGGGTTCAGTTTTGGCACCCACACCTTACTTACGTTCGCCGAACTCTGATGTATTTGGCTCATCACTACTAGTCACAACCCTTTATGTTCTATTTACAAAGAGAGGGAGAACATTTTTAAAATGATCTGATACATTCTTGTGACGATTCTGCAGACTACTGACATACTTTGGAGACTTTAAATACATTTTAAATGGTTTTAGGAAAACTATCCTAATACATTCTTATTTTTAATATGTAAAATCATTTGGAAACTATTAAAATAGTTCTAATCCTTCATCCCTAAGTTACACAGACCAGATTGATATGCCAGCATGCATCTATAATAAGATCTGCAGTCAAATCTTTCCTGTTATTGGTTGGATTTAAAGGAAATACAGCCTATTTATAAGAGTGTTACCAGTGGAAAGTATTAAAGCATAAGGATATGCTATCACATATTGGGAAAATGGCTCACCTACATACAGTGCCTTAAAAAAGTATTCATACTGGCAAAAAGGTCACTCTTTAGATGTGCAAAGCTGATAGAGACATACTCAAGAAGACTTGCAGCTGTAATTGCAGTGAAAGGTGGACCTAAAAAGTACACGCCACACTTTTGTAAAAAAAAGTTGAAAATCATTTAAAATATGTTTATGTTTTGGTTGTAACATGACAAAATCTGGAAAACTTCAATGTATGTGAATACTTTTTCAAGGCATTGCATTTTTGACATTCATATACAGTGCTTAGCATAAATGAGTACACCCTTTTTGAAAAGTAAGATTTTAATTAATATCCCAATGAACACAGAAACAATTTCCCAAATTTTTACAAAACTGAGTCTTAGGCCTTGTACACACGACCGAACATGTCTGCTGAAACTGGTCCATGGACCAGTTTCAGCAGACATGTTCGGTCGTGTGTACGGCCGACCGGACAGGTTTCCAGCGGACATTTGTCCAGCCGACCGTTTTGCAGCGGACAAATGTTTCTTAGCATGCTAAGAAACATGTCCGCTGGAAGCCTGTCCGTCGGACATGTTCGGTCGTCTGTACAGACTCACCGTACATGTCCGATCGGCCGCCATCCCTCGCATGCGTCGAAGTGATTCGACGCATGCGTGGAAGCTTTGAACTTCCAGGGCCGCGCACGTCGCCGTGGCGACGGCGCGGCCACGTCCCCACGTATTGTGTACACGGGGATTTCTGTCTGATGGTGTGTACAACCATCAGACAGAAATTTTCGAGGGGACATGTCCGCTGAAAACGGTTCGGCGGACCGTTTTCAGCGGACTGTCCCCTCGTCTGTACGAGGCCTTATAGAACATTTATTTAGGTCATTACATACAAGAAAGGTTAATATTATAACAGATTACAAAATCTTCAGTTTTACTCAAATGAATTGATGCCAAAATGAATACACCCCACAACAAAAACTACTTCATATAGTATTTTGTATGACCATCATGATTTGTAAGGACAACACCAAGTCCTCTAGGCATGGAATGAACAAGTTGGCGACATATTGGAACATCTATCTTTTTCCATTTTTCAAGATTGGCCTCTTTTAGAGCCTGGATGCTAGAGGAAGAGTGATGCCTCTTTAGAATTCCCCATAGATGGTCCATTGGTTTCAGATCAGGAGACATACTTGGCCACTGAATCACTTTCACCCTGTTCTTCTTTAGAAATGCAACCGTGGCCTTAGATGTGTGGTTTGGATCATTGTCATATTGGAAAAGTGCACGACTACCAAGGGCATGGAGTGATGGTAGCATCTTCTCTTTCAATATAGAGCAGCACATCTGTGAATTCACGATACCATCAATGAAATGCAGCTCCTTGACATCTGCAGCACTCATGCAGCCCCACAGAAAGACATTGCCACTACCATGTTTCACTGTAGGCACCATGCATTTTTCTTTGTACTCCTCACCTTTGTCACACCATACAGTTTTGAAGCCATCCGTTCCAAAAACATTTATCCTGGTCGCCTCACTCCAGAGTACAGAGTACTAGTAGTCTTCTTTTTTTAGCATGAACCTGGCAAATTCTGGGTGAGCTTTTTTGTGCATTGGCTTTAGAAGAGAGTTTCCTTCGTGGATGACACCCATGCATGTCATTCCACTTCAGTGTACGCCGTATTGTGTCACGGGAAACAATCACTCCGGTTTGTCTTTTTACTTCTTTAGCTAACTGCAGTGAACTTGCATGGCGATTTTCTTCAACCCTTCTCATCAGAAGACATTCCTGTCAAGGTGTTAACTTCCGTGGATGGCCTGGACATCTCTGTGAGATGGTTGCAGTTCCATCTTTGTTAAAATTTTTTATCACTTTTGCTTCAGTATTCTGACTGATACGTAAAGCTTTGCTGATCTTCTTGTAGCCTTTACCTTTCTTATGTAAAGAAATTATTTTCTTTCTCAGGCCTTGTGACATTTCTCTTCCATGTGATGCCATTGCTGACAGCATGAAATAGAAAGGGGTTTTCTTTGTCAAGTAACGCCCTTTTATAATCAACTGTCTTCTGGACACCTGTTTAATGAATAGTTAGACTCGCCTGTAGTTGAATTCTTGTTGATTATGATTTTCTTGTCTAAAATGTAGCTTTGCTCCCAAGGCCCCTTTCACATGGGCTTTGTGATCAGGTCCACCTCTCGGTTTTTCAGGCGGACCTGATCGAACACTTTATTCACTCCTATGGAGAGCGGATGTCAGCTGTGACATGTCTGCTGACATCCGCCGATATCTGATCTGACCTGTCCGTGAAATCCAGACGGATGGTGACCCAATTTTAAATCTGTCTGGTGGATCGGATGAAAATGGACAGGCAGTCCGTTTTCATCCGATCTCCCCATAGAGGAGAGCAGAGCTCTGAGAGGTCTGTCTCTGCACAGTGAGTGGAAACAGACCTGTCATACGCCTGCTCAGCGAGGAACAGGGTAGCAATCCCCCACTGAGCAAAGCAGAGTCTGCCGGGTGGACCACCTGTGTGGTAGGACCTTCATTGATGTGTATTCATTATTGCAACATGGTGTTGAATGAACTTGTTAGGAAAAATACTTTTTTGTGTGTGCAAATTAACAAATCTTGGTTGCAATCAATGGCCGTCATTTGCGATAGTATTTTGTAGTATAGTGTCCCACGGAAAATGTTGATTCTGAAAGGAAAGTAAAGGTTTTCTGCCAAATTTATTGAGGTGTACTCATTAATACTGAGCACTGTATGTACATGCATGTGTGGTGGAGAAAGGCAAGGCAAATAAAAATAGCAACTCCAAATTAAATTTTACCAGCTTTGCATTACCACTCCTGTTTTTCCTTGTTATGTCATAGCTGTTTTTATTTGCGGTAGAAAAAAAAAAAAAGACGATTTCTATGCACCAGGTGAAGGTACCCAGCTCTGCTGCTGTGCATACTGCCACAAGGTCATAGAGGAGATAATCATTATTATCATTATTAAATGGTTAGTAAAAAAAAGCCTACTTATACTGAAGTGTAATGCCGCGTACACACGATCATTTTTCGGCATGAAAAAAAATAGTTTTTAAAAAATGTCATTTAAAATGATCGTGTGTGGGCTTCACATCATTTTGCGGGTTCTGAAAAACGACAATTATTTTTTCGAACTTGCTGCATTTTTTAACGACGATGTCGTTTTTCGGGTTGTAAAAAATGATCGTGTGTGGGCTAAAACTACGTTAAAAACCTGCGCATGCTCAGAAGCAAGTTATGAGATGGGAGCGTTCGTTCTGGTAAAACTACCATTCGTAATAGAGTAAGCACATTCATCACGCTGTAACAGACAGAAAAGCGCAAATCGTCTTTTACTAACAGGAAATCGGCTAAAGCAGCCCCAAGGGTGGCGTTATCTGCATGGAATTTCCCCTTTATAGTGTTGTCGTACGTATTGTATGTCACCACGTTTTGCTAGAGTATTTTTTAAAAACGAAAGTGTGTGGGCAACGTCGTTTTAATGATGACGTTGGAAAAAAAAAATTCTAAATGCCGAAAACATAGTTTTTTCCATCCTGAAAAATTATCGTGTGTACGCGGCATCAAGGTTTTGGGCTGTTTGCCACTTTTTTCTGTAGAATGGTAAATGTTGTGTTTCCCCTGATGTATTCACTGACATTAAGCATGCATTCACTGCCACACATACACTGCCAACATTTACTATTTTTAGAACTTGGTATATGTAATGTCAGTAAATGTTTAAGGGGACTTTTCAAAAGAAGACTGTGCTATCGATATAATCATTATAATTATTATCATTGTGTCTTGAGTCCAATGTTAAATTTTCATTGGACATAGTGTTGTTTGTGCCTGTAGGTTTCAGCAACGCACACACGTCACTTTCCTGTGACATGCAGACATCAACCCAAAGTACTTTCCAATTTCTACTGTGTTATTGCATGTAATTCCACAGTAAAATGGATGAGTAGGAGATGTGGAGCTGTGTGGGAATGAAAGTCCAGGATGAGTTAAAGCTGTTACCAGATAGGTGTGTGCTGATGCAGGTTGTTTGACACCCACCTGTAATCCAGCAAATTTTGCATTTTGAAAAAAAGGTATGCATGGGTGAAATTGACAAAGACAATGTATACTACCATTTGATATTACTATAACACATATTCAGTTTTTGACTCTTTACAGTGGAACATAAGTCAGAAAATTAAGTCCTTCTAGATTTTAGGCTGGCACCTTTTGCAGGTATAGTGATTGCACGAATCATTGGGGGCCACAGAAGATATATAAATATATATATATATATATATATATATATATATATATATATATATATACAGTACAGACCAAAAGTTTGGACACACCTTCTCATTCAAAGAGTTTTCTTTATTTTCATGACTATGAAAATTGTAGATTCACACTGAAGGCATCAAAACTTTGAATTAACACATGTGGAAATTATACATAACAGAAAAGTGTGAAACAACTGAAAATATATTTCATATTCTAGGTTCTTCAAAGTAGCCACCTTTTTCTTTGATTACTGCTTGGCACACTCTTGGCATTCTCTTGATGAGCTTCAAGAGCTAGTCACCTGGCGCAGCACCCCATCACTCTCCTTCTTGGTCAAATAGCCCTTACACAGCCTGGAGGTGTGTTTTGGGTCATTGTCCTGTTGAAAAATAAGTGATGGTCCAACTAAACGCAAACCGGATGGAATAGCATGCTGCTGCAAGATGCTGTGGTAGCCATGCTGGTTCAGTATGCCTTCAATTTTGAATAAATCCCCAACTGTTACAAACAAGCCACCCTTGCATGTATAGACTAGTACTATGTCTACCTACATCGTGTGCACCAAAACATACAACCCTGTTGCCTTTAGCTGTTCCACTGCATTGGAACATCTGACGAATATCTGTAAAGACTTGTGGAAAGATGACCGTAAGAAGACTAAGTGACTATTCCCACAGGAGGTACCTTGTGATTTCCCCCCCACCACTATTTCTAGGGTTGGATGAGGAGACAGAATCAGAGGTGATTGCCAAATCCTCTGAAGAGGACACACTGGTCTTTTGCGTGTCTCTTTCACAATGATCTGTGGTGAGCGCTCTTGTTGCCAGTGAGGACATACTGCCTCTAGATCCACTATTATTAGCTGGATTCAACAGATCATTACTCAGGTGTAAGACCTGAAAGGCAGAGTTACTCCCTTTTCTGTGAAGGCCCACTCCACAAGACATTTCTGTGCTTTGTAGGCTCTTTAACATCAGGCCTCGTTTTCTCTGTAAGATTTCCACCTGGTCTTCTGCTAATGCATTTGCTAAGTTTTATCAATTGGCTGTTCAGACCTCAATGAATGCTGGCTTAGATTGAAAAGTATTTTATGAAGTCTGGTAAGGGCTTTCTCAGTTCTTCCTTTTCTTGTTCTGTTAAGAGGATTATTCCTGTTAGGCCTGTTAGCCATTTTTTGCTGTTGCCCACAACTCAATGGATTGCTTTTGGACATCCCAATGGCCTAAGAACTAACTTTCCTATGTCCTGTAATATATGGTTAGAAAAGAAAACAGTTTTTTTGACCTAGCGGTAAAATCCCTTATTTGGAGTACATCACAGGCCATGTCTCCCCATTTTTGGTTTCACTTTGATATTGCTTGTTGACAAATTGAGGCAATGCTGGGAATTGGAGGGATTATGTTGGACAGTGTCAAGCTTTGCTACTTGCCAGTGCCCAATCGCCTGGAGGTGGAGCATAACATAATAGTTTAATAAGGAATGCTCCAATGTCCTGTGATACTCCAAGAAAGAGATTTTACAGGTAAGTCAAAAATCCTGTTATTTTCCCTTTCCCCGATTTCTCTTTTTTCCTTCAACCATATGGTAATGAAATTTTAGAATAAAACCTTTCTGTTTTTATTACTTACCTTATTGTAGGCCCACTTACATCATTGATGAGTCTCTGAGCTTCTCTATGTTTTTCAGACATATGGCTGATGAGAGGTGCATCATGATGCTGTACATATATTCCTGAAAACGTCACTCCTCTTAAGAGTTCTCAGCATTATTGCACACAGTGGGCTGGCTTCTTGGAGAAGTTATGGAAATTAATAAGATTATTAATGTTTAGAGAAGTGGGCCTTCATTGACATACTGAATTTGCATGCAGATTGCCACTGGTAAAGCCCATATGTGATGCTTAGCCTCCATGTTTGATAGAATGAAGATCAAATGAATGAATTGGGAGGGTCTGCACAGTTGTGCTGAAGAGGAAAGTAAATAAGTGATGCTGGACATCCTCCAGCAAGGAAATTAGGCTCTATATGGCTTGCTGCAGCTTCTAATGCACATTGTGATAAGCTCAGCTTTAAACCTTATGACTGGAATCACTCTAGTCACAAAGAAAGGATAGAAATACACTGATGATGAAGATTAACAAGATAAGTGCTATAGTCACAGAGGGTTAACAAGATGTTTTACCAGCACACTGTTGAAATACCAGCACACTGTTACTTATTTTAGTTAATTTTGCATTGCTAAGAAATATGGGTGACGGTTTTCTCATTTTTGCATTCTCCAGTCTTCTACAAAATCTTAAAAATGTTTTAATTTGTTACATAATTACACTACATTATTTTACTTTAAAGCGGAGCTCTGCCAAAAAGGGGTAGCTCCACTTGTTTGCCTCCCCCCTCTCCGCTGCCACATTCATCAACTTTTGGGGTGGAGCGGGTAAGTGGTTTTGACAGGTACCCGCTTCCGCTTTCGACTCAGTATGCCACAGCGAACTGAGCTGGAAGTTCGGCTCCCCCTTCTTCCCCCACTGCCTTCTGGGACACTTCACAGATCCCAGGAGACTGCGGCCCATTGACAAAGTGCAGCTCACTTTGCACATGCGCAGTAGAAAACCAGTTATGAAGCTGCAATGCTTCACTGCTGGTTTCCCTTCGTCAAGATGGCGGCACCAGGACCCGATAGCCGATTGAAGAACTGGCTCGGGTGTAGACACTGCTATATGACTGGACATGTAAGTACCCTAACATTAAAAGTCAGCAGCTACAGTATTTGTAGCTGCTGTTTTTTTTGGGGGGGGCCCTGGAATTCCTTTTTAATGTTTTCTCTTTCCCCGCGGGGGTCTATGCCCGGAAGTTGGTGAAGATACCTGTAATGTGACATCGGAGGGGGGGGGGAGGGTTCCGAAAAGTGGAGGTTCTATTTTTGTGTGGACCTCCGCTTTAACACACCATTAACAGACTACATGGCTAGAAGGACTTGAAGTGTACATTATAGATCCATACATTTCAGATCAACAATACATGTGTTTATTCAAAGTAATCGAGAGGTTCTGTGCAAAAACATGCATATATACAGGTTATGAATGAGCCAATAATGGACTAAAAACAATGTTCCTGTCAAGGAAACTAATAAAAATAACAATCTAAACTTTAAAGATCAATATAATCCACAAAGAATGTCTAACATATATGGTGCTTACCTGAAGCTTATGCTTGTTTAAACCATTTCCGCTCTAAATTATAATTTCATATTCTCTTTCTATTGGGCACCTAATTTTCAACAGTGCACACTTTCTGGAATAGTGCACACTTTGTTTAATAAATATATTTCTTTATCGTACATCTTGGGACACAGAGCAACCATAGTAATTAATATGTGGGTTATACGCCACCTATAGCTGAATGGACACTGGTACACTCAAAAGACAGGAAGTCCCCCTTTATATAACCCCTCCCATACAGGAAGTACCTCAGTTTTTTCGCCAGTGTCTAAGTTGTTGGTCACGGTTAATGAAGTGCTAAAAAAAAGATCTGCAAAGACATCCTTAACAGGACCAAGGGGCTATGCCGTCGGATCCATTCAAAGTGCCAAAAAGGGCCAAAATGGATGGTACCCGAGCCTGAGCCCGAGAAGAACGAGGTTTCCTACCTGGAATGCTTCTCTTTTGAGGGCTGGACCCTGGGATCCAGCACCTTGGTCACATATACTAAACCAAAGGTTGCTCCGGCAGGGTGCTGTACAGGTCCGAGTGAGTGGATCCCATATACAAGGGGGACCTAGTCTTTGAAGGTCCGTTATGACATGGCCCACTGTGAGGGGTGAAGATTGTGTTTGTCTGTGAATTCCAGCAGTATCCTTTGGCAGGAATGGAAAGATAGGAAGATCCTAAGGAGCTTATATGGTTCACTTATGGACTTCTTTTCGAGTAGACAATGTCTTGCCTGTTTTTTACCACTAGAGGGTAAAGTGTAAATTACCTGGATGTTTAACATCACCATGCTTCCCCAGTATTGTGCTGTATCAGCAACGCTCTTGTAGACAGCATTGCTCCCTGCTCCACTCTGTTACAGCCACCAGAAGGGGTGTGGGGTATCACCCGCCTCTGGGCGCTCGGCATCCCCTTGGTTGGAGCCCCCCTACGCCATCCCGATTGCGGGACCATTGTCAATGCGCGCGGGAATTGGCCCTTTTGAAAGACAGCAGGTGTTCCTATGATGCAGGGGCGTGGCTTAGCGCGGCTGGCATGCACAAAGATCCGGCGCACACATAAGGTGGAGTGGGGATACAGCAGGGGGAGCGCAAGGGCGCCGCGGTCAGGGTCTGATGATCCTAGTCACATTACCACAGTGCCAACCTCCCCTGAAAGACCTGAAGCGACTGGCCAGTCTGAGCCATCTAGACTCTCAGGTGTTGCAGCTACTTCCAACATTTCAGCCTCTGCATACATCACTAAGGACAATTTGACTTCAGCATTAGCTGGTTTGGAAGGGAAGATAGCTGATATGCTCACATCTTCCTCCCAGGCTGTGAGAAAACGCGACAGGTCCCCTTCTCCTGCCTCTGACCTTCCAGTATTAGAACAGGAATAGGCAGGAGAAGTTGAATTACCTTTGGGGGATCAGGAGGAAGGGCATGCAGATGTCTTCTCCTCTGAGGATTCAGTCTCAGAAGAACCTTTTTCAGCCTTGCAATCCTAAAGATTGCTAGTTCAGTCCTTATGTAATTGGTCCGTTCTGGATATAAGTAGCCCCCTTTTCCTTCTTGGGTTCTCTAAGGCCTCCACAAGGTTCTCATGCTTTCCCTGTACACCCTTTGCTGGAGCAGCTAATATATGCTGACTGGGATCACCCAGATAAGCATTTTCTTCCTCCTAAAAAGTTTTCTCTTCTTTACCCTATGGAAGAAAAGTTCACTAGAAAAAGAGAGTTTGACAGCAGTAGACTCTGCTATCTCCTCTGTGAATAGGAGTTTAACTTGTCCAGTGTACAATGTCCAGGTGTTTAAGGATCCAGCCGATAAAAACTGTAATCTTTGCTTGGGGCCTCATTTGCTGTAGGCGGTGCAGTAGCACAACCTGCAGTAGCAGCAATAGGCATTTGTCAATCCCTAAAGGACCAAGTTAAGCAGGTTATCAGAGGCCTGGGATTTAGCTGAGCTACCAAGGGCCTTATGTTTTTCGGTTGACGCTATCAAAGATTCTATTCATCAGGCTTGCTCTCCTGTGCATATACGTAGAATTCTGTGGCTAAAGCATTGGTCAACTAAGTCGCCATGTAAAAAGCTATTGTCTGGTTTTCCCTTTCATTGCGAACAGTTGTTCTGGGAAGATTTGGATAAATACATCCCAAAAATTTCAATTGGTAAGAGTACCCTTCTACAGGTTAAGAGAAGGAGTAGGTGTCCTTCATTCAAACGTGATTCCAATCTGGTACCAGGGGCGACAGCCTCCAGGCAGTCACGACGGGCTCTGCCGTCAGGGTCAAAGGGTAGGCCTCAGGGCCAAGCACAAGGCCAGAAGAAGCCCTGGGGGCAGATGCCTACAAAGCATCCCAGAGTCCCAAGGCCTCCTTATGAAGGGGTGCCCCCGCTCGATCGAGTGGGGGGAAGACTTCTGTGGTTTTCAGGGGCTTGTCAAGAAGAGATCCAAGACAGATGGGTCATCTCTGTGGTAGCCCTAGGGTACAAACTAGAGTTTCAAAAGTTTCCACCTGTTTGTTTTCTAAGTTTGAACATCCCCAAAGAATCAGTGAAAAGAAGGTCTTTATTTCTGGTGCTAGACCGATTGGTCTCTCAGGGTGTAATCTTAGAGACCCCCTCATCAGAGCAGGGCATAAGGTTTTATTCAAATCTCTTCATGGTGCCAAAACCGAATGGACATGTCAGACCCATTCTAGATCTCAAAGATCTGAATTGATTCCTAAACTTCCGCTCTTTTCACATGGAATCAATCCGATCAGTCGTATCCACCTTTCGGGATTTCTAGCATCAATAGACATCAAAGATGCATATCTGCATGTGCCAATTTTTTCCGCTCACCAGAAGTTTCTGCGTTTTGCAGTAGAACAGCGCCACTTTCAGTACGTGGCCTTGTCCTTCAGGTTAGTCACTGTGCCCTGGATGTTTACAAAGGTTCTGGCCCTGCTTTTGGCGAGACTAAGAGCCCAGAGTATAGCAGTAATTGCATACCTGGAAGGCTTGTTGCTGGTAGATCAGTTGGTGGCACGGTTAGACCAGAGTGTGTCCAGCACGGTCAAGTATCTGGAACACTTGGGTTGGATTCTCAACCTAGAGAAATCATCCTTGCGACCAGTAAGGAGGCTGGAGTATTTAGGTCTGGTTATAGACACAGTCCAAAGAAGGGTGTTTTTTGCCTCAGACAAAAGTCAACTCTATAAGAGAGCTTGTCCAAGTGGTCAGGTCAAGGAAGGGTCCTTCCATTTGCCTTTGCATGAGGTTGTTAGGGAAGATGGTGGCTTCATTCGAAGCAGTTCCCTATGCCCAGTTTCATCCAAGACTGTTGCAGAGCAGTAGTCTGCTTGGAACAAAAAGACCCAAGCCTTAGATTACACAATGTATCTGACCCCAAGGGTGCGCCAGAGACTCAGTTGGTGGTTGATAACTAGGAATTTGCAGAATGGAAAATCCTTTATACTGGTTACCTGGAAGGTAGTAACAATGGATGTCAGCCTCTTGGGCTGGGGAGCAGTCCTGGAAGAAGCCACTGTCCAAGGGAAGTGGTCAGAGTCCAAGAAGACCTTGCCCATTAACATCCTAGAGATTCGGGCGGCACGTCTGGTTCTAATGGCCTGGACGTTCAGGTTGCAAGGTTGTCCCATCAGGATACAATCCGACAATGCCACTGCAGTGGCCTATATCAATCACCAAGGGGGCACCAGAAGTCGTTCAGCCCAGAGGGAGGTGAATCATATTCTGGCTTGGGCAGAGGAGCATGTACCTTGCCTATCTGCAGTCTTCATTCCGGAGGTGGAGAATTGGCAGGCAAATTTCTTGAGACGTCAACAGCTATTCCCACTAGAATGGTCTCTACATCCTGAAATTTTTCTGACCATATGCTAAATATGGGGTACCCCGGACATAGATCTATTGGTGTCCAAGTTCAACAAGAAGTTGGACAGCTTTGTGTCAAGAACAAGGGATCCACTTGCATGCGGGACAGACATGCTAGTGACCCCCGTGGGATCAGTTTTCACTGATTTATGTGTTCCCCCCAGTTCAGCTGCTACCGTGGCTTCTTCGCAGGACCAAAGAGGAAGGGAAGCTAGTAATTCTAGTAGCCCCGGCATGGCCCAGAAAATCCTGGTATGCAGAGATTGTAAGGATGACAGCAGGGGATCCATGCACTCTTCCATCTCGTCCAGACCTGCTTTCGCAAGGGCTGGTATTCTATCCTGCCTTACAATCGCTAAATGTAACAGTTTGGCTATAGAAGCCCACATTCTAAAGAGTCTGGGGTCTTTCAGGTTCAGTGGTAACTACCCTGATTATTGCAAGGAAGCCGGCCACTAGGACCATTTATTATAGGGTCTGGAGGGCCTATGTTCCCTGGTGTGAAGCCAAAAGATGGCATCCTTGGAAATATGTCATAAGTAGAATTCTTCCCTTTCTACAGTTAAGGGTAAAAATGAAGCTGGCCTTGAGTACGATCAAGGGTCAGATCTCGGCCTTGTCAGTGTTTTTTCAAAGGCCGATTGCTTTGCATTCTTTGCTCCGGGCGTTTATACAAGGGGTAACACGTATAACTCCGCCGGTTAGGATACCCTTGTGACCATGGGATTTGAATCTAGTCTTGTCGGTTTTACAAAGACAGCCCTTTGAGCCGATGCGCAATGTTCCCTTGGTTCTTTTGACAAGGAAATTGGTGTTCTTAGTTGCGGTAACCTCCACTAGAAGGGTATCAGAATTGGCAGCTTTTTCTTGTAAAGAGCCATACTTAGTTATTCATAAGGACAAGGTGGTGTTGCGTCCTCACCCAACCTTTCTGCCTAAGGTAGTGTCAGGTTTTCATCTGAATCAAGATGTTGCCATGCCTTCCTTTTTTTCCAGAACCTCGTTCTGCGGAAGAAAAATTGTTACACCCTCTTGATGTAGTGAGAGCATTTAAGGCCTTTCTGAAAGCGACAGCTCAGATACAGAAAACTGATGTTTTATTTGTGCTGCCAGATGGTCCCAGGAAAGGGCAGGCAGCATTAAAATCAACTATTTCAAAGTGGATTATTCAGGCTTATGGTTTGAAAAGAAAGGTTCCGCCTTTTCAAGTTAAAGCGCACTCTACCAGGGCAGTCAGTGCTTCATGGGCATTGCATCACCAGGCTTCGATGACTCAGATTTGCAAGGCCGCAACTTGGTTGTCAGTGCATACATTCACCAAATTCTATCAGGTGGATGTAAGATGGCAAGAGGATGCCGCTTTTGGGCACAGTGTGCTGCGGGTAGCAGTATAGTTCCTCACGTCTGATGGCGGCCTGCTTTTTGATTTGTGTCTCCCTTCCCTCAGAAGGCATTGCTTTGGGACATCTCACATAGTAATTACTATGGTTGCTCTGTGTCCCGTGATGTATGATAAAGAATAAAGGATTTTTATAACAACTTACCTATAAAATCCTTTTTGTGTATGGGAGGGGTTATATAGAGGGGGACTTCCTGTCTTCTGAATGTACCAGTGTCCATTCACCTATAGGTGGCATATAACCCACATAGTAATTACTATGGTTGCTCTGTGTCCCGTGATGTACTCCATGAAAAGGATTTTACAGGTAAGCTGTTATAAAAATCCTATTTTATACTGTACAGTACATACACTGTCTATGCAGGCATAGGATATATACTCTTGGCAGTATGTATAAGTGTTTTGTGATTGCCTAAAAGCTTCCCATATTCCACAGCGTATCTGTACCCCTGTAAATTACTTTCACATCGCATCACTCTATTTAAGAAGATAAATTAGCCCATTTTATCCTTTAATTACAGAGGGCCATATTCTTAAACAAGTTACGTAGGCGTATCAACAGATACGCCTACGTAAGTCCCTTTCCTATGTTTAAGTGTATTCTCAAACTGAGATACACTTAAACATGCCTAAGATACACCAGCCTGCGCCGTTGTATCTTAGGCTGCAATATTTACGCTGACCGCTAGGTGGCGGTCAGCGTAGAATATGCAAATGACTACTCACGCCGATTCTCGAACGTACGCTTGCCCGCCGTAGTGTTTTAACGTCGTTTCCGTAAGCGATACGCGGCGTAAAGATAAAGATGCCCCCTAGGTGGCGTACTCAATGTTAAGTATGGCCGTCGATCCCACGTCGAAATTTCAAAATTGAACGTCGTTTACGTAAGTCGTCCGTGAATGGCGCTGGACGCCATTTACGTTACAGTCAAAACAAATGACGTCCGTGAGACGTCATTTAGCGCAATGCAAGTCGGGTAATTTACCCGACGGAGCATGCGCATTACGATCGGCGCGGGAGCGCGCCTAATTTAAATGATCCACGCCCCCTGCCTGGATCATTTGAATTAGGATGGCTTACACGGGTGGACTTTACGCGATGCCGCCGCAAGTTCACAGGTAAGTGGTTTGGGAATCCGGCACTTGCCACTTAAACTTGCGGCGGCGTAACGTAAAGTACATACGTTCCGCCGCCTGAAATGTATCAGAATATGGCCCAGACTCTTTTCACAAGCTTCTTTAGGTTTCCCCCACAGTTGTCGTAATTATGGGATATTTTTGCTATAAATAACCAAAAAGTGTTTAGTCTCGGCACTCTGCGATTAAGCTTTTCTCAAGCATGAAACATGTAGGAGTTGTTTCCTTAATCACTATTTCCGTTGTTCACGCTGCACGGTTTCTGTGAATTTTTCTTACTACATTTCTAGCTAATATTTGGTTTTTGGTATGGCTTGCATCCATGCTAGTGTTTATACTCAAAATACTCCCCAATAATATTTTTTTTTCTTCTTGTAATTGAATTAAACAGTTTTTGCAAAGCCATTGCAAATAATTCACATTTCTAGACCATAAGAATGAACCTGCCGTGAGAAAAACATGGAGGCTGTCTGATGTGATCTTTGAAAAATTTTACCTACCTGGCTGTGATGCTGACCTTCTTGCTGAAGTACTTTTAAGTGGAACAACACTCCAGATTAGGACTGATTCTTCTCTGATTTTGCAGGCTTGAACACTTTCTCAATTTGGTTAAAAATATTGAAGAAAGTGACAGCCTAGAATCTAATGCCGCGTACACATGATCGGAATTTCCAATGGAAAAAGTCAGACAGACTTTTTCCATCGCATATTACGATCGTGTGTAGCCCCATCAGAGTTTTCATCATGAATTCCATCGGAGTTTAGAGTTTTTTACTTTAATTTCATTATTGAATCACACGCTTTCAAGGGCTGTTGTTTAATTTCTTTCCTGGAATGCAACCTGCAAGTAAAAACCTGGGATCTCATTGTTTTAATTCAGAAATAAATATGTTCTGTGTGCCCTGCTAGACCTGGAGGTTTGGCTTGGATATCAGATGCAAAGATCAAACTATGTTGTATAGTCCAGCCTGGAAAACCTAGTAAAAAAGTAGTCAGGTTTTCTCAACCCGAATTTTTGATCCCAAGTTTTCACATCTGCAATGGATGCCAGTGTTCCACTCTCTGTTTATTGGATTCTTAATATTTTTGGGTTATACAGAATAGAAGAGAAGATGCAGGAAAGATGGTTACAAACACCCAACAGCCCAAAGTGGTCAGGAGCATTCCCAGGAACTTTGATAGGGAAATATTATGACTAGAGTTCGCAAGAGATATAACAAGCCAGTAGATATAGTATGTACAGCGAGGGAAAAGAGTATTTGATCCCCTGCTGATTTTGTACGTTTGCCCACTGACAAAGAAATGATCAGTCTATAATTTTAATGGTAGGTTTATTTTAACAGTGAGAGACAGAATAACAACAAAAAATCCAGGAAAACGCATTTAATATATGAAATACGTATTTGATCCCCTATCAATCAGCAAGAATTATGGCTTCCAGGTTTCTTCTTTACAGGTAACAAGCTGAGATTATGAGCACTCTCTTAAAGAGAGTGCTCCTTATCTCAGCTTGTTACCTGTATAAAAGACATTTGTCCACAGAAGCAATTAATCAATCAGATTTTAATCTCTCCACCATGGCCAAGAACAAAGAGCTAAGGAAAAGATATGTGTAGCGCTTAAACAATAATAATCTTGATAAAAATCATTGTAAACTGGTGAATGTGAACGTATGATACATACAACAATATACACAACATTAACAATGTGCATGTGCATCAATAGTGTATCTAGTAAGTGATAAAGTCCATTTGGAAAGCCACGTGTGTGAATATCACATAGAACAACACAAGTTGTTAAACACCCTAGCGTGAAAAGACAAGTCAAATTGAGAATCAACCAACAAATATAAATTAATAAAAGTCCATATAGATCAAATATCAATCAAGTGAATGAGTGAATTAAACCAAATAGGTGACTTCTTCACTGTGCAGTATTCCCATCACCAAAAGCAATGCAGGCTTACCAGAGCACGTGGACTTGGGTGACATATGCCACCAAAGTCAAGGAAGGGTAGATGAAAGGAGGCAAGAACTGTACTGGAAATGGAATCCCCAGGCAGGTTTTCTCACAAGTTATCGGAAGTATAAAGAGATAAAAGAAAAAGTGGCCTCCACTGCCGCACCACTTGTATACAAGCGCATTTTATCTCAGCTAAATGTGATAGCTGTAATAAACTTTTAAACTTTCTCAAGACGAGATTACGCTATGTGGCCACTTTTTCTTTTGGTATGCCAATATAGTGCGTCTAGTAGAAGACGTCCCTTGGCATCTACCGCTGAGAGAGGACCTGCTGTCACAAGCTCCCATACTGCATTCTGCTTTAACGCTGGCTTTAACGGCATGGCTATTGAAAGCCAGGTACTAAGAGACCGGGGCCTAACGGATTCTGTGATTCCTACCATGAGGAAGGCTAGGAAGTTATCCTAGGAGGATTTACCATTGCACTTGGAAAGCTCACTTAGCCCTTTGCGAGGAAATTAAGTGGAATCCACAGACTTTTTTGGTGTGCAGAGTCCTGCTGTTCTTACAGCGTAGAGTGGACCAAAGGCTTGCGTTAAGTACGATTAAGGGGCAGATTTCTGCCCTGGCTGTATTTTTTTCAGCGACCCCTGGCGGCTCACTCTCTAGTTAGAACATTTGTACAGGGGGTTCGGCATGTGGCCCCTCCGGTTCGTCCTCCGCTACCTCCATGGGACTTGAATTTGGTCCTCTCTGTGCTTCAGAAACCACCGTTTGAAGAGATCAGGGAGATTCCCTTGTTGACACTTTCTCAGAAGGTGGTCTTTTTGGTAGCGGTCACGTCAGTTAGACGAGTTTCGGAGCTGGCAGCCTTGTCATGCAAGGCTCCTTATCTGATCTTCCACAAGGATAAGGTGGTGCTGCGTCCGCAGCTTTCCCTTCTACCTAAGGTCGTCTCAACCTTCCATCTCAATGAAGACATTGTACTTCCATCCTTGTGTCCTCAGCCGTCGCACCCTAGAGAGGCAGCGTTCCATTCCTTGGATGTTGTCCGAGCTCTGAGAGTATACTTATCTGCTACTGCCCCGTTCCGGAGGTCTCAAGGTGGATCCGACAGATAGTTATTCAGGCTTGTGCCATAAAGGGTCGGGCGCCCCCCTTTCCTCTCACGGCGCATTCGACCAGGGCAATAGGTGCCTCTCGGGCTTTCCGACATCAAGCGTCTGTTTCCCAGGTGTGTAAGGCGGCAACCTGGTCATCCATTCACACTTTCACTAAATTGTACAAGGTTGATGTGAGTGCATCTTCGAATGCTTCTTTCGGCCGCAAAGTTTTGCAGGCGGCTGTTTAGAGTTGCAACTCCTTAGTTGAGGAGCTCTGTTTTGTTTTGGGGTGAAGTTTAATTTTATGCTGTTCCCACCCCTCTTTTTGACACTGCTTTTTGGACGTCCCACTATGTCAAGATTAACTAGTTGCCGACCAGCCCCCGTCATTCTGCGGTGGCAGGTCGGCTCTCCTGGGCGAGAGCCGTAGCTCTACAGTAGGTGTTTGTGATATTGTGTTTTTAGCACGACAGCATCGCGCTGATTCTCGGCGACATGGTGCCGAGATCTCGCCGACATCTCGCACTCACTGGAATAGTGACAGCACATCCCAGCAAGCGCGTCATAGAAGCGACGGGAGATCCGACTTGGATTCCCGCCAATTCTACACGTGTGCGGCGTTTGTTATGAATCCTGAGGGGGAAGTCCCCGCCGGATTTTAAATAAAAATCCGGCATGGGTTCCCCCCTCAGTAGCATACCGGGCCCTTAGGTCTGTTATGGGTTGTAAGGAGAGCCCCCCTACAATCCATACCAGACCCGTATCCAAAGCACGCTACCCGGCCGGCCAGGAAGGGAGTGGGGACGAACGAGCGCCCCCCCTCCTGAGCCATACCAGGCTGCATGCCCTCAACATGGGGGGGTTGGGTGCTCTGGGGCAGGGGGGCGCACTGCGGCCCCCCCACCTCAGAGCACCCTGTCCCCATGTTGATGAGGACAGGGCCCCTTCCCGACAACCCTGGCCGTTGGTTGTCGGGGTATGCGGGCGGGAGGCTTATCGGAATCTGGGAGCCCCCTTTAAGAAGGGGGCCCCCAGATACCGGCCCCCCACCCTAAGTGAATGGATATGGGGTACATCGTACCCCTACCCATTCACCTGCAAGAAAAGTGGTAAAAACACAAATAAACCACACAAGGTATTAAAATATTTTATTAGTCTGCTCCGGAGGCCTCCCCTGTCTTCTTTAGCTCTTTTACCAGGGTAGGCTTCTTCTTCCGATTTCCGGGGGTCTTCTCCTGCTCTCCGGGGTCTTCACCGCTCTTCTGTGACGTCTTCTCCGTTCCGGGGGTCTTCTCAGCTCTTCTGTGACGTCTTCTCCGCTCCGGGGGTCTTCTCAGCTCTGGGGGGGGGGTCTTCTTCTATATTCGCCGCTCCCTGCTCTTGACTCGGCGCACCCCGGTTCTTCCTCCCGCTGTCCGGTTCCTTCTCCTTCAGGGCTGGCCGCCGCTATACTGGCGGCGGTCAGTCCGCTCTTCTGTAACGTCATCTTCTTCTCTTCTCGTCTTCCGTCTTCTCCAGATGTTGACACGCCGGCCGGCTCTTCTCGCTGCAATGACGTGTGCCCGGCTTGCGTCGGATTTATATAGGCCTCACAGTCCCATCATGCTCTGTACCTACCCATGTGATACTACGTGGGTAGGTATCACATGGGTAGGTACAGAGCATGATGGGACTGTGAGGCCTATATAAATCCGACGCAAGCCGGGCACACGTCATTGCAGCGAGAAGAGCCGGCCGGCGTGTCAACATCTGGAGAAGACGGAAGACGAGAAGAGAAGAAGATGACGTTACAGAAGAGCGGACTGACCGCCGCCAGTATAGCGGCGGCCAGCCCTGAAGGAGAAGGAACCGGACAGCGGGAGGAAGAACCGGGGTGCGCCGAGTCAAGAGCGGAGAGCGGCGAATATAGAAGAAGACCCCCCCAGAGCTGAGAAGACCCCCGGAGCGGAGAAGACGTCACAGAAGAGCTGAGAAGACCCCCGGAGCGGAGAAGACGTCACAGAAGAGCGGTGAAGACCCCGGAGAGCAGGAGAAGACCCCCGGAAATCGGAAGAAGAAGCCTACCCTGGTAAAAGAGCTAAAGAAGACAGGGGAGGCCTCCGGAGCAGACTAATAAAATATTTTAATACCTTGTGTGGTTTATTTGTGTTTTTACCACTTTTCTTGCAGGTGAATGGGTAGGGGTACGATGTACCCCATATCCATTCACTTAGGGTGGGGGGCCGGTATCTGGGGGCCCCCTTCTTAAAGGGGGCTCCCAGATTCCGATAAGCCTCCCGCCCGCATACCCCGACAACCAACGGCCAGGGTTGTCGGGAAGGGGCCCTGTCCTCATCAACATGGGGACAGGGTGCTCTGAGGTGGGGGGGCCGCAGTGCGCCCCCCTGCCCCAGAGCACCCAACCCCCCCATGTTGAGGGCATGCAGCCAGGTATGGCTCAGGAGGGGGGGGGCGCTCGCTCGTCCCCACTCCCTTCCTGGCCGGCCGGGTAGCGTGCTTTGGATACGGGTCTGGTATGGATTGTAGGGGGACCCCCTACGCCGTTTTTTTCGGCGTAGGGGGGCTCTCCTTACAACCCATAACAGACCTAAGGGCCCGGTATGCTCCTGAGGGGGGAACCCATGCCGGATTTTTATTTAAAATCCGGCGGGGACTTCCCCCTCAGGATTCATAACAAACGCCGCACACGTGTAGAATTGGCGGGAATCCAAGTCGGATCTCCCGTCGCTTCTATGACGGCTCTGTCTCCATCGCGGCAAGCCAGCTCGGCGCTGGCTCCCGCGATGGGGCTCGTAGGTGGTCAATCTCGCCGAGAAAGGGAGCGAGATTGACACAATATCGAGTTCACCTACTGTACGTCGGCTCTTTTTTATTTTATTTTATTTTTATTATTTTTTTATTTTTTTTTTAAAGTGTATTTTGTGCGTGTACTCGAGAGAGGAGCCGGACTGCAGGAGTTGGGAGTAGGCAGGCCTCCCCCAGAGGCAATCTGCCACCTTTCTCCATGCCCCGGGTGGCAATGGTGGGTGTGTGAGGGGGTCCTCCCACACAGCCCGCCCTACCTGCTCCGCTTTGAAGCCCAACGGGGCAGAGGGACTCCCTATAAGGGAGTGAGAGGATCTAGCCCGCTCAACCAGCCCCGTTAGTCCTTCGCCTCTCTTTTTTTTTAGAGACCGCGTGGTCAAAGTGCGTGCATGTTAACCCAATTTTGGGTGCATGTAAGTGTGGTGGTTTTTGCGTGAGGGGGGTGGGCGTACTAAGCACAAGCTTACCTCGCATAGCACACCCACCGGGAGCCAGGCTGAGACCACCAAACTCAATTTGGCTTGTGAATGGCTTGTCAGCGCAGTGCTAATCGCGTTGAGCCACCGCCGGCTCTTTAAGTGGCCACTAGGGGCGCGTGAGCGCGCACCCCGCTCGTCCGTGACTCCCGTGCGGGTGCCTGGCAGGCGCGATCGCCGCCGGGCACCCGCGATTGCTCTTTACAGAGCGGGGAATGGGAGCTGTGTGTGTGTAAACACATAGCTCCCGGTCTTGTCAGGGGGGGAAACGCTGATCCTCTGTTCATACAATGTATGAACAGAAGATCAGTGTTTCCCGTAGTGAGGCCACCCCCCCCACCACAGTAAGAACACACCCAGGGAACATACTTAACCCCTTCCCCGCCCCCTAGTGTTAACCCCTTCACTGCCAGTGGCATTTTTATAGTAATCCAATTCATTTTTATAGCACTGATCGCTATAAAAATGACAATGGTCCCAAAAATGTGTCAAAAGTGTCCGAAGTGTCCGCCATAACGTCGCAGTACCGAAAAAAAATCGCTGATCGCCGCCATTACTAGTAAAAAAAATATATTAATAAAAATGACATAAAGTGTATTTTGTGCGTGTACTCGAGAGAGGAGCCGGACTGCAGGAGTTGGGAGTAGGCAGGCCTCCCCCAGAGGCAATCTGCCACCTTTCTCCATGCCCCGGGTGGCAATGGTGGGTGTGTGAGGGGGTCCTCCCACACAGCCCGCCCTACCTGCTCCTCTTTGAAGCCCAACGGGGCAGAGGGACTCCCTATAAGGGAGTGAGAGGATCTAGCCCGCTCAACCAGCCCCGTTAGTCCTTCGCCTCTCTTTTTTTTTTAGAGACCGCGTGGTCAAAGTGCGTGCATGTTAACCCAATTTTGAGTGCGTTGAAGTGTGGTGGTTTTTGCGGGAGGGGGGTGGGCGTACTAAGCGCAAGCTTACCTCGCATAGCACACCCACCGGGAGCCAGGCTGAGACCACCAAACTCAATTCACATGTAGCTGAGACCAGGATCCGAACCTCTAGCTGCAGAGGTGAATGGCTTGTCAGCGCAGTGCCAATCGCGTTGAGCCACCGCAGCTCCCTCTACGTCGGCTCTTTAAGTGGCCACTAGGGGCGCGTGAGCGCGCACCCCGCTCGTCCGTGACTCCCGTGCGGGTGCCTGGCACGCGCGATCGCCGCCGGGCACCCGCGATTGCTCTTTACAGAGCGGGGAACGGGAGCTGTGTGTGTGTAAACACATAGCTCCCGGTCTTGTCAGGGGGGGAAACGCTGATCCTCTGTTCATACAATGTATGAACAGAAGATCAGTGTTTCCCGTAGTGAGGCCACCCCCCCCCCCCCCACCACAGTAAGAACAAACCCAGGGAACATACTTAACCCCTTCCCCGCCCCCTAGTGTTAACCCCTTCACTGCCAGTGGCATTTTTATAGTAATCCAATGCATTTTTATAGCACTGATCGCTATAAAAATGACAATGGTCCCAAAAATGTGTCAAAAGTGTCCGAAGTGTCCGCCATAATGTCGCAGTACCGAAAAAAATCGCTGATCGCCGCCATTACTAGTAAAAAAAAATATATTAATAAAAATGACATAAAAATACCCCCTATTTTGTAAATGCTATAACTTTTGCGCAAACCAATCAATAAACGCTTATTGCGAATTTTTTTTACGAAAAATATGTAGAAGAATACGTATCGGCCTAAACTGAGGAAATTTTTTTTTTTATATATTTTTGGGGGATATTTATTGCAGCAAAAAGTAATAAATATTAATTTTTTTCAAAATTGTCGCTCTATTTTTGTTTATAGCGCAAAAAATAAAAACCGCAGAGGTGATCAAATACCACCAAAAGAAAGCTCTATTTGTGGGAAAAAAGGACACCAATTTTGTTTGGGAGCCACGTCGCACGACCGCGCAATTGTCAGTTAAAACGACGCAGTCCAGAATCGCAAAAAGTGCTCTGGTCTTTGGGCAGCAATATGGTCTGGGGGTTAAGTGGTTAAGGCTGTGTCCGTCTATGAATGAAAGAAAAAATAGGATTTTATACTCACCGTAAAATCTTTTTCTCTGAGTTCATGGACACAGCACCCACCCCTCCTTTTTATGTTTTGCTTTTTGACAAACTAATCTGCGAGATGCAGGGAGAGGGGTTATACCCAGAGGGCCCGCTCCCTGGGCGGGGCTGTAGGGTGTGTATGATGTGTTTATAAGTTTCTGCCTAGTCACTCCTAAAGGAAGGCTAATACACACTATGTCAAGATTAAGGCTGTGTCCGTCCATGAACCCAGAGAAAAAGATTTTACGGTGAGTATAAAATCCTATTTTTTCTCGTTGTGAAAAATGGTCGTGTGTAGGCTTTAACGACGGGGAAAAAAACGTGCATGCTCAGAAGCAAGTTATGAGAAGGGAAATTTGCATAATCAGCCCAAAAGGTGGCGCCATTTGAATAGAACTTTCCCTTAATAGTGCTGTTGTACGTGTTGTACGTCACGGCCCTTTGCTCGAGCATTTTTTATCACGATCGTGTGTATGCAAGGCAGGCTCGAGAGGAATCACATTGAGAAAAACAACGTTTCTCTTATCGTCCATAGATGGACACAGCTCCTTAAATCTTGACAAGTGGGTTATGTTCCTGTTCACAGGAGAGGACTAGGCAGAAACATGTTAGATAATTAAATACATGTTACTTTAACAGAGTTGAACAGCCCCACCCAGGGGGCGGTCCCTCCAGACATAACCCTCCTCCCTGCAGAATGCAGGCTCAGTTTCTTTCTACCTAGCAAGGAGAAGGACGTATGGCTCCCTTTGTGCCCAGCGCCCTGAGGAAAATTTTGTTTTATTTAATTTTTTTCATGAAAGAATCTTCTATCAACTGTTGGCTGAGAGACAGGCTGGATATTATAGATCCTTGTAGTCTACTCAGTCCGGCCAGCGAGCGTGAGCACACCTTTGCAAAGAGGTTGGGTCTGCCACGACATACCCCATGACTCCTGGGGTGGCCAGTGAGCTTCTGCTCCGAGGTCTACATATGACTGGGCTGTGGTGTTGTCTCACTCACAGTGGACTGGGCCGACACGGTTGTATGCCTGTCAGGAATGCGTCAGTGGGTCCTCATGTGGACGGGTAAGTACAGTCCCTCTCGCTTAGGCGGGTTGGTATGGCTGCGCATTCCTGGGGTTCGGGGGTCCTCCTGTTCTCCCTTCTCTGCTCTCTGTGATATTTCCCTCTGCTGTCTATTGCTGCCGGGGTGGACCTGTGGGGGGGGCTAATTTTCCCACCAGGGGGCTGTAGGGTGTCTGGCCTGTGTTTTTTTTCTGTGGGGAGTGTATTTGCTTGGAAAGGGCCTCCTTAGGCCTTCTCAATCATGTCGCAGCATTTTGGCGCCATTTTCTCTGCGCCAGCGCCATTTTTTGGTTGCTTGTTGCTTCCATTAGGAATTCCCATTGGCGGCCATTTTGTTGTGGCCGCACTATGGCACAGTTAACTATTGCGGGCGGCCATGTTTCTGTGACCGTTCGTGCTCTGAGGAGTCCGGCGGCCATTTTGGAGGTGATTTTCCTCTAGTGCTAAGCTTACCAGCGCGCAGCACAGATCTCCTCATGATGTTTTGAGCAGCTTTACCTCACAGCATTTCTCCTAACAAGCACACGCTGTGTTCTGATGGTAGGCAGTGGCGCTGCACGGTCTCCTCCGGTGATTGGTGAGTCCCCTGGGTAACCCCCAGTCAGTGCAGCATGGAGGGTGGGATTTCTTCAGGTCTGAAATGGGTCCCTGAGAGCTGTCTAATGGAGTCGGTGTCTGTTTCTTCCTCTCAAAACATGCCAGAGGTGGCTGCTGGAGCTCCTGCACCTGCGGTTCATGGACACTTTGTTGGAGCGGCGTGCAGGGTTTAAGGGGGGGTTAAATAGTGCCCCCTCCCCCCTACATCCCCTAGGGACTGTTCTGTCACAGACTGTGACCTGGCTATCACGTCCCTGGTTCTGTATTGTCTGTGTATGTGGACCAGAACCTTCCTTGTGCGGGGGACTCCTCACTTGGGTTGGTATGGGCATCACGGTGGTGTAATGGTTAACTCCCTCACCTAGCAGCAGGAGAGTCACGGCTTCGAGTCCGGACTCTGACGCTAAACTGCCTGGAGATTGCATGCTCTCTCCCAACTGTCTTTGTGGGTTTTCTCAGGGTATTCCGGTCACCTCCCACGCTCCAAAGACATGTGTGCAGAGCACTTGTCAGTGCGCTTTATGGAACTCCCTGGTGCAGCGGAGGTTTCCTCTGAGGGCTCTGTCTTTTTTTGTTTGCACAAATCAGACCGCTCTGTGAAGGTTTTCCTTATATTTTCTTTGACTAGCTCATTAATAAGGAATGGGAAAGGCCGCAGAATTCCTTGTAGTTCCTCAGCTCCCCCTGTGCCCGGTTAAATGGGGGTGACTGCTCTCCCTATAGAAGGGACCCCTGTCTTTAAGGACTTTACTGATAGGAGGTCCGAGGTGCTGACCCGCTCCATGTTTACTATGCTGGGGTCTGCAGCGCTCCCTTGGTGTCTCAGACACTCTCTGAGTGGGCAAGGTTTTGCACCTGACTGTGGAGGAGCACCAGCTCCCTCCCTAATTTGTTAAACTGGCCGACCTGTTGGTCCAGGGCCTTGTTTAGGTCTGTGATGCGGCACGGGATGCTGCATACTCAATGCCCAGAGCCTCTGTTTCGGCGGTGATTTTGCGCCGTCTGATTTGGCTGAAATGTTGGTCTGCTGACCAAGCATCCAAAAGAGCCCTGGCTGATTTACCCTTCAGGGGTGGGAGGTTTTTTGGTACCTCGTTGGATGACATTATCAAGATGTCACTGGGGGCGAGAGCACTCTCATCCCTCAATCCACCTGGGGAAAGGGGCCGTGCGTTTGCCGGGTCCTTCATTCCCCGTTCAGAGGCGGTATTTTGTTGTCAGTCAGGGCCGGCGCGGAAATCCTCTCTTATGCCGGGTACACACGAGAGGATTTATCCGCGGATACGGTCCTCTGGACCGTTTCCGCGGATAAATCCTCTGAGGATTTCGATCCGCTGGAGTGTACTCTCCATCGGATCGAAATCCGCACCGAATTCACACCGCGGTGACGTGTCGCGCCGTCGCCGCGATGATGGCGCGGCGACATGCGCGACGCTGTCATATAAGGATATCCACGCATGCGTCGAATCATTACGACGCATGCGAGGGATGGGTTCTGACGGATCGATCCGGTGAGTCTGTACAGACCACCGGATCGATCCGCTGGAGCCGATTCCAGCGGATAGATTTCTTAGCATGCTAAGAAATTTTTATCCGCTGGAAATCGGTCGGCCCGAAAAAAATCAGCGGAAAAATATCCGCTGGGTTGTACACACCAGCGGATCTATCCGCTGGAACTGATCCGCAGATCAATTCCAGCGGATAGATCCTCTCGTGTGTACGGGGCCTTAGGCCGACAAAGGCTCAGCTGGGGGATGGGATAGTCCCTGGGTGCGTAGCCGCACCCACACCCGCCTATGTAGGTAGCCTTCCCCTGCCCATCTCATGGGTGGGGCGACGGCTTTGCTGGTTCTCAGCTCGGTGAACCTCCCTGCTCTCTGACCAGTGGGTACTGCATAGGGTTCTTCCTATCGACCGAACAGATTCTTCCCTCATGTCTCTCCTTCCGGCTCGTCGGTCTGCCTTGCTGGGGCAGTGTAGGACTTGCTAAGCTGCAGGGTAATTTTACCTGTCCCGCAGGACGAGAGGTTTCGGGGATTCTATTCAAATCTGTTTTCGGTCCCGAAGACGGACGTGGTCCATCCAATCTTGGGCCTCTAAGCCCTAAATATCTTTATGAGAGTTAGGTAGTTCCGCAGGGACTCCATTCGTTCGGTGGTAGCTGCGCTCCATCAGGGGGAGTTTCTGGCGTCCTTGGACATCAAGGACGCATACTTGCAGACCACACTTTGCGCAGGTCACCAGAGGTTTCTGCGCTTCACGGTAGGGAGGACCACTGTCAGGTGTGGCTCCTCTTTTTGGTCTAACGTCAGCACCAGGTGTCTTCACAAGGTGCTCGCACCGATCCTAGCTTTGCTGAGACAGTGAGGCTTTGCCATCGTGGGCTACTTAGACATCTTTCTTCTGAGAGCAGATTCTGGCTCAGAATTAGAGGAGGATGTGTCTATAGCCAGTCTTTCCTCCCCTGACGAAATTGCAGATTCTTCAGTCTGCAGTGTGGCTGTTGGCATCACACAATCGGTCATATCTCTGTTTTTTGAATGCGAGTCCTGGGTCTGTTTGTTGCCTCCTTCGCGGCGGTACCGTATGTCCAGTTCCACACGCGTGTTTGTAGAGGGACATACTGTCCAAGTGGCACAAATCGCCTTTGTCTCTGGATCGTCAGATTCAGGTAAGCCACCTAGTCAGACGTAGGCAGACGTACACCAGGAGTGACGTAAGATGGCGCAGAGGATGCCACTGTTCATGGGTATATGCACTCGTTTTTAATTTTTCATGCAAGCGGAATTTTGTACTTTAACCACTTGCTTACTGGGCACATATACCCCCCTCCTGCCCAGGTGAAATTTCAGGTTCCGGCACTGCGTCGCTTTAACTGACAATTGCGCGGTCGTGCGACGTGGCTCCCAAACAAAATTGACGTCCTTTTTTCCCCACAAGTAGAGCTTTCTTTCGGTGGTATTTGATCGCCTGTGCGGTTTTTATTTTTTGCGCTATAGACAAAAAAGAGCGACAATTTTGAAAAATAATACAATATTTTTTACTTGTTGCTCTAATAAATAGCCAAATAAAAAAAAAAAATTCTCAGTTTAGGCCGATACGTATTCTACATATTTTTGGTAAAAAAAAAAAAAAGCGACTGGTTTGCGCAAAAGTTATAGCGCCTATAAAAATATCTATATTTTTTAAAACATTTTTACTAGTAATGGCGGCGATCTGCGATTTTTATTGGGATGGCGACAGTATGGCGGACACATTTTTGGCGCCATTCACATTTATACTGCGATCAGTGCTATAAATATGCACTAATTACTGTATAAATGTGACTGGCATTGAAGGGGTTAACACTAGGGGGTGAGGAAGGGGTTAAATATGTTCCCTATATAGTGTTCTAACTGTAGGTGGGGGGGGGTGACCGATCTGTGTCCCTATGTACAAGAGACACAGATCGGTCTCCTCTCCAGAGACAGGACGCTGTCTCTGTGTGAGCCGGCAATGAGAAATGATCTCATATGTTTACATATGAGATCATCTCTCATTGGCCGCACAGATCGCATAGCAAACGGCCACTCTGATTGGCCGTTCGCCGCAATCTGTGATTGGCTGTGTCCAAGGGACACGGCCAACACAGTGTTTCCCCGCTGCGCGCTCGGGAGCGCGCGCCGGGAACGCCAAAAGGAGCGGATGTCAATTGACGTCCACTTGGATTTTCAGGTCCGGGCTGTAGCCGTCATTCGGCTATAGCGCGGGCCCAAGGTGGTTAATAAATATCCCTGAAGTTTATACTACACTATCGGAGGCCCTCTTTTGTCCCTTTTGTTCCCTGGTACGGAGAGCATACAGGTACTTTGATAAGGGACCAGGAGATATCGAGGAAGCCAGTGTGTGGTGGACATGATTCATTGCTGACTTTACACTTCATTGAGGTGAGCGTTTTGGGAGACCAGACTGGTGTCTTTGGTGGAGCTTTTCCATTTCTCCTTGGGACTAGTGGAAATCTTGTTCTATAGCAGTTTCACTGCGTTTTCACTTATGGACTTTATTTGTATGGTGTATTTTGGCTGATACCTTTAGCCCATTTTTGGTCACTTTATCACTCTTTATTATTTCACTTTTTTACATTGTTTATTATCACGATTATTTGTCTATGTATATTTTGCGCAATAACCTTATTAATCATTCACCTAGTCAGAGTCTATGAATTGGTGGCTGAGATCTTTGGCTCTTCGATCAGGGGAGTTGTTTCTTCCCTTCCAGTGGATGGTGATTATGATAGACGCCAGCCTCACGGGTTGAGGGGGGCGTCTGGGGGGTCCGGGAGGCCCAGGGTCACTGGACTCTAGCGGACTCCCGTCTACCGATAAATGTCCTAGAACTCCGGGCAATCTGGCTATGCTTTTCCTCGTGGTCGAGGAGGTTGCAAGGTCGCCCGATTAGGATTCAGGCGGACAACACCACGGCTGTGGCTTAGGTCTACTATCAGGTAAACTGTCAGGCGAGCTACCTGAGTCACCAGATGCTGGACCAGGGCGACTGGTCTCCTGGCAGCTCGTCTCAAACGCAAGGTGTCGAAGTTCATGGCCAGGTCTAGTGATCCCTGTACAGTCACGTCAGACGCGTTGGTGGCCCTGTGGGGTCAGTATCGGCTACTTTATGCCTTTCCTCCATTGTAGTTGCTTCCCCGGCTGCTCCACAGTGTGGATGCCGAAGGTATCACGATGATTCAAATCGCTCACTCTCAGCGTCCTTGGTACGCCGATCTTGGGCGCCTGGTGGCGGATGTACCGTGGCAGTTGCCAATGCTGGAGGACCTTGTAATCGGCGCTTCTCGTTGCTGTATTGCATTCTACGCTGGAGCACATACGGCGACCGTGCAATGACATCATCGCCCGGCGCCGTGTGCGTTCCAGCATGGAACGCAGAAGTGCCAAGCGTAATTAGCGCTCTATTCGGCACACATGCCTCTCTGCTATAAACAGAACAGCGTGCAGAGTACACGCTGTTCTATTATTGTCAGCCGTAGCCGGACCACGCTACAAAACTACTGGTACTATGTATGCCTGAGCTGGAAACCATCCCACGCTGGATCCATGTCACAATTAAGCTAATCGCCTACCTGGATCCTCGCTGCCATGCATACTGCCATTGCTGGGGACACCCTAAGATATTCAGCATAAGGAGCCCATGCACTACAGAATCCTATTACTGCCACACTACTCTGCTATAACAGAAGAACACTCATCCTCTGCAAACGGATAAGTACCATTACTACGTTACATTTACTACTCTAGAATTACCCGGATCACATATAGCCTTTACTAAGTACTGTATTTGAATCTGCCTTTAATTTATACTACTGTGCAGCTTGGGATTACTTAATGTGCCTTCTTGTAACAGTTGTGGAATATCTCAAAGGGACATACACTCTTAAGCCATTTAAACTTCAATTGCCTCTCTCAAGTTAATGCTATCTGCATACAGTGTTCTCATATGCTACGTGCTTGACATTTGTTGTTAAAATGATATGCCTTGCCGGCCTAATATACTGAACATGTTCGCCATACCTTTTCTAGGCTAAGGGTAGAAGGTATGCTATACCTCCTCCCTTAGTAGCTTAATGCATTGCTATATGTGAGTGATATGATGTAGTGAACCCCCAAACTCTTATTCTCTTGATTAGAGTGACGCCTGGGATCCGTACTGATAATCACTTACACAAAGAGTAGTGCATTGAGATCTTTTCCTTAATGTAGTTGTGCTTCACTCAAGTTCAATGTAACCTTTTAAGGCTAGGGGTTGATGGTATGTTGTAATACCTCCACCCTAAGTAGCTCAACGCATTCCTATATTTGAGAGACATGATGTAGTGAACCCCCAAACTCTTTTTCTCTGATTAGAGTGACGCCTGGGGCCCATTTCTGAAAAATCACATTACATAGAGAAGTGCATTGAAATCTTTCCTTGACCGCAGTTGTGGTTCACTCTCGTTCACAGTAATTTGTGACAGACCTTCTGTCTCAAGGTCCCATACTTGCCTGTTGTACAGTCGCTGGCTTCACGACGTAGCTATTGGAAGCCAGATTTTAAGAGACCGGGGTCTGTCCGACTCGGTCATCTCAACCATGCTGGGAGCAAGGTAGTCTTCTTCCAGGAGGATCTACAATCGCACCTGGAAGGCCTTCATCCCTTTGTGCGAAAGATGGGGTGACGTCCACGGACGTACTTGGTGTCCAGGGTCCTGCTGTTTTTACAGCCTAAAGTAGATCTGAAAATTGGCATAAGCACCGGTTAGGGGCAGATTTCAGCCTTGGCTGTGTCTTTTCAGTGGCCTTTCGCAGCCCATTCTCTGGTGGGGTACCTTATGTGCAAGGGGTTTCGTCATGACTTCCCCCCTCTTGACCCACCTATTCCCCATTGAGTTTTGACTCTGGTGCTCTCGGTTCTTCAGGAACCTTCCTTTTGTAAACATCAGAGAGATTCCTCTCTTGACACTATCTCTGCAGGTGGCCTTTTTGGTGGCCATTACTTTTGTCAGAAGGCTTTCTGTGTTGGCGGCCTTGCATTGCAAATCGCCATAATCCTCCATATGGATGCGCCCGCAACCTTCCTTTTTTCCGAAGGTGGTTTTGGCCTTTCACCTGAATGAGGACTTTGTTCTTCCATCCTTATGTCCTCGGCCGGTGCATCCTACAGGGGTTGCGCTTCATTCTTCAGGCGTGGTACACGCTTTGCCACGGCTCCATTTCGAAGATCTGACGCACTTTTTGTGTCGATGTCGGGTCCACATAAGGGGCCTGGCGGTCTCGTCAGCCACCATTCCTTGGTGGATCAGGCAGACCATCAAGTGTCTGTCTCACAGGTGTGCAAGGTGGTGACTTTGTCGTCCGTTCACACTTTTTTCAAATGTTTACAAGGTAAATGTGAGTGCTTCTTTCGGCCACAAGGTTTTGCAGGCGGCTGGTTAAAGTTGCAACTCCTCCGTTGAGGAGCTCTGCTTGTTTTTGGGGTGAAATTCAATTGGTTTTACTGATACTGTTCCCACCCCTCGTTTTTGACACTGCTTGGAAACATCTCACTTGTCAAGATTTAAGGAGCTGTGTCCGTCCATGGTCGATAAGAGAAAATAGGATGTTTTGTACTCACCATAAAATCCTTTTCTCTGTTGTTCCATGGACGGGCACAGCACCCACCCTTCCTTTTTAGGTTTGTACTGCTTATTACGAACTGAGGCTGCATACTGCAGGGAGGAGGGTTATGTCTGGGGGGACCGCCCCCTGGGTGGGGCTGTTCAACTCTGTTAAAGTAACATGTATTATCTACCATGTTTCTGCCTAGTCCTCTCCTGTGAACAGGAACATAACCCACTTGTCAAGATTTAAGGAACTGTGTCCGTCCATGGACGACAGAGAAAAGAATTTCACGGTGAGTACAAAAAATCCTATTTTTTTTTCATGTCATGAAAAACGGTCGTGTGTATGTGGCATAATAAAGAAACAAGTATAGAACCCCATACATTTCCTGTGTTTTATGTAATACTATTATTTTTCTGCTGTGGATGTACATTTTCAGGAGAAAATGGGTTAAATGTAGCATCTGTTATTCTTTTAAATGCTATTGATATGAAATGAAAAAATTGCTTGGCTGGCCTTTGTGAAGAATGTGCAAAGGAAATAATGTCAAGTGTTTCATGCCAGATTCCTTTCAGTTTGAAATATGGAAATCTTAGGCCCTGGCAGGAATGGCCTCGTACACCCGGGGCCTCGAAATGATTACATCAGGAAGCAAGGGGAAAAAATGTGTTTTTCAGCACGTTTGGCACCAATTTACCAAGCCACATTGTCCAAGAAATGTTTAAATTAAACAAATGCCTGAAAGCTACGGCTTGTACTCCAAATGAAACTAGCTCTGGAAGAGAAGTATTGTCATTTCGAAGCCAGGACTGTTTTTTTAGGGAGCACTTCCACTGTATTTCTATTCATTTTTTTTACACTAGTTCCTGCATTATTATGACTGGGAACCATGCTTTAGCCCTGGTTCACATTGATGCTACTTTGAAATCGCGCTCCTTTACTTGAAGTAGCGTGATTTCAAAGTAGCAAGGTCAGGGCGATTTCAGGTGCTACTTGATAGACATTTGTGTGGCTTTATACACAGATGTCTATTGAAGTCGCACCTGAAATCGGCAAAAGTAGTGCATGAACTACTTTTCCAAATCGGTGCGGCGCCACAAAATCGGTGTTGCACCGATTGTAACAGTGCCATTGCCGCCAATAGGCTGCGACTTGTTATGCGTTTTGATCTCTCAAATCGCATGACAAATCGCTCCAATGTGAACCTAAACATAAGTTTGAAGATTTTAACCACGCCTTCCCCCCTCATTCCATTTAAGAAATAAATAGTTAGAAATGGTTAAAGAGGAATAGTAGTGACCTTGTGGAGTTTCTACTAACATGTTTTATTTATAACATGCAAACAGTCCTATAATGCAATGAGAATTTATATGTAATTTTAGAAGCAAAGCAATGGCCACGGTGTCAAGAATCAGCAGCAAGGATGGCCATATCTACGTAGCTACACTAGAAAACTGGGACCAGACAAAATACCTAACTAAATGACCCAACTGAATAACAGAAATCCTAACTATATACAATATATACAAATGGTGAGCACGGCAAAGCACGATAAAAATAAGGGAACATGTAGGAAGGAGGAATCGTAACTGGAATCAGTAACAAGGAGCAGTAGGAATAAGGCAGCAGGGTGTTAGGGTAAATATACTAGGCAGAGAGAATGATCAAAGAGCAGGAACAAGATAGCAGTATCTGGCAGAAAGAAAAATACTGGAGCAAGGTGTAACAGCAGAAGTGGGAACAAATGCCTTCCCAGCAGTCACCACCAGGGGGAGCAGATTGCTGGGATCTTCTGGGAGACACTTGCTGGTGGACACTGGAACTACAAACTTCCCTTCTGTAAAACACAGTGCCACCAACTGGGGATCCAGGTCCTAACACATGGTCTCCTCTCCATTCCTAGTATAAAGCTGGTGGCTTTTTTTTATAACATTCTTCTGACTTAACATGTTTCAAAGAATAAAAACACATCACAGCAGTCTGTATCTACAATGTATGTAACATTACATATATGTAACTAAATTGTGGCATGTCACCTTAAATGGCTGTGCATGAGGGGGGTATGATAATTAGATGAAATGTTTAACTATTTAGCCATTTAAGTCTTCCCACATACTTAAAGTGGAAGTCCATGCTAAAACTAAAATCCCTGCATCTATAGCCACTAATATTCTTACACTAACCTATTTAGCCCTGTAAAGAAAAAATTTGTATACATACCTTTTCTGAAGCCGATCCGACCTGATCTCCAGTGGCGGAAGCTTTGCTGATTACGCGTCCAACAACGGCTGTGAAATGAATGGGGAGTGACGTCACTCTTAGGCCCGGTACACACGAGCAAACATGTACGATGAAACCGGTCCGTCGGACCGTTTTCACCGTACATGCCTGCCAGAGGGCTTCTGTACGATGGTTGTACTAACCATCGTACAGAAGTCCGCGCGTAAACAATATGCGGGGCGTGTCCGCGTCGTCGCCGCGACGATGACGCTGCGATGACGCGGAGACGTGGGCGGGCCTGCAATTTAAAGGCTTCCACGCATGCGTCGATGTCATTCGACGCATGCGAGGGACGGCGGGCGCCTGGACATGTACGGTAGGTCTGTACTGACGACCGTACATGTCCGAGCAGGCAGAATTCCAGCGGACGGTTTTAAAACACGTCCAGGAATATTTGCCCGCTGGGAAAAGGCCCGGCGGGCAAATGTTTGCTGGAATTCGGCCCGCTCGCGCCTACACACGACCGAACATGTATGCTGAAACTGGCCCGCGGACCAGTTTCAGCATACATGTTTGGTCGTGTGTACGGGGCCATAGAGTTACTATGGGGCTTTCGTTGTCGGACGTGTGCTCCTCCACAGCAAAGCCACGACTGACAGCTCAGCGTGGAATCAGAGCAGAAAAGGTACGGTATGCATGCTGATTTTTTTCTTTACAGGGCTAGATAGGTTAGTGTTAGAATGTTGGTGGCTATAGATGCAGGGATTTTAGTTTTAGCATGGACTTCCACATTAATGGTTGGCGCTAAAGTCTATCCACATCCTTACTAGTTGGTGTGGGGAGCTTAACGGAGAGCTTTCAGCATTTACAACCACATGACAGTTTAGGTTGTGTGATGCATGAACTTACCTCTGGAATCAGCCATAATCATACTGGTTGTGTTAAGGGTGGTATTTCCCTAAATATCCATATATCATGTATGCGTGGTAGTACTATCACGGGTTAATTTCAGAAAGTCTTATGCCGCGTACACACGATCGGTTCGTCTGATGAAAACGGTCTGATGGACCATTTTCATCAGACGAACCGATCGTGTGTGGGCCCCATCAGTTTTTTTCCCATCGGTGAAAAAACTTAGAACCTGTTTTAAAATTATCTGATGGTTAAAAAAATGATAGAAAAAAACGATCGTCTGTGGGGAAATCCATGCGTTAAAAATCAACGCATGCTCAGAATCAAGTCGACGCATGCTCGGAAGCATTGAACTTCATTTTTCTCAGCACGTCGTTGTGTTTTACGTCACCGCGTTCTGACATGATCGTTTTTTTAACTGATGGTGTGTAGGCACGACTGATGAAAGTCAGCTTCATCGGATATCTGATGAAAAAATCCATCAGACTGTTTTCATCGAATGAACTGATCGTGTGTACAGGGCACATAACAGTGAAACTTGAACTGTTTTATTTGTCACCCTTTGTGATTGATGCACATTTTTTCAAGTACTTTTACTGGTAGCTGTAAACACATATTTATCTATCTCCGAGAACTCCAAGTGATGGTGACTGCAGTCCATCCAATTATCCAATAAATCTGGGCAAACACTTCAACGCCATTCAGATAAAGCATGCTCTTTTTCTATAGGTGAACTGCAGGTAAACTCATTTTATTCCATATAAGTGGAAGAAGCATACATATTGCTCTTCAATGTTTAACTATATAAAGACAAGGAAGCAAATGGCAGCCAACCTGTTCACATTAGCTGCACACATTTCTAATCCATAAGAGGAAGCTAAAAGAATCCCTCCACATTTCTTCTTGCATTCTTATCCGGCATTGCAGTAAGCCCAAAAGCTCTGTTTTCCATAAACTCAAATCCTGCATTGCTTGTCTTAAGTTTTTGGCACAGCATGGACATATCTAAACAACGGGTGTCAGGCTGTTCATGCGTCACAAATTCTTAACATTTTGCTTGCTTGCGTTCATATCATATTTTGTGTTTGTGAAATGTATGGGAATGTGAGATGACATAATTTGTATATCTCAGCAACAGCTGCAGGGATCATTTGCTATAGGACAAGACATTTTGTAAGATTGGTCATTTACCCATTTATGTCACTGTGCCTAAAGTTCACTTACTTCATGTTTGAATTTGGAAGTTGAAATTAAAGAAGGGCATCCCAATTCAGCAATTGCAAAATGAAAGAATTACATTGGCCTTTGTTTTGTTTTTTATCCTTTTTTAATAAGTCATTTATGTTCAAAATGGCTTTGGCAAATTTGTATGAAAATCTCATATACAGTGCCTTGCAAAAGTATTCACCCCCCCCCCCCCCTGGCATTTTTTGTGTTTTGTTGCCTCACAACCTGGAATTAACATGGATTGGGTGCGGATTTGCATCATTTAATTTACAGAACATGCCCACAACTTTGTAGTTTTTTTTATTATTATTGTGAAGTAAACAACAAATAGGACAAAATAACAATAAAAAGTCAACGTGCATAACTATTCACCCCCCTTAGGTCAATACTTTGTAGAGCCACCTTCTGCGGCTATCACGGCTTCAAGTCAATTTGGATAAGTCTCTATGAGCTTGCCACATCTTACCACTGGGATTTTTGCCCATTCCTCCTTGCAAAACTGATTTAGCTCCTTGAAGTTGGATAGTTTGCGCTTGTGAATAGCAATCTTTAAGTCTGACCACAGATTTTTTATTGGATTGAGGTCTGAGCTTTGACTAGGCCATTCCAACACATTTACATGTCTCTCCTTAAACCACTCAAGTTTTGCTTTAGCAGTGTGTTTGGGGTCATTGACCTGCTGGAAGGTGAACCTCTGTCCTAACCTCAAATCACACACAGAGTGGTACAAGTTTTGCACAAGAATATCCCTGTATTTAGCACCATCCATCTTTCCCTCAACTCTGATCAGTTTCCAAGTCCCGACTGCTGAAAAACATCCCCACAGCATGATGCTGCCACCACCATGTTTCACAGGTGTTCATTGGGTGATGTGATGTGTTGGGTTTGCGCCAGACATAGCGTTTTCTTTGATGGCTAAAAAGTTCAATTTTAGACTTATCAGACCAGAGCACCTTCCTGCCAAAATGTGCCATTTTGTTTTTTGTTGAAAGTGATGGCTTTCTTCTGCCCACTCTGCCATAAAGCCCAACTCTATGGAGCGTAAAGCTTATTGTCGTCCTATGTAGAGATACTCCAGTCTCTGCTGTGGAACTCTGCAGCTCCTCCAGGGTTATCTAAGGTCTCTTTGCTGCCTCTCTGATTATTGCCCTCCTTGCCCGGTCCGTGAGTTTTGGTGTACGGCCGTCTCTTGGCAGGTTTGCCGTTGTGCCATGTTCTTTCAATCCCGCTTACAATACGCCAAACATCACAGAGACAAGCCTCAAACCTTCTGGCACAAAGTCATTTGGGGTGATGAGACCAAAATTGAGCTTTTTGGGCACAACCATAAATGCTACATTTGGAGAGGAGTCAACAAGGCCTATGATGAAAAGCATGGAGATGGATCACTGATGTTTTGGGGATGTGTGAGCTACAAAGGCACAGGACATTTGGTCAAAATTGTTGGCAAGATAAATGCAGTATATTATCAAAAAATTCTAGAGGAACATTTGCATTCATCAGCCAGTAAGCTGTGCATGGGATGTACTTGGACATTCCAACATGACAATGATCCAAAACACAAGGCCAAGTCAACCTGCCATTGGCTACAGCAGAATAAAGTGAAGGTTCTGGAGTGGCCATCTCAGTCTCCTGACCTCAATATCATTGGGCCACTCTGGGGAGATCTCAAATGTGCAGTTCATGCAAGACAGCCCAGAAATTTACAGGAACTGGAGGCTTTTTGCCAAGAGGAATGTGCAGCTTTACCACCTGAGAAGATAAAGAGCCTCATCCACAAATACCACAAAAGACTACAAGTTGTCATTGATGTTAAAGGGGCAAGAACTGGGGTATGTAAACTTTTGATTAGGGTCATTTGGGTAGTTTATATTGCCATTATGATTTAAAACGAGTAAACAGTTGATTAATAATAAATGGCTTCAGCCAAACACTAACCATAAGTGAAAGAAATTTTTTTGTGTTATCATTCATATTCTCTGAAAAATGGCCAGGAAATCATAAATTCTGCCAGGGTATGTAAACTTATGAGCACAACTGTATGTATGTATATAAATATGCCTTGAAAAAATATTTATACCCTTTGAAATTTTCCACATTTTGTCATGTTACAACCAAAAACATAAATGTGTTTTATTGAGATTCTATGGGCTATTCTAACACGTTTGTTAAAAAATGTACTGCGCTAATTCAATAAATGGTGCAGCGGCAACTAAAAATGTTATACAACACCAATAATAAAGATAAATAAAAAAGCTGTGCTAACGTGAACTATAGATGACACTAAGGTAATATATAATGAATAGAATCACAAATATATTTTATTATAGTGCTAGACATTGAATAAGTAAAAATATTTTAGTGCAAATGGTCAATAAGCCTCAAAAGATATAAATAATGATAATTAATATCTCCAATGTTAAATGAAAACTATCAGGTATCAAATAAATAGATCTCAATCCGTGTAAATACTAGTAAAGATAAGGATAAAAAAAAAACAATCCTTAAGAGTGACACTATCAATGTGTCATAATGTCCATGAGCTATATCTTCCCCAGTCTGCAAATGGGTCCACAGCATTCGGAAATAAGTGATGACGACAGAAAAGCACCTCCATTTGCAAATGCGTGCAACTAAACCTCTGTTTTTAATGCACACTGTTAGACAGGTGAATTTGGTTGGTTGCTGATTGGTCGGTAAGTTTGAGCCTGGATATTCCATGTTTTTGTATAGAAAAGCACCTCCACCGGAATAACACACTGCTGCTTACCAGATAGATGTGATCTCTTGATTATAGGAGATTAGTTAGCGCATGTGGCTATTAACCCAGCCTGGGGTCTCTATATGATGAAATGTGTGCCTCAGCTTGCATAGAAGATGTCTCATATGTCACACACCGATTCGAAATGCACCACATAGGACAAAATAGACTCACATAGCATAAAACCCTTGGAGTTTAATAAAGATCATAAAAAATGCACACTTACATTTAAGTAATAGAATACTGGCATGTAAAACAATCGAGCCGGCCGGTTCCTCGATATAGCAGCCCGTATCTTCCAGGTCTGGCGTACAGCGCTGTGATGTCAGAATGTCGTTCCTTCCAACGTTTTGTCACTAGAGGCACATGGTCACGGGACCACTAGTGAGAACGTCCCTAAAAAATTTTTACTTGTTCAATATCTAGCACTATAATCAAATATATTTGTGATTCTATTCATTATATATGACCTTAGTGTCATCTATAGTTCACATTAGCGCAGCTTTTTTCTTTATCTCTATTCTAACACATGAACATATGAGTTTGAATTTGTTTTGCTCTAAACCATTCCATTGTAGTTCTGGCTGTATGTTTACGATCATTGTCCTGCTGGAAGGTGAACCTCCACCCCAGTCTCAAGTCTTTTGCAGACTCTAGTGCCTCGTACACACAAGTCTGACTGGCTTTTTTTCTGGGATAGTCCGGCCGTGTGTAGTCTCCATCTGACTTTTTTGGTCGGAAGTCCGACGGACCTTAGATAGAGAACATGGTCTCTATCTTTCCATCGGACTTCCGACGGACTCACAGCGGACTTTTGCATGGTCAATAATCCGACCGTGTGTACGAGGCATAACAGTTTTCTTCTAAGATTGCCCTGTATTTGGCCCCATCCATCTTCCCATTAACTCTGACCAGCTTCCCTGTCCTTGCTGAAGAAAAGCATCCCCACAACATTATGCTGCCACCACCGTTCATTTGTAGTCTCATTTGACCAGAGCACCTTCTTCCACATTGTTTCCCCCACATTGCTTCTTGCAAACTTCAAATGGGACTTCTTATGGCTTTCTTTTAACAATGGCTTTCTTCTTGCCACTCTTCCATAAAAGCCAGATTTGTGGAGTGCACCACTAATAGTTGTCCTGTGGACAGATTCTCCCACCTGAGCTGTGGATCTCTGCAGCTCCTCCAGAGTTACCATGGGCCTTTTGGCTGCTTCTCTGATTAATGCTCTCCTTGCCCAGCTTGTCACTTTAGGTGAATGACCATCTCTTGGTAGGCTTGCTGTTGTGCCATACTCTTTCAATTTTCAGATGATGGATTGAACAGTGCTCCATGAGATGTTCAAAGATATTTTTTTTAAACCTTCCTTGGCGGTATTCCCGAGTGTGGCTCGGGGTGAGATTTCATGCTATTATCGGTAACCCCGAGTCACACTCGGGATTGCCTCGCTGGATGCTGAAAGAGGTTACTTACCTTGTCCCCGGGATCCAGCGATGTATTTCCGCAGTACACGGCGGCCGGATCTTCCGCCGGATGCACTGAGTGTTCCCCTGATTCCCTTCCCTGCGAGCGTCGCGACGCAGGGGGGGGGGCGAAATGGCGGCAAATTCAAACAGTATAAAGTGAAAACACACTGATACAATGTAATCCTATTAGATTACAATAAAACATAAAATACAGTGACCTTAGATTGCCTCCCAGTGCTTTCTCCAGTGCCCTTGTCTGCAGTTTTACTGTACTTTGTGACTGTAAACTGCACAGCGACCATGGCATCAAAAAAGCGTGCCTCCACCTCAAAATCGCTATGTGACCTGCTGAAAGACAGCGATACGGAATCGCTTGCAAAGGGGTTGAGTTACAGCGACTCGTGGGGAAGTTTGTAATCAGACGCAGAAAGCGATTTCAGCGATGATCCTGCGACTGTGCCCAGCGATGTGCGGACTTGGTGCTCAATTGATTGCGGTACGGAGCACGTAGCGCCCCCCAAGATTTCCGTTTTCAGGAGCACCTGGGATCAAAGTGGATGTTGAGGATGACAATCTCTTGGCATACCTCAAGCTCTTTTTGACTGATGAAGTTATGGCCAAAATTGTTTTGGAGACGAATGGCTACCAGGAGCAACAAGCTGCTAACCATCAGCGATTTTCAAGGCGCAGAAAATGGGAACCAGTAACCAGAGAGGACATCTGGAAGTTTCTTGGCCTTATAATTTTACAGGTAGTGGTGGGGAAACCCCCTGCAAAAATGGCCACACTTTTTTTGGCACCGTTATGTCAGAATATAATTTTTCGCTCATTATGAAATATTTGCACTTTGCAAATAATGAAGACTTTGATGAGAGTTCTCATCCAGCTCCAAAACTGAAAAAAAATTGCGAAATTTACCAACTTATTTTGAATAATTTTCAGCAGACCTATGTTCCAGAGAGAGACATAACTATTGACGAAAGTCTTATGGCCTACAAAGGTAGACTTAGCTGGATACAATATATTGCATCAAAGCGCGCTTGATTTGGTATAAAGTCATTTATGCTGTGTGAATCCAGCTCTGAGTACATCTAGAATTTGGTCCTGTACACCGGGAAAGGGACCAAATTCTGCCAGCAATTCAGCAGTTTTGGAATGGCAACCGCTTTGGTTCTTTCTTTGATTAAGCCATTGCTGAACCAGGGCTACTGTGTCACCACACACAATTTTTATACGTCCCCAGTTCCTTCTCCTGAACAAGATGGACGCATATGGGACCGTGAGGCCTAACCAGCGTGATATGCCGTCAAACTTTTCCAATAAAAAGCTTGGGGCAGGAGAAGTAGTTGCCTGGCAGAAAGGAAAAATGATGGCACTGAGGTGGTGGGACAAAAAAGACGTGTGCCTTATGAATACCATTCATAACACCTCGACCGTAATGGTACACACCAAAGGTGGAAAGGATGTGATGAATCCACAGGTTGTGTTGGACTACAACAACACCATGGGAGGTGTGGACAGAGCTGACCAGGCCATGACCTTTTATCCAGCCACGAGTAAGCAACAAAAAAAATATTATAAAAGAAACTCCGGTCATCTTCTGGAACAGTGCCTGTGGAATGCCTTCATTCTTCTGAAAAAAAAAAAGAGTGAAAGGCCTATGGTCCATGCGGACTTTGTGTGGAAGGTTGCAGAACTCATCTTTCTAAAGCACCAGACGCCAACGGCTGTAAACCGATCTGGACATCGGGCTGCTGGGTAATTTTCGCTGAAACCAGAAACACGTCACGTTCCACCCCGACGGCGTATCGAATGGAACACCAGCTGATACGACGGTGTATCGAACGGAGCAAATACCAGCTGATACACGGAGCGCACGCCGGAGGTACACAGCAGAGCACGCTGAACAGACTAGTGCCGGTTAGGGCACTGCAGAATGTGAGTGAGCTTTTTAACTATTTAAATTTTTCTAAATAAACCTGCATAAGTCTGTACATACTACACCATGTGGAGTCTTTTGTTTTGGAGCAAGGACAGGACCTAAACGATTGGTGTGGAGGCAGAGTTTTGTTACCATATGTGAATCTAGCAAAGGAAGGATGGCAGCATTGGACATAAAACTGAGGACACCTACCTGGGAGATTGATTACAGGCTATATATATACCGCCATCTGGTGAGCATTTAGTATAAATAGTGGTGGAGGAATCACGTTAAAGGGTGATTAAGTCACTGATCTACACTCAAGTTTATGGGCATCGCACATATATATATATATACACATTTTTTAAATATATACTGGAAGTCTGGAACTTTTGAAAGTTTTGAGATTATCTTGGACTTTTGAGCATTCTTTGTATTTTTTTGTATTCTATATTTTTTTTTTTGTGCATGTTTTTGCACTTGGTGGTGCATAATAAGTATTATGGAATTATGGAATAATTCTAAATATTTCAATTTTTTTTTTTAAATACTGGTGTGTTATATACATATAAGGGTACAAATATCCTAAGATTTAAAATGTAATATATCAGCGCAGTAGTATATGAATTATCATATACAAAATATTCTATTCAACCCTGAACGACTGACTGGTTTTCACTTTATGGACCACATTCCACCCAAGAAGACAGCACCCACAAGGATGTGTGTGGTTTGCTGCTCCAAGCGTGACGACACCGGAAGAAAAATGCGAAAAGAAACCCGTTTCTATTGTCCCGACTCTGACGTTGGAATTGGTGCTGTACCTTGTTTTAAAAATTTTCATACCAGAGACGTTTACTGACTACTAATATTGCACCCAAATTTCAGTGTTTTTGATTTGTATTATTTACTAAAATTTATTGAATAAAAAGTATTGTTATTATTAAATTATTAAATTATTATTTGTTATTATTTATTATATTATAATCTATGATTTTGTGTTTCAAACTTTATCATATCCGAGATGTCTACTAGACTCTGGTTTGGACAGATTTAGGTGAGTTATTCCTAGGAATTTCAGGCCTGCAATCTAAAACACCAAATTTCCATGCAAAATAATGGTACCGCTTTCAGCACCTAAAATCTGAAAGAATCATACCGCCAGGGAGGTTAAACTTACCCTGCTTTAAACTTCTCCACAATGTTATCCCTGACCTGTCTGGTGTGTTCCTTGGCCTTCATGATGCTCTTTGTTCACTAAGGTTCTCTAACAAACCTCTGAGGGCTTCACAGAACAGCTGTATTTACACTGAGATTACATTTTACACAGATGGACGATTTACTAATTGGATGACTTCTGAAAGCAATTGGTTCCTCTAAATTTTAGTTAGGGGTATCAGAGTAAATGGGGCTGAATACAAATGCACGCCAGACTTTTCACATATTTATTTGTAAAAGAAACTGAAAACCATTTATCATGTTCCTTCCACTTGATAATTATGTGCCACTTTGTGTTGGGCTATCACATAAAATGCCAATAAAATACATTTACGTTTTTGGTTGTAATATGACAACATTTGGAAAAGTTTAAGGGGTATGAAAATGTTTTTTAAGGCACTGTATATATTTAGGTATGTGTGTGTGTGTATATATATATATATATATATATATATATATATATATATATATATACACACACACACAGTATCTTACAACACTGAATAAATAACACTTTGTTACAATGTAAAGTAGTGAGTGTACAGCTTGTATAACAGTGTAAATTTTCTGTCCTCTCCAAAATAACTCAACACACAACTATTAATGTCTAAACTGCTGGCAACAAAAGTAGTGAGTTTACCAATTAGCCATTTTCCCTCCCCGGTGTCATGTGACTAGTTAGTGTTACAAGGTCTCAGGTGTGAATGGGGAGCAGGTATGTTAAATTTGGTGTCATTGCTCTCACTCTCTAATACTGGTCACTGGAAGAACTCTCTGAGGATCTGAAAAAAAAAAAGAATTGTTGCTCTACATGAAGGTGGCATAGGCTTTAAGAAGATTGCCAAGACCCCCCTGAAACTGAGCTGCAGCACGGTGGCCAAGACCATACAGTGGTTTAACAGGACAGGTTCCACTCAGAACAGGCCTCGCCATGGTTGACCAAAGAAGTTGAGTGCATGTGCTCAGAGTCATATCCAAAGGTTGTCTTTAAGAAATTGATGTATGAGTGCTGCCATTATTACTGCACAGGTTGAAGGGATGGAGGGTCAGCTTGTCAGTGCTTAGACCATACACCACACACTGCATCAAATTGGTCTGCATGGCTGTCATCCCAGAAGGAAGCCTCTTCTAAAGATGATGCAAAGAAAGCCCGCAAACTGTTTGCTGAAGACAAGCAGACTAAGGACATGGATTACTGGAACCATGTCCTGTGGTCTGTTGAGACCAAGATAAACGTATTTGGTTCAGATGGTGTCAAGCATGTGTGGCGCCAACCAGGTAAGGAGTACAAGGAAAAGTGTGTCTTGCCTACAGTCGAGCATGGTGGTGGGAGTGTCATGAGTGCTGCTGGCACTGGAGAGCTACAGTTCATTGAGGGAACCATGAATACCAACATGTACTGTGACATACTGAAGCAGAGCATGATCCCCTCCCTTCAGAGACTGGGCCGCAGGGCATTATTCCAACATGGTGACGACCCCAAACACACCTCCAAGATGACCACTGCCTTGCTAAGAAAGCAGAGGGTAAAAGTGATGGACTGGCCAAGAATGTCTCCAGACCTAAACCCTATTGAGCATCTGTGGGGCATCCTCAAACAAAGCGGAGGAGCATAAGATCTCTAAAATCCACCAGCTTGGTGATGTCGTCATGGAGGAGTGGAAGAGCACTCCAGTGGCAACCTGTGAAGCTCTGGTGAACTCCATGCCCAAGGGGGTTAAGACAGTGCTGGAAAATAATGGTGGCCACACAAAATATTGACACTTTGGGCCCAATTTGGACATTTTCACTTAGGGGTGTACTCACTTTTGTTGCCAGCGGTTTAGACATTATTGGCTGCGTTATTTTGAGGGGAAATCAAGTTTACACTGTTATACAAGCTTTATGCCGCGTACACACGATAATTTTTCAGCATGAAAAAAACATTGTTTTTCAAAAACGCCATTTAAAATGATCGTGTGTGGGCTTCACATAATTTTATTTTTCAGGTTCTGAAAAACGACAAAAAAAAAATTCGAACATGCTGCATTATTTAACATCATTTTAAACAATGTCGTTTTTCGGGTTGTAAAAAATTATCGTGTGTGGGCTAAAACGTCAAAAAAAACAAAACATGCATGCTCAGAAGCAAGTTATGAGACGGGAGTGCTCGTTCTGATAAAACTACCGTTCATAATGGAGTAAGCACATTCATCACGCTGTAACAGACAAAAAAGCGCAAATCGTCTTTTACTAACACGGAATCAGCTAAAGCAGCCCAAAGGAACTTTCCCTTTAAAGTGCCGTTGTACGTGTTGTACGTCACCGTGCTTTGCTAGATCATTTTTTAAAAACTATGGTGTGTAGGCAGCATCGTTTTAATGATGAAGTTGGGAAAATTCGTGCCAGATTCAGCAAGGCTATAGATACACCGCGTAAATTCAAAGCTGCGCCGGCGTATCTTCTTTCTGTATTCAGAAAGCAAGATACGCCAACATTAGCCTAAGATCTGACTGGTGTAAGTCTCTTACACCGTCGTATCTTAGGGTGCATATTTACGCTGGCCGCTAGGTGGCGCTTTCGTCGTTTTCGGCGTAGAATATGCAAATGACCTAGATCCGCCGATTCACAAATTTACGTACGCCCGGCGCTTTTATTTTACGTTGTTTACGTTAGGCGTAAGGTTGCTCCTGCTATTATGAGGCGTACGCAATGTTAAGTATGGACGTCGTTTTCGCGTCAAATTTTTTAGTTTTTTAGGCGTTTGCGTAAGTCATTCGCGAATAGGGCTGGACGTAATTTACGTTCACGTCGAAAGCAATGACGATTTGCGGCGGAATTTCAAGCATGCGCACTTGGATTCTTTCACGAACGGCGCATGCGCGGGGTCACCATTAATTTAAATAAAACACGCCCACATCATCCCCATTTGAATTTGGCGGGCTTATGCCGGCCCACATACGTTACGCCGCCGTAACTTAGGGCGCAAGTTCTTTATGAATACGGAACTTGCACCCTAATTTACTACGGCGTAACGTATCGGAGATACGTTACGCCCGCACATCATTACGCTGGGCTACCTGAATCCGGCCCTTCGTTTTTTTAGACATGCTGAAAAACAACGTTTTTTTTCATGCTGAAAAATGATCGTGTGTACGCGACATTAAACTCACGACTTTAGTACATTGTAGAAAAGTGTAATTTCTTCAGTGTTGTCACATGAAAAGATATAATAAAATATTTACAAAAATGTGAGCGGTGTATTCACTTTTGTGAGATACTGTGTGTATGTATGTATATTTATTTTTATTTCATTTAATTGAATTAATTTATATTTTATATATAACTATTTAAATGTATTTCTAAAGGTGCTACTGACATGTAGTTTTCACAACAAGTATGTAACAACCCATGCTTCATACATACAAAGAAATCAAAACAATACATAACTTCAGAAATTAAGTTATGTGTAATAAAATGTAATTACACAGTTTTAAGCACGTTAACTGAAATGTATTATACTTCGTACAAATCCCTTGATAATGACAGCTTTAACCACTTAAGACCCGGACCATTATGCAGGTTAAGGACCTTGCCCCTTTTTGCGATTCGGCACTGCTTCGCTTTAACTGACAATTGCGCGGTCGTGCGACGTGGCTCCAAGACAATATTGGCGTCCTTTTTTTCCCACAAATAGAGCTTTCTTTTGGCGGTATTCGATCACCTCTGCGGTTTTTATTTTTTGCGCTATAAAGAAAAATAGAGCGACAATTTTGAAAAAAAATCTATATTTTTTACTATTTGCTATAACAAATATCCCCAAAAAAGATATAAAAAAACGTTTTTTTTCCCTCAGTTTAGGCCGATACGTATTCTTCTACCTATTTTTGGTAAAAAAAATCGCAATAAGCGTTTATCGATTGGTTTGTGCAAAATGTATAGCGTTTACAAAATTGGGGATAGTTTTATGGCATTTTTATTAATATTTTTTTTTACTACTAATGGTGGCGTTCAGCGATTTTTTTTTGTGACTGCGACATTATGGCGGACACATCGGACAATTTTGACACATTTTTGGGACCATTGTCATTTTCACAGCGAAAAGTGCTATAAAAATGCACTGATTACTGTGAAAATGACAATGCAGTGTAGGAGTTAACCACTAGGGGGCGCTGTAGGGGTTAAGTGTGACCTCATATGTGTTTCTAGCTGTAGGGGGGCGGGGCTGGACGTGTGACGTCAGTGATCGTCTTTCCTTATATTAGGGAACAGATGATCACTGACATTGCCACAATGAAGAATGGGGAAGGTGTGTTTACACACACACCTCTCCCCGTCGCACTCGCGACCCTGTGGCTGGGCTCTTAAAGAGGATGTACAGGTACGTGCTTGTGCCCAGCCGTGCCCTTCTGTCGACGTATATCGGCGTGAAGGGGTCCTTAAGTGGTTAAGATGCCTCATGCATGGAGAAGCTAGTCCCTCATATGTGTGACCTCATATGTGTTTCTAGCTGTAGGGGGGCGGGGCTGGACGTGTGACGTCAGTGATCGTCTTTCCTTATATTAGGGAACAGACGATCACTGACATTGCCACAATGAAGAATGGGGAAGGTGTGTTTACACACACCTCTCCCCGTCGCACTCGCGACCCTGCGGCTGGGCTCTTAAAGAGGATGTACAGGTACGTGCTTGTGCCCAGCCGTGCCCTTCTGTCGACGTATATCGGCGTGAAGGGGTCCTTAAGTGGTTAAGATGCCTCATGCATGGAGAAGCAAGAGATAGGAATGGAGTTGGAGACGGAGTTGTAAACCCTCAACGTTTTTCACCTTAATGCATTCTTAATGCCTCCGACAGGGGGGGTGGACCATCCTAAACACCAACGGGCGCAAAGAAAAAAGGGGTTCGTTGGCAATTTATTATGGCAATTGCAGATTTGGCAGTTCCTGACAATTTCACCATGAATGCTTCGGTTGTGGAGGTTCACACCCCTGTTGAGATGTTTCAAACAGGGAAAAGGAAAAACGGCAATGCTGGTAAGAGGCAAGATGCTGGTGAAGGTGGAAAAAACAGCTTTGTTTCTAAGTATTCAGATAGGGAGGCTGTTGCTCCACGGTTTTTCTGAAGGTTTTCGAATACTTTGCAGTATGACGGCTATTACCACGAGGTCCGTTAATCTGACTTCAGCAAAATAGTTTTCTGAGGTAGTGTTGGCGAAGCTCAACAAGCAAGTGTGTTTGGGGCATACTGCAGGCCCTTTTTTTATCCCCTTCTATGGATTATTTAGTAATTTCTCTACTGGGGGTTGTTCCGAAGAAGGATCGCCTGATCCACCAATTGTCTCACCAAAAAGAGGGTTGGTCAATGATGCCATTGATTTTCAGCTGTGTGCAGTGTCATATACGTTCTTTGATAGGGCGATCTTTTGGGTTAGGAAATTTGGCAGTGGGACTTTGGTGAAAGTGGACATTGAGGCGGCATTCTACCTATTGCCCGTTCATCCTGACAGTTTCAGTTTACTGGGCTGCTATTGGTTTGGGCAGTTCTTTGTTGATTTTTGAAAATTTCAAGGGTTATGAATACCTTTTCAAGGCACTGTACATAGATATGATATTCTAAGGAGCATTAGTAAGATCAAGTAAGAACAATGATTTAAATCAGGGTTCTCCAAACATTCTAAACAAAGGGCCAGTTTATTGTCCTTCAGACTCTTGGAGGGCCGGACTTTGGCCAGCGGAAGTGGAAATTTTCCTGGTATCATTGTTAGTAAACATCTGGTATTAGGGGGAGGAATAGTGCCCCATTGCTGGTATAATAGGGAGAAATAGTGCTCTATTAGTGGTGTCATTGGGAGAAATGGTGCTCCATTGTCGGTGTCAGATGGCAGAATAGTGTCTCGTATGAGTGGGAGGGATAGTGCCCCAAGGGCCGACTAAAGGCAAGCAAATGGCCACATCCGGCCCTCGGGCTGCAGTTGGGAGACCACTGATTTAAATAGCTTAAAAAATATATATTGAAATTTTCTTAAATTAATTTCTGCATAAATTGGCTCTACAGTGCTCATGTCTGCTTGACATCAGCCTAATGAAGACACTGGAGCAGGGATGAATATAAATAGTTGTACATACTTTGTTATAAGCTGTAGAATTGGAGAACTTTAAAGCTGAAGACATTGAGAATAATATACTAATCAAGTATTGGAAACATTAGTATAGAAATGATTGATATATGATGCAAAATCGTGTTTGTTTTTTTCTACCCATTTTTTAAGCATTTTATACGTTATAATATACATACAAAATAAGAGATAATTTAATAACCTCTAACAAAACTAACATTTTTCTAAAGCAGCAAAAAAAATGAAAAAAAAAAAATTCTTTCCATGGATCCTTGGACAAGAAATATGCAGGGGTGCAGAGTTTATCTTCACTGTTAAAGTTCAGGCTGTCATGCTTGAGATATTTCTAACTAGGAAAAGTTAATCAGCAATCTGATTTGTGCCTGTCTGCTGAGAGATGCCCCATGCTCCAGCTCCTAACAGCGTCAATAGTAAGCTGCTAAGAGCCGCTCAGCATTCCATGCTTCAGTGGAAAGAGGCAGGATAACTAACCCCAGCTTCCTGCCCTTCCATCTACACTGGATCACAGTGTCACAAACATCCTGATTCAACTATGATTCTTTTGGTTTATGACTGATGAAAACCTCTTGGATATTGACCAGCAAACGGTCTAGACCTCCTTTCAGAGATCTAAAGAACAAGGGAACACTGGAACAAACTCAAAGGATTTCAAATTGACTATGTTCCTGTTATAGTGACCTAAAACAATGGGCACTAAAACAATAACAATTTTTTTATACATTTAACTCTCTTGTGTTAATCTATCTTACATGTTGCTGATTTCTTAAAAGCCAGGCTTCTTCATGCCAAAATCAGAACACATTCGCATGTAGTACAATAAAGTTTTTATCTAAGCCCAAGAACAAACACCTAATATATTGCAGAATAACAGCCCTTATTGTGTCAAAGCTGCATTTGTTTTCTTTTTTTTTCCAAGATCCTTTTACTTTTTCATTCTCCTGGTTATTCTTCCAGTAATATACTTTGGAGTTGATTTACTAAAGGGAAATCCGTTTTTGTAAGTGCAGTCACTGTAGATCTGAGGGGAAACTTTGAAATGAGGGGAAGCTCTCCTGATTTTGTCATCCATTCATGTGCAAGCAAAAATGCTGTTTTTTATTTTCCTTGCATGTCCCCCTCAGATCTACAGCGACTGCACTGCTGATTGGCATTCTCAATTCCTTGGGTATCTTTTTATATCCCTTTCCTGTATTATACAGTTCAACTACCTTTTCCTGCAGATCCTTTGAAAATTATTTTGCCATGACTCAGAATCCAGAACGTCAGTGCAGCACTGGATGAAAGATGCAAGGGTCTGAGCAGTCCAGAAACTCAATGACCTTTTATACACACACACTAATTACAAGAAAACGGATCATAAGTGAGCATTGTTACCTTTAATAGCCATTCAAACCCCTTTGTGTCAACTTGTGTGCATGTTATCAGGCCAAAATCACCAGGGTGTGTAAACTTTTGATCAGGATCATTTTAGTAGTTTCTGTTGCCATTATGATTTAAAAAGAGTAAACACAGTTGATTGATAATAATTGGCTTTAGCCAAACACTAACAATGAGTGAAAGAAATGTTTTTGTGTTATCATTCATATTCTTTCAATAATGTCCAAGAAATCATTAATTCTGGCAGGGTATGTAAACGTATGAGCACAACTGTGTGTATATAACGTATATAAAGTAAAGTTTATATATACAGTACAGACCAAAAGTTTGGACACAACCTTCTCAATCAAAGAGTTTTTTTTATTTTCATGACTATGAAAATTGTAGATTCACACTGAAGGCATCAAAACTATGAATTAACACATGTGGAATTATACATAACAAAAAAGTGTGAAACAACTGAAAATATATTTCATATTCTAGGTCCTTCAAAGAAGCCACCTTTAGCAGCAGACACATCTCTAGAACTGTTAAGAGGAGACTGTGTGAATCAGGCCTTCATGGTAGAATATCTGCTAGGAAACCACTGCTAAAGAAAGGCAACAAGCAGAAGAGACTTGTTTGGGCTAAAGAACACAAGGAATGGACATTAGACCAGTGGAAATCTGTGCTTTGGTCTGATGAGTCCAAACTTGAGATCTTTGGTTCCAACCCCCGTGTCTTTGTGCGACGCAGAAAAGGTGAACGGATGGACTCTACATGCCTGGTTCCCACTGTGAAGCATGGAGGAGGAGGTGTGATGGTGTGGGGGTGCTTTGCTGGTGACACTGTTGGGGATTTATTCAAAATTGAAGGCATACTGAACCAGCATGGCTACCACAGCATCTTGCAGTGGGATGCTATTCCATCTGGTTTGCATTTAGTTGACCCATCATTTATTTTTCAACAGGACAATGACCCCAAACACATCTCCAGACTGTGTAAGGGCTATTTGACCAAGAAGGAGAGTGATGGGGTGCTGCGCCAGGTGAAAAAGAAAATGCCAAGAGTGTGCCAAGCAGTAATCAAAGCAAAAGGTGGCTACTTTGAAGAACCTAGAATATGAAATATATTTTCTGTTTCACACTTTTTTGTTATGTATAATTCCACATGTGTTAATTCATAGTTTTGATGCCTTCAGTGTGAATCTACAATTTTCATAGTCATGAAAATAAAGAAAACTCTTTGAATGAGTAGGGGTGTCCAAACGTTTGGTCTGTACTGTGTGTGTGTGTATATATATATATATATATATATATATATATATATATATATATATATATTTTTTTTTTTTTTTTCTGAAAGCAAAGGCCCTGTTGAAAATGTTTTATTTATACAAATAATTACATTTTAATGCATGAATACATACACAGTTTAATACCACATGTTTCTGTACAGGATGAGGTAAACTTGTGTTGACTAAATAGAAACAAAATATGCTAAGCCTAAAAGCTGCAAAATGGTTTTAAAATTGGGGTACCCAAAATTATCAGTAGTCATTTTTGTAAAAGCCTTTACAGCTTATCAGTTTAGAGATAACCATAAATAGGGACCTAGAATTAGTAATCCACTCCAGCTGGCAATACCCAATACTTGTGGTGCAATTGCTGTTTACATACGCACACGGGCGCATTTGCATATTGCTTATTTTATTATAATTCACAAACCTGTAGCTTGTCAAAAAGCACTAGTCTTGCCCACTGCTCTCTGGATTAACAGCATTGCCTCTCTTGCTAAAACTTTTCTCACTGTGAGCTGCAGTCAATAGGAGGTGATTATGTGAGCCTTAAAAGAAGAAGGGTTTGACTAAAGCCTGGTACACGCAGGCTGAATATCGACCGTTTCAACAGAAACCTGCTGACATTCGACCCATGTGCACATCAGGCAGTCTGAACGGCTGGCTTCTGTCGAACGGGCATGCTAGAAAACCAACATCCAATCAATGGCTGGCGTGAGGGGGAAGGGGTTCAGTCCTCCTGTTGGAGCACAATAGCTTAGTGCGTAGATCGCTATACAAACATTGCATAGTTAGTGCAGCAAGCTCCTTCTTTTTGTTTTTGTTCAGCCCACTGGGTTGACTGAAAAAAAAAACAAAGTGTGTACCAGGCTTTAGCAAAAGGAAGTTGGATTTGGTACTTGTTAAAACCAGCTTACAGGAGCCTTTGGATGTACTTTGAGAGCACAAAGTCCAAATACGCAGATCAGAAGTGTCTTTTATTACATGTAAAGTAATAAGAGGAGCTTATTTCTTAAAGCGGAGTTCCACACGCTTTTCGGGTTATTAACAGTCAGCAGCTACAAAAAGTGTAGCTGCTGACTTTTAATAAACATACACTCACCTGTCCCATGGTCCAGCAATGTGGCCGCCCAAAGCCTTGCTCCTCACACCCTCCTATCTGCAGAACCGTCATTGCAAGTGTGGGCACCCAGCTGTGACAGCTTGCAGCTTCACAGCCGGGTTCGCACTGCACATGCCTGAGTCACACTGCACTCTTCTATTGGCCAGGCAATTTTCTGGGACCTGTGACGTCTCCCAGAAGATTACAGAGGAAGAATCAACTAGGCAGTGAGAGGACAGAAGCAGGAAGTGGGACAGGAAGTACTTGTCAAAACCATAAAAAGAATTGCATGCCAAATTGGGTATGTAAGGATCCACTTTTGGGTGTAACTCCGCTTTAAAGTAATGTAAAGATTAGTAATGATGTATTGTAAGCCTTAGAAACAAATAATATTTTAGCTTGGCCAGAAGTCAGAACAGTGAAAAGTCTGATTTGTTGGTATGGGTTAACTCTTTTTGAGTATTGCTTTTGCCTTCTTCAATAAACCATGTATGCATTAATTTTTGTTCAGTTATTTCTAGTATTTGGATGTACCTCCCATGAATGAATAATCAGATCTGCTTTTTATCTGCTTTTGATCAGCTCTGATCAACCTATGGCTCCAATAAGACAATAAAACTTAGCTCCACATTCCAACTTATATGTTTAACCCTGCCTCTATCAGTAATCTGAAATATGTTTGTACCTTTTGTACCACCACCCCCTCCCTTTAGAATGTAAGCTCTATGAGCAGGGCCCTCCTGTACCTTCTGTATTGAACTTTACTGTAATTGTTCTGTCCCCCGTATACATTGTAAAGTGCTGCGAAAAATGGTGGGAGCTATATAAATCACGTATAATAAAATGTTTGATCTTACTTTAGGTGGCCTAGGGGTAAATCTATTTTTATAGTACTGTATATATTGCAATAAAGTGATTCTAAAGGATATTTCTTCAAATAACACATGTTCTATTTTCCTGCTCTGTGCAAGGATTTTGCACAGAACAGCCCCCACCACCCACTCCTGGGGTCTCCCACTGGCCCTCTTTGCTCCTCCCTACTGCCAAGTGCCCACCAAAGCAAGCTGTTTGCTACGTGGGCACTCATGTAAGCTCAATCCTGAGCTGTGCTCTGTGTCCACACAGAGCGCAGCTCTGGCCTCATCCTCCAGTCTCTGCTCACTGGCTTTGATTGACAGTAGCAGGAGCCAATGGCTTCCACCACTGCCTCTTTGTCCAGTGAGGAAAAAAAGAGCCACTGCTGTGGTGCAGTAATCAAGATTGGGCTCAGGTAAGTATAGGGTGAGGCTGGAGGGGTGGCATGCACAGAGAAGGTTTTTTTACCCTAATGTACAGGGTACAAAAAATACCTTTTAGAGCCCTTTTAAACACTATTTTATATTTAAAATAGATGTAACCCCTACCAGAATGACAACCAGCTTGCTAAAACACTGTGTATAATACATGTTTTCTTTTTATTATTCGAATAAAATACTTGTTTTCACCTATTTTTACAGTATGTTTTGTTGCATCTCAGTGCTGCAGCCTTTAGAAGCACTGCTGATCTCTTTCCTATAGAGGTTCTTCTTTGATGATCCTTCTATCAAGTTCCCTGGCTGCACTATAGCCACTGCGGTATTTTCTGCAGCTTCCAGATCAGTTAACTGCTCAGTTGAGGGACTGTACCTAGACCCAACTGGACAGAAGAACCACAGGTGTTAGCATGGCTGAGATGCAGGTGTTGTACAGGTCCAAGGACATATGCTGCCACTGACACAGCTCTGGCTCTGAAGAGCCTTGCAGGGATATGTGTAAGGCCACAGCAAGGATGGGATCTGACCCCTCTAATCCTGCCTGTGTGAAATCTTTAACATTGAGTACAGGTTAGTAGCCCTCTAAACATTCATGTCCAGGGGGCCAATACCCTTCTAAAGCCCTTTGGGGTGTGGGTTACAGCTGTAGGCCACCTCTCTGGTGGTATGCGGCTTAGGTCTGAGTTTGACATAATTTTTTCTAGGCTGGCATGGACTGGTGTTGACCTTTTCCTATGGTGGCCTAGTGTGCCAGTTTGTGAACTGCAGACACTATGCATCCTTGTTATCATGTGGGTTACTGAGACTAGATGCCCTGTCTCTTTATTCTGGGTGTGCCTCCAGACTAAAAACCACTCTAGACCAGTGGCGGCCCATCCATTCGGGACGCAGGGGTCGCTGCCCCCCTAACCATGCGTCCAGACGCTAATCCACATGCAGGGTTTCGGTTGCATGGGTTCCAATGTTTTTTTTTTAAACACACAATTGGAGCCTGAGGCTCTAATTGGCTTATAAAAGGGCTGGCTTGGGGCGCAGAGCACTGTGCCCTGAGCCCACCCAGTTGTAATATTTGCTTTTGTCTTCCTGATTCTCCTCCTGGCCAATCAGGAAGCAGGTCTTAAGACCAGATTGGTCAATCGTATTTCCTGTCAAGGGAGGGAGGAGGAAAGCTGCAGAAAACGAAACTGTCGTGAAGCCGAAAGATGCAGGGTGAAGCTGCCACCATGTAGGAGTAGGAGATACCTCCATGGTACGGTTTACTGTCCTCAAAAGAATTATGGAAGATCCAAGAGGGGGGAATATTGATTAAAAATTACTCCAACGGTAGGCATGGTGGATTATCAAATAGAATATCTGCTAGGAAACCACTGCTAAAGAAAGGCAACAAGCAGAAGAGACTTATTTGGGCTAAATAACACAAGGAATGGACATTAGACCAGTGGAAATCTGTGCTTTGGTCTGATGAGTCCAAACTTGAGATCTTTGGTTCAAACCCTGTGTCTTTGTGCGACGCAGAAAAGGTGAACGGATGGACTCTACATGCCTGGTTCCCACCGTGAAGCATGGAGGAGGAGGTATGATGGTGTGGGGGTGCTTTGCTGGTGACACTGTTGGGGATTTATTCAAAATTGAAGGCATACTGAAACAGCATGGCTACCACAGCATCTTGCAGCGGCATGCTATTCCATCCGGTTTGCTTTTAGTTGGACCATCATTTATTTTTCAACAGGACAATGACCCCAAACACACCTCCAGGCTGTGTAAGGGCTATTTGACCAAGAAGGAGAGTGATGGGGTGCTTCGCCAGGTGACTACCTCTTGAAGCTCATCAAGAGAATGCCAAGAGTGTGCAAAGCAGTAATCAAAGCAAAAGGTGGCTACTTTGAAAAGCCTAGAATATGAAATATATTTTCAGTTGTTTCACACTTTTGTTAATTCATAGTTTTGATGCATTCAGTGTGAATCTACAATTTTCATAGTCTTGAAAATAAAGAAAACTCTTTGAATGAGAAGGTGTGTCCAAACGTTTGGTCTGTACTGTAGATAAAAGAGAGCTGGATGTCAAAATGGATGCACAGTGAAGCCTGATATAGCAAGCAACATAGTAATCTTTTATACAGTGCCTTGCGAAAGTATTCGGCCCCTTGAACTTTGCGACCTTTTGCCACATTTCAGGCTTCAAACATAAAGATATAAAACTGTAATTTTTTTTGAAGAATCAACAACAAGTGGGACACAATCATGAAGTGGAACGAAATTTATTGGATATTTCAAGCTTTTTTAACAAATAAACTGAAAAATTGGGCGTGCAAAATTATTCAGCCTCCTTAAGTTAATACTTTGTAGCGCCACCTTTTGCTGTGATTACAGCTGTAAGTCGCTTGGGGTATGTCTCTCTCAGTTTTGCACATCGAGAGACTGAAATTTTTGCCCATTCCTCCTTGCAAAACAGCTTGAGCTCAGTGAGGTTGGATGGAGAGCGTTTGTGAACAGCAGTTTTCAATTCTTTCCACAGATTCTCGATTGGATTCAGGTCTGGACTTTGACTTGGCCATTCTAACACCTGGATATGTTTATTTGTGAACCATTCCATTGTAGATTTTGCTTTATGTTTTGGATCATTGTCTTGTTGGAAGACAAATCTCTGTCCCAGTCTCAGGTCTTTTGCAGACTCCATCAGGTTTTCTTCCAGAATGGTCCTGTATTTGGCTCCATCCATCTTCCCATCAATTTTAACCATCTTCCCTGTCCCTGCTGAAGAAAAGCAGGCCCAAACCATGATGCTGCCACCACCATGTTTGACAGTGGGGATGGTGTGTTCAGGGTGATGAGCTGTGTTGCTTTTACGCCAAACATAACGTTTTGCATTGTTGCCAAAAAGTTCGATTTTGGTTTCATCTGACCAGAGCACCTTCTTCCACATGTTTGGTGTGTCTCCCAGGTGGCTTGTGGCAAACTTTAAACTACACTTTTTATGGATATCTTTAAGAAATGGCTTTCTTCTTGCCACTTTTCCATAAAGGCCAGATTTGTGCAGTATACTACTGATTGTTGTCCTATGGACAGAGTCTCCCACCTCAGCTGTAGATCTCTGCAGTTCATCCAGAGTGATCATGGGCCTCTTGGCTGCATCTCTGATCAGTCTTCTCCTTGTATGAGCTGAAAGTTTAGAGGGACGGCCAGGTCTTCGTAGATTTGCAGTGGTCTGATACTCCTTCCATTTCAATATTATCACTTGCACAGTGCTCCTTGGGATATTTAAAGCTTGGGAAATCTTTTTATCCAAATCCGGCTTTAAACTTCTCCACAACAGTATCTTGGACCTGCCTGGTGTGTTCCTTGTTCTTCATGATGCTCTCTGCGCTTTAAACGGACCTCTGAGACTATCACAGTGCAGGTTCATTTATACGGAGACTTGATTACACACAGGTGGATTCTATTTATCATCATTAGTCATTTAGGTCAACATTGGATCATTCAGAGATCCTCACTGAACTTCTGGAGAGAGTTTGCTGCACTGAAAGTAAAGGGGCTGAAAAATTTTGCACGCCCAATTTTTCAGTTTTGTATTTGTTAAAAAAGTTTGAAATATCCACTAAATTTTGTTCCACTTCATGATTGTGTCCCACTTGTTGTTGATTCTTCAAAAAAAATACAGTTTTATATCTTTATGTTTGAAGCCTGAAATGTGGCAAAAGGTCGCAAAGTTCCAGGGGGCCGAATACTTTCGCAAGGCACTGTATTTAGATTTAGCCCCTAATGTGGTATGAAACCTGCCGTGTTAACTGGTGGCGTGCCGGCTTGCTAATGGGGAGACTAATCCACATGGGATCCTGACAATTAGGACCCCTGGCATGGTTTTTACTCTGGGGGCATTAGGGCTAATATACCCTATGCCTTACTATGGTGGTGGAGTTGCGGTGGTAGGAGCCGGGGGAATCCCATTTATTGTCAGTTGATGCCCCCCTATATATTTTAATTGTTAAATGCTATTCTGGATGGCACTGGATGGCTTGATATTTTGCGGCATTCCTGACTGATGGATGGGAGGTGATGTAGATATCAGTGTGTAAACGGCAGTGTCTATTTCGGCCCTTCAGCGCATGCGAAATGTTTCGTTTTAATTTTTGAACCGGGACTTTTCTAATAGTCTCAATTAGCACACCTGCTATTCAATTAAGTAGGAAGCTGTTTTTTGGCACCAAAATCGACTATTTAGCCAGTTCTGGTAGGATGGCTTATTAAGCGATGCCATGCCTGGTAATGGTAAGCACTGTAGAAATGATATGGATGGCGGAAAAGTGTTTTACTGTCCATTCATTTGTTGCTTATTTATCTTACTGGGTTCTTTTATATGTTGCATAGGTTATTCGAAATTAAATACCTGGATATAATTTTTTTTTAAAAAGCAGTCCCAAGCCATTTGGTTTCAGTTGACTGAATTGATGGGGGTTAAACCAGCTATATGACTGAAAAGCTTCAATACACCACTAAGCTCTACTTTCCAAGTGAAACAAGGTAGATATCATATACACCATATGGATTTCTTTATTAGTTATCCTTAAGAAAGATCAGGCTTATTACATATTGAATATATATTGGGCTTCTATCTTAGATAGGAGGTTTGTGGAAGGATTGGATACAGGAAAAATTCTGGACCTCTATTATTAAGGGAACAAGCTTACCTTACTCTCTAATCAGCTACTTGCCTTAGTAATATAAGACCCCTCTTTTTAGATTGAAACTATTGTGATCTAAAGCCTAGTGATTATCTATAAATTACTCTTATCTGTTGTTGAAGGATACGTTCTGTTTGAATTATTCTCTCACACGCTTGGCACACCGCCAACAGTAATTCTGTAGGGATCTCATATCATGTGAGTCAAGTTTTTTATTTTATACATGGAAAGTTATTTATTACTTTATAACATCTGACAAGGTGATTGGCTGTATAAAAGGCTTTGCTGTATCCATGGAGAATCTAATCTGTAATCATAGCTATATTTGTTTCTATTTTTGACTAAGGTCTCTGCTGTTAGTCAAGAATTTAAGGTTCTGAAGCATCAAGAATGCGAAACGCGTCAACCACTTGACAATTACAGTCATAGAGATTCTAAAATGTCATGATATGTATTGACTATTCAATGATTTTATGAATGTAATCAAATTTTAACCTTTGTTAATAAAAATATTTAGTAAAATTTCCTCTCTGGTACCATGATAGTCCATCATATCTGTTCGTTCTTCTTTAAATGCTATATAGGATGAGGTACCCCCATAGCCTGCTTTCTATTTTAACATGACACCTTTAATATTGTTTTTTTTTTCTTAATCTGCGAAGGAGGGGTTCTAGGGCAGTGGTTCTCAGTCTGGGGGTCGGGACCCCCTCGGGGGTCGAATGACGATTTGCCAGGGGTCACCAAATCCTGAGCTGTTCCTGAAGCCCGCACCGCTCTCCAGCCTTTTTGCGGTCGCCCAGCTGGGCTGTTCATGAAGCCTGCGGCCGCCCACACAGCCTCTTCGCAGCCACCCATTAAGTTGACGGCATGGCTGGGGGGCAAAGACTAGAGGTCAGCTGACTGGTGAGGAATGTGAAGTTGGAGGGGCTGGAGGAGACCCTATCTCCTGATTTTGGCATAGGTGTCACTGCTGCGAGACACCACAAAGTCGGAGATACAGTGAAGCTAGAGACACAGTGAGTAACACTACCTGTGATTATAGTTGCCATTAAAAGTCCCCACTACAGTTCTAAGATTTGCAGATGACCTTGATTAAGAACACCTAAGTTGGCTGATCAGAACTCCCTGCCAGCACTGCCACTAATCCCAACTCCCCGCCAGCACTGACACTCATCCCATTACCACCCCCCCCCCACTAGGAGTAAGAGAAGGAATAAAAATAGAAAGTACATGGAAGGGAGAGGAAAAGAGGGGGAGGAACAAAGAAAAAGGGAGAGAAAGAATAAGAGAAAGGGTAAGAAAGACAACTAAAGAGAGGGATGGGGAAAAAAACAAGAAATTATGATAAAGAGAGATAAAAGGGAAAGAAAGGAGAACAAAGAGAAAGAGTGATACATCCTAACATGTACCATCAGGGGTTTAATACCGTACGAGTGGAAGGGACTCAGGGAGCGCTAAATGTCCATGGGTTAGATGTGCAAATTACTTTTCTTGCCTTAGGTGCTGACAACCCATGCTACAAAAATGATTTTGCTGTTCGGGGTCCCCGCAACTTGGGAAATTTTATTGAGGGGTCACGGCACTAGATAGGTTGAGAACCACTGTTCTAGGGTGAGGACAAAGATGAGGGGAGAAAGGGGACATCCCTTGCTTGTTCCATTCGATATGGAGAAGGCGCTTGACAGGAGGCCGTTAAACATGACTTTTGCCTTAGGTGTAGAGTGTAATGCTAGGATGGAATTTAGCATGCCGTTTCAGATGCCAAGTGCTTTGAGGGCTTCTGTCATGTAGTTCCAGACCACTCTGTTGAATGCTTTATAAACACTTTAAATATACAATTAAAAGTATTTTATATCTGTAACGCTTCCCCCCAATGATGGTAATGTGGGTTTCTGCACATCGACTCAAATAAAATTAAAAAATCGGGTGTTAGGGGCGCACGGTTTCCAGCTTACCGGCCCCCTATTTAGTAACCAGCTATATACAGTGTTTGAAGTTCAGTTACTTTTTTTTTTGTAAAAAATTGATAAAAAACTGATGAGCACGAATGAAAAAATACTTCATCTGTTTTGATGTGACTAAACTGAAGAAATTAATGGTCCATATGTGTGAAAGGAGCATTAAGGTGGATTGGAGTATCCTCCCCACTGAGCCTTTCTATTTTGACAGCGGGGACACTTCCCTGCCATCAGAATACACTGATCAGCGCTGCCAGCCATAGTTTGCGGCGATTTATCAAGCAATGTATTCCAAGAGATATTGGGCTTCTGTACAACCACCTTGCCCATACGTGGATCAAGATATTGTTGAAGAATGTGTTTCTGTTCCTTTCTCTTTTTTTTTGTCACTTAGCCAGGACATATGTCCTTTAGTAAGTCTCTTACAAACTTTAATTCAAGACCAGTGTTAGTACTATTGTAAGATAATATGTTATTCCTTGATATTTGTAATTTCTTATATTAAATTTAAGCTTTTCTTCAATAGTTCGGGGGCGGGGAATGTAGCTGACCGTGTGCTAGCACAGCTGTTGACAGAAATGGATGGAATAGAACAACTAAAAGATGTGGTAATATTGGCAGCTACCAATCGTCCCGACTTGATAGACAAGGTAAGTCTTTTCTAATAGTAAAATACTGTCCTGAAGAAATTGTGCAATAATACAGGTAATAATGGCATTTCATGTGAATTCTTTTTTGTATTTCACATTCTGTAGATTTATTTGGATTTTCACCACATTTACATTCAGAGTAAGGTGTTCAACAAAAGTGATAATTTCTCGGGTTGGGGAAAAATATACGTAACACTGCCAGGGGTGTTTGAGGAGTTGCAGCAAGCTTTCATTAAAATTAAGATTTATATCATGCAAATAAAAAATAACCATTCTAGGGACTGTTGGCAGTTTTATGGTTTGTCCCAACCCTTGTCATTGACCTTTTTGCTGGACAGCTTGGTCTGTATATAAATGTGGAGCAAAGATTATTAAAAGCATGGAAAATAAGAAATAAAGGAAACATGTAAAATTATTTTCTTGGTTGATCCTTTAAAACCTAGGGTTTCAGTTTCCATTTTTACACATGCACCACACCTTTGCCAGTTTAGATTAAATTATAAGTGCTCAAAAATCCAACAAATTACAGTTTATATGCAGCAGTTTTGTCCCTTGTTTTTTGTGGTTTTCCCAACCAACAGTTCAGTACATAAATGTGATATATAACAAATGTAATCGTCTTTGCTGTCCCACAGTCTCAATATTCACACATATTGTATAATGTAATTGTTTTTAATTAGAAAAAGCATCTGATAATCTACTGTGCACCTGATTGTATGTATATAAATGTACATTTTTTGGGATTTAATTTAAACCATCGACAGGTTGAAAATGGCCATTTGCCTATGTGTTTACATAATCTGCAAGACTACATAAATCTCACGTGTACATGGTTCTTATTCATGTATTTTGGGAGCTAATTTTAGCTGTCCGGACTCTGAAGATAATAAAAGTGTCACATCCACAGAGTACTTACAGCCTCAATGCAGGAAGTAGTGAGAGCTGAGAAATAGGATTACTTTGTCTCCCATTGAGCTGGATGTAAATGTCAGACACATTAGCCTGGATGCAAAGGACAAGGCACAAAATAAACGTAGAGGCTATGGTCTGTGATGGCACCCTGGGGCCCTTGACAGCCTTTCTCCACCTTATCATGGAGTGTAGAAAAGATGCATCCTCAAGTGTTCAATTTACATAAGAATGACAGGATGTGATTGGACAAATGAAGATGAATGAAAGGCAGTGATGTCAGCCAGGGCTATTGTCTGAAGATGGATGGGGGGCCTGAGTTCCATCAAGCTTCAGGGGCTTCCTCACAGCTCAGAATAGCAGCAGAAAGGACACTACTACACAAAGGAGCTCATTGAATGGCAGACAGATGGGAGTTTATATTTTCTTAGTAGCTGTCATTCGCTGTGATCTTGTAAAGCTAGATTGTCTTCATTAAAATAAACATTTGCGTGACAGGATCATGAAAGATTTCTAGGGTACATGAAAAAGGGTAGAAAAACACGAATTCTCTTGCTGTCAGTTTTAGGTATAATCTTATCATGTCTTAATCGGGTGAATGCACTGTACTGAATGCATGCTGATGCCCTCTTTATGTTCCTAGACAGTACTGTGGTAGATACAAGCTGAACTCTATGCAGATGTTAAAACACCAATGGATACAGTTTTGTATTTATTAGGGAAAAATGACATTTGGAATACCTGAATATGGCCTGAAGTCAGGCTCTTCTGATCCCATGCACAGCAGCGCTCAGTATAGTGAAAGGGAGGGGCAACCCTTGGGGCATTCAGGTGTAATGGATTCATCAAGCTGCTGCTGATCTATTACTATCTTGCCATTGTCTGGGTGGCAGGGAAGTGACTTAGTTGTGTGCAGGATAAGTAAAAGTGGCATCTGGAACTATCAAGTTTCCCAAACTTAGAGGGACAACCTCACCTATCATATGTCAGTTTATAATGAGGAAATACATAATTGACAAGTTGAGTAAGTAAATAGATAAGTAAGGGGTATTTTTTTTTTTTTTTTACTGGATCATATTAGCTTTACCAGCATAATATAACAATACCATTAAAAAAAAACTAAAAAAACTCATGCTTGCATTTGCTTTCTAAAAAATAAAGAAGTACCCAGAGCAGAAAACTCCAACTTAAGCTGGGTATACTGGGATAAAAATTTGACCGGTTCAGCAGAAACTGGCTGAATTTTAATCTGTGTGTAGCCTTCCCTGTTTAACAGAAGCCATTCTGAACTCAACTTAAGGACTTCTCCAGAGCCTCTCCCATCCTCTGGTACTCCCTGCCTCAGTATGTCTGATCAGCCCCTAACCTGTCCACCTTTAGGAGATCCCTGAAAACACATTTATTCAGGGAAGCCTATCCCATGCCCACCTAAGAACTGTACCTGAGCCACCTCCATCAAGTAATCCCCTGCAGCTATTACCTTTTGTACCATCACCCCCTCCCGTTAGAATGTAAGCTCCACGAGCAGGGCCCTCCTGCCCCTTCAGTATTGAACTGTACTGTAATTGTGCTGTTCCCCCTCTACATTGTAAAGCGCTACCTAAACTGTTGGCGCTATATAAATCTTGTATAATAATAATAATCATAAAAAATGTATTGTTAGACCTGCTTTAGTTGGATGGTCCTGCTGGAAAACCAACATTTGATCAGCCACTGCAGCTGTGATCAGTGTATTCTGACAAGGGAGGAGTCCCCAATCTTCGGATACAATAGCACAGAGGGGGAGATCCCTACTTCCATATCAGGAATTTGAGTTTTTTTGTTCGGTGTGCTGGTTGAATGGAAAAAAAACTCAAAGTGTGTACTCAGCTTTAGTTTTCAGGAAAGTGTTAATCTGTGACCAGTAAATATTAATATGAGGACAGGCTCAAAACAGGTGGAAGAGGTCAGCAGGTGTGTTCATGTATTTCATTGCTATTCAAAGAGGATAGCCATTCTGTTTTTTGGAAGAGTTTGATGACAGTAAATTAGTGCAACTTTTTGATTGTAATTTGTCTTTCTAAGAATAAATTCTACATACACAGGCAGATTTATAATCTTGAAAAGCCATTACATTGGTGGGAATAATACAAATTAAAAGTACTAAACAGCAGACAAAATATTATTTTTTTTTTTGGAAGTAAACTAGTGGCTGAAGAGCTGGCAGACAAAATATTCTTACAGTACCTGTCTGCGAGAATATGTTTTCAGCACGATGGCATCACGCTGATTCTCGGCGACAGGGTGCCGACATCTCGCACTTGCTGGAATAGGAAAAGCACATTCCAGCGAGCGCGACATAGAAGCAACAGGGATCCGACTTGGATTCCCGCCAATTCTAGACGCAGCGTTTGGTATGAATCATGAGGAGGAACTCCATGCCAAATTTAAAATAAAAAAACGGCATGGGTTCCCCTCCAGGAGCATACCAGGCCCTTAGGTCTGGTATGGATTGTAAGGAGAACCCCTACGCCGAAAAAACGGTGTGGGGGTTCCCCAACAATCCATACCAGACCCACATCCGAGCACGCCGGCCGGTCAGGAAAGGAGTGGGGACGAGCGAGCGCCCCCCCCCTCCTGAGCCGCACCAGGCCACATGCCCTTAACATGGGGAATGTGGGTGCTTTGGGGCAGGGGGCGCCCTGCGGCCCCCCCACCTGAAGGCACCCTGTCCCCATGTTGATAAGGACATGGCCTCCTTCCGACAACCCTGGCCGTTGGTTGTCAGGGTCTGCGGGCGGGAGGCTTATTGGAATCTGGGAGCCCCCTTTACGAAGGGGGCCCCCAGATACCGGCCCCCCACCCTAGGTGAATAAGTATGGGGTACATCGTATCCCTACCCATTCACCTGGAGGAAAAGTGTCAATAAAATAAACACACAACACAGGTTTTTAAAATAATTTATTAGTCAGCTCCGGGGGTCTTCTCTGCTCTCCCGGGGTCTTCTTTTGTCTTCTCCGCTCTCTGGTGTCGTCTCGGTGCTCTCCCGCTCACTCTCCGGTGCCTTCTTCGGGGCTGGCCGCCGCTATCTTCTTTGAAGCTCTTTTACTAGCGGCGGCCAGCCCGGTCTTCTTTGCCGCCTTCTGCCTTCTTCATTTCTTCCTTTTCGGAAGAAAAGAATAAGGCAGAAGGCGGCAAAGAAGACCGGAGAGCGAGCGGTAGAAGAACCGGAAAGCACCGAGACGACCCCGGAGAGCGGAGAAGACGAAAGAAGACCCCCAGAGAGCGGAGAAGACCCCCGGAGAGCAGAGAAGACCCCCGGAGCTGACTAATAAATTATTTTAAAAACCTCTTGACCCTTTTCCTCCAGGTGAATGGGTAGGGGTACAATGTACCCCTACTCATTCACCTAGGGTGGGGGGGCCGGTATCTGGGGGCCCCCTTCTTAAAGGGGGCTCCCAGATTCCGATAAGCCTCTCGCCCGCAGACCCCGACAACCAATGGCCAGGGTTGTCGGGAAGAGGCCCTGTCATTCTCAACATGGGGACAGGGTGTTTTGGGGTGGGGGGCCGCAGGGCGCCCCCCTGCCCCAAAGCACCCACACCCCCCATGTTGAGGGCATGTGGCCTGGTACGGCTCAGGAGGGGGGGGGGCGCTCGCTCGTCCCCACTCCCTTCCTGACCGGATATGGGTCTGGTATGGTTTGTGGGGGAACCCCCATGCCGTTTTTTCGGTGTAGGGGTTCTCTTTACAATCCATACCAGACCTAAGGGTCTGGTTTGCTCCTGGAGGGGAACCCCTGCCGTTTTTTTAATTTAAAATTCGGCGTGGAGTTCCCCCTCATGATTCAAACCAAACGCTGCATCTAGAATTGGCGGGAATCCAAGTCGGATGCCTGTTGCTTCTATGATGTCTTTTTCCTGTCGCGGTGTGCTGGCTCGGCGATGGCTCCCGCGATGGGGCTCATAGGTAGTCAATCTCGACGAGAAAAGGAGCGAGATTGACACAATATCGCAGTCACCTACTGTAATTGTAAAGTCATGTAAAGTCGTGTCGATTGTTATTTTTTTCATCTCTTTGCCCATAAGTAGTAATTTTAATAGTTTGAATACCATGTATCACCCCTGCGAGACAAACTATTGTGAATTGTTTAAATATTGTCACATTTATGGGTGCAAATGCAAAGACATTTTCTGTGGCTACTCTAGTCAATTAAAAATAAGATGACTGATGCTAGTATATAATCAAACAAATGTGCATTGTCATAAAAAGCCGGCCATATATGGATTGAAATTTGACAGATTCAGCAGGGTCTGGCTGAATTTCGATCAATGTATGGGCACTGGTTGAGTTTTTCCCAATCGATCAGTGCCGCTGGCTATAGCCAGTAGCACTGATCAATGTATTCTGACAGCGGGAAAGTGTGACATCTACTAGCATAAGAAATTGTGTCCAGAAAATGCTGAGCCTGGCTGATACCTAAATAACAATAGCAGTGGGCTTCCAATGAGAGGAATACTAAGATCTGTGAGAAAGGTAATAAATACCTGTAAGGCCCCGTACACACGACCGAACATGTCTGCTGAAACTGGTCCGCGGACCAGTTTCAGCAGACATGTTCGGTCGTGTGTAGGCCCGAGCGGACAGGATTCCAGCATACATTTGCCCGCCGGGCCTTTTTCCAGTGGGCAAATATTTCTGTTTTAAATATTTCTGTTTTAAATATTACTTGTTTTAAAACAGCCCGCTGAAATTCTGTCTGCTCGGACATGTTCGGTCGTCTGTACAGACCTACCGTACATGTCCGAGCGCCCGCCATCCCTCGCATGCGTCGAATGACTTCGACGCATGCGTGGAAGCATTGAACTGGCAGGGCCGCCCACGTCGCCTCGTCATCGTCGCCGCGACGGCGCGGACACGCCCCGCGTATTGTTTACGCGCGGATTTCTGTATGATGGTGAGTACAGCCACCATACAGAAATCCCCGGGCAGACATGTACGGTGAAAACGGTTCGGCGGACCGGTTTCATCGTGCATGTTTGGTCGTCTGTACACGGCCTAAGAATTAAACTTGCTTAATATTCCTGCGTTTGCATGTAAAAGTAATGTGCTGAATATAAATGGCTGGTAACCAAATCTGGGCAATTTTTAGCATTTCCTTCCTGCCAATTACATGCCCTCGGTTGAACAGAACATCTGTGTTTATGGATGTACTGGTAGACATAGATGCCTTATGGTCTGAATATCACATTCTGCTGCCATTTGGTGCCTATTGGCCACTCAAGGGGAAGTGACGGTGAAGTTCTGGATGAAGGTCTTTAACCTTTGACAAGGATTCATTAGTCAAGCCTAATGGCATTGATTCAGCAACTCTCCACAAAATGAGGAACTCCAAGCAGTGGGAGCAACTCAACTCCAAAACATCCCCAAATAAACAAGTAAAAAGAGCGGCAAACAGTCATCTTGAGAGGCCAAAATCCTTTAATAATAACTTGAGTAACAATAGTGACACAAAAGGCAACCAATTATTTTTGGGTCCAAAAATCCCCCTTCATCAGTGTTAGATTATGGTAGGAAGAATGTATCGCAAATGTGATTATGCCTGTTTTTACAGGTGATTGTGCCAGTTATGACAGATACATATTTTTTTTCACTTAGTCATCATTACTGGCGCAACCACCTGTACACACAGGCATAGCCACTGGCAATACAGGCATCACAACTTGTGATGCATTTTTTTCTGCCAAACTAACGTATTATTAACCACTTCCTTACTGGGCACTTAAACCCCTTCCTGACCAGAGGACTTTTTGCGATTCGGCACTGCGTCGCTTTAACTGACAATTGCGCGGTCGTGCGACGTGGCTCCCAAACAAAATTAACGTCCTTTTTTCCCCACACATAGAGCTTTCTTTTGGTGGTATTTGATCACCTCTGCGGTTTTTATTTTTTGCGCAATAAACAAAAATAGAGCGACAATTTTGAAAAAAAAAAAAAATTGTTTTACTTGTTGCTATAATAAATAGCTCAATTATTTTTTTACGTTTTTTTTTTTATCCTCAGTCTAGGCCGATACGTATTCTACATATTTTTAGTAAAAAAAAAAAAAAAATCGCAATAAGCGACTGGTTTGCGCAAAAGTTATAGCGCCTACAAAATAAGGGACAGAATTATTATTATTTTTTTTTTTTTTTACTAGTAATGGCGGCGATCTGCGATTTTTATTGGGACTGCGACGTAATGGCGGACACTTTTGACACATTTTTGGCGCCATTCACATTTATACTGCAATCAGTGCTATAAATATGCACTAATTACTGTATAAATGTGACTGGCAGGGAAGGGGTTAACACTAGGGGGTGAGGAAGGGGTTAAATGTGTACCCTAATTAGTGTTCTAACTGTGGGGGAAGGGGGGTGACTGGGGGGGGTGACCGATCTGTGTCTCTATGTACAAGAGACACAGATCCGTCTCCTCTCTCCCCTGACAGCACCGCTGTCTGCGAGAGCCGGGAATGAGAGATGATCTCATATGTAAACATATGAGATCATCTCTCATTGGCCGCACAGATCGCCTAGGAAACGGCCGCTCCGATTGGCCGTTCACGGCGATCTGTGACTGGCTGTGTCCAAGGGACACGGCCAGCACAGCAGTTCCCCGCTGCGCGCTCGGGAGCGCGCGCAGGGAACGTGCAAAGGGGAGGCCGTAAAAAGACGGCCTGTTAGAGTTTGGGAGCCGCGCTGAGGCCGTACAAAGTCGTACGGCCGTCAGCTAGTGGTTAAAGGACTTTAGACTCTTGAGACAAGTCTGTTTTCAATCTTTCCTTGACACATTTCATCATCAATACAGTATATGTAAAACATGAGTATGTATTGTTAATGTTTGATATTGCTTTATGGTGCTAACTCTTTGGTCATAGATTTATTTTCTAACAATCAACTACTTGCTTTTGAAGAGACTCTGTCATTCAAATACAAAGTGACAAATACATGTGAAAGAGGAATGAGAACTTACCTTCCCCTCTGCACACAAAGAAACCTACACTACCTGGGCCCACCCTAATCTGGGAGTCAGCAACTTGTTGATCATGAGCAGGTGACGTGTAAACCATAATCCTTCCTTGCCGACTCCCAGAACCTGGGCAGGAGGGGCGGTGTTAACTGGATCTGATCTGTATTTTACTCCTGCAACCACTGAAAGTCTGCTTCTTCGCCATCCCTCCGTCAGCATTCAGTGTCAGTAGGAGGAAAATACAGAGGATCAGAACCAGTATATGCCACCCCCCACCGCTTCTACTGTCCCTATTCCTCTTCTTTTTTTCAATACCAATCACTCAACATGTTCATTCATAACTGAAGCATAGTAAACTGTGTTTTGTATGCTTCAGTTTGTGAATGAACAGGAAGCCGCTCAGCACAGAGTAGTTCCCATTCATTCACTGTCCAGTGCAGACGAGGCTGCAGAGAAAGGGACTGGGAAATCTCTATCCTCGGTCCCTTTCTCTGTCTCAAAACTGAGACATCATGGGTCTGTTTAGACCCCTGATATTTCACTAAAGCCCCCAATGGGGCTCCTAAAAAAGTTGTAAAAATAGTATTGTAAAAAAAAATATTTTAAATAAAATTGTAACAAATATTTTAAATAAAAATTAAAACAATTGACACTGCCTTACTAACACCAACCACTGCCCTGCTGATTGACACAGTCCACTGCACTACTGACACCATCCATGTTTTAATGCATTTGAAAATGTTTGTTTACATTTATTTATAAGAGTGTGTTTTTTTTTCATGCACACAAACGTGTATTTGAGGTCTGGGGTGCACCCCCTAATGCAATAGGCTGTGCACACCTATGGTATGTCAATTTAGAGTTTTTTCATTTATAGACATGGGTGCTTTAAATAATAGAGTGCTGTTTTCCTGTTTAAAGGTTGAGAAGATATTACTCTGATATGCCAAAACAAAAAAATATTTAACAGCAAAATAAAAAATCTCGATCTGTCACATTCATACTATATGAATCTTAAAAACGACTTGTAAATACTCAGTTTGTACATACTAGCTGACAGTAGGTGGCATTGCTGGAAGTCAGCCAAGATTCCGTTGCTCACATCACTGAACACCTGAAGGACAACATCCTTCTAGCACTCAGCAGAGGGATTTTTATTGCAGCTTCCACAAAATGGCGTTCCTATAAAAAAAAAATGTAAGCTTTTGGCAAAGATTTTTCTTACAATGTGCATGTAAGTTACTGTAGATCAGGGGTAGACAACTTCGGCCCTCCAGCTGTGGTGAAACTACAAGTCCCATGAGACATTGCAAGACCCAGACAATCACAGGCATGACTCCTAGAGGCAGAGGCATGATGGGATTTGTAGTTTCATCACAGCTGGAATGCCAAGTTTGCCTACACCTGCTATAAATCTTAAAAATAATAATGTAAAGATAACTAACAAATGTATATTATAATTGTATATTATAATTTTTGTAGTAGTAGTGTATAATGTTCCTCTATGTAGCAGAATGTATAGCACATTTTATGGTAATTTTATGGTAAGAAAATTAATAGTATTTCTTGGGACATTTTATTTTCATTATTGTAAACCCCAAAACGCACTGTAAAATGAATCTTTCAACATTTCCTAAGTTTAGCATGGCCAATGAAGTATATTTTTACACGCTGTAACAAAACTTTGCAGACCAACTTAAGAATAAGTGCCCATTTTTTTTATTTTGTTTTTTTTACCTTTTTTGATCTATGCATGTAGCCCATTTGGATAACAGTCACATATAAGGTTTAAAGAATGAAAATAAACTTTACTTCACAGGAAGTTACCAGTACACATTTCTGGCAAGATCAATATGTATTTTCTGTACATGGTGGAAATATTCTTAGCCTTAAAAAAGGAAAGTAATGCAATCACCACATCTGATGTGGCATACACACGGTCGTTTTTCGGCACGAAAAAAAATGTCATTTTTAAAAACGTCATTTAAAATGATCGTGTGTGGGCTTCACATCGTTTTTCAGCTTCTGAACAACGACAAAAAAAAAAATTAGAACATGCTGCATTTTTTAATTTTTTTTTTTTAAATGTCGTTTTTCAGGTTGTAAAAAATGATCGTGTGTGGGCTAAAATGACGTTTTAAACCTGCGCATGCCCAGAAGCGAGTTATGAGACGGGAGCGCTCGTTCTGGTAAAACTACCATTCATAATGGAGTAAGCACATTCATCACGCTGTAACAGACAGAAAAGCGCGAATCGTCTTTTACTAACACGGAATCAGCTAAAGCAGCCCAAAGGCGAATAGAACTTCCCCTTTAGAGTGCCGTCGTACGTGTTGTACGTCACCGCGCTTTGTTCATCATTTTTAAAAAACGATGGTGTGTGGGCAACGTCGTTTTTAATGATGAAGTTTGAAAAACAGCGTTTTTTTTTCATGCCGAAAAATGATCGTGTGTACGCGGCATAAGGACTGGTAACCTGCAATATATTACTTTTAATCTTGGGTTTAGATACACTTGATGAATTACTTTGTTAATTTTGTGCTTTGCTGTAATGAGTTATAGTGACCTTTTTGGTAGCTCAGTGGACAATCCAAAATGGCGCCATTGAAATGTACCTGCCAAATGGACCATATCATATTTCTTATTCTTTAAATTTCAGTTATGTACTTTACAGCCGATTAGTTTGCAAATTCATCTTGCACAGCATAATTGTTAACCATTTGCTTTATATTATTTAATGTGATATTAACCACTTCATTACTGGGCACTTAAACGCCCTTCGTGCCCAGACCAATTTTCAGCTTTCAGCGCTGACGCATTTTAAATGACAATTGCGCGGTCATACAACACTGTACCCAAATTATATTTTTATCATTTTTTTCCCACAAATAGAGATTTCTTTTGGTGGTATTTGATCATCTCTGCGATTTTTATTTTTTGCGCTATAAACAAAAAAAGACAGAAGATTTTGAAAAAAAAACACAATATTTTTTACTTTTTGTTATAATAATATCCCAATTTAAAAAAAATAAAATAAAAATTTCCCTCTGTTTAGGCCGATACATATTCTTCTACATATTTTTGTTAAAAAAAAATCGCAATAAGCGGATATTGATTGGTTTGCGCAAAAGTTATAGCGCCTACAAAATAGGGGATAGATTTATGATTTTTTTATTTTTTTTTACTAGTAATGGCGGCGATCTGCAATTTTTTTGTCAGGCCTGCGATATTGCGGCGGACGTATCGGACACTTTTGACACAATTTTGGGACCATTCACATTTATACAGCGATCAGTGCTATAAAAATGCACTAATTACTGTGTAAATGTGACTGGCAGTGAAGGGGTTAACACTAGGGGGTGAGGAAGGGGTTAAATGTGTATCCTGGGTGTGTTCTAACTGTGTGGGGGGGAGGGGACTGACTGGGGGAGTCGACCGATGCTGTGTCCCTATGTACAAGGGACACAGATCGGTCTCCTCTCTCCCTGACAGGACGTGGAGCTCTGTGTTTACACACACAGCTCCACGTCCCTGCTGTCACCGCCGATCGCGTGTACCTGGTGGACATCGCGCCCGCCAGGCACACGCATCGGCTTCCCAGCAATGCGCCAGGCACAGTGTTTCCCCGCTGCGCGCCCCCAGGGGCGCGCACGGGAAATGTAAACAACAGGACGTCCAAAGACGTCCACCCGGCACTTGAGAGCCGCGCTGTGGACGTCTTTCGTCTATAGCGCTGATCTCAAGTGGTTAAAGGTAATGTTTTTATTTTTTTTAAATAACAAACATGTTCTATTTAACTGCTCTGTGCAGTGGTTTTGCAAAGAGCAGCCCAGATTCTCCTCTTCCCGGGCCCCCCGCCGGCACTCCTGGCCCCTTTCTCCTGCAGAGTGCACCCAAGCAGGCTCACTCCCAAGCCGCTGCTCTGCGTGTCCATTCACTCACAGAGCCGTGGCTCGCCCCCACTCCTCTCTCCTCATTGGCTTACTGGCTGTTATTGACAGCAGCTGTATTCAATGGCTTCAACTGCTGTCTCAGCCAATGAGGAGGGAGAGTCCCTGGAGAGCTGGGGCTCTAGTGCACATTGTTGGATCGTGATTGGAGCGCAAGTAAATATTAGGGGGGGATGCTCCACAGAAAAGTTTTTTTTACCTTCATGCATAGAATGTATGAAAGTAAAAAACCTTGAGACTTTAACAGCTTAAGCCCTGGACCATTTTGGTGGTTAAAGACCGGGTCACTTTTTGCGATTTGGCACTGCGTCGCATTAACTGATAATTGTGCGACGTGGCTCCTAAACAAAATTGACGTCCTTTTTTTCCCACAAATAGAGCTTTCTTTTGGTGGTATTTGATCACCTCTGCAATTTTTTTTTTTTTGCGCTATAAACAAAAAAAGCGTAAATTTTGAAAAAAAAAAAATATTTTTTACTTTTTGCTGTAATAAATCAAAAAAATATATTAAAAAAACATTTTTTCCACAGTTTAGGCCGATACGTATTGTTCTACATATTTGTGGTAAAAAAAATCGCAGTAAGCTTTTATTGATTGATTTTCGCAAAAGTTATAGCTTCTACAAAATAGGGGACTGTTTTATGGCATTTTTATTAATATTTTTATTTTTTACTAGTTATGGCGGCGATCAGCAATTTTTATCAGTACTGCGACATTATGGCGGACGCAACGGACACTTTTGACACCATTTTGGGACCATTGTCATTTTTACAGCGATCAGTGCTATAAAAAAATGCACTTATCGCTGTAAAAATGACACTGGCAGTGGAAAGGTTAACCACTAGGTGGCGCTGCAGGAGTTAAGTGTTCCCTAGGAAGTGATTCTTACTGTACTTACTTTAAGGGTACAGTATTGTAATCATAATAATATGCTAAATAAACAAACTGGTCTCAGATAAGCATAACATTATCCATGTTGTTATCAATGGTATAGGAGGAAATGTGACATAACCAGAGTGTAAAGCGTTTCTACCAGCAGGGTGATGGAACATAGATGGCTTTGTCTGGTAATTTCCATTTCCCTGTCATCACTGTAGTTGGGTTTTTACTTGTTCAAAACTTATTACAGTGCTCTAGAAAACAGAGGGCTTTTCCCAAAGTATAGCTAATAAATATTTCCCAGGTGTTCAGCAGTGATTTTTTTAACTGCTTGATTGTCAGAGCTTTAAAGAAGAGCAGTAAATCAGTGGCACAATCCTGCAGGCCCAGGTATAATAAAACAGGGTGGTGACAGCTGAAGAACACTGCCACTTTTTGGGAGATTTATTGCAGAGAGAAGAGAGCTTGCCTATGGAAATCACTCTCCTTCATTAGAGGGGAACTGAAAAGCTACATTATATGTTTTTTTAAGAAGTATGTATATATAACTTTCATATTGTATATGGACATCAGGAAAGGAAACACCAGCATAAGACATGGCTTATTTAAAAAGGCAAAATGCAGTTTGGTAACCCATGGCAGCCAAGCAGAAATTATTTATCTAGGCATATTAAATAAGTTTGTGAAGACCCAACACTCCCCAGATGGTCTGCACAAATGTATTTAAATATGCCCCCCCCCATCCTTATTGCTCAATCTGGCTAAAATTGGCCAGATCAGGAGACTGGTATCGATTATTTATGGGCCCCTTGAAGGGAATCATGTTACAACCAAAAACATACATTTATTTTATTGGCATTTTATGTGATAGACCTACACAAAGTGGCACATATTTGTGAAGTGAAAGAAAAATGGTTTTCAACAGAGCCTTGAAAAAGTATTCATACCCCTTGACATTTTACACATTTTGTCATGTTACAGTCAGAAACGTAAATGTATTTTATTGGGATATTATGTGATAGACCAACACAAAGTGGCACATAATTGTGAAGTGGAAGGAAAATGATAAACGATGAAAAAGTGTGGCGTGCATTTGTATTCAGCCCCCTTTACTCTGGTGTAGTGTTGCTCACGAATATTCGCATTGCGAATATTCGACTCGAATATAGCATATTCGAGAAATCGCGCTATATTTCGAATTTCGCGGTGAATATTCGCAATTCCGAATATTCGCATTTTTTCAATTTGATTTTTAAAACAGATCACACCCTATCGACGTCTAAAAGCATTGCTGGTATGATTAGAGACCCTGGGCCGAGTAGCTAAGCTGAGGCGATCCTATTATGTTGCCAAATTGAAAAAAAAAAAATTGCGATTTTTCGCTATTGCGAATGCGAAAATGATTGCGAATTTTCGATAACTGTGGTAGGAGAACTCTGATTGTCTCTGATGCAAAAGGGGGGGGGCTTTGTGTATGTGTATGTGTATGTTATGAATATTTGTATGTTTGATATTATTATTTTTTGTAAGAAGGAAAAAATTGCGCATACCTTAAAAAAGGGGAGAATACAGCAGCAACTCAAAAATGTTATACAACATAAATTAATACAAGACAGAAAATGGAGTCGCTCTACAAGAATAAAAAATATGTCTAGTGACAAGACATGTGGGCAAATTATAAAATAAGCAAGCGCAAATAACTTGTGAAATACACAGTGAAACAAATATATAAAGAAATATAGTCCCAATAATAGAAAAATAATCTTTCATAAAAATGTCTTTGATATGTGAAGTGAAAAAAAGTCCAAAGCATGCAGCATGAACGTGTTCAATCTTTAAGGTGTTTGATTGACAAACGGCTGTGACAGATGGATAGAGTAAAGAATCACCACCAATGCAAAACACTTTTTATTTTCTATTGTAAAATATCAAGAATATTCTGAGCCAATCAGAGTGCTCCTTCCGCATTTGCCGAATATTCGCAATTATTTTGTATTGTAAAATATCAAGAATATTCTGAGCCAATCAGAGTGCTCCTTCTGCATTTGCCGAATATTCGCAATTATTTTGTATTGTAAAATATCAAGAATATTCTGAGCCAATCAGAGTGCTCCTTCTGCATTTGTCGAATATTCGCAATTATTTTGTATTGTAAAATATCAAGAATATTCTGAGCCAATCAGAGTGCTCCTTCCGCATTTGCCGAATATTCGCAATTATTTTGTATTGTAAAATATCACGAATATTCTGAGCCAATCAGAGTGCTCCTACAGCATTTCTCGAAATTGCGCAATAAATATCGCATTCGCATGTTGCGATATTTCGATAAAATATCACGAATATTCTGAGCCAATCAGAGCGCTCCTCCAGCATTTCTCGAAATTGCGCAATAAATATCGCATTCGCATGTTGCGATATTTCGATAAAATATCACGAATATTCTGAGCCAATCAGAGCGCTCCTCCAGCATTTCTCGAAATTGCGCAATAAATATCGCATTCGCATGTTGCGATATTTCGATAAAATATCACGAATATTCTGAGCCAATCAGAGTGCTCCTACCGCAGTTATCAAAAAATCGCAATTATTTTCGCATTCGCAATAGCGAAAAATCGCAATCATTTACTTTCGATAAAATATCACGAATATTCGAATTTAGCGAATATATCTCGAATATTCGAATATATATTCGAGATATATCGCGAAATCGAATATGGCATATTCTGCTCAACACTACTCTGGTGCCCCTAACTAAGATTTTGTGAAACCAATCGCCTTTAGAAGTCACATAATTAGTAAATAGAGTCAATCCGAGTTTAATTTTATCTCAGTATAAACACAGCTGTTCTGTGAAGCCTTCAGAGGTTATTTAGAGACCCTTGGTGAAGGCCAAGCAACACACCAGACAGGTCAGTGATAACGTTGTGGAGAAATAGCTGGTTATGTAAGGTTATAACAAAATATCACAAGCTTTGAACATCTCACGGAGCACTGTTCAATCCATCATCCAAAAATAGAAAAAGTATGGCACAATTGCAAACCTACCAAGACATGGCCGTCCACCTTAACTGACAGGCCCGACAACGAGAGTAATAATCAGAGGAGCAGCCAAGCGGCCCATGGTAAAGCTGGAGGAGCTGCAGAAATCCACAGTTCAGATGGAAGAATCTGTCCATAGGACAACTATTATATGTGCCCTCCACAAATCTAGCCTTTATGGAAGAGTAGCAAGAAGAAAGACATTAGTGAAAGAAAGCGATCAAAAATTCCTACTTTCAGTTTGCGAGAAGCCATGTGGGGGACACGGCAAACATGTGGAAGAAGGTGCTCTGGTCAGATGAGACCAACATTTAACTTTTTGGCCTAAAAGCAAAATGCTATGTGTGACGGAAAACTTACACTGCACATCATCCTGAACACACCATCCCCATTGTGAAGCATGGTGGTGGTAGCATCATGTTGTGGAATTAATTTCTGCAAAAGAATTGAGACTGGGATGGAGGTTCACCTTCCAGCAGGACAACGACCCTAAACATACAGCCAGAGCTACAATGGAATTGTGTAGATCAAAGCATAGTCATTTGTTAGAATTGCTCAGTCAAAGTCCAGACCTAAATCAAATTGGGAATCTGTGGCAAGACTTGAAAATTGCTGTTCACAGACACTCTCCATCCAATCTGACAGAACTTGAGCTATTATGCAAAGAAGAATGGGCAAACATTTCTCTCTCTAGATGTGCAAAGCTGGTAGGGACATCCCCAAAAAGACTTGCAGCTGTAATTGCAGCCAAAGATGGTTCTATAAAGTATTGACTCAGGGGGGCTGAATACAAATGCACGCCACACTTTTCACATATTTATTTGTAAAAAAAGAATGAAAACCATCTATCACTTTCCTTCCACTTCACAATTATGTGTCACTTTGTGTTGGTCTATCACAAAATCTCAATAAAATACAATTACGTTTTTGGTTGTAACATGGCAAAAAGTGCAAAATTTCAAAGGGTATGAATACTTTTTCAAAGCACTGTACCTTCCCTTCACTCGTCGGCTGGGAACATAGAGAAGTACCCAGTACTTGGGGACATGGAGGGCATGCGACTTGTTCCTCTTACTGCTGCATGATAACATTGGTTATTGGCTGCTCAGATGAATGAATTACACAAGGCTAAATCTCTTCACCAGTGCCCCTGGTGAAGAGATTTAGTTTGATTGGCAAGGTTGTGACCCACTGTTTAATGTGGCCACAGCATTAGGATGGCCCCAAGCTCAGCTAGTGTGTAGCTAGCCAAGTCATTACACACAGATATGCACCCGTGGAGCTGCTGTAAGAGCAAAGTAGAAAGCAAGCCCTAAAAGCCACAGCTCTGTGCACAGCATTAATTATGATAAGAACGCAAAAGCACATTTAAAGAGGATTACAATTTCTTTAAAAATTTCAATTTTTTTTTTTTGTTAAATATACTTAATGTAGGTCTTTGCATAACATTATTATTATTATTATTATTATACAGGATTTATATAGCGCCAACAGTTTGCACAGCGCTTTATAACATACAGTAGTTCCATGCATATTTAAAGGAGGAAACTGCAATGTGTTGGCACATTTCAGTCCTGCTCCCTTTTATAAAGAATGTAACAGTAGGAGCAAGACTATCTGTGGACATTTGGAACACTCAAAACTCAGTCAGTTCCCTCAGCAGTAGCCAAGAACTACTTTAGGGAGATCTCATGACTGGAATTGTGACGAAGAATTGTATTCTACTAGGTAACCAGTTCTCCATATTGCATTTGCAACAGAAATATCACTTTTGGGTGGAATTGGCAAATTAAACATGGTATTAGTTTTGGACATCTTTAAAAATAATATATATATATATATTTTTTTTTCCTTACTAGAATATATGATATCTCCTATTAATGTCAGACATAATTCATAGCCTTCATATCTCCAGGCGTATGCTGCACAATGTAACAGATTATTAACTTTACCAAGTTTATCAGTGGGATGTTATCTTGTGCATTACAAAGATTGAATGCACCCAGTGCACCTTTTATCTTTATCTTCTACAGGATGTGTACAATAAGTGCTAACACAGATTGTAATCAGAAGACGTGTCCTGCATATACAGTATGCCTGTGTTGGTACCTGTAAATACCTATGTGTGTTTTATATCACTAAAGTGCTTTACAAAAGTATGAGTTATAGATAGGTACCTTTTTGTATTTTGTCAGATTTTCTGACCTTTGTTTTTAAACTGAAAATATTTTATTATCAATAATTGGATTGCGCCTATACATAAAAGTTATCATTTTGACAATTGACATAGCTTTTCTTAGCATTTGAAATTGGGGACACTTTAATATGTCTAATGAAAAGGGTTGTTTCTCTGCCCAAGCACTGGTCTGTTTTTGAGCCACCTTTGAATTTTGAGACCAAGAGATATCTACTTAGGTTCAAATTGTTGTGAAAGAATAAAAAGCCATACAATATATCAATCAAAGTACTGTATCAATCATGGTTTACATTCAGCCACTTCCTAGTATGCAGTTACCTTCTCTGGTGGGACCTGCTGATACAGCTCTCTGTCTGCAGGGCAACCCACTGGCTTGCTTATCCCACTAAAGTCGCACATATGACCGTTAAGCCTGTATATGACCCATCACAACAGCTCATCCTGGGTTTGCAATGCCCTGGCTCTGGAGGTGATCTACTTTCATTTTGAGGATGCTACTTTTCTTGGGACATTCAGCAGAGGTGGGTGATGTCACCATGGAAGTTTCCCAGCAGAACCAGGTGCATTGTCTTCCCTGGGAGGATTGCGGTGAAAATAAACAAAAGCAGTGGTGTCACTAGGGCTGGTGTCACCCGGGAACAGTAAAACAGGGCGTCATCCCACTCCACCAACTACAGTCCCCACTCAGTACAGGCTACCCTCCCTCAGTACAGATCCCACTCTCCACTAAGTATTGACCCCCCTCCATCAGTACAGACCCTCCCCTCCCTCAGTACAGACCCCCTCTACACTAAGTACAGACCCCCCTCTCTAGTAAGTATAGCCTCCCACCTCAGTACAGACCCTCTCTACACTAAGTATAGACCCCCCTCATCAGTCAGCAGTCAGTCAGTACAGACCCCCATTCACCAATTATAGTCCTCCCTCAGTACAGACCTCCCTCCCTCAGAACAGACCCCCTCCTCCACTAAGTACAGGCCCCCCTCCACCAATTAAAGTCCTCACTTATATAGACCTACCTCCCTCAGTACAGACCCCCTCCTACACTAAGTACAGACTCCCCTCCACCAATTATAGTCCTCCCTCAGTACAGACCCCCCTCCCTTAATACACACCCCTCTCCACTAAGTACAGACCCCCTCCTTCAGTATAAACCCCCCACTAAGTATAGACCCCCTTTCTAAGGACAGACTCCCCTTCATTAGTATTGATCCCCTTAATATATGCCCCCTTCCCTCAGTACAGACCCCCTCCATCATTATAGACCCCCCATCCCTCAGTATAGGCCCCTCACCCCTAGCACCCCAATAGCAACACCACTGAGCAAAGGTGTTGAGGATAGCAGCGATGTCATTAACTAAATTTGACAGCCACCATATTTGGGAAATGACTTGAGTTACTGGGTGTGTTGAGCCTGAAGGGGAACTAAGACACTAGTTCCCCACCAGGTCTGTGGCACTTTTGATTGACAGTAGACGGCAGTGAGCAGATTTGAAAGACTCTATTTGACTTAATAGTGGCCATGGCTCTGCCCACTGCCATTCACTGTCAGTCAACAGCAAGGCAGGGCCGATAGGGAAGTAATCTCTCAGTTCCCCTTTAGGCCCCGCCCACCACAGTACAAAACTTCTCAGTCATTCGCCTGTCAGTGTGGTGGATGAAGTGGCCAGGGAGGGAGGGAGCACCCTGAGGAAGGAGTGTACTGATCGCTGTAAAGTAACATATTAAAGTGGCACTAAACCCTTCTATGCTTTACAGCAAAGAAAGCTGCCTTGAATAAAACTTTTGGGAAACTGTTAAATTAGTGGGTTTACTTCCATTTTTTAGCACTGTGGCTGGTGCTTAGAGAAAGTTAATGTACATTCCACATTGGAACAAGGCACATGCATCGGTCTAATGTTAATAATTGAGAACCAAACATAATTCCTGATCATGTGATCATCATGTTAGCCAATCATGATGATCACATGAGGTTTGTTTTCAGAAAAACCTGTCTGTTGCAAGCCTGCCAGCTGTCGTTCTGCCTTACACAGAGGCACATTGACAGTTGAAGTGACAGACTGCAGCTGTCACAGTACATTACAGCGCGTAATACAGTGTAAATCAATTAAAAAAATAAAAAGGTGATTAAAAGCTTATCGAACCTTAAAAATCAAAAATAAACATTTTTTTTAAGTGGGTAAATTAGTCCTAGAGTTGTTGTTTGGTTGTCTGGTATGATATAGTTTAGTGCTTTATATATATTGGCCATATATATGGATAAATAAAAAAAATGCCTCCTTTGAGAAATTCATAACAGAAATGTTTTTTGTCCTATTGAAGTGTTGTATAGGAAGAAAAACAAAAAATAAGATACAATGCACCCCAAAGCACATGTTGCAGCTCACCACAGGGCTAAGTAACATAGGGACCATGCATTGTCCATGGTGCACCCCAGATTTTTTTTATACATCATAGTGTGTTGGAAGCCTATTTAAATGAACAGACTGTCTTTATATAATTATATATATATATTAACGGGCAAGATAAAAATGAAATGCTGTTTTTTAACATGTCGCAATGTTCAGATCTGAATAGACCCTTAAGCTAGCTTCACATCTTTACATTTCTGCAACATGTTCATTTCAACTCACCTGCACTACCACGAAAAGATAAGGCAGGTCTGAGGCCTCGTACACACGACCGTTTTTCTCGACAAAATCCATCAAGAAAATTGGTGGCAGAGCTTTTTTGCCGAGGAAAACGGTCGTGTGTATGTTTTTCGACGAGAAAACTGTTGTGGATCTCGACGAGAAAAAAAGAGAACATGTTCTTTTTTTTCTCGTCGGGAGTCTCAAATTCCTTGTCGTATTTCTCGTCGGGCTGGTTTATGACGAGAAACACGTTCGTGTGTATTTTTAGAAACCCACGCATGCTCAGAATAAAGTATGAGACAAGAGCGCACCATCTGTAAAAGTAGGGTTTGTAATGGAGATAGCACATTTGTCACGCTGTAACAGACTGAAAAAAGTGAATCGTCTCTCACTAAACTTTTACTTAACACAAGATTAGCAAAAGCTGCCCCAAGGGTGGCGCCAATGGAATAGAACTTCCCCTTTATAGTGCCGTTGTACGTCACCGTGTTTGAGAACGACGAGATTTTGTCTTGACAGTGTGTACGCAAAGAAAACTTGACAAGATGCTCGACAAGCCTGGCAAGAAACTCGTCGAGGAAAATAATGTTTCTTTAACGACGAGATTCTCGGTCGTGTGTTCGAGGCCTCATTCTAAATCATTTGTGGTGCATTGGCAGCCCATATTCAACAAAATGCATCAGACCACACAGGTGTGAATGAGGACTAAAATATAAAGTACTATACTGTATATAAATGTACACACAGCACTATATTGTACAGTAAGATGTGCGTATACCGTATGACTAAACTTTGTTCTAATTATAATAGTTAAATTAAAGTGGAGTTCCACCCATTTTTTTATGTTTGTCTGTGCTGCATGCCCTAATCTCATAGTGTTCAGAATGGACAAATTTTATTTATTTTGTTGCTTGTAAATACCTTTATTTTGTAGTCCTTTATTACTTCCTCCTCCTTATTAGCCTAGGCTATTAAGTCACAAGGCTATTCGCAAGGGTTTCTGGGATAGGCATCATGTATCCCAGTAGTCCTTGCAAATAGCCTATTTGCATAGTGAAGGGGCGGCAACTTCCTCTGACACTCCCGTTGCTATGGAAACCTGACTGAAACCTATTACATCGCTTGTGCAGCACTGAGCATGTGCGAGATCTGCAAGGCTGAAATCCAGGAAGTCATACAGTCTGGCTTCATGATGCCCACACTTAAGATGGCCACTGTCTATTTCTAGATTATAAACTAACTAAATGCTGTAACAACCTAACAAAACTGACCTTAGTTTACAAACAAACTTTACTGGACTACATTAAGCTTGTGTATTACAGGGGTATTTATATTTTAAAAAGTGAAATTGTGGGTGGAACTCCCCTTTAAGAATTCACCAGATACACCTTGATGCAGCTGGCTAGCTCAGCATTTACTGCAGTGTACGGTAAAAAAATCCTTGATTCTGTATTGTGTTTTGTAGATTTTCCTTGTTTTATGGGTGCACAGAGAATAAATAGTAATATGTATTTTATATGGCAATACACTTTGAGCTGCTTCAATAGATTACTTAATCCTTCCTCTTTTCATTACATTAGCAGAAAAGATTCAGTTAATTCCTCCGTTCTTTTGGCCATTATAATTTGTTCACAGCAGTATTCCAAAATGTCTCAGCTATTTATCTGAGCAACCTCCAGCTGTGCCTCATAATGATGAATTCCTGCTGTCACTTCTTCCTGTTTGTATACCATTCTCCAAGTTCCCTCTTTTACTTTTTTTTTATTTCTGTTCTGTTTCTTTTTTATTATTATTTATTTATTTCAACTTTGCGCTTAGACCTAATTTGCAAATAATATTTTGGTGTGTTGATTGCCTACATCTTTCCCATCGAGTCATGACATCAAGGCGCCGGGAATTAATTTGTTACATTATAATAGCAATTGCAAGTGTATGTGGTTACAGTATTGCAAACAGTTCTCTTTTTTAAATCTTTTGTTGGGTCCAGAAATTTAAATCAGGTAAACCTTGTGCTGAGATGAGTAGACTTATTTAAGCATTCTGGTCTTTATAAGGTATAGCTTCACAGATTTTGTTTTCTTAAAATAGCTGTAAAGCCTAAACATTTTACACCTTAATTCATTCCCTGCATTAAGGTAAAAAATGTTTTAGCATGTGCGTCACCCCCTCACCCCCCTTATAGTTAATTGAGCCCAACCTCAATCAAGCGCTGTGCCTGTCTCCAGCAGCTCTCTCCTTTTTTCCCCACATTTAAAGGCTAGCTTTGCTGAGAACAGTGGGAGCCATTGGCTCCTGCTGCTGTTAGTCAAATCCTGAGACAAGGGAGTAGGGGGTTGGGGGAGGGCGAGCCTCACTGTCTGTGTCTATAGATGCTGGCAGCACGACTCAGGATCTAGCCCACAGGTGTGCCACCATAGAAAGATGCTTCCTATGGTGGCACACAGAGAAGTCATGGCAGAAATTGTTGGCACCCCAAAAATGTTTGTAGTAAATCAAGTATTTCTCACAGAAAAGTATTGCAGTAACACATGTTTTGCTATACACATGTTTATTCCCTTTGTGTGTATTGGAACAAAACAAAAAAAGGGAAGACAAAAAGCAAACTGGACATAATGTCACACAAAACTCCAAAAATGGGCTGGTCTTGGCACCCTTTCAAAGTTGTGGATAAATAAGATTGTTTCAAGCATGTGATGCTCCTTTAAACTCACCTGGGACAAGTAACAGGTGTGGGCAATATCAAAATAACACCTGAAAGCAGATAAAAAGGAGAGAAGTTCACTTAGGGCCAGATTCAGAAAGCATTTACGTCGGCGTATCTCCAGATACGCCGCAGTAATTTCAAATGTGCGCATTCGCATCTTTGCGCCGATTCACAAAGCGAGATACATCCGAAAACATGGCTTCAGCCCTCCGACGTAACTTGCCTACGCCGGCGTATCGTGGGCGCATAGTTGCGCTGGACGCATTCGGCGTTCCCATTATAAATATGCAAATGACCTAGATACACCGATTCGACATATTAATATACGCTGTTTACGTAAGGGTACGACCGGTGTAACTTTACCCCTCCTAAAGTTACGGCGGCATAGCGTATATGAGATGCGCTACGCCCGCCGAAAGTTACGCCATTATTTCTGAATCCGGGCCTTAGTCTTTGCATTGTGTGTCTGTGTGTGCCACACTAAGCATGGAAAACAGAAAGAGGAGAAGAGAACTGTCTGAGGACTTGAGAACCAAAATTGTGGAAAAATATCAACAATCTTAAGGTTACAAGTCCATCTCCACAGATCTAGATTTGCCTTTGTCCACAGTGCGCAACATTATTAAGAAGTTTGCAACCCATGGCACTGTAGCTAATTTCTCTGGGCGTGGACGGAAGAGAAAAATTGATGAAAGGTTGCAACACAGGATAGTCCGGATGGTTAGTTAATCTCTGTGTATCATCTGAGGCTGTTCACTTCACTGGGTGTATGGAGGGTTTACATCCACTTTAAATAATTTGTGCTGGTCTATTTGAGAAGTGTCAACATTGAATAGGCAGTAATAGTATACTATTGATAATGCAAAGTAAAGTATGCCACGTTTTTTTTTTTCTGGTAAACATAGTCCAGTGATTTTATGTCTGCCATGCTGTCTTGGGGGTCTTTACCCCCAGCACACCCTCACTCTGTCTGTCTTTATTCTCAACTCTTTTTTTAATCAGAAAAGTTTTTATTTTGAAAAATAAAAAGGTACAGTAGCAGTACAGAATACCAGGAATGTACAACACGGATAAGCAACACAAAGAAGATAAGCACCTTCACAATACATAACTAGTCAAACCCATAGCCTATGGATGATACACATTCCTGGTGACGGTGCTAAAACAATATTTCCATAAACCTGGCATTCCTTCTGTAGGCACTACAAGCCTGAGAAAAATATAAGGCAGATAAACAATAATAAAAGTAAAGATCAAATAATAGGGAACAAAGAAAAAGCAAAAAAAAAAAAAAAAAAAAGGGGGGGGGGGGAAATCAGCCCAGCCTGCTGCCAAAGGCACCCTGTTTGTTACCCCATACATCTCATTAGCTCCTTAACTCACAGTTTTTAAAGAGATGAACCCATCCCACTTTTGCAATCCTCCAGGTCCTCAACCAAGCAGTAATCTATCAAGGACCAGTTGTGGGGGGGCCACTTCCGAAGAACTCAGCCACCCCTGCCATATGGTGTCAAATTTGTGCGGTGCCTTCCTATGCAAGTACGTGTTCTTTTCTCTAATAAGAATTCTATTGACCTCCTGTATCCACTGCCGGCTCGATGGAACCCGGGCAGACAGCCAGTATCTCGCTACAAGCTTTCGTGCCAAATACAGAAGCCTAAGCAAGGCAGTGTACACAGGAGGCAAGTATAGGTCCTCATCAATACCCCCCAGCAAGCATACCAGTGGGCTTGCCGGCAACTGGACCTGATAGGTAGAATTAATGATTTTGACCACAGCATTCCAGTACCTCACTAGTTTGGGGCACCTCCACAGCATGTGAATGAGGTCACCAGGGTGTGCCTGACATTTAGGACAAATGGGTGAATCACGTCTACCCCATTGGTGCAATTGTACTGGAGTTCGATATACTCTATGGAGAATGAACAAATGCGACAGTCTTTGGGCAGCTGAGACCGAAACCAAAGGCCCTGTACTCAATATCTGTTCCCATTGCTCCCCATCTATTGGTCCTATGTCGTTCTCCCATTTCCCTCTACAAGGAAGAACATCGGGTGCCTGTAAGGGTGCCAGTAGTTGCAGGTACGCCCTAGAGATAAACCCCTTCTTCTCAGTGTCGTCAAAGACCGAGCCCAAGAAGCAGGATTCCTCCCGTCGCAATGTGGAACAGTGACCCTGAGATCGAATTGCATGAGCTAGCCTGAGATAGTGATAGTGCGACCCTTCCAATAAGGGGAATTTCTCCCTCAGCCTTTCAAAAGATTTCAGGGCCGTTCCATCGAAGATCTGGCGTAAGTATTGAATACCCGCAGCCTCCCATCTGGAGCAGTCCTGAATCTTGACTAATTCGGTATAGAACCTGTTCCTCCAAATGGGCGTGCTAGGCAGGAAACCAGTGATCCCCATCCTTTTCCTGACAGCATTCCACAATTTTTTTAAGAGGCAGACCGTGGGGCCACCGTCCGGGACCCCAGGGAAGCCCATCTCCATGTGTGACATTGCAGAGTACGAAGTGGTGGGGTCAATGAGCAATGTTCTAGAGGGATCCGTCACTGTTGACTGGTTCCACCCTACAAAGTGCTGCAGTTGAGCCGCATAAAAGTACGTCTGGGCGTGGGGGACAGCCATTCCCCCCTGATCTTTAGGGTATTGAAGGGTGAGGAGTTTTATTCTGGCCACTCTGTTGTTCCAGACAAGGGATCGGAACTGGGAGTCTATTCGTTGAAACCAACATTTTGGGATCCACATCGGGGCATTATGTAAGATATACAACAGCTGAGGGGCCCAAACCATCTTAATCAGGTTTACCCGTCCCGTTACCGTCAGAGGCAGCTTACACCAGGCAGAACATTTAGTTTTAAATTTGTGCAGTAGAGGCTTAAGATTTAGGGACACATAATCTGTTGGGTCTTTGGTCACTACAATTCCTAGGTACTTAAAGGATTCTACAATTTGTATCCTGGACGCTATCCCTGGCAATTCCGATGGTGGGTCGTCGAGTGGGAGGAGTACCGACTTATGCCAGTTAATGGCAAATCCAGAGAGTTCCCCAAAAGTCTCTATGAGTTGCATCGCAGCGAGCAGAGATCCCTCCGTATCCCCCAAATACAGCAGTGCATCATCCGCATACAAGGACAGTCTATTCTCTCCATGCCTGCGTCGAAACCCCACAATATCGGGGGAAGTGCGTATTCTAGCAGCCAACAGTTCCAATGCTAGGGCAAAGAGCAGGGGCGATAGAGGACACCCCTGCCTAGTGCCCCGAAACAAAGGAAAGGCCTCCGACATCTCATCGTTTATCCTAATTCTCGCTGACGGGGCTGCGTACAGAAGTTGTATCCACTTGACAAAGTTCTCTCCCAAGCCAATTCTATTCAACACCGACCAAAGATATCTCCATTCGACGCTGTCAAAAGCTTTGGCAGCGTCGAGCGAAAGGATCGCCCTATGTCCCGAATTCTCCACCGGCAGCTGCAGATTCAGGAAAAGTCTCCTGATGTTCAGGGCCGTGGAGCGTGCTGGGATAAATCCAGACTGGTCCACGTGGACCAGCCTAGCTATCACCTTGGAAAGCCTTGTAGCTAAAGCCCGTGCTAAAATTTTTACATCGGAATTCAATAATGATATAGGCCTGTACGAGTCGGGTTGCAAAGGGTCCTTGCCTGGCTTAGGAAGTACCACCACCACAGCCTCACCCATAGAGGGTGGCAATCTACCCGCCTTAAAAGATTCGTTAAGTACCTCTAATAGCCCCGGTAAAAGTGTTCCACTATACCTTTTGTAGGTTTCTATGGGTAACCCATCCACACCTGGTGCTTTACTATTTGCCATTTGCGACACAGCCAGCGACAATTCCTCCAATTTAAGTGGGGCATTCAGCATCAACACTTCCTGGGCTGTGGCCTTAGGTAAGGTGCATTGGTCCAGAAAGTTAGAAATCGCCTCCTCGGTGGGATCCACCTTGGATGTATATACCTCCTTGAAAAAGTCTGTAAATACCGAGGCAACATGGGCCTGGTCACTGACAGTGTCCCCAAGCGGCGTTTGAATGGCGGCAATATGTGTTTTACCCTGCTGTGCTCTCGCTATCACTGCTAATAAGTGCCCTGTATTCTCCCCTTCATTAAAATAAGTTTGTTGTATAAAAAAGCGTTTGTTTTCTGCTGCATTTAATGTGACTTGTTGATACATTGTCTGGGCCTCCAACCATTTCCTTTCCGTAATATTCTCAACTCTTATCTATCCCACTTCCATTATTGCTCCCCTGGCTACTATTGCACATATCCTCTTTTTGCAACTCTACTCTCTCAAGGCTCCACACCACACTCCCTTTATCTTTAGCTCTCATTAAGCTCTTGCTTCCCCCTCAAATTATTAGCCCTTCTCATCAGACTTTGTTCTGTTTAAAGCTTCTATTTCCCTTATACCCATTGCTCTGTCATCCTTGAACACACCCCTTTACACAATGTCAAGGCTCTGTTTTATCCACCCCAGTCACCTGACGAGTTAGGGCATATACCAAAGTACAAGCCACGGAACTTGTTTCTTAGTGACCAGGGGCATGCACTGTTGTATAGGGTAATTTCTCTGAGTTGATCCCTCAAGTCTCCAGTATCTGCTTAACATTATACTTGTAAACAATTGAGCTGCTGGTACACGACCATGCTGTTTCTATCAGATATATAAAAGCAACCTACCTGTCATTGTTTTAGCATCAAGTGTTTTATTTTCCTTTCTGCCCAAGGATTAGATTCACATTTCTAAGTGGCTTCACACTGCTGATCAGCGAGTGTTGGCAGGTGGGCAAATGGGCAAATTGGGGCTGAGAATTTTTTGCTTTTTGCAGCATTTGTATTTAGCCAATCTTACTTATTATCTTTTAAAATATTCTTTACACATAACATTAGATCTTCACAATATTTTGGTTGGGCTGGTAGTTTGGTAATTTAATTTTGTTTACTTTTTTTCCCCTGGAATCTCCGGTTTTTACTCATCCAAACCTGTGATTTTAAATATCATATACAGCATTTCTGAAAAGTGCAGAAGTAAAACTTTATATTTCACAAAAGGGTTAAAAACACTTACAAAAGGGTGGATGGGTAGAAGCACATCATATTAGTAATATGGCAGATGTTCCAGTGTTCTGGTAGTCCCAAGGAGTCTCAGTGATATCCGCAGATGTAATTCTATGGGAGCATATTCTGAAGTGGCCGACAGAAGCCACAACTCTCCTGGATACTGGGAAGACAGCTAGGCTGTCTGATATAGCATGGAAGCCGAATCCAGGAATTTACATCAGCAGGAAGGAAACAACAACCACCATGGACAGCAAGCCGGAAGTGATGTCATCAACATACGACACATTTTGGAACAGCTGTTTGGTTCCTTCTTCAAGCAATGACTGAGTTTTCTGGTCCCTTCCTGCTGATGTGACATCCAGGATTCGGCTTCCACGCTGTCCCAGACAGCCTGGCTGTCTTCCCAGTATCCAGGAGAGTTGTGGCCTCCATCTGTCGGCCACTTCAGAATATGCTGCCATAGAATTACACCTGCGGATATCACCGAGACGCCTTGGGACTACCAGAACGCTGGACCACTTGCCGTTTTACTTCTGTACTTAGAGGCGCTTTTTTCTTTTCATTTTACTTCCAGAGTTTGCTTCATTCTTCAAGTGCTACGAAAAGTGCATGAAGACTCTCTTCTATTTCTACATAGACTGATATGTGCTTGGTTTGTTACTCAGAGCGCCCTTATACACACTTTTATCCATACAGCATTTATTGCTGGTGAAAATTTGATGTTAGCTTGCCTCGTTAATAATAATGGTACTACTAAGCATCGTAAGACAGCGGGATGTGGCTTCCACTCTTGGTGACAAAGAGAATGTGATTGCATTAAAAGCAGCATCTGGTAAACATTGGCCATTATAAAGGGCTACATCATTTAATAGAGTTGATGAACACATATGTCTTCACTAGGATGGTAACCATTATTTATATAGTGATCAAATGGTCACATTAAGTTAATAAATGGAATTGTACCTTCCAGACATGTAATATTTGGTTGGCTCACTTGACTGATCTTCATCTGTATAATACATCTGTGGATTATTTAGATTTCTTTTAGCACATATTAAATCTATTGTTGACAAAAGTATGAGGCTAGCCCTGTGCAAGAACTAAATGTGTATTAAACACGGATGATTATGAGAACTCAGTGTACTGGGAAATGACAGTGTTCTTTTCTTTTTATAGTGTGATATTTATCCAGTCCAAGACCCCTAACCACATAACACAGACTTGCCTTTTTAATGTTTTTCCTAGAATCCTGGTTACAAGAAAACTGTGAAGGGGAAAAAAAAGTATATTATGTGAAATTCGGCATCCTGTAATAAACATTTGTAATGGCTAAGAAGGCTTGTATATGTTTCCTCTGTTACAGCTTTAGGCCGTGCACGATTGTTCTTTCTTTAACTGCTCTCCATTTTAATACAGTTAAAGAATCAGTTCAGCACAGTGGGTAAATGGTTAGCACTTCTGCCTGGCAGCACTAGGGTCATCGGTTTCAACCTGGATGGAGTTTGCATGTTCTCCCTCTGCATCCTTTGGGTACTTCGGTTTTTTCCAACACTCCAAAAACATGCTAGTAGCTTAACCCCCCTGGCGGTATTCCCGAGTCTGACTCGGGGTTAGATTTTTGTGCTAGGATCGGTAACCCTGAGACAGACTCGGGCTCGCCTCGCTGGATCCACAGGCGGTGTTTACTTACCTTGTCCCTGGATCCAGCGATGCCACCGCGCTGTGTGAGCGAGCGGGACCTCGCTCGATTCACACAGCGTCCTCCTGTGCCGCCGATCTCCGTTCCCTGCGACGTTACGACACACGGGAGCGGAGAACGGCGCCAAATTCAAAAACGTAAACAAACACATTACATACAGTATACTGTAATCTTATAGATTACAGTACTGTATGTAAAAATACACCCCCCCCCCCTTGTCCCTAGTGGTCTGCCCAGTGCCCCACATGTACTTTTATATAATAAAAACTGTTCTTTCTGCCTGCAAACTGTAGATTGTCCATAGCAACCAAAAGTGTCCTTTTATGTAAAAAATGGTTTTAGATCAGCTAGAAAACGGCGATAATAAATTATAATCACTTGCAGAATTGTGCGATAGCGATTTGTGGGGAAATTCGTCATAACAAAAAATAAAAGTAATGACAGCGACAATTCTGCAACTGAGCAAATTTCAGTGATTTTGAGTTGATTACATTATTGAATACTTTTTATTATAATTATGTTATAATTATTTATTATACCTCAGACAGGAGGCTCATATCTTATGCATTAATCCTTCTTTATTAATGCTCACAGCAGAAGTGTAAAAACATCTAACGTATGTAAAAAAGAAAAAACTGGTAGAACCACACCTCCCAGCAGTCCCATGGCCTAAACCACTCCCATATTAGTCTCTATAAATGGACTGCTCTCATCTAAGATCTTCCTCTTTCTTTCTGCTCACGGCGGAGCAAGTTAAGTATCACCAAATGATTTGATATATTGATATTGATATTGAGAATATGTTATTTGTCATTATATATATATATCTTTCATAGTACGGTTTACAGATAACCTTGCCTGCCACCCAAGGCTTCATTCACCACATAATTCCGTTTGTAACCTCTTACCGTTCTTTCTCTCACCTGTCTAACTCCTTTCTGTACTGTACTATACTACTCCTGTTCTGCTGGGACCGCGATCGTCAGCGGTCACCAGCAGCCATACGCACCCTCTCTCTCTCTACCTGCTTCTCCCATGCGGCGCGCCATCTTGGGCATGTTCACTTTCCTCTTTCCCCTGTAAAACGAGCGTGCGTCGCCAAGGAGGCGGATCCACCGCCTCACTCTATCTCCACAGAGCCGCCCCCGCCGTCCTATCACTTCTGTGCTGGACTCGGGAGGCGGGTCCCCCTCGATCTTTTCGACCAATGGACGCCTGGGAGCCGTAGTCTCGCGAGACTTCGCCCCCAGAGCGCAATCGATCACAGGCTCTCCTCCCGTCGCATGCCAGTCGGCGCTGGTGACCGGAGGGAGAGCCTGGTATAGTTCTAGTCCGCAAATCGCTGCCATTATTTTGTCCTGGGAATTTTATTCCCACCCCTGTGCCCACAGTTCTCAAACTTCCTATTAGAACCCCTAAATACTACAGAGCCATCGCTCTATATTTATATATATTTTTTGCACAACCGCAGCTGTCCCTCTCTAACATGACTGAGGAAGGTTCCCCCTCCCCATTAGAACAGGACCTGGTTCTAGAACCAACTCATCTCCTTAGTTCAACCCAATTACAGGACATCATTAATCAATCGGTTCAAGCAGCACTGGCAATAACTGCCGCTTCCGGACCACCCCAATCCACTCTTTCCTCTGTGCCCGTACCCCTCGGCACAGAACCGACCACAAAGAAAGGAAAATCTTCTTATAAAAGGAAGAATGTGGTGACGGTTTATGACTCCCCGGCAGGGGAAGCTAATAATATGCGGCGAGCAGATCCTTCCACGGACTGCCACCCCACGCATCCTACAGATCCCTTTCAACCTCTGAGCCTCAGAGAGTCAACAAAAAGGCACGGTTTAGCTAAGAGAGCCAAACCAGACTCATACGTTTTAGAGTCGGACGACGATTCATCCGCAGAGTCGGATAAATCAGATGTCTCAGGATCTGATTACTATGAGGAAGAAGATGCGGGGGCTTCGGCAATCCTCCCGGATGCCAACCCTGACGAACAGGGCAAAGACGTCTTAGACGCCATGGGGGAACCCCTATTTAACCCGGACACTATCTCCCATCCTCGCTCTGGGGACTGGTCCCCTCTGCCCCACGTGTCCCAATATGTAGAACTCTGGGCACGCAAAACTTTAGATAAGTCCAATCGCAATAAGCTTAGATCGGAGTGCCCCCGTCCGCATATACCCATGAAACCGGTTGCCACGCCTACGGTAGACCCCATTTTAATGAAATACCTGCTGAAAACAGGTAAAATGCCTAAGAAAGGGATAGACCGGTCCTTTACTAGTATCCAAGACCGCATCCTGGACCTGTTCGGGCCTTTGACCAAAATCCTGAACTTAGCGGAACAATCCGCGACAACAGGCCAAGGGGTTGACCTAACACAACTGCGCGGTTGGGCCCAAAGAGCCATTTGCCTTACGGGCAATGCCAACACCGCCTGTTCAGTTGAACGCAGGCGCTCCATACTCATGCGCCTCGACCCACAGCTAGCCCATCTAGCGGAGTCAGAGCCAGGCCCCTCAGCAGGGGGCATGCTTTTTGGCGAGTCCTTAATAAAGGACATTAATAAATTTGTCGGGATGTTCAACAGCCTAGATAAGGCACAAACGTCCCTGAAAAAACCCAACAATGCCAGAGTTTTTCCTCGGGCCGGCAGATACAGGGGCCGCTCTGCCGGCCGATACAACTCGGGCAGACCCTTCCAGAGGTCTTCCGCTCAAACACAATATACTCAGGCTCCCACCCACTATACCACCACCGCGCAACCGGCACCATTCTTCCCTCCCCGTGGGAGACCCTGGAGGGGACGCGGCCAGAGAGGATACCCTCGTTCACGCCCGTATTCCGGTGAGTACAACAGCCATTACCTTTCCCCTCCTACCTGTAGGAGGCCGCCTAAAGTTTTTTACGCTCGCCTGGTCTGCGATTACGGCAGACTCCTGGGTCCTGAATACAGTAACGGGTTTCCAAATAGACCTTGTGTCCCCACCAACTCTGGGGATATTGCCACCCCCTATCCATTTTTCAGAAGAAAATGTGACCCTCATAGACACCGAACTTCGGGAATTAATATCCAAACATGCGGTCACCGAGGTCACCGCCCCATCACCGGGTTTCTTCAGCAACCTCTTCCTAGTCAAGAAGAAGGGGGGGGGTTATCGCCCGGTCATAAATCTCCGGGACTTGAACCAACATGTCGCCTATCGACATTTCAAAATGGAAGGCATTCACTGCCTCCGGGACCTACTCACCCCCGGGGACTGGTTAGTGAAGGTGGACCTAAAGGACGCCTACCTCACAGTTCCCATGCACCCGGACTCCCAACATCTCCTCCGTTTCAGATGGTGGGGTCGCATCTGGCAGTTTACGTGCCTACCGTTCGGCCTGTCCTCAGCCCCATGGTGTTTCACCAAGCTGCTGAAACCGGTCGTGGCAGCGTTGAGGAGCAGGGGAGTGCGTCTGATCATCTATCTAGACGACCTCCTCATACTAACCCACTCCAAGCACATGGCCTATCGCCATATGAATTGGACCATCGACCTGTTACAAACCCTGGGCTTTATTATCAACCGAGAGAAATCGGTTCTTGTCCCGGCTCAGGAGATGGAATTTCTGGGTTTCTCGATAGACACCCAACTCGCTATCCTTCGAATGCCCAGCGCAAAGCTGGCCCTAATCCGGAAGGAGATCAGGGCGGTTTTGCGCAAAGGTTTCCTATCCCTACGCGTCCTGGCACGCATAGTGGGCCTATTGGCTGCGTCCATTCAAGCCATCTTTCCGGCTCCCTTACATTACCGAGCCCTTCAGAGGTTAAAAATCCTACACCTGCGCCAGGGCCTTCGCTACGCAGACGAGGTGTCCCTATCCCCAGAAGCTCGGGCCGAACTGCGCTGGTGGCTCCGTCACGCCACCGAATGGAACGGCCGGACGATTTTCAACGCACGCCCAGACGTAGTCATAGAATCGGACGCGAGCCGACGGGGCTGGGGAGCCCGCTTGGGGACGAGGTCCACGGGGGGGATCTGGTCCAGGGAGGAATCCCTGTTGCATATCAACGCTTTGGAACTCTCAGCGGCTCTCTTCGCCATTCAGAGTTTCTTGGCAACACAGACCAATTGTTGCGTGTTATTACGCATGGACAATATTGCGGCGGTTCAATACATCAACCGCCTGGGAGGTACCAGATCCAAGATTCTAGCGGACATCTCCGCGGAGATTTGGCATTTCTGTCTGTCTCGAGACATCTCTCTTATAGCGGAGTACATCCCGGGAGTCTCCAATACAGTAGCAGACTGGAACTCTCGATATCTGGTAGATTCCAGCGACTGGGGCTTAGACCGTTCGGTTTTCAACCAAATAAAATTACTTTGGGGCCCCTTGGGCATAGATCTTTTCGCCTCTCGCCTCAACCACCAACTGCCCCGCTTCTTCAGCTGGAGACCGGACCCGGGGTCCTCGGCTGTGGACGCTTTCCGCCACTCTTGGACAGGAGGTACGCACTATGCGTTTCCCCCTTTCTCAATGATCCCCAGGGTCCTTCTACAAATTACCAATCAGGGAGCCACGGTGGTTCTGATCACACCGTGGTGGCCAGCTCAACCCTGGTTTCCCCTGCTATTGGATTCGATCATCGACCACCCCAGACTCCTTCCCCGATTCCCTCTTATCCTGTCTCACCCAACCAAGGGCATTCATCCCCTGGTGGAGGAAGGTACTCTGACGCTCCTGGCGTGGCTGGTATCCGGGTGCCGGACCCGGGTGACGGCCTTTCAAGCTCGGCTAGAGACCTTCTCGCCATGGCCTGGGCCCCCGGGACTCGGTCGGCATACCGATCAGCCTGGCAATTCTGGGTACGTTGGTGCGACCAACGGCAAGTTGATCCCTTGCGTGCCCCTGTAAACGTCATTGCAAACTACTTGGCAGACTCTTTCTCCTCTGGCAAGGCTTATAGTTCCATCAATGTCTACAGGTCAGCCATTTCGGCCTACCACTACCCAGTGGATTCCATGCCTGTAGGCAAACACCCACTGATTTGCAAACTTCTGCGGGGCATCAGGTTCAAACGACCCCCGCGGCCTAAGTATCAGTCCACCTGGGACGTTTCTAGGGTCCTTACCATGCTCTCGGGCTGGGGAGACAACGATTCGCTGTCTCTTAAAATGTTGTCCTTCAAGCTCACTATTTTGCTTTGCCTGGTGTCTATAAAACGCGTTTCTGACGTTAGAGCCTTGGACGTTTCTAGACGCCAATTTTCACCCCAGGGTGTCAAATTCACGATAGTCCGCAGGACAAAGACCAGTCTGCACTCGGTCTTCTATCCCTTTTTCCCTTCACACCCACGACTCTGTGTGGTCAAATGTCTACAGGCATACGAAGCGCACACTGCGGACCTCCGTAGTCCAAACTCCTCTCAATTATTAGTTTCTTACGTCAGACCCCATCACCCAGTCACAACCGCCACCCTGGCACGCTGGGTTAGATCCACCATGGCTCTGGCTGGTATAGACACCACCCGGTTTGGAGCACACTCCTCCAGAGGGGCCATGGCTACCAAGGTGATGGCGACCGGAGGCTCTCTCTCTGATCTGCTAAGGGCGGCCGATTGGTCCTCTGAATCAGTCTTTCGTCTTTTTTATTTCAGACCAGAACATCATGTTGCTATGTCTGTTTTATGATGCTGATTGTTATGTACTGTCTTGTTTTTAATTTGGGAATATACATATATTTATGCTATGTTAGCTTTGAACTTGCATAAGATATGAGCCTCCTGTCTGAGGTATAATTCGAGATTTTCCTAGCTTGTGACGGAAAATATTGATTATATGAAGACAGGAGGCGAGTATCTTCCCTCCCTTCCCAACCCTTTCACGCTTTGTGTTTTGTTTCAGGTTATTGACATATCTGTTACCTGGAATTCGTTTCAATTTATGGTTAGGGTGATGTTCCCCTGTTCAGTTCATTCAGCAAGTCGACGCGACATCGTGACCCAACACAGTCGGGACCTACAGCCTATTCTTCTTTAGAAGTCTTCTGTTACGGATTAGGGGCCGACTGGTCGAAGAGTTGATAATCACAGGCTAGAAACCACACCTCGCACTCACGCAAAGAAAGAGGAAGATCTTAGATGAGAGCAGTCCATTTATAGAGACTAATATGGGAGTGGTTTAGGCCATGGGACTGCTGGGAGGTGTGGTTCTACCAGTTTTTTCTTTTTTACATACGTTAGATGTTTTTACACTTCTGCTGTGAGCATTAATAAAGAAGGATTAATGCATAAGATACTCGCCTCCTGTCTTCATATAATCAATATTTTCCGTCACAAGCTAGGAAAATCTCGAATTATATTATAATTTATCATTTTGTTTTTAAAAAAATTTCATACCCGGGATGCCTACAAGACTCTTGTTTGGTCAGATTTAAGTGAGTTATTCCTAAGAATTACAGGCCTACATTATAAAACGCCAAATTTCCTTGCAAATAATGGTACCGCTTTCAGCACCTTTTTTTCTGAAAGAATCATACCGCCAGGGAGGTTAAGTGGCACATGTCTAAATTGGCCCTAGTATGTGTGTGTATGTATGCGAGTTAGGGACCTTAGATTGTAAGCTCCTTGAGGGCAGGGACTGATGTGAATATATAATAAATATGCAAAGAGCTGCGTAAATTGATGGTGCTATAAACCTGTAATAATAAATAACAATAAAGAATAAAAACAATCCCAAACTGATCATTTAGTTGTAAGTATCTGCTGGTAAAATTAATCAGTGAATCATTTACTGTTTCCACCTTAAATTCTTTTCAGGACCTTACTAGGCAGGTTAAGGTGGGCGGAATCCCTGTTCGTCCCACTTGTATACAGTAGTTAATATTGTTATCTGTTTGGGATTGGGTTTTGCACTTATTTTATTGAGAGAGTTGATGGACGAATAACTTTGGCTGAGGGGAGAAAAAACAGAACTTGGAAACCAGGTGGGAGATCTCATTATTGAAATCCCTGTGTGATACAAAGCTTTTGCTTTTGACCCATAAGTGCCCCCTTCTTACCTATTGGATTGGACTTCAGTTTCCCAGTTACTGTAAACATGAACAAAAATCCTAATGCACCACAGTTATGCCCTGTACACACGATCGGTTCGTCTGATGAAAACGGTCCGATGGATTTTTTTCATCAGATATCCGATGAAGCTGACTTTCATCAGTTTTGCCTACACACCATCGGTTAAAAATCCGATCGTGTCCAACGCAGTGACGTAAAACACAACGACGTGCTGAGAAAAATGAAGTTCAATGCTTCCAAGCATGCGTCTACTTGATTCTGAGCATGCGTGGATTTTTGACCGATGGATTTCCCCACAGACAATTGTTTTTTTAACCATAAGAAAATTTTAAAACAGGTTCTATTTTTTTTCACCGATGGGAAAAAAAACAATCGGGCCCACACACGATCGGTTCGTCCGATGAAAACGGTCCGTTTTCATCAGACGAACCGATCGTGTGTACAGGGCATTAGAGTTTCCTACTGGATGCAAAAATTGTAGACATCAATGGTGTATTATTCTACAAGTTAACCCACTTCATGATGATCATGATGGTTTCTAGCTAATAAAACTAGATAGCTGTTGCTGCGAAGTATGACTGTGCCTTAAATAAATCATTATTATTATTAATAAGAAAAAAAAGGAATAAAATGACCTACGGATTTGCAAAACATTGAACCACTCATATACGAAAAGCTCTTGATCTTGATCTTGATCAACATGACCACCTTTTGAAAAAGAAAATGCAAATTCAGTAGACCTTTACCAATTCCTTATCTGTTACAAACTGGTTGTCTTTTGTTCTTATGTTTGGGGGGGTTGGGGTATTGTGTTATTTTTGTAGACCTAGAAACTGAAGTTTCCTGTTACATAATGTGGTTGATTTACTAAAACTGGAGAGTGCAACATTTGGTGCATAGAAACCAATCAGCTTCCTTTTTTTTTCCTTTTTTCTCCGCTTAATTGAACAAGATTTTGTACTCTCTAGTTTTAGTAAATCAACCCCAATGTTTCTATTATGCCAACTGTGCATTCTAGCAGGAAAAATTGAACAGGAGGATCTCTCTGATCTTTCTACAAGGATTTCTGGATGTTCAGGCTTATTCTTGTAGAATATGGTTGGTAATTTACTCTGTTGTTAAATAAAGTTCAATAATTGTAGTGTAGGTTATTGTGTGCAGGAGAGGAGTTTACAAAGGAGCCCCTTTTTTTATACCATATAAATGAGATGTGAGTTGACTGGATTGGGCTATGATCATATATCTCTAATGGCAGGCAGAAGCCTACTAACTGACAGCTGAGTGCAAGAGCACATGGACAGGTTAAAAAACTTGTCCTGATCACTGTCATTCTCACTTAAGATAAGCGGCACCATGCTGGGAGTGCTCAATGACTTTATATCTACAATTCATGCTCGAACTCTGATACGCACAGTTTTATTCCATGCTAGGAAAATGATTCTGTTGCATTGGAAGGGTGCATCTGCTCCTGATATCTAAATGTTGTATCGTATGGTGAATAAGGTTATACCCATCTTTAAATGCATATTTAACGGTAGGGCTTGTCACAAAAAGTTTACCAAGATCTGGCAGCCCTGGCTTGATATTGCGGACTCCTTCCGGAAGGATACCCCACTCTCTCAGCCATAATGGGCTACAAGCAGGAGGAATGAGAGTTGTTCTGGTGGTTGCTGGGTGGTTGGGGTGTGAACAGATCTGGGTGTGGGGGTGGGCGGATTGTCAGGGCAGTTGCTTGGATGTGTGTGTGTGTGTGTGTGTGTGTGTGTGTGTGGTCAGTCTGAATGTACTACAACTGATAGGTCTTTCTACTGTTTACTAGTACTGTTATAAGATGTGGGGCCCAGTGCGGTCCATGGAGAATACCCTGGATCACTTGTTATGGTTCCTCCGTTGAGGAACCGGGGTAATTACTCTCAGGAAAAAGTTGATGTCTGTTAAGATACTATTGAATCTGCGTTAATCTATGCAAGAGCTGTAACCGTTACTGTGCCTTTTTTGATGATTGTATTTGCAGAAAACAAATAAACAAAGTTTAAAAAAAAAAAGAGATAAGCGGCACCAACATTGTCTGCCAGCCCTGCTCATCTTCTCCCTCTCCTCCCGCAACTACATAAAACGGCTGTCGGAGCAGAGACAACCTTACTGGACTCATTAGACCATTCTACCTCCATATAATGCCAGCCATAACACCAGCCTTTGATGATAGTTATGTTAGAATAATATACTGTAATTCAATATCACCACTTGGACTGTTGCAGATGAAATACTGACTCTACGCTAGATTTTAGGTCTAATGACTCTGTGAAGGCGCATGCTGGTACTGGTTCTTTGTTCATGCATTATGAAAACTTATGAGAAACTTTTTAGAAAGGATGTTTAATGACCTATAAATAGGTTTACCTTCACAGACTGGACCTGTTAGGCAACACATGAGATGGGGGAATGACTGCATCCATCAGTACCTTCTCAGTCAGGTATCTCCTTTTAGACATTATCGAATTGCATATTTTTTTTATTTTATTTTTTGCTGGCACTTGGTGGCACTGTATGCCCTTTCAAGTATCACACACTGCTCGTTTAAGTCAGCAGGAGGTGCCTTCATTGTTTTTTTCTTTTTCGTTTTTTTCTGAAAGTTGCGTGCACGGAGTAGCCCACTGTGTTATTTCAAACAGTGTCTACAATCATAATAATCACCCATTTCCGAAAAGCTGTGGAGAATGTTACGAATGTACACAGCTAGGAAAAGAAAGTCAGTGAAGGGGGGTGAGTGAGTGCGGATGGGGAGGAAGCAGGAACACATAATACAGAGCTTTATCAGATTGCTAAGTGCTCCTATCTGCTCAATTCATTTCCATATTACTGACTTAAAGCTTTGGTTTATTTTTGCTTGGTGGAAATATTTGTCTCTTGATAAAGTGAGCAGACGGTAAACATTTTCTGCCCCACACGCATTCCTTGCAGCAGAGATATACTGAGAACTGGAAGTACCAACACTGGCAGGTCTCTCATTGATTTTGTGGAAAGATCTGTCCATTCTCACTGACTGACGAGTGCCTGAAGCCAATGTAACTGCCCTCCTCTGATCTTCTTTTTGTTCCCTTTCACCTTTACTTGGTATTGATATTAAAGTGAACTTGTTAAAAAAAATAAAAGTCCTTTTTTAGAGTCAACCCCACCAGATGCTTCTTTTAGCCAGAAAGATCATCTGTGCCTTTTATAATTTAGTTTTAACTTGTTAGTTTGCCTAACTTTCAATTACTTCATAGCTACACTGCATCGGCTACATCCCCTTTTCCAATGAGACTTCTCTTGCTGGCCACTACGTCAATCAAGACAGGAAAAGTCAGGCCCCGGAGTCAATAGGGAATTTAAATTATTGAGGGACAAAAGAGTTTTTCTTCTTTTTTTTTTTTTGGAGTAATGGTAGGCATTTTCTGTCCTCGACAACAAGTTTGCATGGAGTACAGGTCCACTTTAAATAATATATCATATTCATGTTACCAGTTGTGTTGCATCTTTCTAATCTATAAGTGCAAATTTGAATTTAACATATGAACATTATGAATTAACAGAACTAAATATGACATTTGCGAGCATTTGGGGACCCTCTCAGTCAGTGCCGATTACCAAATCTGCTGGGTATCCTCTTCCAGATACAGTGGTTCATCCTTGTATTTAGGTCATTAGTGTAGAAGGCATATATAATTAAGGTACCCAAAGACATCAGATGATTAATGTGCAACCCAGTTAAATGCATTTGAATCAGGCAACAATCCCTTGTTTCTGGGTACATTGCAACCTCTAGACACCCCGGGTTGCCCCATCTCAAAAGTATGGTTAAATCTGACTTTTAATATACAGACACTTACCTGTCCAGGGATTCAGCGATGTCCTCATCCAAGCTGATTCTGCAATCAGCTTCGGGTGCAGGTACCTGCATCTTAAGTAAGGGAAACTGGAAGTGAAGCCTTTCCGGCTCTATAGCCAGTTTCCTACTGCACATGTCTGAGCTGCACTGCGCTTTGTGAATGGTCCTGCAGTTTTCTGGGACCTGTGATGTGTTCCAGAAGGCTGCGGTGGAAGGAGAGGGGCCGAACTTCCAACTCAAATCGACCACTGCGCATCTGACCACAAGTGGGAAAAAACAGGTATGCCAAATATGGCAGCGTGGTGGGGGGGGGAACATTGGTGCAAACAAGCAGAACTCCCCCTTTTGGGTGAAGTTCCACTTGAAGATGGCACAGAGTTGTTTATACAGTGCTAAAATATGCACTCTTAGCTGATTGTAAATCGCTGTGCAAACTGTATATAAATCCTGAGTTATATTAATTTACAATAAGTACGAATGTATGATTTTATGTCTATGTGTACCATATAGTACCTAGAGTACCATTATGCCTATGGTCTTTAGGACAGTGCTAAGTAAGGTATACCCAAGATTTTTTTTTATTCGTTTTTGATACAGCAGGAATAGGGTTAGAATCTCAGACAGGGTTTTTATTGTTGTATTAAGTAAAATTAAATCGGAACTTTACCCATTTTGCTTTTGGCGCTGTCTTTCTTTCACACCCAATCCCTACTCATGCCAAGAGCCAAACTTTTGCCACCACTCCTGGAAACACTGTGTAAGGAGAAACATTTACTCTATGCTGCTTAAGACCTCACTGAAAACACCTACTACTTTAAGGGATCCAACATCCCACACCTCTCTTTTGCTTCCCAGAGATTTTATTGCCGTCATTGTGCCTGGGTAGATTCACCTTTCTCATTTGTCCTGCGACCATTCTCCCCTGGAATGAAAGTGATAATAAATCCAAACTTTTACAGTTGTCACAAGAACAGGAATTTAGGAAAGGCTTTCTAAGAGGGTATTTTCCCCTACTTACCCCTTACCTTATTTTCTCTCTCTTTCTCAATTTTTGTCTGCAGAACAGGCACTTAAAGTCGTACTAAACCCACATCAGTAAAGTCTGTATATGCAGTAAAGCATCCTTGTTATACTCACAGTGGAACCTAATGGGTTAATCCTCATTGTATAAAAAGGCTGCTTGATTCTATCTTCTCTGATTCTCCCCTTCTTCCACTGACCCCAATCTATGTCCTGACAAGACAGAGTCTTTGGAGTCACTCTGCACATGCTCAGTTTGGTGTGTATTGCTAGTAGTTTTCTCTCTTCCGTTGGTGCATGTGATTAGCACTGGGCCAATCAGCACTGTCCAGACATGGGTCCTGCAGCCTTATAGGACAGTCAGAGCAGAATGAAAACATCTCCTACAAGCTTTAACCAGACAATTATAGAAATCACAAGAAAAATGTATTTAGCAGTTTATAGTTACTAAAATAATTGCATTTCCACTTTCTGTGTACTGTGGGAGACCAGATATAGTGAACGCAGAGTCCTAAGTTTAAGTGAAATCTTCCCAATGGGACACAGACAGAAAAACAAAACCTTACAGTTCTTCAAGCAACTTCCTACCATATCATATTTACTGTGTGTGTGTGTGTATATATATATATATATATATATATATATATATATATATATATATATATATATTGTCCCTAGTTCCTAAACTTTTGCTTGATTTCCCACTTGTTTCTTTAGTCTTTGTGTTAGCTAACCTTAAAGTGGTTCTAAATGCTAAATGCTTCTCTGCATTACGGTAAAAAATGCCCCACTAACTGTCCCCCCCCCCTTATCCCTGTTCACTTATGTGGCTTCTCTCACCGATCAAGCGCTGCCCCCCCCCCGCTGCACCACCACTCCTCCACTCCTCCATTTCCTGGTCTAACAGGAGACACTGAGGGCATTGGGAGCCTATGGCTGCTGCTGTCAGTCAGACTTCTGTGAGGAGGGATTGGGTTTACCAATGCTGTGCTCGGAAGCACGACCGCTTGGGTGCCCCAATAGTGCATGGCTTGCTAGAGGGGGCACTCGGAAGTAGAAGGTGCAGACAATGTCAATGGGAGACTGCCAAAGAGGAGATAGGGGACCTCTCTGTGCTGACCCATTGTCACTGGTGAGGCCCAAAATACAAGAAGGGGCCTAATGAAGAATAGAATCTGAAATCAACTTTATTATAGGTGGAAAAGCTTTCCTAGGCCATAGACCCTTTGTCTTGTCTTATAACTGGGTGTCATCACTCTTGTGTCTGCATTTCTTCATTTCCTTGTCTCTGCTCCACGACATAATCCACAGCTACTTTTATCATTGCTATTAATTACTGCCCATAATCCCGACCATTATGTTTTTCTCTAGATTATCAAGGTACTTGTTACATGTCAAACTGGTAAAATATAGTTTTTGGCGTAGACTTCTGTTTTGGCATTTTTGTTTGTTTTGTATACTCTTTTCCCAACACCCCTAAAGCTGAACAAGTAATCCCACAATACTTTATGTAAATCTATAGATTTTACTTTTATATTGCCAAATATGTACACAGTACTTTGCAGAAGATACATAGGAACAGTGGGAGTCACAATACAATACAGGGATAAGTGCAACCAAGCATAAAGACAAACACGGAGGAGAAGGAAGCTTACTGTCTGAGTGCTATATTGGAAGGCGCACAGAGAAACTTGGAGTATGTATAAGTGCGTTGGTTTGTAGTGTTTGATCAGTCTGGTAAGAATATTATGAAGTCGTTTGTTGAGTCTTGATCTAAAGTAACTGAAATACTTTTGTTAACAAGCTGTGTTTTCAGTAGGTGAGGTCGGTTACCTATCCTGTAATACTGAAAAGCAGTAAAATGAATATTGCCAGGGGCTAGATGGCAGCATAATTGACTCTGCAGTATATGTCTACCCAAAAGTAAAGTGACATGAAGTTATGAAAATATATAGCAAAAATTGATATTTCAGTCATTTGATCAAAGCATCAAGATGAATCTGATATGCCTTAATGCTTTCAAGATGTAAACTTTTGAGTTTGGGGGAAATTTCAGCTATTTACTGTAACACATTGATGTATTACATAGCCCTGTGTTGTATTCATAGTGCTGGCATGTAAGCATCAATTACCAGGGGTCAGGTGTATTAGTATGTGCATATAATGCAGATAGACCCTGTTTTCAAGTGAAAATCTGTTAAAATCATAACATATCAACAGAATAGAACTGTAAATAGAAAAAAAGTGTCCATCTTTAATTAGGCTTTAAACTTAAACTGTCTCTTTCTAAGTTATTATGATTGTGCTCCTTTTTATCATTTTACAATTTGATACAAAATATAATACACAGAATTCATTTTCAAACATTTTAAACTTTATTAAAAAAAAAAAAGTGGGTATGTGATTCCCTAATGAGGTACTAAAAAAATATTGCAATTTTTGTGTGTGGCCGCCGGTAGAACTAATGTGAACCATTCTTAAAGCGGTGGTTCCCCCTTAAAAACAACTTTTTTTTATTCCACTGGCCCCCCACATTACAATCAAATTAAGGCTAAGGCGATTGGCGAAAGGAGCCGAACGGCGATGCGCAGTATAGCGCCGACTCGCCGTTCGGCTCCTTTCGCCAACCGTGACGCGGCTTACGCGACAGGGGGGAGCTCGTTTTTCCGAAAAACGTCAATCAAACACATGTGAGGAACGCCCACTCCCGCGGGACTCGCAACCCGGATGCACGGGTGAAGATGCTGTATCAAGGTATGTACAGCAGCAAAAAAAAAATAATAGCCTTAATTCGATTGTAATGTGGGGGGCCAGTGGAATAAAAAAAAGTTGTTTTTAAGGGGGAACCACCGCTTTAAGTTATATGATCCAAAATGGGCACATTTTATTTAAGTTTGACGTGTTCGCTGTAGATACACTGCCCTAGAATTTATTGCATCTTTTCAATCTGTGGAACCCTTACCTAACCAAATTTCCTTATAACTCAACATATAGCCTATAATGCCGTGTACACACGACCATTTTTAATGGTCTAGGAAAAACAACGTTTTTTTCAACCCGATTATTGTTAAGCCTGCCTTGCCTGCACACGATCGCCAAAAAAAAATGCTTTAAAAAAAGCGCGTGACATACAAAAAGGTACGACGGCACTATAAAGGGGAAGTTCCATTCAGATGGCACCACCCTTGGGGCTGATTTTGTGTTAGTAAAAGTTCGGTGAGAGACGATTCATGCTTTTCAGTCTGTTACAGCGTGATGAATGTGCTATCTCCATTACGAACGCTAGTTTTACCAGAACGAGCGCTCCTGTCTCATAACTTGCTTCTGAGCATGCACGTTATTTTCACGTCGTTAAAGCCTACACACGACCATTTTTTACGACGTTAAAAACGACTGTAAAAAACAACACCAAAATTCTAGAGCATGTTCTAGAGCATGCTCTGGAGCCCACACACGATCGTTTTTAATGACATTAAAAGAAAATCATTTTTCACATCGCGAAAATGTGCTGTCGTGTGTACGCAGCATAATAGTAGCTTTGTTACACTAGCAATCATTAGAAACTAATTTGCATAAGATGCAATTTGTTTTAATGTTTCATTTTATTTGTCTTCTTGTAATTCACTTTGAGCATTTAGCATGTTAAATTCATTAGCCCAAAAAAGCTAAAATACAAGTACCATATTTCAGGATGATGTACTCCGTGTGTCAGGTGGACCAAAAATCAGACATGCAAATGATGTCTGCAGACCAGACGTATTACACTTCTTGTATTGGAGTGTCACATAAGCACTTTTTAAGTCAGTCCTTGAAAATGGAATGCTTGCTCTCTACAAAGTAATATACTTCTGTGAGCAAATAATAAGACAGAACATACAACCGATCCACCAACTGATTTTAACACTCATTTATTAATATATAGCTTTTATGGTTTGTGTTCTTTGTGTTCTTCTACCTGTAGGTTAAGCTGACTTTGAACCAACTTGTTCCTAGAGTTTTTATGCGTATCACTGTAGTAGTAGAATAAAGATCTATTTGGGGCATAGGCTGATCTAATTGGCTATATGTCCAGTATAAATTGGTATATAATAAAAAATACTGATGCCTTTTTATGCTAGGCACAGCATAAAATATATGTTATGATGTGTCTCAGCACTATGGTTAAAGACTAAGGGCCAGATCCACAGCCAGCCGCCGTAACTTAAATATTGCCATTTAAGTTACACTGCCGCAAAATTTCTACCTAAGTGCCCGATCCACAAAGCACTTACCTAGAAATTTTCGGCTGTGTAACTTAAATCCGGCCGGCGCAAGGCGTTCCTATTCAAATGGGGCGAGTCCCATTTAAATTAGGCGCGCTCCTGCGCCGGCCGTACTGCGCATGCTCACGACATAATTTTCCCGACGTGCTTAGCGCGGTTTTACGTTGCGCCGGGTTTTGAGAGTCGCGACGAGCGTAAAAAAAAAAATACGAGTTGCGGCGGGAAAAAAAATTTGAAAAAAAAAGACGGCGACGCGGGATAGAAGGATTTACTTTTACAAGGCCTAAACAGTTTAGGCCTTGTAAAAGCAGCCCTAATTTTACGATTGCAAACTAATACTTACGGAGAAAAAAAGAAGCGTAAAAGCTTTGTGGCTCACTGTAAGTGCTAATTTGCATACCCGAAGCGGCATTTCGACTCGAAATGCCCCCAGTGGCGGATGCGGTACTGCATCCTAAAATCCGACAGTGTAAGTCCCTTACACATGTCGGATCTTCTCCCTATCTTTTGGAAACTGATTCTGTGGATCAGTTCCAAAGATAGAAACAGGGATACGACGGCGTATCAGTAGATACGCCGTCGTATCCCTTTTGTGGATCTGGCCCTATCTTCATCTTTTCCACAAAATCGTTTATGCAGTAAAGGGGCCCCAGTAGATATTAAACCCTGTGCAGCTCTTTTTTAAATGGTCAATAGTTTTATTGACTTAATAGACAATTTATAGGCCATTTGAGACCCTGGAACCCTGACTGAAAAAAACTCCCAGTTAGTAATGCCCATGTCCTGCCTTGTTGCTAGGACATAAAAAACAATGGTTTTCACTCCTGTAATGCTGGGAGTGAGTGTCCAACAGTTTTAATCTTCTAGCAACAAGGCAGGACATGGAGATCACTAACTGGAAGTTTTTCGGTCAGAAATTCAGGTGAACCCAAATGATCTACAGCAGCCCTCAAAATTTCACTTGTTTGCTCGCATTTTGTGAATTTATTCCAGGGCGAGTGAGGAAGCGGGGGTGAACCAGGCTGAACCACCCTGTGCCTGTTTACTCTTTTCCTATTGAAGGGAACATACTAAGCTCTGACAAGCACTGGCGGTGTACGTTGTATATAGGGGGGTTGACGTCACATGTTTATTGGTCCCCATACCGAGCTGGGGTCAGGGAGTACAGGAATAACAACATAAGTTTTGCAACTCACGATCTGTTAGGTCATTGTGGAGCTGTATATTTATCCCCCGGCCAATCGGACGCGCAGCCACGCCCACCCGCAGTCTGTGCAGTTGTGCTTGTGAACGTCCGGCTCGTGTTCGTTGCAGGACAGAAGAAGAGAGAATCATGGAGGGCAGATACCTTGATCTTAAGATCCGATTCCGCCCGGGTCATGTACAAGTGGTGCAGGTGAGGGACGGGGTACGAGCTCGCCTGGGCACAGGAGCGGGCATGGCACTGCACCTAGGCCGCACTGCTTCTTACAGGAGGATTAGGTGTACCGATCGCTGTGTATATGGGGCACACACTGTGACATGGACAGGCACCTCAGCTTCTTCACATACCGTACCTGTGTGATTGTGTTCTGCAGAATGGTGTGTGTGTGTGTGTGAGAGAGATTGTGGTGCAGAATAGTGTGTGTGATTGTGGTGCAGAATAGTGTGTGTGTGTGTGATTTTGGAGCAGAATAGTGTGTGTGTGTGTGTGTGTGTGATTGTGGCGCAGAATAGTGTGTGTGTGTGTGTGTGTGTGATTGTGGAGCAGAATAGTGTGTGTGTGTGATTGTGGAGCAGAATAGTGTGTGTGTGTGATTGTGGAGCAGAATAGTGTGTGTGTGTGTGATTGTGGAGCAGAATAATGTGTGTGTGTGTGTGTGTGTGATTGTGGAGCAGAATAGTGTGTGTGTGTGTGATTGTGGTGCAGAACAGTGTTTGTGATTGTGGTGCAGAATAGTGTGTGTGATTGTGGTGCAGAATACCACTATAACCTTAGGCATTGGTACGTCAGCAAAACTCTTCACTCATATTTACAGATGTTCCAAATCTATTTCTTATGTGTACCATTGTTTGTGTACTATATCCCCTTCTTTACTGTATGTACTGATTGAATTGTCTTTTGGTGCCATCTTTTTTTTTGTTTTTTTGTTTTGTACTTCTGAGTTGGAAACGCAATAAAATATTTTTCTGATTAAAAAAAAAAGTTCTACAGGTTACCAGTTTAGAGTTGGAGGAGGTCTTGTGCTAGAATTATTGTGCTCGCTCTAACGATCGCAGTGTTTTCTTATATGTGTGGTTTGAACATGGTTTACATTTGCAGGCACTATTTTTTTTTTTTTTTTTACCTATTTGATTTTTTTTGTTTTTATTTTTCCACTGTCATCTAGACTGAGGGGGACTTGGCTTAGTGAAGGGGGTCTGTACTTCGTGGAGGGGGTCTGTACTGAGGGAGGTTGGTCTGTACTGAGGGGGACTGTACTTAGTGAAGGGGATCTGTACCAAGGGAGGGGGGTCAGTACTTAGTGGAGGGGGCAGGCTGCATTTTTAGGCACGGATAAAGTTGTTGTAAACATTTGTTTTTATAACTTAATTCTGCATAAAACATTTGTGTCATTTCATGAGATAATTTATGAGGACGTATTTAGGGGCTGGATTAGGGGGCTGGACATGGTAGGGGTTGGGCGGGACAACTGGTGGCGAGTACGGCTTGAGGCCTGGCTAGTAGCTCAGGACTTGAAATTTTGAGCCCTGATCTACAGGTATGATGATAATAATGAGCTTCAGAGTTTTTAAGATCTATTGGACCCCCTAGACTGCTTTTATGAAAAAGGGGAACTGAGACTTTAAGAATTTCTATTCTTAACCTTTTTCTTTTCATTTAAATAAACATCTTTATATGAGCTATTTTCCTAAAATGGTTGCACATTTATTGGTCCTACAAAATTATTTACTTTCATTTTAAATCTACAGTACTGTGCATAAGTTTTAGGCAGGTGTGAAGAAATGCTGTAAAGTAAAAATACTTTCCAAATTCTATATTTTAATTGTTTATTTTTTTTTATCAAATTACAATATGCAAAATGAGCAAACAGAAGAAAAATGTAAATCAAATCAATATTTGGTGTGACTACCCTTTGGCTTCAAAGTAGCATCAATTCTTAAACTTGCGCAAAGAAAGGGATTTTAAAGGGATTATAATCAGGTATATGATTATTGAATTATACCAAACAGGTGCTAATAATCATAAATTTCATATGTAGGTTGAAAAAATAGTCACAAACTGAAACAGAAACTGCTGTGTAGAAGTAAAACTGAGTGAGGGACAGTCAAACTGCTACTAAGTTGAGGTTTTGGAAGACAGTTTCATGTCACAGGTCATACACCATGGAAAGACTTGCACATACAAGGTAGTTATACGACATCATCAAGGTCTCTCCCAGTCAAAACTTTAAAGCAGGCTGGGGTTTGCTATGCATACTAGCTCATTATGCCTTTGCCTTGCAGGGTGTTTAGAAAAAAAAAAAGGGTTTACTTCCTCTTTAATATGTGTGCAATCACGTATAGCCATAATTAAAGAAAATATCTCATTGGGTTTGTTTTTCAGTTAGTTTTTCAAACAGATGCACCAAGACGAATCGCTCCAATTTTAACAGGAGAAAGGTCTTAAGAAGAAAAAATAATCAAGCATTGTAAAGAATTTAGTGACAGTCTTGTGCCTGTGAAGCCTATTCCCTTGGGGATAGTACAGCTGAACTGCCTGTAAGCTTGGCAGCTTTTCCACTTGCTTTCCCTCTTCCTTCCTCTACTAAGTCCATCAGTAATAGGTCCTTTGTTCCTGAAGAACAAAAACAGAACTTAACAGTCGTTTGGGGGGATTTATTAAAACCAGGATCAGGGTAATTGTATACGGATGGCCCTTCCACTGTACCTTAGGGCACAACAGGCACATGTTCTGTGGCACAGTTATGCAGACGAGGGAGAGGAAAACAAAATGATACACAACAGACCTGGATGGACATAATCCTTTATGTTACATAAGAAGAAAGAGAAAATTGCCATTTGTTGACTTTAACCAGCTGCTTGAGTTTAAAAACCAAGCCAGGAAGTTCAGTTATAAATAAGCATCCTGTAAGGTATCCTGCTTCAGACGTATGGTTTTTCACATAGGACAAGATGCAATCAAATTATTATCCTGATATCATTTACTCTTTCATTAAAAACTATGTGATATATACATAAATACTGTTGTAGGTACACTCTATAATATTTTATTGAGCATCTTCTGGTTACATGCATGAATAATTCCACAAATGTATTGCAAAGTTATCCGAGATATATTTATGACACAACTAACAGGCAGTATATTGCAACATCCTTAAAGAATTGCCCTTACATGGTCACCTGTTTATTACACTGCACTAACTGATCCCATTCAGGATATATAAGTGATAGATTAGACCTTGAGCTGTATTAGTGCAGAGGCGGTAAATAATTCTATAGATATGTGCAGATAAGTAAAATTCTTCACAGAGCTCATTAAACCCAGATTCACTAGGAAGTCATACACTGTATTCTGTCATCATCAGCCGCCAAGGAACCTCGTACCTCTTAACAAATCAAAACTTTATTGCATTTTTATACTGTATGTCCAAATTTCCCGGCCGTAAACCCTGTAATAATTTCTAATTGAACAGATGTTGACTGAATAAATCAGGAAATAGCAGCTTTTGTGGTTATAGAAGGATAGGAAAGGATTATGATGATGCCAGAGGCAGGAGCTCGTGATTGCACAATTGTGCCCTGCAAGGTCACAATTTAATTTATCTCTTTTTTTTATTTCCATGTCATAAGTTAAAGTTTGGTTGTATTTCATGTTGCTTCTGCTCACGTGTCAGAAATGTATCAAGCTTCAGAAAGAAGCATAGCTTTCAGAACACCTCCATACAGTGTCATCAAGGACTGGTAGACTGAAGCCTTGTACACACGACCGGTTTTCCCGGCAGGAAAACTGCCAGAAGAGCATTTGGCCGGGAATCCCAGCCGTGTGTATGCTCCCTAGCAGTTTTGCCGACAGGAAAACTGCCCGTGAAAAATAGAGAACCTGCTCTCTATTTTCCCATCTGGATTCCCGGCAGAGTGTACCCAGGCATGCTCGATAAGACTTCGAGGTACCCGCGCATGCTCAATAAGACTTTGACTCATGCGCGGTAGCATACAAGGTTAGTGTGGGGTGTAGCAAGATGGCGGCGACGGCATTGAATGCGACGAGTGCTGGCTCGTCGTAGTCGATGATGTCACCGAGTTCTTGCCATTCAAAAGAACGGCGGTTCTTTTGAGTGGCTGTCTGTATGCACGACTTTGAAAGGCAAGTTTGCCAGGAATCCTGTCATATCCAGAGGTTGTTTTTGGAAAATAGACATATGAGTGCTGCCAGCATTGCTACATAGGTTGAAGGGGTGGGGGGGGTTAGCCTGTCAGTGCTCAGACCATACGCAACACACTGCGTCAAAATTGGTCTCCATTACTGTCGTCCCAGAAGGAAACGTCTTCTAAAGATGATGCACAAGAAAGCCCGCAAACAGTTTGCTGAAGACAAGTAGACTAAGGACATGGATTACTGGAACCATGTCCTGTGGTCTGATGAGACCAAAATAATTTTATTTGGTTCAGATGGTGTCAAGCGTGTTTGGTGGCAACCAGGTGAGGAGTAAAAAGGCAAGTGTGTCTTGCCTACAGTCAAGCATGGTGGTGGGAGTGTCCTGGTCTGGCGCTGCATGAGTGCTGACGGCACTGGGGAGCTATAGTTCATTGAGGGAACCATGAATGCTAACATGTACTGTGGCATAGAGAAGGAGAGCATGATCCCCTCCCTTCAGATACTGGGGCTTCAGGGCAGTATTTCCACATGATAATGACCCCAAACACACCTCCAAGACGACCACTTCCTTTCTAAAGAAGCTGAGGGTAAAGGTGATGGACAGGTTAAGCATGTCTCCAGACCTAAACCCTATTGAGTATCTGTGGGACATCCTCAAATGGAAGGCGGAGGAGCACAAGGTTTCTAACATCCACCAGCTCTGTGATGTCATCATGGATGAGTGGAAGAGGACTCCAGTCGCAACCTGTAAAGCTTTGGTTAACTCCATGGCCAAGAGGGTTAGGGCAGTGCTGAAAATGATGGTGGCCACACAAAATATTGCCACTTTGGGCCCAATTTGGACATTTTCACTTAGGGGTGTACTCACTTTTGTTGCCAGCGGTTTAGACATTAATGGCGTAGTGTGTTGAGTTATTTTGAGGGGACAGCAAATTTGCACTGTTATACAGGCTGTACAATCACTACTTTACATTGTAACAAAGTGTAATTTCTTCAGTGTTGTTGCATGAAAAAGATATAATAAAAATATTTACAAAAATGTGAGGGGTGTACCCTTCCTTTGTGAGATTATGTATAATGCCTAACTGAATGACGTTGATCCAGTCCAGGCAGTATGAAAAAAAGGTGCGAATTCGAACATCTTTACCCCTTTAGGTTGTACTTTATACTATAGTGAAAATAATAACTCAAAATAACTAATCACATATCACTCTTTATCGTTTTGCCTGTTCATACCATGGCTGGGTAACTTGGGTTCACAACACTGTGGTTTATCACACCCTGCTATTTGCATGTTATTGAAAATGCAAGCTTCATTTACTGCCTAAAAACGTAACCAATTTGTACTTTATTGTTCTAACAGCTTGAGACTGCTGTCACATATTTGCCTGTGTATTTTTAACACGCATTGTAGATGCACTTTGGGTGGCATCCCCTTAATTTGTAATGTGGCCCCAATGGATGTCAGCAAAGTAAATATTACCCCGATCTTTTAACACAACCACATGGATACACATGCACTGGCAAACCTGGTTTGGGTACACTTTTTTTTTTTAGTGCAGTCATTTTTTTTTTGTTTAATGAACAATAATGCCCCGTACACATGATCGGACCGTTGTTCCGACCAAATTCACATCGGAATCCTGGCGGAATTCCATTGGAGGAAAAGAGAACATGTTCTATATGTAATTCATCAGAATTTCCGATGGAATTTTTCCGATGGGGCATGCACACGGTCGCAATTTCCGATCGGAAATTGCGATCGTGTCTACGAGGCCTAAGAGGCCAAAATTTAGGCTATACACGGTGCAAATTTATTTTCCTGCCGTTGTCCTCTCCCGGTGGGGACGGGCAGGGGAAGAATATACTGTAGCAGCTGCTAGCAATAATTGCAAGAGAATCGGACAGGCTGGTTGTTCCCAAGTTGATCGAGCAATAAACATGGTAAATTCACCTTGCCCATTAACAGTTCGAATCTCAGCTGGTTCCTGCAGAATTACATTTTGTAAATTAGGGCCCAGATTCACGTAGATCGGCGTATCTTTATGACGGCATAGCGCATCTCATATGCGCTACGCCAACGTAACTGTGAGAGGCAAGTGCAGTATTCACAAAGCACTCGCTCCCAAACTTGCGCCAGCGTAACGTAAATTGGCCAGCGTAAGCCCGCTTAATTCAAAGTAGGAAGGTAGTGGGCGTGTTGCATTTAAATTAACCGTGACCCCATGTAAATGAAGGGCCGAACGAACGGTGCATGCGCACGCATGCTCAGAATCACGTCGCATATACGCCCTAAGATACGACGGCTCAATGCGTTCGACGTGAACGTCACCTACGCCCAGCCCTATTCACGTATGACTTACGCAAACAACGTAAAATCTGACGGCTGTTCCCTGGTCCATACTCTAACATGACTTACCCCTGCTTTATAAGGCTTAACTTTACGCCGGATGTACGCGTTACGTAAACGGCGTAGATTACAGCGACGGGCGCAAGTACGTTCGTGAATGGGTGTATCTCGGTCATTTGCATATTCAACGCGTAAATCAATGGAAGCGCCCCTTGCGGCCAACGTAAATGTGCCCAAGATACGACGGCGTAGGAGACTTACGTCGGTCGTATCAAGCCAAAACTTACGTCGGCGTAAGTCGTACGTGAATCTGGGCCTAGGTGTTTAAAAAGTGACACCTTCTGCCATTAGATCATTGGTGGAACTTTGATCAAGGAACAAGCCTTTTATGAAGATTTGAACGTTATAGATGATTATCTCAGGGCACAGTTGTGCTGAGGGTCACATCTGCATGCCTGCTAAGATGGCAACATACAGTGCCTTGCGAAAGTATTCGGCCCCCTTGAACTTTGCAACCTTTTGCCACATTTCAGGCTTCAAACATAAAGATATAAAACTGTAATTTTTTTTTACGAATCAACAACAAGTGGGACACAATCATGAAGTGGAACGAAATTTATTGGATATTTAAAACTTTTTTAACAAATAAAAAACGGAAAAATTGGGTGTGCAAAATTATTCACCCCCCTTAAGTTAATACTTTGTAGTGCCACCTTTTGCTGCGATTACAGCTGTAAGTCGCTTGGGGTATGTCTCTATCAGTTTTGCACATCGAGAGACTGAAATTTTTGCCCATTCCTCCTTGCAAAACAGATCGAGCTCAGTGAGGTTAGATGGAGAGCGTTTGTGAACAGCAGTTTTCAATTCTTTCCACAGATTCTCGATTGGATTCAGGTCTGGACTTTGACTTGGCCATTCTAACATCTGGATATGTTTATTTGTGAACCATTCCATTGTAGATTTTGCTTTATGTTTTGGATCATTGTCTTGTTGGAAGACAAATCTCCGTCCCAGTCTCAGGTCTTTTGCAGACTCCATCAGGTTTTCTTCCAGAATGGTCTTGTATTTGGCTCCATCCATCTTCCCATCAATTTTAACCATCTTCCCTGTTCCTGCTGAAGAAAAGCAGGCCCAAATCATGATGCTGCCACCACCATGTTTGACAGTGGGGATGGTGTGTTCAGGGTGATGAGCTGTGTTGCTTTTACGCCAAACATAACGTTTTGCATTGTTGCCAAAAAGTTCGATTTTGGTTTCATCTGACCAGAGCACCTTCTTCCACATGTTTGGTGGGTCTCCCAGGTGGCTTGTGGCAAACTTTAAACGACACTTTTTATGGATATCTTTAAGAAGTGGCTTTCTTCTTGCCACTCTCCCATAAAGGCCAGATTTGTGCAGTATACAACTGATTGTTGTCCTATGGACAGAGTCTCCCACCTCAGCTGTAGATCTCTGCAGTTCATCCAGAGTGATCATGGGCCTCTTGGCTGCATCTCTGATCAGTCTTCTCCTTGTATGAGCTGAAAGTTTAGAGGGACGGCCAGGTCTTCGTAGATTTGCAGTGGTCTGATACTCCTTCCATTTCAATATTATCACTTGCACAGTGCTCCTTGGGATGTTTAGAGATTGGGAAATCTTTTTGTATCCAAATCCGGCTTTAAATTTCCCCACAACAGTATCTCGGACCTGCCTGGTGTGTTCCTTGTTTTTCATGATGCTCTCTGCGCTTTAAACGGACCTCTGAGACTATCACAGTGCAGGTGCATTTATACGGAGACTTGATTACACACAGGTGGATTCTATTTATCATCATTAGTCATTTAGGTCAACATTGGATCATTCAGAGATCCTCACTGAACTTCTGGAGAGAGTTTGCTGCACTGAAAGTAAAGGGGCTGAATAATTTTGCACGCCCAATTTTTCAGTTTTTTATTTGTTAAAAAAGTTTGAAATATCCAATAAATTTCATTCCACTTCATGATTGTGTCCCACTTGTTGTTGATTCTTCAAAAAAATGACAGTTTTATATCTTTATGTTTGAAGCCTGAAATGTGGCAAAAGGTCGCAAAGTTCAAGGGGGCCGAATACTTTCGCAAGACACTGTACATATTTAAATACAAGTCTAGTCAGGAAATTTCCTTTGTTGGTTGGATAGCTTATAATTGTCTGCCCTCTTTTTAAGATCAGGCATTATCAACCATTGTGTTGACCCGCCCAACTCATCACAGTGTTCTGTATTTCTTTTTTGTTCTGTAATGGCTAAATAGCTCTTGATGACTTTGCAGCTAAGTAGATGTTGAATATAGATTTTATTTCCTGTGGCAAGCCACTGTAAATGCCTGTAATTGGATGGTTCCTGATGGAAGCTTTATGGCTTCATAATTAACCATGATTGGCGTTATGGGATGGCATGCCTCAGGCAACTGCGCGGAACAAAACCCAAGGTTAATTTAGGCCTACAGGAGACTGCTCAAAAGTGCTGCAATTAGAGACAGACAAGTGCTCCTGGTTGCTTGTCAAAGGAAACAAATGTTTTTGTTTCACTTATGTGGCACATAAAGCAAGTTTTATTTATCTTTACAACTTCTTGTTAAATGACCTAATGCATTAAATGATATGATACAGCAACATATCTTGGTATAATTTGATGTACGTATACCTATAAATTGACCCCTAACACCATATCCAGCAATAAATAAATCACACTATTTTTGGGGGGTTTTATTTGTTGTTTTTTTGCAAATTTGGTGTTTTCCTAATAATGTGATTTTTTAATTTTTTTTGTCAAAGATGATAAAAGCTTATTTTTGTTTTGAATAGCGTATGCAAGAGTTAGTAATTTTTTTGTCAGATTTCTATTGCTGTTTCTGTTTTTTTTTATAAATTCTTTACTTTGTTATCAGCAATAACATTATGCAATAACATGAATACGAACATTAACACTTCCATTGTACCTCTTATTTTCATCAACTTAACCAATTTTTACCACCTCTTCAAAACACTTATATTTTCTTGACATACCCATTTTCATCTTTTACTACTGATTATTTCTTACTTCTGATCAACTCAATTATCATTCCATAATATTAATGCCATACATTTTCCTTAACCCAGGTAAGAACCCTAGTCAACCTCTACACCCGCAACAGCTAGACCTGTTAAAAAAACAAGAAAGAAAAGAAAAGAGAGGGGAAAAAAAAACTTAAACTAAGATCAGGCCCCCTCCCACCGCCACTTCCTACGGATGTTGTCCCCTATACTCCACATACGGTGACCAGACCTCCCCATACTTTTCTTCTTGCTCTCTCAATATCATAGTCAGATTTTCCATTTGTTCAATCTCCGTTATTCTCCCTATCCATTGTATTTTCGTTGGAGCTACTGTGCTTTTCCAAAGACTTGGGATACACGCTTTTGCTGCGGTAAGTAAGTGCCTTACAAGAGAATTTTTATATTTTTCATTAGATGGTGGGTATAAACAGACGTGTCCATTTACACCCGTCTACATCCAATCTGATCTGATCCGCCAAAAAGAGACGGATGGGAATCCTCTTCCATCCAGCAGTTTGGATCTGATGGCAGTTGGTTGTAAACAGATAGGCGGTCCGTTTACAACCGGGTGCCCATAGAGGAGAGTGGGCTGTTATTCACCTGCTCAGTGGGCAGTTCCCCTGCTGAGCAAGCAGATCACAGCTGCCGTCCGCACCCTTGTGAAAGGGGCCTTGAATAGAACAAAAGCTCAAAAAACAAAGTATTTTGGGTACAGATATACTTATATACTTTAAATAATATCGGCCAGTTTTGACCATTGTGCAGGAGTACACAATAGCAGCCTATTACTGTGTAATCTAGATAAAGACTTTTTCTTCAATATGTTGACCTCTTCTCGATCTGTGTAAATATGGCCAGCATCAGTTGGTGTTAGCGATCTGAAACATCTGATACTACATGTATTCAGCTTCAATAAGGGTCTGTGTTGATCAGCTTTGGTTCATATCAAGCGAGTTTTGCATACCCATACAAGTTTATAGGGATGCAAAAACCTACTCAAGGGCTGGTTCACTGCAGGAGCGCACATTCCCATGCTGTGTGTTTTTGGGCTGCAAAATGCACTGGACTGCGGAAAAGATAGTGCTTACACTACTTTTTCAGAATGCAGTGCAGCAAGAAAACATGGTACCCTGAGATTTGGTGCCTAAAAACATACTGCGTTTGCAATCTGTGTTTGGGATGCCAATAACAATACATTGGCACCCACATGCATATTGCAAGGGCAGTGAGTTCACCTGTAGTGCGGTGAACATGCCTTTCCTGCAAGGCGTTTTTGTGTGAACTGACTGATCTAATGCACCTGTCAGTGAATTCTGAAATTTCTCAAAACTGATATTAAACTGGTACCATTGAAACAAAGCAAAAACAAGACACAGGCCCTTATAGTGAGGCCATCAGCTTGAATGCAACTTACGACTGATCCTCAGCTCACAACAAGTCAGGTGTGCATGCATAAAAGAGTTTTAATCTTACCTATATTTTGTCCACAGACCTTTGAAGACTGTAACTAATTATTTGAATTACTTATTACTAGGGATGAGTGGTGATTTAGGTGAAAGTGCATTTGCAGCATAGTTTCCTATTTCACTGGCAGCAACATTACCCCATAGTGTAAACTTTCAATTTCACTCATTGAGCTGTTTAAGTAAAAATGTCTTTAAGAAAAATAAATCAACCTTTTTAAACTTTTTTTGGAGGATATGTACACACTAAACCTGGTCATACATGGAATTTCATATGGTTACTAATTAAATAATTTGAAAATCGAAGGAGCCAGCTGAAAAATTGTTGGATCTAATTATATGCAGCCATTGTTTGGGTATTCTGGCGATAGGTGCCAGCTGTCAGACTACAGTAGCTAGTAGTGAAGATTCCTCCATTTATTTTGTTTAGCATGAAAGGGGGGAATAGACATATTTTTCTTATTCAGCTCTGCAAGGCCAGCCTAACGTGTAAATAAAGGCAGAGTGGAGAGAATTAGAACTCTTGTCAGGTTATATTGCTGTCTGTGCTGTCTGTGTCTCCGTTAAGTCACCCTCTCTATTTATACCGTTTACCAAACTTTAGGTTGTCCTCAGAAATGTAAAAGAGGGAAAATCTTCCAATGGGGCCACCAGTTCTGGTGACCCGGGGGGGGACCAAAATGCAGGTAATCCTGGCCAGTTTTTCCGATTCGGCACTGCGTCGATTTAACTGACAATTGCGCGGTCGTGCGACGTGGCTCCCTAACAAAATTGGTGTCCTTTTTTTCCCACAAATAGAGCTTTCTTTTGGTGGTATTTGATCACCTCTGCGGTTTTTATTTTTTGCGCTATAAACAAAAATAGTGCGACAATTTTGAAAAAAATTCAATATTTTTTCCTTTTTGCTATAATAAAAATCCCCCAAAAATATATATAATTTTTTTTTTCCTCAGTTTAGGCCGATATGTATTCTTCTACCTATTTTTGGTAAAAAAAAATCGCAATAAGCGTTTATCGATTGGTTTGCGCAAAATGTATAGTGTTTACAAAATAGGGGATAGTTTTATTGCATTTTTATTAATAATTTTTTTTTACTACTAATGGCGGCGATCAGCGATTTTTTTCATGACTGCGACATTATGGCGGACACATCTGACAATTTTGACCCATTTTTGGGACAATTGTGATTTTCACAGCAAAACATGCTTTAAAAATGCACTGTTTACTGTGAAAATAACAATTGCAGTTTGGGAGTTAACCACTAGGGGGCGCTGAAGGGGTTAAGTGTGACCTCATATGTGTTTCTAACTGTAGGGGGGCGGGGCTGGACGTGTGACGTCATTGATCGTGCTTCCCAATATTAGGGAACACACGATCAATGACAGCGCCACAGTGAAGAACGGGGAAGCTGTGTTTACACACAGCTCTCCTCGTTCTTCAGCTCCGGGGACCGATCGTGGGACTCCAGCGGCGATCGGGGCCTGCGGCCACCGTCACGGAGCTTCGGACCGGGTCGCCCGCGACCCACGGCTGGGCACTTAAAGAGGACGTACAGGTGCATGCTTGTGCCCAGCCGTGCCATTCTGCCGACGTATATGTGCAGGAGGCGGTCCTTAAGTGGTTAATTTGCAGGGATTTTCTTCCACTTCCTATTTGGCTATAGGAAGTGAAGGGAAATCTCTGCAATGGGACACAGATGGCGGGAAAAAAAAATCTAACAGGGCTTATGACCCTCCCTTGCTCTATCCAATATGAAAAAAAAAAACATTGTGACTATAGTTCTATTGTAAGTGCTCTATTTTGGTGCTCAAATGCCCCTTAAAGGGGCTGTAAAGTTTCCTGTTTTTTTGCACAAAAATAACAAACATGTTATACCTCCCTGCTCTGTGCAAGGGTTTTGCACAGAGCAGCCCTGATCCACCTCTTCTGGAGTGCCTGGTCAGCGCTCCAGGCCCCTCCCCTTCATTGGGTGCCCACACTGCAGCATCTATTGACACAGACAGCAGGACTCGGCCCCGCCCGCCGCTTCTGTGTCACTGGATTTGATTGACGGCAGCAGGAGGAGTCAATGGCTCCTGCTGCTATCAATCTGTCCAATAATGAGAGAGACAGCGGCTGAAGCTGCTGGGCTCATGACCATCGCTGAAACAGATTGGGCTCAGATAAATAGAAGAGGGCCTGTAGGGGGCAGCTGCAGCAAAAAAGTTTTTTTTCCCTTTAATAGTAGGTGTGAACAGGTTGTGTCGTCACATGGCAGGGTTGAATCTTTTTGTTTTTCAAGTGTACATTCAAACATAAACTTTAAATTATTATGACATTTTTATTTTGTTTTTGTGCTGATGAGTACGTTGTCTATGTTAGCCATTTTTTGCTGCAGGTGACAATCCTACTAAGGGTGGAAAGAGCAGGACATCATAGGTTACTGCATGAAAAGTCAACTGTGTATATAAAAAAAGAAATGTTATATGCAAGTTATCAGAATCTGTTCCTGTTCTGATTCACGTTTCCCATAGGCATCAGAGGATAGGTGAGTATGTAGTTAGGATATGGCCTATTTATTATAATTGTCACCATATTGTGTGTACTTGGGTATGCATGTTTATTTGAATGGAGTAGGAGGAAGGCAGATTATCTCAGGAAAAATAACACCTATTAATCAGTTTTACATATATCTCTAAGGCTTCATTTCCACTGGCGTTTTTACAGCCACTGTTGTTAGGCTTTTTTACAGCTTAAAAATGCCTGTCCATGTTTATTTTGTAAAAAAAAAAAAAAAAAAATTGTTTTTGTGAGCTGCAGCTTTAAAAATGCCGTGGTCGAGTTTTTGCGCGTTTTTGAGCGTTTTCGCACGTTTTTGAGCGTTTTTTAACGTCTGGCGTTTTTACAGCTCTACTCTGGAGCTTCAGAACGCCCTGGTCCTGCGTTTTTTTACAGCTCAAAAACGCCTATGCCATTTGCAGCTCAAAAACGTCTATGTGGGCATGATGCCATAGAATAACATGGACAGGCGTTTTTAAGCTGTAAAAAACGCTCAGAAAAGTGGCTGTAAAAACGCCAGTGGAAATGAAGCCTAACTATTATTCACTGCTTTTTATATAGGCATTTTTTTAATTCAGATTTACTGACTCTTTAAATCACAGGGGTGGTATAACCAAGGCTGTGTAACCTTTTCCCCTTTCAATCACTGGTCATGGGGAAGTCCTCTTCAGAGTCTGGTTTCGCTTAATTGATGTTAGAGCATGTTTGAAAATGTGCCATCCAGCCAAGTATTCCAGCCTGGATATTATGACTGTGCAAAGTGAAAACTAAGTCAAGCAGTGTATTGTAACAAACATTTCTGTGTCATGTAATTAGCTGCAAAAGTAGTGGTTGGTCGGCACACATTCCAAGGGACTCACAGCTGCCGCACGAATGTATGTGTATGCATGCAGCCTTTATGTGAGCGTTAAATTTTATGTCTGCAGACCGTAGCAAATATATGTTTGTATCTTTGCAATTTGGTCAACACAGCTGGCAGGCCTATGGTGCAGAACACCTGCTCACTTTAGTGCTACTGATGAGGACCATTACACACATAACCCTACTTGCCCAGTTTTTCAAGTTTGGCTGTAAACTGAGATATTTGTGACTCGCTTGTGTATGCACTCCATTTTTAAAGAACGATTTTACTTTACAGGGAAGTAAAAGAAAAAAGTAATTTTCAATGCATGTATTACTTTTTTTTATCATCCTACCTAACAGGTTATATATGCTTGAACATAGGCTGGCAAGGAAGTATCTCAGAGTCCTGTTTTTTTAATAGGCCTAGTTCACAATTCTATGCATTATGGTTAATTGCACTGTTCACAATTTTTCAGGCAAGCCAGAAGACGTATAGAATGCTGCAGTTTTGTTGAAGTTTCCTGTAGTGCAGGACATTTATATGAGGAAAAAGAAAGGATAAAGTAGCACACAGTGCACTTTCTGAACTCTAAACACAAATATGTATAACTTTCATCCATTATAGGAGTACAGGCATACCCTGCTTTACATTTTTTACGTACACTAGCAAGTACAGACACATTGGCATCTATGGAAAATCTTGGTCAGCTTGACATGGCACTGCTCCTGGTCTTTAACATTGGCGTCTCTGGGAATTCTTGGTCAGCTTGACATGGCACTGCTCCTGGTTTTTAACATTGGCATCTATGGGAATTCTTGTCAGTGTGATAGGGCACTGCTCTCGAACCATAAGTGACAGGGACACCAAACTTGGGGAGCACCAATATGGGACCCAGGAGTACAACATATCTGGGGTCGGTCAGCTTGCCTAAGTAATCAGTCACGTCTGTAAATGACTATTGTATTGCAGTACATGCATTGAGAAGTGAAAAAAGGTATTGCTTCACTTTAAATACATTTTTGTTTTACTTACATGCTCTGGTCCAATTGTGTACTTAAAAGTGGGGTATGCCTGTATTCCTTTTCCACCAGATGTTAAAATAATCACAAAAGGAGCACACTTTGGACTCTTCGGTTGCTGAATGGACTCACAGTTAAAATCTTTTTAGATCCTTTATTGACATACATTTAAAAAAAGATATAGATGTGCATCATTTGTTAAAATGCAACAATAATACAAATTATAATCCAGAAATCCATACACAGTGGACTCCCATATGTTTTAATTCTTATCATGTACAGTATCTAATACATAAAGGGAGTCTTCCTTGATTCCTCAACGCGTCCTGTGGGATTGACCTGCTTCCTCCGTAGGACTCCAAGTGAACAGTTGAAGTTTTAGGATTCCCTTAACTAATATTTCCAAGACAGGTCAGGCAACCAAAAGACATGGAAGGGTGAGCGCCCATGTGACCAGTTGCATGTAAACTCCAAACATGCTGGATAAAAAAATGGAAGCAAGAGCAATTAGGGCGTAGCTCCTCTTAGTGAATAAACGCATACAGCAATGTTATACTAAAGTTAAAAAAAGAATCTCCAAAATATGATCTCTGGCCAAAATGGGAGACAAACTGTCAGTCCAGGATACACCAGGAGAGAAAAAGAGATGACAAAAGGTGGGATGAAAGTAAGATTAAAATGTTCCAATAAGTATATCAAAAGGATGCAACACCGCTCCCCTCACAAATCATATGGTCTACCCGTAGCTGGTCCATATGATCCCTTGTGTAATGTATGCCTCTGCCCCGGTCTCAATCACACATTACACAAGGAATAATCTGGACTGTCTATGGGTAGACCCTATAATTTTCGGGGAGAGCTGTCTTTGACCTACCTGCTGGCATCTTTTTTGGTCTATGATAAGAAAAGACATAAACAGCACAGAGCTTAGTGGTTAACGCTAGAGTCACCAGTTCAAATTCCAACTATGACACTGCCTGCGTGGAGTTTGCATGTTCTCCATGTGCCTACATGGATTTCCTCCGGGTACTCCAGTTTCTTCCCACACTCCAAAGACTTGCTGGCAGGTTAATCGGCTCCTGTACTGACTGGCCCTAGTATGCATGTGTATGAATGAGAATGACCTGAGATTGTAATCTGTTTAACCAGTTAAGGACCGCCTAACGCCAATATACGTCGGCAGAATGGCGCGGCTGGGCCCAGGCACGTACCTGTATGTCGCCTTTAAGAGCCCAGCCGTGGGTCTCGCGCGTGCCGCCGCTGGATAGGTCGCTACCCGGTCCGAAGCTCCGTGACCACGCCGGGACCTATGGACCCGATCGCCGCCGGTGTCCCGCGATCGGGTCACAGGAGCTGAAGAACGGGGAGATGTGTGTGTAAACACACCTTCCCCGTTCTCTGTGGCAGTGACACTGATCGTCTGTTCCCTGTTATAGAGAACGACGATCAGTGACATCACACCTACCGCCACGCCCCCCTACAGTAAGAATCACTCCCTTAGGGCACACTTAAACCTAGTGGTTAACCCCTTCACTTTCATTGCCATTTTTACAGTAATCAGTGCATTTTTATAGCACTTTTCGCTGTGAAAATGACAATGGTCCCAAAAATGTGTCCACCATAATGTCGCAGTCATGAAAAAAAATCACTGATCGGCGCCATTACTAGTAAAAATAAAAAAATATATTAATAAAAATGCCATAAAACTATCCCCTATTTTGTAAACGCTATAACTTTTGCGCAAACCAATCAATAAACGCTTATTGCAATTTTTTTTACCAAAAATAAGTAGAATAATACGTATCGGCCTAAATTGAGGAAAAAAATGTTTTTTAGATTTTTGGGGGGGATATTTATTATAGCAAAAAGTAAAAAAATATCTTTTTTTTTTCAAAATTGTCGCTTTATTTTTGTTTATAGCGCAAAAAATAAAAACCACAGAGGTGATCAAATGCCAGCAAAAGAAAGCTCTATTTGTGGGGAAAAAAAGACGCCAATTTTGTTTGGGAGCCACGTCGCACGACTACGCAATTGTCAGTTAAATCGACGCAGTGCCGAATCTCAAAAAGGGGCAGGGTCCTTAAAGCTGAATTTTAATATTAGGACACTTACCTGTCCTGGGGTCCAGCGCCGTCCGCAGCAGAGGACGAGCGATCGCTTGTCACTCTGCTGCCCCCCCCCCGCCACCCTCGGTGAGGGAACCAGGAAGTGAAGCGCTCCGGCTTCACTGCCCTGTTCCCTACGGCGCATGCGCGAGTCGCGCTACGCCTGCCGATTGGCACCTGCTGTGTATTTGGAGCCGAGTGTTCCCAGAACACAACAGGGGGGGGAGGTGAAGTCATGCCCACAGTCTGCCCGAGACTGTGTGGCCGGAAGTGGGTGCAAACACTCTTTAGACAGGTATCTGCACCCCCCTCCCCCTGAAAGGTGTCAAATGTGACAACGGAGGGGGGGAGGGTTCAGATCAGCGGGAGTTACACTTTAGGGTGGGGCTCCGCTTTTACCTGCATAATGGTCCGGGTCTTAAGTGGTTAAGGACAGGAACTAATGTGAATGTACAATATATAAATTGTTGGCACTATGTTTTACGTTAAATAAAAAAAACTGCAACAAGAATCTGACAGAGTATAACATTCCTCTTTTTTCAAAAATAAAATAAAATGCTTTGATTATAGTTCTACTATAAAATATCTTTTTTAACTACTCACCTTGGTTTGCTGATGTCTCCATCAGTTCTTAGTATATCTAGCTTCCTGTCTATATAGCAGGTTGCATGGGAAGACTGAAATAATGATAACAAGAGACACATTTATTCTGTTACATTTGTGTAATTGTCTGATTCCAGATCCAGGGCTAGTTTCTCTGCCTCCTTGGTGTGCTAGAAAACCAATTAATTACAGAAACGTGAATTGGCTTTGCAATATTTTCTTAGATAAATATGTTAAAGAGATCATCTAGATCAGCCCTCAAAATTTCCACTCGCCTGCTAGCATTTGGCGAGTGGATTTAAGCTGGGGGCGAGTGATGACAGGGATGCATGACCAATGTCCCTTCAATCTGTGCCTACACTTAGAGCCCCGATGAGATTGTCGGCCGAAGAGGAAAGGTGCATGCTCTGGAAAAGTAGTCTGGTGAGCCGCGCACAGGCAGAGCAGTACACAGGTGCTCTCCTTACAATTCTCATTAGGCCATGAGACCTAACAGTATGACCTCTCTGAGCCTGCCCCCCCCCCCCCCGACCAATGTAGCTGGAGAGCAGAGAGCAGGGAGCAGGACATAATGAGTCAGGTGGAGGATTGCGAAAATTACCACTCCGGGTGTCCCAGGTAGGCAGTGCAGCGCTCACTGAAAGTTGCCCTGACATGTGAGTGGCAGCCTACCAGTTTGTGCAGTTTTCTTCTCCTTGTGCTCTATGTAGGTGTCCAGCAGTTCAGCCTGAGCACTGTGAACAGACTGGTCTCAATGTGCGCTGTGCTATGGTGTCAACGGCTGTGCAGTTGTGTGGATCTCGGCGCTGGATTGTACTCCCTCCCACTGTGCTGCAGCTCCTCTCCTCACTGCCGCCTGAATAAAAGGGGGAAGTGGGGACATGCAAGCGTGGAGCCGCACACACAGGCTCCTGATGATGAGATGAATAGGAGAGGGAGAGAGAGGATGGATGGATGGAAGTTGCAGAGGAGACAGCAAGAGAATGGGGAAGAGATCCAGTTCTAGTGCCCTGTCCCTCTGGTCTGCCCCCAGTGCCCTGTCCCTCTGTCTGCCCCCAGTGTCCTGTCCCTCTGTCTGTCCCCAGTGCCCTGTCCCATTTTGTTAAAGGTGTTTTTGGTAATATTTAATTGTGTAACTTGATTCTGCATAAAACATTTAACAGTGTCATTCCATGAGATAATCTACGAGGGCGTGTTTAGGGGCGCAATTAAGCGTGGAGCAGTGTATGAATTAGGTGGGGCAACTGGTGGCGAGTAACTCTTGAGGCCTGGCTAGTAGCTTAGGGCTTGAAATTTTGAGCCCTGATCTAGATGTCAATAATCTCATCAATATATTGTAATTCCCTTGGAGTGAATTAACAAAAAGTGGTGCAAGCATTATGCTATATGACAGGCCCAACCTGGTGAGGGTCTGAGATAGTTTTTCTATACTGAAAACTGCCACAATCCCTCTGTTAAGTTAGTGCAGAATCTGAAGCAGTTTTTATTTCACTTCTAAATAGAAACTGGCGTGGGTGGTGCACATTTATTTATTCTAATGCCGCGTAAACACAATCGGACATTCCGACAACAAAACCGTGGATTTTTTTTCCGGCGAATGTTGGCTTAAACTTGTCTTGCATACACACGGTCACATAAATGTTGTCGGGAATTCCGATCGCCAAGATTGTGGTCACTTACAACACGTATGACGGCACTATAAAAGGGAAGTTCAATACCAAGTGCGTGACTCTTTGGGCTCCTTCTGCTAATCTCGTGTTGGTAGAAGTTTGGTAAGAGACGATTTGCACTTTTCAGCCTCGTGCTTTTCAGTCCGTTACTGCTCTTTGCAGCGTGACGAATGTGCTATCTCCATTACGAACGCTAGTCTTACCAGACCAAGCGCTTCTGTCTCGTACTTGTTTCAAAGCATGCGTGGAATTTTGTGCGTCGGAATTGTCTACACATGCTCAGAATTTACGAGAACGGATTTTGTTGTCAGAAAATTTGAGCTCCAGTTCTCAAATTTTTGTTGTCGTAAATTCCGACAGCAAATGTCCGATGGAGCCTACACACGGTCAGAATTTGCGACAACAAGTTCTCATCGAACATTTGTTGTCAGAAATTCCGAGTGTGTGTACGTGACATAATAGTGTTTGTCCCCCAGGCATTGTGTTTGACAAATGTGCTTTACATACATGAAGGGGGTCAATGAGTTAGAGTTTGGAGACCCCTGTTTTAAAGTATAATGGACCGATCTACTGTATAAACCTCACAGAACAACAATGTGAAATGCATCTCAAAATGTTGTTTAACTGCTTGCCGATCCACCGCTGTTACTCCGGCAGATCGACTCATACAGGCACAATCACGTACCGATTTCTTCTGAATTCCGCTCGCACGTGAGTGTGGACCCAGAAGACTGTGCTGTCATTCGCTGCAGCACAGGCTGATCAGTGGGTCCCGGCCAATGAGTTATGACCGGCACAGCGAATGACAGGTAAACAACACAGGGCTCTCTACAGACAGCAGCAATTTTGCATGTTTTTTTTTCTCCCTGCAAAGCATTGAGTAAAAAACAGCACATTGCTTAGTAAAAAAAACGCAATGTAAAACATTGTTAGGCACACATTTAACTCCTTGATCGCCCAAGATGTTAACTCTTTCCCAGCCAGTGTCATTAGTACAGTGACCATGTATGTTTTTAGCACCAATCACTATTAGGCTTCATGTACACGGGACCTTGTTCAACCTCTCCTGAACAATTTAACTTGACAGCTAGAAACCGGCGTCTAAAAACGTCCGTTTAGCCACGTTTACATGCCTCGCTGTGCTTGCAACTAGAAACGTTTTTTTTTTGTTAAAATGAAAAACACCTGTAAACGAAATGCTGCTAAATGCGAGTTACCATGTTTAGCAGCGTTCATAAGCCGTTACAGGCATTTGGCATTTCAAATGCCTCTGAACATCCATCTGAACCCATTTTTTGTATTCCAAAAAAAGCTTCTAAACTCAACTGCCTAGAAAGGACTATTAAAGCGGAGTTCCGGCCACAAATTGAAAAAAAAAAACTTTTTAAATATAAATACCCCTGTAATACACAAGCTTAATGTATTCTAGTAAAGTTAGTCTGTAAACTAAGGTCTGTTAGGTTGTTACAGCATTTATACACTTTATAAAACAGAAATTGACTGGGGCCATCTTAAGTGTGGGCATCATGAAGCCAGACTGTATGACTTCCTGGATTTCAGCCTCGCACATGCTCAGTGCTGTACAAGCAGTGTAATGGTTTCAGATCAGGTTTCAATAGCAACGGGAGTGTCAGAGGAAGTTACCGCCCCTTATCTATGCAAACCTCTCCTCCCCTCCTCCTTCCAGGAACCAGTAAATATACAAAATAATTTGTTCCTGTGCAGATATATCTACATAACAAGATGATATATATCTCTTGTTATATATGTGGTGTGTATACATATACCAGACATGTGCACTGTCAATAAATTCATTTTGTTAGTGCGGTGACATTAGTGCGGTGATGTTAGTGCGGTGATGTTAGTGCGGTGACATTAGTGCGGTGATGTTAGTGCGGTGACATTAGTGCGGTGATGTTAGTGCGGTGACATCAGTGCGGTGACATCAGTGCGGTGATATTAGTGCGGTGATATTAGTGCGGTGATGTTAGTGCGGTGACATTAGTGCGGTGACATTAGTGCGGTGATGTTAGTGCGGTGATGTTAGTGCATGACATTAGTGCGGTGATGTTAGTGCGGTGACATTAGTGCGGTGATGTTAGTGCGGTGACATTAGTGCGGTGATGTTAGTGCGGTGATATTAGTGCAGTGATGTTAGTGCGGTGACATTAGTGCGGTGATGTTAGTGCATGACATTAGTGCGGTGATGTTAGTGCGGTGACATTAGTGCGGTGATGTTAGTGCGGTGACATTAGTGCGGTGATGTTAGTGCGGTGATATTAGTGCAGTGATGTTAGTGCGGTGACATTAGTGCGGTGATGTTAGTGCGGTGATATTAGTGCGGTGATATTAGTGCGGTGATGTTAGTGCGTGACATTAGTGCGGTGACATTAGTGCGTGACATTAGTGCGGTGACGTTAGTGCGGTGATGTTAGTGCGGTGACGTTAGTGCGGTGATGTTAGTGCGGTGACATCAGTGCGGTGATATTAGTGCGGTGATATTAGTGCGGTGACATTAGTGCGGTGATATTAGTGCGGTGACATTAGTGCGGTGACATTAGTGCGGTGATGTTAGTGCGGTGACGTTAGTGCGGTGACATCAGTGCGTGACATTAGTGCGGCGATGTTAGTGCGGTGATGTTAGTGCGGTGATGTTAGTGCGGTGATGTTAGTGCGGTGACATCAGTGCGTGACATTAGTGCGGTGATGTTAGTGCGGTGACATCAGTGCGTGACATTAGTGCGGTGACAACATTATGTGCAGAGTGGGGGGAGGTACAGATGATCAGGCATACAGAGCGGATCTCTGATTGGTCTGTATGTGAGTACACTGAAGTACAGCCCCGCCTCCCTGCACTAGAATTGTAATACACAGTGCAGAGCGATGTCTCTATGTACAGGGAGGCGGGGCTGTACTATGCTCGGTGCTCTCACATACAGATCTATCAGACAGAGTGAGATCCGCTCTGTCTGTCTGATGATCTGTATCTCCGTGCACCGGAGACAGACGGCAGGTGGGCGGGTGGTGGAGGGAGGAGGACGGGGGCGGCGGTGACGGACGGGTGGAGGAGCTAGGACGGGGGAGGAGTTGGAGAGGGAGAAGAGGAAGAACACCACCTCTATGGGCGGCACTGCCCTCCCTCCCTCCCGCCCCCCGAGATGTTCATCCACGGCTGCGATGTTCAGCCCAGCCTGGGGATGATGAAACACATATCCCAGGAGGCATAGCAGCGCTGGATGCGGCGGGGGGGGGGGGGCATTCCGCCGCGGCGGGGGAATAAGAGACTCACAGATAAAAACGTGAGTTTTTAAAAGACAAAAAAAAAACATCCCAAATGTATTTAAGGGGGCAGTGTAAAAACGAATGCAAAGAAGTTGTAAAATAGGGTGGAACTCCGCTTTAACTACCCTGTGTACATGTACTGATAAGATAACAGAGGAGAGTTCAGGGGCAGCTCAAAAAAATGCCCAACTGCTCCTAAACGTCCGTTTACCAGCAGCAGTGTACATGAAGCCTTAAGCCTCGTACACACAATTGGATTTTCCGACAAATGTTTTATAGCATGCATTCAAATTTTCCGACAACAAATGTGTCTTGTCGGATCATCCAATCGTGTGTACACAAGTCCATCGGAAAAAAATCCAAAGTACAAACACGCATGCGCCGAACCAATGCTAGCCATGAGACAACATTAGCAGGAATTGCCCAAAGGGTGGCGCTAAAGAGCTGAAAAACCACGTAGTTTCTTGTATGTTGGCTGAAAAAGTTCTGCTGTCTGTATGCATGCCAAGTTCATGGCCAATGCCCTTCGCACAAAATTCCTCGGATTTGTCCGATCGTGTGTACGAGGCTTAACCACTTCAGCCCCGGACCATTTTGCTGGTCAATGACCGGGTCACTTTTTGCAATTCGGCACTGGGTCGCTTTATCTGACAATTGCGAGGTCGTGTGACGTGGCTCCCAAACAAAATTTGCAACCTTTTTTTCCCACAAATAGAGCTTTCTTTTGGTGGTATTTGAACACCTCTGCGGGTTTTTTTGCACTATAAACAAAAATAGAGCGACAATTTAAAAAATATATATATATATATATTTTTTTATTTTTGCTGTAATAAATATCCCCTAAAAATAAAACATTTTTTTTCCTCAGTTTAGGCCGATACGTATTCTTCTACATATTTTTCTAAAAAAAAATTGCAATAAGCGTTTATTGATTGGTTTGCACAAAAGTTATAGCATCTACAAAATAGGGGATAGTTTTATGGCATTTTTATTAATATATTTTTTTTACTAGTAATGGCGACAATCTGCGATTTTTATCGGTACTGCGACCTTATGGCGGACACTTCAGACACTTTTGACAAATTTTTGGGACCATTGGCATTTTTATAGCAATCAGTGCTATAAAATGCATTGATTACTGTAAAAATGTCACTGGCAGGGAAGGGGTTAACACGAGGGGCGAGGAAGGGGTTAATTATGTTCCCTAGGTGTGTTCTAACTGAAGGGGGTGGGACTGACTAGGAGAAATGACAGATCGCTGTTTATACATTGTATGAACAGACGATCAGTCATTTCTCCCCCTAACAGGACCGGGCGCTGTGTATTTACACACACAGCTCCCGGTTCTCGCTCTGTAACGAGTGATCGCGGGTGCCCGGCGGTGATCGCGCCCGCCGGGCACGCGCGTCAGCCCCCGTGATTTCGCGCAGCCGAGCCGACCTTACGGCGGCTGGTGGGCTAGTGGTTAAGTGTTACTAGAGTTAGTCAGTTCCCTCCAGCATCAATTAGTGTAGGATTTCCCAACACACTATCACAGTCCCACTGTAAGTCGCTGATCCCCACCATTACTAGTATGTAAAAAAAAAAAATATTCCATTACCTCTATACCATAGTTTGTAAATGCTATACCTTTCACACAAACCAATCAATATACATGTATTGGGATTATTTTTTTTTTTTTTTATACCAAAGACATGTAGCAGAATACATTTTAAAGAAAATTTAAAAAGAAATCCAATTTTTTTTATTATTATTATTATTAGAATGTTTGAATGCAGAAAGTAGAAAATATTGTTTTGTTTTAAAAAAATGTGGGGTCTATTTTTTTTATCACAAAAAAAAGAAAAAAAAAGTGGTGATCAAATACCACCAAAATAAAGCTCTGTTTATGTGAACAAAATTATATAAATTTGCATGACCGCACAATCGCCAGTTAAAGTAGTGCAGTGGCAAAAAATTGGCCTGGTCAGGCCCGCGTACACACGATCATTTTTCGGCATGAAAAAAAACGACATTTAATTTTTTTTTTTTAAATGATCGTGTCCACACACGATCATTTAAAAAAAAAATTAAATGTCGTTTTTTACAACCCGAAAAACGACATTGTTTAAAACGTTGTTAAAAAATGCAGCATGTTCGAAAAAAAAAAAATTGGCGTTTTTCAGAACCCAAAAAATGATGTTTTTTTTCGAACATGCTGCATTTTTTAACAACGTTTTAAACAATGTCGTTTTTCGGGTTGTAAAAAATGATCGTGTGTGGGCTAAAACGACGTGAAAAATCCGTGCATGCTCAGAAGCAAATTATGAGACGGGAGCGCTCATTCTGGTAAAATGACCATTCATAATGGAGTAAGCACATTCATCACGCTGTAACAGACAGAAAAGCGCAAATCGTTGTTTGCTAACAGAAAATCAGCTAAAGCAGCCCCAAGGGTGGCGTCATCCGCATGGAACTTCCCCTTTATAGTGACGTCGTACGTGTTGTACTTCACCGCGCTTTGCTAGAGCATTTTTTAAAAACGATAGTGTGTGGGCAACGTCGTTTTAATGATGAAGTTGGAAAAAAAAAAAATGTTCATGTCGAAAAATGATCGTGTGTACGCGGCATAACATCTTAAAAGTGCTGTGCTCTGTACCGTCAGACATACTCCTCAGCTGCAGTTTTTTCTTATGCAGGGCATTTTGAAGTATATGCCTTTCATACAAAATGAATGTGGCACTTACATTTGTTGGTCATCTGTTTGGATTTGTACAATTGCAGCTATCTAGATTTTAAAGACACTTTATCAAAGGAAGGAAAATACCAATTTTCTAAACAAAAGCCTACCATAATTATAAATACAAGCTTGCTTTTGAAGTGGCAAGTGTATAATACATTTGCTCCTGTGTTCCTTTGTTCCGTCATTACTGATCTTAAAAGTGTTGTTTTATAAACAGTGTGTAGCACTGTGTGCCAGACTCTTAAGAGGCATGAGGATAAAGTTACGTTTGCAAGGAAAAAGCATCACATTAAGTGAGAATAAATAACGTGTGAACCTGGGGATGTGTATCAACTGTAAACCACAATGTGATGATAAAGCAGAGCAGAGTAATTACGCAGAGTAGTGCGTTCTGCCCTTTGAAGACTTCTCCGAGTTAGTGTTTGTTTTGAAGTAGACTAAAAATAATCCACAGCCGGAAATTTCAGAACAAAAGAAGAAACTTTTTTTTTATAGGAGGCATTTATAAAGTCTTAAATGGGGTTTAAAGGGAATTAATGCCAGATACATTTCCTTTTTACAAAGAAAATATGATTTGCATTGCTTGTTTTACGTTATTGGTTGACAAAATGAAAATGAGCCCACTATGTCTTCTGTGGATCTAAACTAAAATGTTAAGAAAAAGCTGCGAGACTTGCTAGGTTGGATAAATTGAGCGTGATAGAGGGATTGTTTTTGATCAGCCTTATTAACCACTTCAGCTCCGGAAGGTTTGCTCAAACCCCCCCCCCCCCCCCTCCCCATGACCAGACCATTTTGGCAGCACGGCACTGCATTACTTTAACTGACAATTGCATGGTCCTGCGACGCTGTACCCAAATAAAATTGATGTCCTTTTTTTCCCCACAAATAGAGCTTTTTTTTGGTGGTATTTGATCACCTCTGTGGTTTTTATGTTTTGCGCTATAAACAAAAAAATATTTTTTTGGGGGGAAAAAAAACTATGGGGTAGATCCACAAAGAAATTACGCCAGCGTATCTACTGATACGCCGGCGTAATTTCAAAATTCCCGCGTCGTATATTTGTTTTGAATCCTCAAAACAAGATACGACGGCATCTCGGCTAGATCCAACAGGCGTACGTCTTTGTAAGCCGTCGGATCTAAGATGCAATTTTTCGGCATCCGCTAGGTGGCGTTCCCGTCGTAATCCGTGTCGAGTATGCAAATTAGCTATTTCCGACGATCCACGAACGTACGAGCGGCCGTCGCATTTTTTTCCGTTGTTTCCGTTCGGCTTTTTCCGGCGTATAGTTAAAGCTGCTATATGGTGGCGTACTCAATGTTAAAGCGGTAGTTCACCCTGACCCACATGATTTTACCATCGAGACAGGCATTGTAGCGCGAGCTACAGTATGCCTGTCCCGATTTTTTTAACCCCGTACTCACCTCGTAGTCGTCCATCGTAGATTTCGGCTCCCGCGGGGAATGGGCGTGCCTATGGAGAGGGAGGATGATTGACGGCCGGCCCTGGCACGTCACTCTCCCCGAAGACAGCCGGAGTAGGTCTCGGCTCTTCACGGCGCGTGCGCACAGGCTATGCGCACGCGTCGTGAAGACCAAGCCTATTTCGGCTATTTCCGGAGAAGCGTGACGCGCCAGAGCCGGCCGTCAATCATCCTCCGTCTCCAGAGGCACGCCCATTCCCCGGTATCTTCGATGGACGACTACAAGGTGAGTATGGGGGGAAAAAATTCGGGACAGGCATACTGTAGCTCGCGCTACAGTGCCTGATTTAAAGGTAAAAGAAAAAAAATTTTTTTTTTCCTGTCGATAGGGTGAACCCCCGCTTTAAGTGTGGCTGTCGTTCCCGCGTATAATTTAAAAAAAATTTACGTTGTTTGCGTAAGTCGTCTGTGAATGGGGCTGGACGCCATTTACGTTCACGTCGAAACCAATGATGTCCTTGCGATGCACCCTGGGAGTTCTTACAGACGGCGCATGCCCAGTTCGTTCGGCGCGGGGACGCGCTTCATTTAAATGAAACACGCCCCCTACCCGCCGAATTTGAATTCCGCACCCTTACGCCGAGAGAGATACGCTACGCCGCCGTAACTTATGGCGCAGATTCGTTGAGGATTCAAACCAACTCAAAGTTAGTTACAGCGGCGTAGCGTATGTGGATCTGCCCCTATATTTTTTATTTTCTGCTATAAAACATACCCGATAAAAATTTACAAAAAATCTAATTATTTTCATAAATTTAGGCCAATATATATTCTGCTACATATTTTTTGTAAAAAAAATATCCCAATACGTGTATATTGATTGGTTTGCACAAACGTTATAGCGTCTACAAACTATGGGATATTTTCATGGAATGTTTGTTTATTTTTACTAGTAATGGCGGCAATCAGTGACTTATAGCAGGACTGCGACATTGCGGCAGACAAATCAGACACTTTTTGGGGACCAGTGACACCAATACAGAGTATAGAAAAATGAAAAAAAAAAACTGCGCTAAAAATACTACACCGATGACACAAATTACAGTATATTAAATTTGGGAGCTGCGATTAGCATGTAAACAATCGGTACAAGAGCAAAGAAATGGAAAAAGAAAAAATCGTGCTACCCCTTAACCAAGTGAAAGCTAAATCAAAGAATTACTAAATTAAGCATGTCAAAGGAACAAAATCAGTGATATATAAATATGTGACCAATGACCTATGATAACATGACAAATATGTCACTGTTGATTCAATAAATTCATAAAAAAACCTCAATTGCCATAAAACCAATAAACATGTGCCAATGGTGATATATAGCAAAAAACAATTGACATGCTGTATCATGAATACTCTGCACCTGTGCTCTGTGTCAGGATCCACAATCTAATAAAAAAACGTGTCCAAACAAAAAAGTGATGAATCCTCCACCAGTGAATAATGATGGCTCCTTACCGACTTGCCTTGATCCCTTGACAGGGGATCATTAAGCGCGTGTAGTTAGGAGTCTCGCTCTCCACAATGCAGCTCAGGCTACCACAATCTTTAAATCAGTTGATCTTACTGATAAATTGTAAACAGTTCATCCAAAAGGTGATAGATCATCTAATGAAACTAAAGTTCAAGACATATTGCACCAATCCTGTGGATCTGTTCGTTCGCTCATCAAGGGATGCTGGGGATCGGTAAGTCGGTAAGGAGCCATCATTATTCACTGGTGGAGGATTCATCACTTTTTTGTTTGGACACGTTTTTTATTAAATTGTGGATCCTGACACAGAGCACGGGTGCAGAGTATTCATGATACAGCACCTATGGACTATAATTTTGCATATAAATTCTTAATATAGCATTTATATATATTTGAATTTTATGTCAATTGTTTTAGTTTTTTGCTATATATCACTATTGGCACATGTTTATTGGTTTTATGGTAATTTAGTTTTTTTTATGAATTTATTGAACCAATACAGTGATCAGCGCTAAAAAAAATATATGCACTGTCACTGTACTAATGACACTGGAAGGGAACGACGTCCATACTTAACATTGCGTACGCCTCATAGAAGCAGGAGCAACGTTACGCCGGAAAAGCCTTACGCAAACGGCGTAAAAAAATTCCACCAGGCGCATGTACGTTTGTGAATCGGCGTATCTAGGTCGTTTGCATATTCTACGCCGAAAACTACGGAAGCGCCACCTAGCGGCCAGCGTAAATATGCACCCTAAGATACGACGGCGTAAGAGACTTACGCCAGTCGGATCTTAGCCTAATTTCGGTGTATCTTGCTATCTGAATACAGAAAGAAGATACGCCGGCACAGCTTTGAATTTACGTGGCGTATCTATAGATACGCCGGCGTAAATTCTTGCTGAATCCGGCCCAAAGTGTTCAGTTCCCTTTAGCTGTGGCTGACTGCTCTAAATAGTGGAGCGGAAACGGATCTATAATCCGCCTGCTTAGTGGGGTCGGCGGGGGGATCTCCCGCTGAGCAAGCGGATTCCGCTTCAGTAAATCTATATAAACAATTACAGTCTGTCTCTAGTCAAAAAGGTTTTATTTTGCTCTCATTGCTGTCTGTGCCTTTCTCTACTGGTAACCTATATTTCCCTATTTTGTGTCCTGGTTTTATAAGAATACAGTGGGGTTGATTTACTAAAAACTGGAGAGTGCAAAATCTGGTGCAGCTGTGCATGGTAGCCAATCAGCTTCTAACTTCAGCTTGTTCAATTAAGCTTTAAAAAAAAAAAAAAGCCTGGAAGCTGATTGGTTTCTATGCAGAGTAGCACCAGTTTTTGCACCCTCCAGTTTTAGTAAATCAACCTCAGTGGGATTAAAGACAGCAATAAAAACCTGGCTGTCCTCTACCCCTGTTCAGAACTAAAAAAAGGAAAAAAATATTTTGCCTGGAGTCTGGCATTAAACCTGCCTACAGTTAAACTATGCCTACTCATTACTGCGTTATGGCTTTGACTTTGTGACTTTATCCCTTCCTCTTACAATTAGCCCGTGCCTGTGACCTCTCTGCTTCCTAACCGTGGATTGTAAAGGAAAACACATGTATAGAGCAGAGCTCTTTCAAAGGCTGACTCAGGTGACTGGACCTCACATGCTTTTGTCTTGCAATTTGTTTATCACAACATCCTTCATCTCTTCCTGCCTTCCTTCCTCTGAAACTGGATCCACAGGATAACAAAGAGGCACAGTGCTCGCATTGGTAGGGCTTATCCGTGAGCACTGAATGAATTCTGCAGGCACATTTATCAAGGCTCTGTCCTGTGTTTACATAGTGGTTACAGTTATGGATAGCACACCAGCAATATAAACAGGCCCGAATAGTGGAAACTGGGAACCTAGCCATAGGAGCAGAAAGAAACACATTTCTAGAGGAGGAAGAAAGAAACGCAATAATATGCTAATAAAATCGAGATCATGCCCTTGTGTTTAGGAGGACTTCATATATTGCACAGAGCTTACTAAGAAAATGTGTATGCTTTTATGTGTCTTTGTTCAGAAACAGGAAGTCAGTACACAGCATCTTGAATTTACTATTGTTGTGGTTAAAACCCTAAATTGTATAAATTCTTGTCTATGTGTATTTCCCATTCAACTGTCAGTTTGCAGCAGCTCGAACATGTTTAGAAACATAGAAATAATTTGTCATATGACAAAGCTGGCCATACACGATACATGTTTTTCAGGTGCTAAAGGGCTAAATACAGTGCATGTAAAACGGCTGCAAAATGCCTCCCCTGCAGCCCCGAGTACCTTGGAACGGTGCGCTTGCAGGACATTAGAAAAAGCCCTGCAAGCAGCATCTTTGGAGCGGTGTATACACCACTCCTCCACCGCCCCTTCCCATTGGAATGCACAGGCACTGCTTTGCTGGCGATTTGGCAACGGAGCTTTTTGGGTGCATTTAACCCTTTCTTTGGCCACTAGCAGGGGTTAAAAGCGCCCCACTAGTGGCGCTTTATAGCTAACACGGATGGTGCCAGTGTTAAAGTGGTCTTAGGCCCCGTACACACGACCGAGTTTCTCGGCAGAATTCAGCCAGAAACTCGATCGGAGCTGGATTCTGCCGAGAAACTTGGTCGTGTGTACAGTTTTCACCGAGGAAGCCGACGAGGAACTCGTCGGGCCAAATAGAGAACATGTTCTCTATTTCCTCGTTGTTCAATGAGGAAAGTCGGCCCGCCGAGATCCTCGGCGGCTTCAACACTGAACTCGACGAGGAACTCGATGTGTTTGGCACGTCGAGTTCCTCGGACGTGTGTAAGGGGCCTCACAAACAGTTTGTAAAAACTGTCATTTCTGCATCTGTCCGTGAATGTTTGTTATGGATTTTACCAACTGTTTGTGAATTTTCTGACAGTTGGTAACCCTGCTGCTGGGAGTGCAGTGGGAGATTCGTAGATCCGAGCAGTATAGCATGAATAGAAGAATCTATCAGTTTTGTTCAGTCTGGGGGTGTCAGTCTGTAGGAGTGGGTATTACTAGGCAGACTGCATTTGCATGCGCATTCATCAAAATGTCCTGCACTGTTGCTCACGGCCAGTATGGAAGTGTGCTCAGCCAACGGAGGCACGGCATAAGTTCAAAGTCAGAAAATAGCCATCATTTTTAAAATGCAGAAAAGCAAAATAGAAGGTTTCAAAGGCACACAGAGCTCCTTTATCAAGGTATTAGGACATGGCAGCAACCACAGATATATAAGCATTTACTGAGAAGACTATGGGCTGAATGAAATAAAAAGAGAAAGTTTCCTCCATCCATTGACAGCCGCTGCTGCCAATCAGTTACTGCTTCTGTTTGGATACAGGCGCTTTTCTGCCGACAATTTTCTGATGTGATTTTTCAGTTGTAGGATGCCAGGCCAGGGTTGGTGCCATCAGGGCCACCCACAGAGCAAATTGTGGACAGTTCATCAGGAACCAGCTTGAAATTTGCTTCCTGCCAGCTTAGAGTGGTTATAAACCCTTACATATACCCAGTGAAGTGCCTGGCTTCAGCTGATACACAGAGATTAAAAAAATTCTCCTACATAAGTTGTATCTGTCTATCCGCAGCCTTCTCTTCTTTACATCTGTCCAAAGTGCTGAATTTATAAGCTTATCTGAGAGTTCAGAAAAAAGGGGGCGGAGAGCTAAAATTACACTTTACAGAGCTCAATAAGGAGAGCTCTAAGAGCTGATCGGAGGGAAGGGACACATCCCCCTTCACACAGCACACAAGAAAAGAGGCTGTTAATCTGCTGGAAACCTCTTCCCTGTCACCTTTTTTCTCTTGTCAGGAAAAATTGTCAGAAGTGAATCATGCTGATAGCAGAAGAATAAAGCAGCAGACAGAAATTATACTCAGTGCTTTTAGTTAAGACAAGTACACACTATAGAGCAGTGGTCTCCAAACTGCGGCCCGGGGGCCAGATGTGGCCCTTTGCTTGATGTTATCCGGCCCTTGGGGTGCTTTTTTATTCATTGGCACCAATGATGGGGCAGAATTCCTCCCAAAGACCCCAATGATGGGGCAGAATTCCTCCCAATGATGGGGCAGAATTCCTCCCAATGATGGGGCAGAATTCTTCCCAATGATGGGGCAGAATTCTTCCCAATGATGGGGCAGAATTCCTCCCAATGATGGGGCAGAATTCCTCCCAATGATGGGGCAGAATTCCTCCCAATGATGGGGCAGAATTCCTCCCAATGATGGGGCAGAATTCTTCCCAGTGACCCCAATGATGGGGCAGAATTCTTCCCAGTGACCCCAATGATGGGGCAGAATTCTTCCCAGTGACCCCAATGATGGGGCAGAATTCTTCCCAGTGACCCCAATGATGGGGCAGAATTCTTCCCAGTGACCCCAATGATGGGGCAGAATTCTTCCCAGTGACCCCAATGATGGGGCAGAATTCTTCCCAGTGATGGGGCAGAATTCTTCCCAGTGATGGGGCAGAATTCTTCCCAGTGATGGGGCAGAATTCTTCCCAGTGATGGGGCAGAATTCTTCCCAGTGATGGGGCAGAAATCCTCCCAATGACACCAATGATGGAGTCCAATGATGGGGTCCAATGACACCAATGATGGGGAATTTTGTACTCCTGATGGCCACAGTCCGGCCCCCATAAAGTCTGGAGGACAGTAATCCGGCCCTTTGTTTAGAAAGTTTGGAGACCCCTGCTATAGAGGGATATGTTTTGTTCGTATTTCATGCCTGAGGTTTACAACAACTTTAAGGAAATTATTTTCAACTCAGATATGGTTTGAATGTATGTAATAAATATACGGTTTTGAAATATATAAAAGAGCGGCGATATATCCAGTAAAGGTTGATTCTTCAATCTCGTCTTTGGGATCCTGGAAGGGCATGTGTAAATACTCCTCATCCTAGTCAGAGGTACCAGGAAGACTAGTGGAAATTGGTATTTGTTTACCCTGGTGAAGTCTGGGTGATTAGCAGTTAGTGATGATCTGATGTGCACTGATAATGTGGAGAATGGCTTTAGTAACTGTCCTGTTGTTGTCTGTGCCTGAGGAAGAGGTGTGTCTGTCTCTTGCCCGCAGTAAAACTGATGACACAGTCTGATAGACAAGTGCTACACAAAGACAGAGGAATTTATGGGCACCTGAAGGCAATACAAGTCAATGATGAAAGGCGTTCTCAATGTTAGACACTAATTCATAGTGAAAAGAAATCCTTACAAGCGCTTTGTGTCTGCTGTGCAGCTTGTGAGGATGAAAGCCATCGCTAAACTCTTAAATGCTAGGAGGTCATAACTCAAGTGAGGTTCGGTGCCACTGTGAAGTTTATAGTGGACACTCAAGTACTAATTAGAATACAGAAAGATGGTTTCATGCTGCGAAACATCCATTTTTTTTTTTTAAACGACAAAGCTGTTTATCCCATATGCTACTGTGTCTTATGTAAAAAATAAAATTAAAATATCAGTAAGCACCAATAGGACTTTGCACTTTATTTGTTAAACCACCGACATAGCCCTGGAAGGAACAGACATTGGGCTAGATTCAGTAAGAATCGCCTATCTTTAGGCGGGCGTAGCGTATCTCATTTACGCTACGTCGCCGTAACTTTGAGAGGCGAGTCCCGTATTCTGAAAGAATTTGCGCCCGAAGTTACGGCGGCGTAGCGTAAATGTGCCGGCGTAAGCGTGCCTAATTCTAATTATGAATAGGTGGGCGTGTTTATGTAAATAAAGCATGACCCCACGTAAATGACGTTTCTAACGAATGGCGCATACGCCGTCCGTGAACGTATCCCAGTGCGCATGCTCCTAATCACGTCGCAAATAGTTAATGCTTTCGACGTGAACGTAACTTACACACAGCCCTATTCGCGTATGACTTACGCAAACGACGGAAAATTTGACGCTGTCCCGACGTCCATACTTAACATTGGCTACGCCTCATATAGCAGGGGTAACTTTACACCGGAAAAAGCCTTACGTAAACTGCGTAAAAAATCCGCCGGGCGCACGTACGTTTCTGAATCGGAGTATCTAGCTCATTTGCATATTCTAAGCGGAAATCAACGGAAGCGCCACCTAGCGGCCAGCGTAAATATGCACCCTAAGATACGACGGTGTAGGAGACTTACGCTGGTCGTATCTTAGCAACATTTAAGCGTATCTCAATTTGAGCATACGCTTAAAGATACGACGGCGCGGATTCAGACTTACAAAAGCGTATCTACTGATACGCCTGTTGTAAGTCTTTCAGAATCTAGCCCATTGTCTTTTTAGGATGTTACATGGTTATCACAGATCTGCTTATGTCAACATGACTTGCCAAACTCTACACTGTAGGGATAAGCATTGTTTTGCCATTTCCAGTGAACTTTTTAACACTGTGACTCTGCCCAAGCTTGATTTTCCCGGATTCAAGGGTATCATGTTGCTTGGCTTTTAGGGTCCAATCAATTAATAGGTTCATGGGTTCGTGTCTTCACCCAGCATTTCTCCTTGTTTTTAGTGTCCTTGAGTTTGGGGTAAAAAACAGATACACACATGAAAAAAGAGTACGTCAAGCCATGCTATGGAACTAAATTTTACCCACATTTTTACCGTATTTGGTCAGACCATATGCCCATTGTGACAGCTCTTGCCTTTTTAGAACCTGGTGGTGGCAAATTCTGCCAATGTTGTAATGGCTGAAAACAGAGGGTATAGCGGAAGGTTTGCTAAAAAAGGCATTTTTTCCAAAGATACGCCGTACACGCGACTGTTTTTCGCGATGTGAAAAATGACATTTTTTTTTATGACATTAAAAACGATCGTGCATGGGCTCCAGAGCATTTTACGCAACGTTAAAAATGGGCATTAAAAATTTAGAACATGCTCTAAATTTCCGCGTCGTTTTTAACGTCGGAAAAAATTGTCGTGTTTGGGCTTTAACGACGTGAAAATAATGCGCATGCTCAGAAGCAAGTTATGAGACGGCAGCGCTCGTTCTGGTGAAACTAGCTTTCGCAATGGAGATAGCACATTAATCACGCTGTAACAGACTGAAAAGCGTAAATCAGCAAAAGCAGCCCCAAGGGTGGCGCCATCAGAATGGAACTTCCCCTTTATAGTGCCGTTGTACGTCACGCGCTTTGCTAGAGCATTTTTTTTTCAAATGTGTGTAGGCAAGGCAGGCTTAACAATAATCGAGTTAAAAAAAACTTTGTTTTTTCTAGACCATTACAAATGGTCGTGTGTACGCGGCATTAGACTCTTTTTCTTCTCCCTTTACAAATGAAAGATAAATAAAAATTCATCCACTTAAGCTTTTCTGGAAGGCACTACCACAGGATCATTAAAGCAATATTAAGGGCTACATTAGGCCATCCATCGACCTGCATGCATGATCTGACTGCCCTCAGGCATCAGGATTGGGTTGCGGGGCCATGAACAGAATTGTTATGCTCAACTGAATGTTTCTGTATATGGAAATGTAGAGGAAGGAAAGCCACAGGGAAGCAGATGTTGATGGATTTTCTCATATTAGGGCAACCATAGTAATCAGGACAAGATTTATTATGGCTGGATTTGTTGATTGTCATCTCGTAATTATGGAATTATTAATGAGATATGCCTAGTAGATCTGGTGGATCATTAGTTCCCACTGTTAAGATCCCGGACATGAGAGATCAGTACTGGGAGCTTCTAGCCCTTGTGCCCGATAACGTAAGTATATTCCTTTAGGCCTAAATTTAGTGTTAAAACGTATTTCCACTTTTGCAGTCAAATTTGAGCACCCCCACTATATGTTAATGTGTTTCCATTCACACCGCTTCTATTGTTTAGAATAGCTTGCAATGTGCAATTAATATTTTTTTTTAAGTTAAGCTATATGAATAAGAACATTTAACAAATATAAAGTAAGTGTTATCCCAATTTGGCTGCAAAAGTGGAAATACACTTTAAGGGCAAGGGTTTGCAAGTTCAGGGTTAGAATTAGGAATACAGTTTAGGGCAGATAGGTTAAGTGTTAGAAAGTTTGCAGTTTACAGAATTAACAGTTTATATAGGATTACAGTATGTGGTTGTGTGAAGCCTAATGCACACGTTCAGAAAATCGGACAAAAAATACCACTAACAAGAGAGATCATGCAATAATCTGATCGTTAGTACACAGCTTTCGAGAGCCAATCACAAAGGTTTGTCCAAAATTATCCAAAGGGACAAACACAAAAAAAAATCTCGTACGATGCTAGGTCGTATGATTTTTATTTAATCAGTACAATTCATTCGAAAAAAATCTGAAGAACAAGACTATGCATGGTCGGAAACAAAAGAATACATTACTATACGATTGAATACATCACATCACTTCCGAAGTTGTATTATGTCATACAAGAATTTCCATAAGTTGAGTAACCTCTCCATTTTTGATGTGAGACTAGCATGCAAAATAAAAACAGACAATCATTTGTCTGATATTTTCATTGTGTGTAAGGGCCTTTAGTGTCAGTGTTTTTTTTTTTTTCAAAAGGTTTTTATTTATTTTAAATCAGAAGATATAAGATCCACTAGTACAGTAGCAAATGTAAAAATTTGGTTGAATACAAAAGAGTAAGGACCAAGCTTTAGGGTGTAAATTTGGGGTTTGCAGAAAGGATTTAAGGTTAGTGTTAGGGCTCTTTCACACGGAGCGGACCGTTTCTGGGTCCGCTCCGTGTGTCTCCGTCGGCTCAGCGGGGATCCCCGCTGAGCTGTCGGCGGATAGGGCGGTCCCCGCACACAGTGCAGGGACCGCCCTGTCTCAGCTCCGCTCTGCCCTATGGGGAACCTGATGCAGACGGACCGTCTGTCCGTCTGCATCAGTTCCGCTCCGCCGGACGGAAGAAAAATAGGGTTTTCTTCCGTCCGAAAACCGGATCCCGACGGACGCGGACGCTAGCGGATGCTCCATCCGCTAACGGACGCGATCCCATAGGGATGTATTACAAGTCCGTTAACGGACTTGTAATAACGGACAGGCGGAGCGGACGTCTGAAAGGGGCCTTAGCATTTTAGTTAGGGCTAGGAAAAAGGAAGACGGCAAGGACATATTTTGACAATTTGACATTTTATTTAAGTGTCAAAAGCCCCATAGACGAGGTGCTCATTGGTTAACAAAGATTGTATGTGTACATGCTGCTTATGTCTGCTAGGCTGACCATACAAATTAAAGGGGTTGGATCCTATGTATTAAGGTGAAAAAACATCTGACTATTACCGGCACCCCAGCCCCCCCCCGTTTTGCTTACCTGAGCCCTGGAAAGTCCTGCGTCGAGAACGTGCTGGATCTTTGCTGGGGGTTCTCAGCTCTTCATTGGATAGATTGATAGCAGCACAGCCAATGGCTTCCCATGCTGTCAATCAAATCCAATGATGCGGGCGCTGGGGGTGGGGCCGTGTCCTCTATTGAGCAGCTATAGACACCGAATGCAGGACTCGGGAGCGTTTCCACACGGTAACCCCCTTGGGAGAGCGCTTCCCAGAGGGGGTTATCTGATGCGGGGAGGAGCTGAGAGAGCTGCCAGGGGACCCCAGAAAACTTTTTTTGGGGCCACGAGCTGCACAGTGGAGGTAAGTATGACATGTTTGTTATTTAAAAAAAAAAAATGTTCTCATTCAGCCAATTGGTTCTACGCCTCTGTTAGTTTGGATGAATCTCTTTTGTTTGCTATTGTATTTTAATAGCTGTGGCTGTCAGAATACCTGAACAGTGGCTGCCTTTGAATGGATGCAGTCGTTGTTTGCCTACAGGTTTTCCGCCCTGCTTCCTCAATTTTCAGGTCCATTTTTAGATCCAAGGATATCAGGCAGGAAGATGTCAACAGGTATAAAGAGAGTTAAGCCCTGTACACACGATCGGTTTGTCTGATGAAAACGGACCGAATTGACTGTTTTCCATCGGTGAAAAAAAAAAATAGAACACGTTTTAAAATTCTCCTATGGATAAAAAAACGATAGAAAAAAATGGTCTGTGTGGTAGTCCATCGGTCAAAAATCCATCCATGCTCAGAATCAAGTCGACGCATGCTCGGAAGCATTGATTCTAATTTTTCTCAGCGCGTCGTAGTGTTTTGCGTCACCGCGTTTGGACACGGTCGGATTTTTGACCGATGGTGTGTAGGCAAGTCTGATGAAAGTCAGCTTCATTGGATATCCGATGAAAAAATCCATCGGATTAGATTCCATCAGATATCCGATCGTGTGTACAGGGCTTCAGAGAACATAATAACGGGACTTTAAATATACTGTTGAGAGCAAAACCATAGATAAAAGGATAAAATATTGTTTAAAAATCATTTTTATTATGAAAGGTCGGACATATACTGTCCATAAAATTACAGAGGCTAGTACAATACAATTTAGAACATTATATGCACAGTTTATAATATTATTATTATTATACACGATTTATATAGCAGTAACAGTTTACGCAGGGCTTTACAATGTAGAGGGGGGCAGCACAGTTCAATACAGAAGGTACAGGTGGGCCCTGCTCGTAGAGCTTACATTCTAAAGGGGGGGGGGGGGGTGGTACACAAGGTAATAGCTGCAGAGAATGATTTAATGGGAGGGGACTCGGGGACAGTTGTTAGGTGGGTGTGGGATAGGCTTCCCCGAATAAATTCGTTTTCAGGGATCTCCTAAAGGTGGACAGGGTAGGGGCTGATCGGACATACCGGGGCAGGGAGTTCCAGAGGATGGGAGAGGCTCTGGAGAAGTTTAAATAGGGGTTCTAATAAGTGATCACAATAGCATGTATAATCTATACGTTTTGTGGACCTTGTATGGCTTGTGTGTGCTTGACCAAGAGTTGTAAACTTGTACTGGAATGTAAACAAAACAAATAACTTAATAGCACAAAAATACAAAAAATAATATCAAGGTATATAAATACAAAAGATCAAATCAAACAGGGAAAGAGGGAGAAAGGAAAAGTAAAACATTGTTCAGGGATCCTCACACTCACCCTCGCCATGATATGGACACACTTTCTCACCCGGGGGTAAATGGATGCACCCACCGGCCCTTTTATCTATGTATTTGTTTCTGGCGGTATATATAAAGTCTGATTATTTTTTCTTACTCTGTTTATAGATATTGTGGCATAATATCCCATATCAATGTCATATTGCAATATTGTTCATAAGGCCCACCACTTCACATATATTCCTTTTAGAAGATGCCAACAGTGCCTTCCATTCAACATGTTCATCAGGTACTGGACCTGATTAGCTTTGTGTATGGCCAGCTTTAGCCTATTATGCAGAGTTCAGTGTTTTTTTTTTTCCTGTTATTAAAAAAAACAAAAAACGTAACTATTAATTAGTCAGTGACGGATACTGATGACTGCTAAAAAGGATTTTTTTCTCGTGGTGACAGTGCAGATTTCACAGATTGTTACATTCACAGCCTATCCCTTTCAGTGAGAAAGGTGTGATAAGCAGGTGCTAAATAATGTCCAAGTAATTTCCCAATCAGTTGTCAATTGTCCCAATGAAAAGTGGGCCAATTATTCATATAGCCATTTATACTGTAAAATGGATACCTGTTGAAACTGTGCTAGCATACTTCATGTTTATGATTTTCATTTTTGGCTCGTTTCACTGTAGAAAGAAAGTGATACTGTAAGTACATAGAGGGGGCTAAAGTTATTAATTCTAAAAATTCAAAAAAAAGACTACTCTATTGCTACCTATATGTGATTTTTACCAGTAGTAAGAGAGTTCCATGGTATCTATAGTTATTAGGTATTAGCAGCAGAAAAATTAACATGTGTGCTCTCTAGCTCCCTTGTTACCTTCTTCCTTGCTTATCTCCAGGACTTTTTCAGAGCCTCTTCCATCCTCTGGAACTCCCTGTCCCAGTATGTCCGGTCAGCCCCTACCCTGTCCACCTTTTGGCGTTCCGCGAAAGCTCATTTATTCAGGGAAGCCTACCCTGCCTCACCTAAGAACTGTACCTGAGTTACCTCCATCAGATCATACCCCACAGCTATTACCTTTTGTACCACCTCCCCCTCTCTTCAGATTGTAAGCTCCATAAGCAGGGGCCTCCTATGCCTACTGTATTGAGCTGTATTGTAATTGTACTGTCCCCCTCTACATTGTAAAGAACTACACAAACTGTTGGCACTATATAAATCCTGTATAATAATAATAATGCGTTAAAAACAAAAGGGTTTTAGTGGTATGATAAAAGTTTTAGCATTAAAAATAGTCTTTGGCAAACCACGGCAGCAACAGTTTATAAACGTACAGATTTTTCCATGCATACTACTAGCACAGATGACTGAATCTCCTGCTATGGACTATCATATTCTGTCAGAATGCCTAAACAGTGTCTGTGCCTGACTGGATGCCGGCACTCCACTTTTGTCGATCTGGGTATTGCCAACAGGGCCAGTTATGGAGCGTAATTTGGACAATTTACTCTGAATCATCCAAAATTTGATGCATATATAGCCATCTTAACAGTGTATGTAATAAAGGAGGCCTTTTATACACAGATGTAGCCGCCACCTGTCTGGATGCAGGTGACCCAATCAACAAAGAGTTTGGTCAGGGATGGCCATTACTGATAGAAATCGGAATTCCACAAGGGTACCAAATGCTAGGGGAAAGGCAGTCAACAAAGGCATGTTCTGACCCTGCTGCTTTATAGAATTACATATTTCATCCTTGTTTTTTGAAACCCACAAGGATATGTGTTGCCTGAAAGGCTGTCAGGCCTCGTACACACGACCGAGTTTCTCGGCAAAAACCAGCAAGAAACTTGCTGGGAGATATTTTTTTGCCGAGGAAACCGGTCGTGTGTACATTTTCGTTGAGGAAACTGTCGAGAAACTCGACGAGCCAAAAAGAAAGCATGTTCTCTATTTCCTTGACGGGAATGGAGAAAATTGGCTTGCCGAGTTTCTCGCCGGCTTCTCAAGGAACTCGACGAGCAAAACGATGTGTTTCGCCCGTCGAGTTTCTCGGTCGTGTGTACGAGGCCTCAGAGGTCAGTAAATGGGCAAAAGAAAATATAACAATACCTTTTTTATTAATGTTCACATGTATGGTTGTCTTAAAGTAATGTCAGAAAAATAGATTACTTGGGTCCCACCAAAGAAAATTTCAGTTCTAGGCTTTTCCCATCTGTTGGGCGGTGTTAACAAAGAACAGAGATCCAGCCAGAGTGTACACAGACTACTGGGAGATCAGCAAGTGTACAGTGTGTATGTACTTCCTTTGTGAAAGTGGCAATCATTTCCACACAAACAGAAGCACTGTAGCATCCTAGTTGAGACCAGTTATTACTTAATTGATCTGTATTCAATTATATCTAATTTATTTTGTGCCATGAAATTCAGGTTTGTTTTAGTTTTTTTTTTATAAAAATGTTAAGCAGTGTTATGATATTAGTCAGAATTGTCAACCAAAACTTGAAAGTTGTAGATCAAAGAGCTGATTTATCTTTGTTGAGTTCCCGTTACAAACATGTACTTTGTGTCCAAAAGCCTGTCTGAAGCTCCAACCCCCCAGCCTATATCCCAGTAAACAGACCCTGTTTTGTAGTGTTTGTTTGGGCTGTGGGCAGATGTTCCAGCTTGAACTTGATAAATGGGACAAGTTCATTATGTGGACTATACAGCCGAGTGATACCCTTTAATTGTTCATGTACCTTAACTTTTAACTTTATTTGATAGAGCTTTTCCATTGATTGTCCAAGTATCTTATTTTTAGCTTGTATTTCATAGACCTTTTCTATTGTTTGTCCATGTATCTTATTTTTGGCTTTTACTTAAAGTGGTTGTATACTCAAAAAATTCACTTTACATTTATTTATGCATGTCAAAATTTTAAATCGTTTGCCCTTAGCTTTTTTATTTTTACCTCTGTCATTCTGAAGTTATGGCTGCAATAAGTAGTGCGGACGTGTACCGCGCATGCGCCGGATTCCCGTCCATTCCGGCCAGCTGAGCCTCTGCCGGATAAATTCTTTCTTTATGTCGGGGCTGCGTCATTTCCTCATGTAGACGTCAGCCCCGACATCCCGCGATGGTTTGTGCATGTTGGTTATCACGTGACCTACACGTCACAGATGACAGGAGACACAGAAGCTTCCTGGTGTACGCTGTGAATGCCTTTTCTTCGTTACTGTAGTAACCGGAAACGAAGAAGAGGCTTGAATATAGTGACCTTAATGCGCACGCGCGGGATTACACAGGCTAGAAGAAACTGTGGGCGGAAATACAGATTGAATTAAACGAGGAAGACCACAACAGAGATGGCGCGGACTTACAAGACGATTTACTCTTTACACGATCACCAGTTACACAGTAAGACAAATAATGTAGATAAAACCATAGCGCTCAATCGATGTTTAACTATATGGTGTTTAAAAACATATAAATTGTTATGATAGTACCGGAGGGTTTACAACCGCTTTAATGGAGCTTTTTCATTGATTATCCATGTGCCTTCTTTTGGGCATCTAATTTTACTTTAACGTGTTTACTGACAACTGAGGGATATGTAGAACATACTGGGCCAGATCCACGTACCCTGGCGCATATTTCCGTCGGGCGTAGCGTAGCTCTGATACACTACGCCGCTGTAACTTACAGCTTTTTTTTTGTATCCTCAAAGAATTTGCGCCGTAAGTTACGGCGGCGTAGTGTAACTTTGGCAGCGTAACGGCGCGCAATTCAAATGGATGTGATGGGGGTGTGTTTTATGTAAATATGTCTTGACCCGACTAAAATGACTTTTTTTTCAACTGCGCATGCGCCGTCCGTGGGGGTATCCCAGTGCGCATGCTCGAAATTAAACAGGAACAAGCCAATGCTTACGACGGTGACGTCATTCTACGCAAAGCCCTATTCGCGAACGACTTACGCAAATGACGTAACATTTTCAAAATTCGACGCTGAAACGACAGCCATACTTAACATAGGATACGCCTCATATAGCAGGGGTAACTATACGCCGAAAAAAGCCTTACAGAAACGACGTAAAAAAATGCACCGGGCGGACGTAAGTTCGTGGATCGCCGTATCTAGCTAATTTGCATACTCGACGTGGAATTCGACGGAAACGCCACCTAGCGGCCAGCGTAAATATGCACCTACGATCCGACGGCGTACTAAGACGTACACCTGTCGGATCAAGCCCAGATTCAGTCGTATCTTGTTTTGTGGATACAAAACACAGATAGGACGGGGCATTTTAAAAATTATGCGGCGTATCCATGGATACGCCGGCATAATTAGTTTGTGGATCTGGCCCACTGTGTTTTAAATAGATGTACAAACTGACAGGTCATTTTAATGAAAGCAAAGTGTTTTGTTTGGTAAATGTACAAAGCTTTTTGTATTATCATAGTTTGACCATTAAAGTTTTTTTTAGGTCAACCCCTATAATGATATTAAGGCTTGTTTACACCAGATACAGTCAAGTGCGTTTTTAAATGCAGTATGAACGCATATGCAAGATGAATGTATTCCAATGAGCCTAGTTTACACCATGCATGTGCTTTTAAAAAAGTACAGCATGCTGCATTTCTCTGCACTGGCACGCACCACAAATGCACGTAAACACATGCAGTTGCACATTAATAGATGCCACTAAGTGAAGAAAATAATATGAAAAAAAAATGCTAAATGCACTAAAAATGCAGAAATGTACAGTGAATGCAAAGACTGTGGTGTAAAGCTTAAAGCGGTTCTCCACCCTAAAGTGGAGTCCCGCTGATCGGAACCCTCCCCCCCTCCGGTGTCACATTTGACACCTTTCAGGGGGGAGGGGGTGCAGATACCTGTCTAAAGACAGGTATTTGCACCCACTTCCGGCCACACGCTACGGGCGAAAGACGAGTTTTTCTGACTTCCCGTCTGTCGCCCCTGTGTGCTGGGAACACTCGGCTCCCAGCACATAGCGTGTGAGCCAATCGGCGGGCGCAGCGCGACTCGCGCATGCGCCGTAGGGAACCGGGCAGTGAAGCCGCAGCGCTTCACTTCCTGGTTCCCTCAGCGTGGATGGCGGGGGGAGCAGCAGAGAGACGAGCGATCGCTCGTGCTCTGCTGCGATCATCGCTGGACTCCAGGACAGGTAAGTGTCCTTATATTAAAAGTCAGCAGCTGCAGTATTTGTAGCTGCTGGCTTTTAATATTTTTTTTTAATGGCACATCCGCTTTAACATTGGCTTGATGTAAGTGTCCATATCTGATATCCAGAGGGCTGCTGGGGATGCTGTAGCACTATATACAGCAAGGGACGCAATCCTCCAGGTTCTATGCAAATGGCGCCCGCTCTGCACACAGTGCACATTAGGGATGCTCTTTTGGCACCTTTGGCACTTTTAGAAGGCCTTGCTTTTATTTCAGGTAATACAAGATATTCCCTGAATCGATGCGTGGAGATTATGTCACTCAAACGCTCCACCACCGCCATTCCCAGATCCTTGCCACCTTGTCTAATCAGAGAATGCATTGTGTGGAGGTGAAGCCACTCACAAAGCAGAAGATCACAGTGATCAATGTATGTAACATGTATTACATCAGTTATTGTTCGCGTCCCCAGCTGCCCTACGGATATAAGATATGCAGATTTACTTTGAGGCAACCTGGCCCAATGTATCTATGCAAAATTATAATTCAGAGTTCAGCTTTAGGCCTCAGGATATAGTTAAATCAAATATCCAGCCCAAGATTGTTGCAATGTTTTGCTACTTGTCAGTGCAAGGTAGAGGGAGCAGCATTGCTCCAAAATAAATACGAATCATTTTAGAAAATGTTGTGTATTAAAAGTGTGTATTATAGAAACACAAAAACAACCTAATGGGCTGTAATATGTAATGTAACACGTTTTATCTCAGACCAAAATGATGGTATCATAAAAGTGTTTTTTATTGTTTATTTTTTAAATATACCCTTTTAAGGTATAGCATTTATTAGAGTTATCCTAAAATAAATATTATGCAACATATTAAAAAATAAATAATAAAAAAACACTTTTTAGGTATAACATTTAGTAGAGTTATCCTTACATAAATATTTTGCAATTATCAGTTGTATTTCTATTATATTTTTTAAAAGTGCACTGACAACTATCTGATAACTACTACATTCCCAAGGCAGCCTTGTTTATATTACATCATAGCTACATGGATGTTTAAATGGGTGGATCTTGGTTAGCTTGGCACTTCAGTGAATGCTAATAATAATATGGTGCTGATAGTTTATCTGGGAAAAGCTAGTTTGCAAAGATCCCTGATTGCTTGTAGCTACCAGTAGAGGGCAACAATACCTAGAGACATCTCACTCACTAACTTCATAAATCTTCATTGAGAAGCTGCCTGCTTTAGCAATCATTTCATATGTGCAAACATCTAGTACCATATTTAAAAACCTAACCATATAAAATTGCAAATTGTTAATTTAGCAGGTCTATTTACTAAAAGCATTTGTCCTTCAGTTTTTATTTTATTTTGCCATGTTTACATTATTTTTTCTCACAGTACTTGAGAGCAGCCATTGATTGCTTTAACCTCCCTGGTGGTATGATTGTGTCTGATTTTTGAATCTGAAAGCGGTACATTGTTTTGCATAGAAATTTTGCATTTTATATTGTAGGCCTGTAATTCTTAGGCCTTGTATACACGGGCAAACATGTACGATGAAAACGGTCCGCCGGACCGTTTTCAGCGTACATGTCTGCCCGGGGATTTCTGTATGATGGCTGTACACATCATCATACAGAAATCCGCGCGTACTCGATACGCGGCGACAAGGCCGCGCCGATGACGCGGCGACGTGAGCGGCCCTGCCAGTTCAATGCTTCCAGGCATGCGTCAAAGTCAATCGACGCATGCGAGGGATGGCGGCCGCTCGGACATGTACGGCAGGTCTGTACAGACGACCGAACATGTCCGACGGACAGGATTCCAGCGGGCTGTTTCTAAACAAGTTTGGAAATATTTGCCCGCTGGAAAAAGGCCCGGCGGGCAAATGTACGCTGGAATCCTGTCCGCTCGGCTGTACAGACGACCGAACATGTCTGCTGAAACTGGTCCGCTGACCTGTTTCAGCAGACATGTTCGGTCGTCTGTACGGGGCCTAAGGAATAACTCACTTAAATCTGTTTAAACAAGAGTCTAGTAGACATCCCGGTCATAAAGTTGGCAACACAAAATCATAAATTATAATATTATAAATTATTATTATAAATAATAATAATAATAATAATAAAAAATAATAATAAAATGTATTCAATAATGTAATCAAATCAAAAACACTGAAATTTGCTCAGTCACAGAATCATTTGTCATCACTTTCAGTATCTGATGACGAATTTCCCCACAAATCACTATCAATCAATTCTGCAAGAGTTCTTATTTACTATCGCTGTTTTCTAGTTGGTCTAAAACTGCTTTTAGCACTAGGGACAAAAGGGAGGTGACTTGTTTTGATACAGTAATGTAATCTGTAAGATTACAGTGTATTATGTGTGTTATGAGTTATGTACTTTTTGAATTTACCCCCGAGCTCCGCCCCCATGCTTTGCGACGCTCGCAGGGAACGGAGCCCAGAATAGTAATACATCTGGCGGAGGACACAGCTGGAGGACATCGCATGATCCTGGGGACAAGGTAAGTACACTGTACCAGGATACTGCAATACAATCCCGAGTGTGGCTCAGTGGCCCAGCCAGAGCCCAGACTTGAACCCGATTGAAAATCTCTGGAGAGATCTAAAATTGGCTGTACACCGATGCTCCCCATCCAACCTGATGGAGCGTGAGAGGTCCTGCAAAGAAGAATGAGAAAAACTGCCCACAAATAGGTGTGCCGAGCTTGTAGCATCATATTTAAAAAGACTTGTGGCTGTAATTGGTGCCAAAGATGCTTCAACAATATATTAAGCAAAGGCTGTGATTTTTTTTGTTTTTTATTTGTAATAAAGTTGCAAGGATTTTGAACAACCTACTTTTACGCTGTCGTTATTGAGTAATGTTTGTAGAATTTTGAGGAAAAAAATGATTTTGATCAATTTTGGAATAAGGTTGTAACATAACAAAATGTGAAAAAAGTGAAGTGCTGTGAATACTTTCCAGATGCACTGTTTTTGTGTTCAGTTTTAACTACCTAATGTAAGGATATGTCACTAGCTAACTGATTAAGTACAGTGCTGTGCAAAAGTTTTAGACAAATGTGAAAAAATGCTGTAAATTAAGAATGCTTTCATAAATAGAAGTGTTAAAGGAGAAGTCCAGCTAAAGCTCATTTGGCTAAGCTTTTACTGTGGATCACAGGAGTGCAATTAATTTTGTACTCCTGTGACCCATTTTACGCAGAGAGCAGACTAAAGTCTGCTCTCTGCTGACTTCACAAAAATCATTCCAGGCACTGCGTCATCACGACCACGGAGTCTGGATTTGCCAGGCCTTTCCCTGCCCCTCCACAGTTTAGCACTCCAGTGAGTGAGGAAGAGCAGAGTAGAGAGCTGCTGATTGACAGTCAGCAGCTTCCTGCTTGGAGAGCTGTGAGAACCAAGCCATTGGTGATGTTCGATTGCTCGGTTCTCAGTGTAGAGGCGCCGGGGGACAGATGCAGCATCAGACCGAAGCTGCATTCACCTAGGTAAGTATGAACCTCCAAAAAAAAGAAAAAAAAACATACTTCTTTTAATAATGATTTTTTTTTATCAATTGACAAAATGGAAAGTAAATAGAGGAGACATCCAAATCAAATCAATATTTGGTGTGACCACCCTTTCCCTTCCAAACAGCATCAATTCTTCTAGGTACACTTGCACACAGTTTGTGAAGGAACTCCATATTTTGGTTGTTCCAAAATCTTGGGGAACTAATCACAGATCTTCTGTGGATGTAGTCTGCCTCAATTTCGTTTGGACAACGTTGAGGACCGTAGACGCAGTAGATCGAAGTTTAGCTGATCCCTGCTGAACCAGACAAATTTAGATTCATGTATGGCTGGCTTTACTCGTTCTGCACTGTGTTTTTGTATGAATATTGATAGATATCTTCTATGCTATCTTGATAGAGGACAGGGCTTTGTTATTTCACCCCTCTGGTGACTAGTGATATGATATCTGATAATATTCAAGAAGCAGCAGGAGAGTAGGAGAAGGAAGCAATCACAAGCACAGTGCCTCTCACACTTTATCTATACAGTTGTGGGGGTTTTAAGCACAGTTTCATGAGCGTGTAGTGCTCCTGATCCTTGATAGCTGCTGGTCTCATTATAGCTTCCTGGTTTTGACTGTGATACATTCTCCCTGTCCGTTTGTCCACCTGCAAGGTAATTTATGTAGTCAGTTTCTGGGTTGAGGCCAAACCTGATTTAAGCCAACCAAGCCTGCAGTCTCATGCTTGTGATATTGCATTTGTAACCCGTGCTCCAAGCTCCCTGATTGTCTTCTCTGCTGATTTATTTATGACCTTGGATCAGATGTTGATTACTCTCTAAACTGTCTGCCTCTTGACTACGGAAAATAACAGTATATGAACTACTGGTTGGGAGGAGCATAATGTAAATAACAATGCTACACTGGGGTTGAATACTACTTTAATTTAAACAGACCACTACAATATCTAAGTTTATGGGGGGGGAAATAGGTATAGCATTTATATTGCTATAATAGTTTTTCTTTATCGTACATCACGGGACACAGAGAAGCATAGTAATTACTATGTGGGTTATAGAGAGTACCTTCAGGTGTGGACACTGGCACGCCCTTAAGGCAAGAAGTTCCCTCCCCTATATAACCCCTCCCATACCGGGAGTGCCTCAGTTTTTTGCCAGTGTCTAAGGGAACCGTAAGCCACAGGCCAAGCCAGCAACTAAGTCAGCATTATGAAGGTTCTCCCCCACTCAGCCGGGTGGGGGGAAGGCTTCAGCTGTTTGCGGAGGCTTGGCTAGACAGGATCCAAGACAGGTGGGTCCTCTCTACGGTCTCCGGGGGCTACAAGCTGGAGTTGAGCGAATTTCCTCCACCGCGCTTCTTAACCTCGAACGTCCCAAAGGACCTCGGCAAAAGAAGGTCCTTAGCATTGGCCTTAGATCAGCTGTTATCCCAAGGGGTAATCAGAGAGCTGCCAGTGGAAGAACAAGGTTTGGGGTTTTATTCCAATCTCTTCACCGTCCCCAAACCAAACGGGGATGTAAGACCCATCCTGGACCTCAAGGCCTTAAACAAGTTCCTAAAGGTCCAATCATTCCGGATGGAATCGATCAGGTCAGTGGTGGCCTCCCTGCAAGGAGGGGAACTACTAGCGTCCATCGATATAAAGGACGCATACTTGCACGTTCCTATCTTTCTCGACCATCAGAAGCTGCTTCGCTTCGCGGTAAATCAGCGCCACTTCCAGTTCGTGGCCTTACCTTTTGGTCTGGCCACCGCTCCTCGTGTTTTCACGAAAGTATTGGCTCCACTATTAGCCTATCTAAGGTCTCAAGGCATATCCATAGTAGCCTATCTAGACGACCTATTGGTAGTAGACCGGTCAGTGGCCGATCTAAACTCAGCGGTACACAGAACCGTAAAAATTCTGGAATCCATGGGTTGGGTTCTCAACCTGGACAAGTCAGCCTTAACCTCCCTGGCGGTATGATTCTGTCAGAAAAAACATGCTAAAAGCGGTACCATTATTTGCAAGGAAATTTGGCGTTTTATATTGTAGGTCTGTAATTTTTAGAAATAACTCACTTAAATCTGACCAAACAAGATTCTAATAGGCATCCCAGGTATGACATTTTTTTAAAAACAAAATTATAAATTATAATATAATAAATAATTATAAATAATTATAACAAATAATAATATAATTATAATAAAAATTATTCAATAATGTAATCAAATCAAAATCACTGAAATTTGCTCAGTTGCAGAATTGTTGCTGTCATTATTTTTTTTTTTTTATGACGAATTTCCCCACAAATCGCTATCGCACATTTCTGCAAGTGATTATAATTTATTATCGCTGTTTTTTAGCTGATCTAAAACTATTTTTGACATAAAGGGACACTTTTGGTTGCTATGGACAATCTACAGTTTGCAGGGAGAAAGAAACGTTTTTATTATATAAAATGACATGCATGACACAGGACAGACCACTAGGGACAAGGGGGGTGTGTTTTTTTTACATACAGTACTGTAATCTATAAGATTACAGTATACTGTATGTAAGGTGTTTGTTTACTTTTTTGAATTTGGCGCCGTTCTCCGTCCCCGTGCGTCGTAACGTCGCAGGGAACGGAGATCGGCGTCACACGGAGGCACTGTGTGAATCGAGCGAGGTCCCGCTCGCTCACACAGCGCGGTGGCATCGCTGGATCCAGGGACAAGGTAAGTAACTTGTGCCTGTGGATCTAGCGAGGCAAGCCCGAGTCTGACTCGGGGTTTCCGCTCGCAGCAGGAAAATCAAACCCCGAGTCAGACTCGGGAAGACCGCCAGGCAGGTTAATGCCTGTGCAAAGGCTCGAATATTTGGGTCTACTCATAGACACGAAGCTAAAAAGGGTCTTCCTGCCCCAAAGGAAGTTCGAGGCTTTAAGAGAACTAGTTCAACTAGTCAAAGCAAAGCGTCAGCCTCCCATTCGCCTCTGTATGAGGTTATTGGGAAAGATGGTAGCCTCGTTCGAGGCCGTCCCATTTGCGCAGTTCCACTCAAGGGAGCTTCAACATGCCATTCTGTCCGCTTAGAACAAAAAGGTTCAAGCCTTGGATCTCCCTATGTCTCTCTCCCGGTCAGTCCGGCAGAGCCTTTGTTGGTGGCTGGTTCCCCGGAACCTGCTAAAGGGGAAGTCCTTTGTTCCCGTGACATGGCAGGTTGTGACCACGGACGCCAGTCTGCTAGGCTGGGGTGCAGTCCTGGGAGGTTTGTCTCTCCAGGGGAAATGGTCAGCCTCTGAGAGGTCTCTACCCATAAATCTGCTGGAAATTCGAGCAGTCTATCTAGCCCTGTCAGCTTGGTCAGACAGGTTGAAGGGTCTTCCGGTCAGGATTCAATCAGACAATGTCACTGCCGTGGCATACATAAATCACCAGGGGGGCACAAGAAGTCGTGCAGCCCAAAGAGAGGTGAATCGAATCCTGACCTGGGCAGAGAAATATGTCCCATGCATTTCTGCAGTGTTCATTCCGGGAATAGACAATTGGCGAGCAGACTACCTAAGCCGCCAACAGGTGCTTCCAGGGGAATGGACTCTTCACCCCGACATCTTCCAGAGCATTTGTCAGAGGTGGGGAACACCAGATGTCGATCTCTTTGCATCAAGGTTCAATGCAAGGGTGGGCAACTTTCTGTCCCGGACAAGGGATCCACTTGCTTACGGCACGGATGCACTGGTGTTCCCATGGGACCAGTTCTCCCTAATGTATGCGTTTCCTCCGCTGCAATTATTACCCCGTCTTCTTCGCAGGGTAAAGTCGGAAGGAAGACCAGTGATTCTGGTGGCTCCAGCGTGGCCCAGAAGGGCCTGGTTCGCGGACATTGTAAGGATGTCCGTGGGGCAACCGTGGTCCCTTCCGCTTCGGCCAGACCTATTGTCCCAGGGGCCAATATTCCATCCTTCCTTACCGTCTCTCAATTTGACGGTTTGGCTATTAAGTCCCATATCTTAAAGAAAAGGGGTCTCTCTAATGCGGTGGCATCTACTTTGATTAATGCCAGAAAACCGGCATCCAGACTTATCTATTACCGAGTTTGGAAATTTTATGTGGCCTGGTGCGAGACCAGGGGTTGGCATCCCCGGAGGTATCTCATTGGCAGAATTCTGGAGTTTCTGCAGTTAGGGGCAGACATGAAGTTGGCCCTAAGCACCATTAAGGGCCAGATCTCGGCCTTATCAATTTTTTTCCAAAGGCCACTAGCTACACATTCCCTGATCAAAACCTTTTTGCAAGGTGTGATCCGGCTTAGTCCACCAGTCAAGATTCCCTTGTGTCCATGGGATCTGAATCTGGTCCTTTCTGTCTTACAGAAACAACCATTTGAGCCCTTGGCTCATATTCCTTTGGTCCTTCTGACCAGGAAGGTGATATTTTTGGTAGCCATAACCTCCGCCAGGAGGGTTTCGGAGTTGGCGGCCTTGTCTTGTAAGGAACCGTACCTTATATTCCATAAGGATAGAGTGGTCCTACGGCCCCACCCGGCTTTCCTACCTAAAGTTGTTTCAAAATTTCATTTGAATCAGGATCTTGTTCTCCCGTCTTTTTTCTCAGAACCTAGTTCTGCAAGGGAGAAGTCTTTACATAGGCTAGACGTATTAAGAGCAGTTAAGATCTATCTTAAGGCTACTGCTCAGGTCCGGAAAACTGATACATTGTTTATCCTGCCAGAAGGTCCCAGATGTGGGCAGGCAGCGTCGAAGTCCACTATCTCCAAATGGATTCGGCAGGTCATTACTCAAGCCTATGGCTTGAGGGGAAAGGTTCCCCCGTTTAAGGTTAAAGCACATTCCACTAGAGCGGTGGGTACTTCCTGGGCAGTGCATCATCAAGCCTCCATGGCTCAAGTCTGCAAGGCCGCGACATGGTCGTCTGTCCATACTTTCACTAAGTTTTATCAATTGGACATAAGAAAGAATGAGGAGAGCGCCTTTGGGCGCAGTGTGCTGCAGGCTGCAGTTTGATTCCTCATGTCTGATGGCGCCCGGCTTATTTCTTGGGGTCTCCCTCCCCTCATAGCATTGCTTTAGGACGTCCCACATAGTAATTACTATGCTTCTCTGTGTCCCGTGATGTACGATAAAGAAAATAGGATTTTTATAACAGCTTACCTGTAAAATCCTTTTCTTGAAGTACATCACGGGACACAGAGCACCCGCCCCTCTTTTGGGGTATTTGGGACACTTATTGCTTGCTACAAAACTGAGGCACTCCCGGTATGGGAGGGGTTTTATAGGGGAGGGAACTTCTTGCCTTAAGGGCGTGCCAGTGTCCACACCTGAAGGTACTCTCTATAACCCACATAGTAATTACTATGCTTCTCTGTGTCCCGTGATGTACTTCAAGAAAAGGATTTTACAGGTAAGCTGTTATAAAAATCCTATTTTATTGCTTTAATACACATTCGAGGCTCATTACAATATTTGATATGTTTTGTAAAAAAGGTGCAGATGTCCTTCCAACCCAATTAACTATGAAAGTATCTGAGAAGTTCTAACAAAAGCTTCTTCAGTATATGTGTAGACCTAATTGGATCATTTGAGCATGCGTGCTATAAAGGCAGGAGGAGTGCTTGTTGCCAGATAACACCATTGCCAGTTTTTCAAATGCGAAAATACTGCCAATTATTTTTTCTTGATCAATATTTAGGTGGGTGGTCTGGTGGGGCTTAAATAAGGCATTATACGTGAGTATGTTGTCACTGATGATCTTATTGTTAACAACACTGGTAAATGTTTACTATGGTTCAGTTGGTTTTATATTGGACAACACAGGCATTTCTGATTTCAGACTCCATGCTCAAAAATGTCCTGAGTATTCAAAGACTGCTGGGAAATTTTAATGTATTCCAGGTCCCAGAAAAAGCCATTAAATACATTACACACCATGCAATAGACTCAAACATGTACTGAATTACAGTAGCAATTCACAGTTCCATAAAGGTACACAAGAGAATTCAGTAGATTCTCCCATCCGTGCTAAACAGCGTAAATGGAGGAGTCTTCTCTGCTAGCGATTGTATCCTGACAGATACTTCTTTCGCAGCTGTGAGATTACCCAAATGCCGCGTACATACGGTCGGAATTTACGACAACAAATGTTCGATGGGAGCCTGTTGTCGGAAATTCTGACTGTGTGTAGGCTGCATCAGATTTTTGCTGTCGGAATTTCCGACAACAAAAATTTGAGAGCTGGTTCTCAAATTTTCTGACAACAAAATCCGTTCTCGTAAATTCCGATCGTGCATGCTGTGAATTAAGTACAAGACGGAAGTGCTCGGTCTGGTAAAACTAGTGTTCGTAATGGAGATAGCACATTCATCACGCTGTAACGGACTGAAAAGCACAAGGCTGAAAAGCGCGAATCGTCTCTCCCCAACCTTCTACTAACATGACTGGTATTGAACTTCCCTTTAATAGTGCCGTCGTACGTCTCGTACGACACCGCGTTCTTGGCGTTTGGAATTTCCGACAACGTTTGTGCGACCGTGTGCATGCAAGACAAGTTTGAGCCAACATCCGTTGTAAAAAAATCCACGGTTTTGTTGGAATTTCCAATCGTCTGTACGCAGCATTACAGTGACAGCATCTGGTTGGGTGCAGTTACTGTTTGGCCGGGACTTTGTTGGATAGGGCCTTTGATTTCCAGATCGTATTTCAAGATGGGTGGTGCCTGCAGGGCCATCTATGGCAACGTTTGAGCAATGTATGGCCAGGATGAGTCTGTCATACTATGTAGCAGATACATAGAAAGCAACACTAATACACCAACTAAGACCCGGTTCACACTGGGGCGACACGACAGGCGGCTCAGCCGCCTGATGTGTCGCGTCCCATTCAATGCTATGGAACCGTTCTAATAGGAGCGACGCAAGTCGCTCCGACTTAGAAAAAAGGTTCCTGTACTACTTCGGGGGCGGCTCTGGGCGACCTGCATTGACTTCTATACAGAAGTCGTTTTGCAAATCACTTCTGAAGTCGTCCTCAGGACGACTTGCAGAGTCGCCCCCGAAGTCGTGGCGCGTGAGTGTGAACCGACTCTTAAGGAAGATACTTTACAGGGCAGTGTTTCTTTCCTAACCTGTGGTAATATTTTGTGACCTCCCATATCTTATGCAATGTTAGTCTGGCATCTTACTCCACACTGTTTTCCTGGGCCGGTGCCCTGTGTTTTGAGCACAGTCATTTTAAGAGTTGGAATAATTAGTGAATAAACAGTTTGCAACTGAATAGGTCCAATTAGTGTCACTTGGCACTTGAAAAGAAAAACAAGTATATTCTGATAGGCACTAGAATATGGCCCTGATAATAGCAAAACAAAGTTGCCAACATAAAGCCTGACATACAGAATCATAATTGCCGACATGCATTATATATACAGTGGTACCTTGGATTGCGAGTAACGTGGTTAACGAGCGTTTTGCAATACGAGCATGTATTTGGAAAAATTATGACTCGTTTGCGAGTGTTGTCTTGCAAAACGAGCAGGATTTAAGCCACAGCTTCGTGCAATACCGCGTTTTGCCTGAGGTGGGGGGTGCAGGAGCCGAACGGAAATACTCCATTCCTGAGGCTTTCCAAGGTTTTCTGATGTCAACCGAGCTGTCCTCAAGCATTTCCAAGTGTTCCCGAGGCTCTCCGACACCCCCCACCTCTGGCCGCATGCAGTATTGCATGCCATTGAAGTCAATGGAACAAATTATTTTCGTTTCCATTGACTTCAATGGAGAAACTTGAGTTCTTTGGATTAAGAGCATTCTCCTGGAACGGATTATGCTCGTAATCCGAGGTTCCACTGTAACTGAATGTGTATCATTGTTTAACCAAAGTGCAGGTGTCTGTAAGTACTTTGAAAAAACAATCTCATATTCTGAATTGATAGTGAAGTGTTTGCCTTAAGCCTGGTACATATGGGCCAAAAATCGTCTAGTTCCTGCTGAACAGTCTGAATTTTGGTCCATGTGTACAGCTGTCTGTTCAACAGAAACTGGTCTGATGACCGGCTTCTGTTGAACAGACTTGCTGGAAAACCAGCATTCGATCAGCGCTTGCAGTCAATGGCTTCTGGCGGGGGGTGGGTCAGAATACAATGTCTCAGTGGGAGAGATCCACCGTATGTGTTGATGCAGGGATCTGCCAGCTTTTTTTTTTTAATTCAACCTTTGTTTTTATTATGTGTGTGTGCCCTGCTTAAAAGATGAATTTCAGGCATAGTATTTTCCAGCTTGGACCAATGTAACTATGTACATACTCGCCAATCTCCCTGGAAGCTGGAAGTAGACACCACTAAATCAGTGATCTCCACTTGCTTCCAGGTACTGTTCTGAACGGCTGGTCTGATTCATTGTGGACACAGGAGGTTGGCCACTAGGCACAGGCACTATTCAATGCATGCTTTGCTTCATCTCAATAAATGCAAAGCATTTTCTCATTGAATGAGGTGGAGAGGGTCACATCATCACCCTGGCTCTCTACCTTGTCCAAACAGAAAACATTTTGCATTCATTCAGAAAATGCCTTCTTCATCGGCTGGCTTCGGTTGGACTGGCTGCAGTACACATGGGCTGTCAACCAGCTTCTATTAAACTGGTCAATGCCTTACAAGATTTGGCCCATGTATATGGGGCATCTCCCTGCATGGTTTTTCAGACAGCCACTTCTCTTCCTCTCCCTCCCTCGGCTCTCAGATGAAATACCATACAGGGAGATCGGTGCTCAAAACTGTCCCTCTGCCACACCGATCATTCCCCCAATGTCTGCTGTGTCCTTCTCCTCCAACCTTGTGTTCTCCAGACCCCTGGCCTCCTCCTCTGACTGCTGTGTGCTCCTCCTCCTCCAGCCCTTTGTTCTCTGTCCCTCTGTCCTCCTCCTCTGTCCCCCCTGTTCCCCCCCAGCCGACTCCCTCCTCTCGCTGCTGCAGGGGATGTGTCAGGATGGAGAGTGGAGGAAGGGGTCGGTAAATATGTCATTTACCGCCTACTTCCTTTTCTGAATTCGACATAGAGAGCAAACGCTAACACTATCTATGTCCTGTATTAACTGAACAGACTAACCTGTGTGTTTCTCTACTTCAGTTTATGAATAAACAGGAGCCTCTGTCTTCTGTCCATTCATCTTCAGTGCTGAGAAAGGGACTACGGAATCTGTGTCTCTTTCTCCGTTTAGACCCCTGACATGTCACGAAAGCCCCCCAACTGATATTAAAAATAAAAAATCCAATAAATATTACAATCAAAATTGTAACAAAAATGATAAAAAATTAAATTTGTGTAAAAAAGAATATAAAATAAAAAACTGCTAACACCACCCTCTGCCCGCCGGGGATAAAAAAACAAACAGAAACTAAATGGTTAAAAATAATAGATAATAGAATAATAACAACTACCCTACTGTCACTGTCCAATCATTGTAAAAAAATGTATACAAAAATAAATTGTAAAAAATAATAAAAATTATTCGGACACTGTCCATAGTTCTACTGACAACATCCAGTGGTCCCGAATTAAAAACCCCAAAAATTAGTTAAATTGTAAAAAAAATTATAAAAAAATAAAATAAAGAATTACTTGCACCGTCCACTGTCCTACTGACACCATCCTACACCCACGCTGTACACTCCACACTCCTCACCTGCACATGCTACCCACCTCCATACACGCCGCACTCCTCTCCTGCACATACTACCCATCACCATACCCTCAATACTCCTCTCCTGCACATACTACCCACCGCCATACTCTCAATATTCCTCTCCTGCACATACTACCCACCGCCATACACTCAATACTCCTCTCCTGCACATTCTACCCATCACCATACACTCCACACTCCTCTCCTGCACATACTACCCACCTCCATACACTCAGCACTCCTTTCCTGCACATACTACCTACCTCCATACACTCAGCACTCCTCTCCTGCACATACTACCCACCTCCATACACTCCGCACTCCTCCCCCTGCACATACTACCCCCCACCATACACTCCATACTCCTCTCTTACACATACTACCCACCACCATACACTCCTCATTCCTCTCTCACACATACTACCCACCACCATACACTCCACACCCCTCTCCTGCACAAACTGCCCACTGACTTACACTTTGCACTATACATTCCCTATTTAACATTACCACATTCTGCATTATGTAAGTAATCTCAGATTCTATTAAACCACATCCCTTTTAAGCCATGCCCAATATTTCACACAAGTTAAGCCATGCCAACATTTTGCTAGTGCCTGGGGCCCAATTTTTATCTTGCACAGGGGCCCACTCATTTCATGATACGCTTCTGTCCAATTTAATTAAATACATTTTTTGGAATATCATTTATCCTCATAGGGGGCTTAATGAAGTTACCCTGTATTGATTCAATGAATGCATCAGCAGCTGATATATTTTGATGGTGGTAATGACAAGCAATTGAAGTTATTATGAGCATATACTATTGGTTTATGGATATTGATTTGGAAACATTGGGCCAGATCCACAAAAACCCGGCGCAACGTAACTTTTTCAATTTAAGTTACACGGCCCGGAAAATTTCTACCTAAGTGCCCGATCCACAAAGCACTTACCTAGAAATTTTTGGCTGTGTAACTTAAATCCGGCCGGCGCAAGGCGTTCCTATTCTAATGGGGCGAGTCCCATTTAAATTAGGCGCGCTCCCGCGCCAGCCGTACTGCGCATGCTCACAATGTCATTTTCCCGACGTGCTTAGCGCGGTTTTACGTTGCGCCGGGTTTTGAGAATCGCGACAGGCGTAAAAAAAAAAAATACGAGTTGCGGCGAGAAAAAAAAATTTAAAAAAAAAAAGACGGCGACGCGGGATAGAAGGGTCTACTTTTACAAGGCCTAAACAGTTTAGGCCTTGTAAAAGCAGCCCTAATTTTGCGATAGCAAACTAATACTTACGGAGAAAAAACGAAGCGTAAAAGCTTCGTGGATCTCCGTAAGTGCTAATTTGCATACCCGAAGCGGCATTTCAACTTGAAATGCCCCCAGCGGCGGATGCGGTACTGCATCCTAAGATCCGACAGTGTAAGTCCCTTACACATGTCGGATCTTCTCCCTATCTTTTGGAAACTGATTCTGTGGATCAGTTTCAAAGATAGAAACAGGGATAAGACGGCGTATCAGTAGATACGCCGTCGTATCCCTTTTGTGGATCTGGCCCATTGACAAGCTTGTTCATGAACCTGTCAAATCTTGCTGTTTGTGCTAAAATTTGCACTTTGTGACTGCTGAACTCTATTAGTAAGTTATACATTTTTTAATGGACTATCCACATCTCCCCCCACTGTAATATCCGCATCTCCCCCCACTGTAATATCCACATCTCCCCCCACTGTAATATCCACATCTCCCCCCACTGTAATATCCACATCTCCCCCCACTGTAATATCCACATCTCCCCCCACTGTAATATCCACATCTCCCCCCACTGTAATGCCCACATCTTCCCCAATGTAATATCCACATCTCTTCCACTGTAATATGATATTGATACACCCAGCGGTGGCCTAGGTAAGACTAAGCAAGCAGACAATCTTATATACAGTGGGGGAGATGTGGGAAGATGTGGATATTACAGTGGGGGGGGGGGAGATGTGGACATTACAGTGGGGAGATGTGGACATTACAGTGGGGAGATGTGGACATTACAGTGAGAGAGATGTGTATATAACTAATATTCACATCTCCCCCACTGTAATGTCCACATCTCCCCCACTGTAATGTCCACATCTCCCCCACTGTAATGTCCACATCTTCCCCACTGTAATATCCACATCTCCCCCACTGTAATATGATATTGGTACACTCAGCGGTGGCCTAGGTAAGACTAAGCAAGCAGACAATCTTATATACAGTGGGGGAGATGTGGATATTACAGTGGGGGGGGTGTGTATATATTACAGTGGGAGAGAGGTGGATATTACAGTGGGGAGATGTGGACATTACAGTGGGAGAGATGCGGATATTACTAATATCCACATCTCTCCCACTATAATATCCACATCTCTCCACTGTAATATCCACATCTCCCCCCCCCCCCCACTGTAATATCCACATCTCTTCCACTATAATATCCACATCTCCCCCACTGTAATATCCACATCTCCCCCACTGTAATATTCACATCCCCCCGACTGTAATATTCACATCTCCCCCACTGTATATACGATTGTCTGCTTGCTTAGTCTTACCTAGGCCGCTGCCGGGTGTACCAAGATGGCCACCGCTCTGGAGCCAGGCCGAAGCCGCGGACTTTCCTATGGCAGAGGCAGCGGAGCTCAGTCCGTGGATTGCGTGGTGTGCTGATCCAAACATGGTGACCCGTTCGGATCACGGATCAATGACGATCCATTGCACCATTAGTTTAAATGCTCCTTGGTCATCTAACATTGCCCTCAATGGCTTCTTAAGAAAAGGCACAACAAGTCGAAGGTCTTAGCCTTTCACAAATCAGTTTTGAAAATTCCACTAATAATAGTAATGAAAACTATACATTTATAAAGTAAAACAAAGGGAAATATATTTGATATGTTACTGCATTTTCACATTATTATCTTTGCTTATTGTCAAGAGCAAGGATAGCCATAGATGGCTGAGAGCAATGGGTAGGGAGTCATCTGCTTGTAATCTGGAGCAGTAGGATCTACCTTTCTTCCCAAGTTTACTAACAGACTAAAAGAGTGCACATATTTTTAAACAAATTGAAAATAATCAGTGATCAATTGCTTATAACATACTGTAAGTGCCTTTTATCTCCTTTTTTTTTCTTTGGGGGGGGGGGGGGTGCACCAAAATGGCTGCATCACATTTGGGTTGTCAGATTATGACAAGCTTGGGCAAAAAATGTTATGACTAGTTTACATTTTTTTTTTAAATGTTGTACCTCAATGCTAAAATGTTATCTACTGTTTGTTTTCCCCACAAATCCCCCCAAACATTATGTTTCCAGATATTGAAATTGTGTATGTTAATATATTTATATAACACCTCTTTAGTATTAATAGCTGATGTAATAACCTTTTGGCCAGAGAGTAGACCCGTGGGCAGTATTAAAACATACATATTTTAATGAACAAGCGTAACACAGGAAAAAAAAGCATTTATGAAATTTCCAAAATATTGCAGGTGGTGGACAAACCTATACATTGAACTGTTATAGTTTGCTAAGCGTGTTATTGAAATGTGTTCAGAAGTGTTTGTGGATTAGCAAATTTCAACTATGTCCGTTATTAGGCAGTGGATATAAATTTAATATTTATAAAATATAAGTAAATGAAGCTAGCTAAATGATTAGTGGAAATAAAAGGTGTATAAAATTTACATTTCCGCTATTGCCATAAGAGAAAAATATTGGTCTAGCATTAATGAATACGATAGTGTATGCTGAAATTTAATAAAAATGTTTAATTGAATAATAATATTTTATTGTATGCATATTGTGTTATGTGCTTCTCTCGGTGTATGAATCACGATTGCAGCATTTTACACAGCTCTCATGTATTTCTAATTAAACTAATAATGATTATATTCATTTCAGTATGATGTCATACTTTCAGGCACATGCTAAAAATTTATCGGCTGGTGTGTTTTCTTATTATTTCCATGAGAATCCAGCCTGTCATTTCATTACAAACTGATAGTTAAGGCAAAATAGAATAGGATGCTTTATTTTCATAACTTATTTCTACTTCAGGAAATACCACACTGGGGTTGATGTGCAAAATCTGGTGCAGCTCTGCATGGTAGCCAATAGGGATGAGCTTCGAGTCAAACTCATGTTCGACTCGAACATTGCCTGTTCGCCTGTTCGGCGAACAACGAACAATTAGGGGTGTTCGCGGCAAATTCAAAAAGCCGCGGAACACCCTGTTAAAGTCTGTGGGAGAAATCTAAAGTGCTAATTTTAAAGGCTAATATGCAAGTTATTGTCCTAAAAAGTGTTAGGGGACCTGTCCCAGGAAACATGTATCAATGCAAACAAAAGTTTTAAAAACGGCCGTTTTTTCGGGAGCAGTGAATTTAATAATGCTAAAAGTGAAACAATAAAAGTGAAATATTACTTTAACCTTTCAGTGGGGATATCTGAATGATGCCTGCAGCTACAGGTATCATTCAGATATCCATCTCTTCAGCCGGCGAATCTGTGCACCATAAGAATGATCATAGCGGCCGCCTCTTGATCGTTCTTATAGGCGGCGGGATGGGACGCCCCCCCCCCCCTCCCGCCGCCATCCGGTGCTTCTCCGGGCTCTCCTTTGCAATCGGAGACCCGGAGAAACGATCCGCCGGCGTCCGATGGAAACCATAGAGTAGACTGGTGACCAGATGGTCACCAGTCATCTCTATGATCGTCGGAGGCCCGGGCGCGATGTTATGATGTCACGCCCGGGTCCTGGAATGTAAACACAGCCGCAATCGTGGCTGAAAGCATTAGATCGGTGAATTTTTTTCACAATCTAATGCTTTCCAGCCTGGAGGAGAGATGTGGGGTCTTATTGACCCTGCATCTCTCCATAAAGAGTACATGTCACAAACATTCCTATTACAAGGGATGTTTACATTCCTTGTAATAGGAATAAAAGTGATCAAAAAAAAAAAGACAAAAAAAGTGTGAAAATAAAAGAAATCAAGTAAAATAAAAAATAAAATAATAATAATAAAAAAAATTAAACGCCCCTATCCCCGGTAGCTCGCGTTTAGAAGCGAACACACACGTAAGTCCCGCCCACATATGTAAACGCCGTTCAAACCACACATGTGAGGTATCGCCGCGTGCGTTAGAGCGCCAGCAACAATTCTAGCACTAGACCTACTCTGTAACTCTAAATTTGTAACTTGTAAAAAAAAAATAAGCGACGCCTATGGAGATTTTTAAGTACTGACGTTTGGCGCCATTCCATGAGTGTGCGCAATTTTAAAGCGTGACATGTTAGGTATGTATTTACTCGGCGTAACTTCATCTTTCACATTATACAAAAAAATTGGGCTAACTTTACTGTTTTGTTATTTTTTAATTCACAAAACAGTTTTTTTCCCAAAAAAAAAGGCGTTTGAAAAATTATTGCGCAAATACTGTGCGAGATAAAAAGTTGCAATGGCCGGCATCTTATTCCCTAGGGTGTCTGCTAAAAAAACATATATAGTGTTTGGGGGTTCTGAGTAATTTTCTAACAAAAAAAAAATATGATTTATGCATGTAGGAGAGAAGTGCCAAAATAGGCCCGGTATGGAAGTGGTTAAATTTCGTACCTAGGGGGGGGTGTAAAGTTAGCATGTAAAATAGCGCATGTTTCCCGTACATAAAACTGTCTCTGCACTAAGTGTCATTTCTGAAAGGAAAAAAAGTCTTTTAAAACCGGACTTGCGGCTATAATAAATTGTCAGCTCTGGCAATTCAGAGCGAATTCATTCATAAAAAAAAAAATAGCGTGGGGGTCCCCCCAAATTCAATTACCAGTTCCTGATCATTCCAGGTCTGGAATGGATATTAAGGGAAACCCCCGCCGTCAATTTAAAAAAAATTCTGTGGTGTTCCCCCCAAATATCTATTCCAGACCCTTCAGGTCTGGTGTGGATTTTAAGGGGAACTCCACCCGCAGAAAAGAGGGGGGGACAGAGTGCGCCCCCCCCTCTTCTGAACTGTACCAGGCCACATGCCCTCAACATGGGGAGGATGTCCCAATGTTGCTGGGGACAAGGGCCTCATCCCCACAACCCTTGCCCGGTGGTTGTGGGGGTCTGCGGGCGGGGGGCTCATCAGAATCTGGAAGACCCCTTTAACAAAGGGGACCCCCAGATCCTGGCCCCCCCCCTATGTGAATTGGTAATGGGGTACATTGTACCCCTACCATTTCACGAAGGAAGAGTAAATAGTTGGAAAAAACACACACACACACACCGTAGAAAAAAGTCCTTTATTAATAAAAAATAAATTAAAAAAATCCATCGGTGATAATCCACTCTAGGTCCCGGCTTCCTGCTCCAACGTTGTCTGTATCCAGCGATGGGTGCGGTCCAGCGATGAGAAGATCCATCCATCCAGAGCGCAATATCGCCGACCTCCTCTCACCGCTGGACACAGCTCTGCTACGTCACTGGGTAAGCCCCCTTCCTGGGCTTAGTATGCTATATATTTTTTACCTTTTATAGGTATTTGTTTGGAGCAGGCCACAGGCAGACAACTTAAAATGGGAGGGAACACATTTGGTTCCCATTGACGAAGAGGGACACTCTGGGGTTTATTTACTAATATCAAATAGACTGTTCACTTTGTCAGTACAGTTGCACTCTGCAAGGGAATTTTCCCCAGAGTTTAGAGAATGTGGGGAAGCTCTGTTGACTTCATTCAGCCAATCATCTGTAAGCAAAAATGCTGTTTTTTATATTTTTTCTTGCAGGTGATTGGGTATTCTGTGCAAAGTGACATTTCACCATATTCACTAAGCTCTGGGGAAAATTGTCCTGCAAAGTAACAGTGTATTGGCCTTTAGTAAATCAACTCAATTAGGTTTCCATCATTAACATACAGTGCATAAAGCATGAAGGGATGAGACACCATACAAAACCATACAATGCATAAAGCCAGCTTCTGGATGCTTAACCCTTTGTTACGACAGTGTCTAAAGCCTGATATACACAATTTATTTTTTTTTTCATTCAACCCATCCGGTTGAACGGAAAAAAAATGACAGCTCTGGAGCAGCTGTACTAATGATCCGACATTAGTACAGTGATCTCCCCCGCTGAACTCTGAGGCCCGGATTCACGTAGAATCGCGTATCTTTGTGCGGGCGTAACATATCCTATTAACATTACGCCTCCGCAACTTTGACAGGCAAGTGCCGTATTCTCAAACCAAAGTTGCGGCAACGTAGCGTAAATAGGCCGGCGTAAGCCCGCCTAATTCAAATGTGGTAGATGTGGGCGTGTGTTATGTTAATTTAATGTGACCTGACGTAAATGACGCTTTTTTCGAATGGCGCATGCGCCGTCCGTGAAAGTATCCCAGTGCGCATGCTCCAAATTAACCCGCAAGAAGCCAATGCTTTCGACGTGAACGTAAATGACGCCCAGCCCTATTCGCGAACGACTTGCGCAAACGACGTAACATTTCCTAAATTCGACGCGGGAACGACGTCCATACTTAACATTGGTACACCTCTTCTACGCCTCATATAGCAGGGGTAACTTTACGCCGGGAAAAGCCTAACGTAAACGGCGTATGTGTACTGCGTCGGCCGGGCGTACGTTCGTGAATTTGCGTATCTAGCTGATTTACATATTTCTAGGCGTAAATCAGCGTACAGGCCCCTAGCGGCCAGCATAAATATGCAGTTAAGATACGCCGGCGTAAGAGACTTACGCCGGTTGGATCTTATACAAATCTATGCGTAACTGATTCTAAGAATCAGGCGCATAGATAGGACGGCTCGGACTCAGAGTTACGACGGCGTATCTGGAGATACGCCGGCGTAACTCGTACGCGAATCTGGGCCTGAGAGTGCTGATCAGGAGTCGGTTGGCTACTGGTTTTCCAGCATGCTGACATACACACGGGCCAAATGTCAGCAGATTTTTATTGAACTTTCCGATGTCTCCTGAATTCAAGCCAGTGTGTATGGGGCTTAAAGTGTTACTAAAATCACAACAGTAAAATCATGCTGTATATGCAGTAACGCATGCTTGTACTCACTGTGGAATCTAAGGCCCCGTACACACGAGAGGAACGATCCGCTGAAATTGATCCGCGGATCGGTTTCATCGGATAGATCCGCTGGTGTGTACGATCCAGCGGATATTTATCCGCGGATATATTTCGGGCCGACCGATTTCCAGCGGATAAAAATTTCTTAGCATGCTAAGAAATCTATCCGCTGGAATCGGCTCCAGCGGATCGATCCGGTGGTCTGTACAGACTCACCGGATCGATCCGTCCGAACCCATCCCTCGCATGCGTCGTAATGATTCAACGCATGCGTGGAATTGCTTATATGACAGCGTCGCGCACGTCGCCGCGTCATCATCGCGGCGACGGCGCGACACGTCACCGCGGTGTAAATTCGGCGCGGATTTCGATCCGATGGTGAGTACAATCCAGCGGATCGAAATCCTCAGAGGATTTATCCGCGGAAACGGTCCGGTGGACCGTATCCGCGGATAAATCCTCTCGTGTGTACCCGGCATTAGGGGTTAATCCTCTGCATTGTGTAAAGAGGCTGTTTGATCCTGTATGCATAGATCCTCTTCTTCTACTGACTCCAAAACATGTCCGGATAAGACAGAGTTACTACGAGTCAGGCTGCACATGCTCAGTTTGGTGTGTATTGCTGGAGTTTTTTTTCCCCCTTGTTAAAAGTGTAATCAGCACAGGACCAATCAGCACCTTCCAGACAGAGGGTCAGGGGTCTGGGAGCCTGATGACAATCGTGGGAAAATGAAAACTCTTCCTAAAAGCTTTAACCAAGCACTGATAAAAGTCAAAAGATTGCTATATACTGCTGATGAGAAAAGATATTTAGTAGTTTATATTTACTAAAACGATTGCATTTCCATGTTCTGTGTACTGTGGGAGACCAGCTATAGTGAATGCACAGTCCTGGGTTTAGTAACACTTTAAATCTACAGTAGTTTGCAGCTGATTGAGATCTGCCAGCACATTGCAGACAGGGTAAAGGAATTTTAAAGTCCCATTATTATTTTTTTATTATTATTATTATTATTATACTGATGTTGTAAAGCGCTGCGTAAACTGTTGGCGCTATATAAATCCTGTATAATAATAATAATAATAATAATAATACTGGATTTATATAGTGCTGTTAGTTTACGCAGCGCTTTACAACGTGAGGATCGACAGTTCAATTACAGTAGGTGGCATGCCTTGGATTGATTGATTATCCATCTTTTTTTGGTCACTAACAGATTGGTATTCACTTACCCTGTTCTTGGTTTTTGTACACAATTTATATAATTTTTTTTAGGTTGTGGTTTAATTTTGGCAACAATCTGTATATTTTATTTTATTATTATTTTTTTTTTTTTTTGGTGTCATCACCAATTTCTCACATATATTGTTGGCGCTGTACTTCCTTTTTTTTAACACAATTACAGTACAATTTAATACAGTAGGAATCGGAGAGCCCTGCTTGATAGAAATTACAATCAAAGAGGGAAGGGTCAAGAGATACAAGAGGTAATAAATAATACACTTACACATCATACACTTTTTATACCGCCATCTCGCATTCACCTTTCAAGCCCTGCTCTTTTTTTTGAGATATATAATCTCAAATCTTGACAGTGAATGCATTTTTTCTGTGGTGTTCACATGGTGGTCCTGAACGGAGAGCACTTTAGATAAACATTTATGACCCTTTTTTTTCTTGGGACACTTTAAATCAGAGCTCCACCCAAAAGGGGAAGTTCTGTTTTAAGACCTCCTTCACCCCTCCACTCCTCCACTTTACATAATGGCACTTTTACTTTTTTTGAGAGGGGAGCGGGTACCTGGTTTAGATAGGTACCCACTCCCACTTATATGTGATATGCTTTTTGATGTTAGCTACTATCTCTACAAATTGGTTATTGGTGTTGTTGGGTAGCTATGTGGAGAAATATTTTATGTATTATTTTGATGTCACTGTTCTGCACATTTGGAAACATGTTTTTATTCTATTCTACAGTGTGCTTGTGTGAAGTGATCTGTAGGAAGATTGAAAGCCCAAAAACTGATTTTCAATTCCTCCCTTAGCGCTTGATCCTAGCTGTCACTGAATGAGTGTCAGAAGCCGCTGGTACCCATAGGGTACCAAAATGGAACTGGGGAAAACAACGCTGTCCCTGTGCTGTTTTAAAACAGCACCTGGGCCTCAAGTGGTTAAAAATGTACCTTAATTTGGTTATCTCATGTCTTTTTGATGGGTTTCATTTCTTTTCTCAACCTACTGATTGTCTGCTTTACTTGAATTGACAGCCTTTGGTCTTTTGGAACGTATGAGAGTTTACAGCAACAGCTGCCAAATGCTTTTTATCAGAAAAAAAAGGCAATGGAAAACATGAAAACTGAGTCTAAATTAGTCTAGAGTTGCTAGTATTTCTAGGGAGGCCTCTCCTCCTTCCAAGTAATTGTTTAGTTCTTTTCATAATTAATATGAAATATTCAAAGCTACTATACAGTACACTATGAGGAAAGCTTCAATGGTTTGGGTTCAGTTTATTTTTTGGGAAAATTCATTTATTTTTATCATTTTATAAAATATTATTACAAATCAACATTTAGTACATACCTTGGACACATCAGTAGGGTAAGGCCTCGTACACACGATAGGTTAAACAGAGGACAACGGTCTGATGGACCGTTTTCATCGGTCAAAACCAATCGTGTGTGGGCCCCATAGGTTATTTAACCATCGGTTAAAAAAAAGCCAACTTGCTTTAAATTTAACCGATGGATTCCTAACCGATGGGAAAAAAACAATCGTTAGTAGGCACGACCATCGGTTAAAAATCCACGCATGCTCAGAATCAAGTCGTCGCATGCTTGGAAGCATTGAACTTAATTTTTTTCAGCACGTCGTGTTTTATGTCACCGCGTTCTGACACGATCGTTTTTTTAACCGATGGTGTGTGGGCACGACTGACCATCAGTCAGCTTCATCGGTTAACCGATGAAACCGGTCCATCAGACCGTTCTCATCGGATGGACCGATTGTGTGTACGCGGCTTAAGGCACATCCTAATGTGCCCACCCTATAAGCCCTGTGGGTCTATTTGGATACTTGTGCTTTGTTGCGCCCATGCTACTCTACGATGTTGCATGATCACACTAAAGTAAATCTCCACAGGATTCCTTTTGGATATCTTGCCCAGGTTCATCTTCAATGAGCCTTTGTAATATTGTTAAAGGAGGTAATAAAATGAGTGACAATGAGGACTGGCTCATTGCTCTGAGAAAGAATGATGCAAATTAAAAACCACAAAAATAAAACAAATTAAAACCACATTGAACAGCACAATGCAGTTACCAAGGGCTAACTGCGGGGGTTCTTATAATTTATTGCTGTGTGGGTGGCAATTGTAATGTATTCCTTCCTGGGAGCTAATTCTATAATACTATCTGAAGCTTTGTTATCATTTTTGACCGCCTAAAACATAGAACCGCCTTCTAGGATTTATTATATTTTATTGCTGCCTGTGAAGTTTATTATAATTTATTGCTGGTCCCTGGGATGAATATAACATTTTGTTACTGCCAATATTGGGTGACAATTAGTACAGTATAGTTTGTTGTTAACCGGGTGAAGATTAAATGTAATTAAGCAATTCTCGGACAGTGGAAATTTTTATAATTTGTTGATCTGTGTGGGGATTATTATTTTTTGAAACCTGAAAGCATTATTATTATTATTTTTTTAAGGAGATCAAATTTGATTTGAAACAAGCATGGCAGCTGTGTTACAACGTAAAAAGCATGAACTAAAGTTTTTTATATACGGTAATTTAATTATTACTTTGGAGGTTGGGAAGAAATGCAGTTCAGTAAGTGTCTACTCAACAAATCGTAACGTCCACCGTTTAACTTAAAAACAATGGGCCAAATCTTCAAAGGAGATACGCAGGCGGAACTGCTGTTCAGCCTGCGTATCCCTGTGGCTATCTTTGGAAACGATCCTCAGAAGGATTTTTCCAAAGATAGGCATAAGATCCGACATCTGTAATAGACTTACACTGTCGGATCTTAGGATGCAGTACCGCATCCGCCGCTGGGGGCATTTCGAGTCGAAATGCCGCTTTGCGTATGCAAATGAGTACTTAGGCAGATCCACAAAGCTTTTTAGCTTTGTGTTTTCTGCGTAAGTTACGTTTTGCATGCGTAAAATTAGGGATGCTTTTACAAGGCCTAAACTGTTTAGACCTTGTAAAAACAAACCTTTTTTTCGATCGCCGCGTTTTTTTTTAAATTTCGAATTTTTTTTCCCGGCGCGTATTTTTTTTTTTACCCGACGCAACTTTATTGTCCCGTTGCGATCCACAAAGCCCGGCGTAAAGTACGTTCGCGCGATGCACGTCGGGAAAAATGATGTCACATGCATGCGCCGAACGTCCGGCGCGGGAGCGTGCCTCATTTAAATAGGAATCGCCCCCTCGATCAGACGACCGCCTTGCGACGGAGGCACTTAAGTTACACGGCGTGTAATTTCTAGGTAAGTGCTTTGTGGATCGGGCACTTAGGTAGAAATTTAACGCCTGTGTAACTTAACTGCTGAAAGTTAAGTTAGGCAGTTTTTTTGAGGATTTGGCCCAATATTTTTCAGTATTTTATTAAAGTGTTAGATATTTATTTTTTAATTACTTTCTGGTCAGATGTTATAGCAGTTGTTGAAGAGGATGTGAACCCTCACATATACCCAGTGAAGTGAACAGCCTCAGATGATACACAGAGATGAGCCCAGCGCAAATTTCATGAATCGGGTTTGCATTCACTTTAGGTTTTGTTCTGCTTCTCTTTCAACTTTTTTTTTTCTCATTACTCTAGAGCAGGCTTTCTCAACTGGGGCGCAGTCTGGCACGTGAACGCATCATCCGGGTACAGTAAAGCTGGTCATACATGGATCGAAATTCAGCCGGTTGAGCAGGGACCAGACAAATTTTGATTCATGTATGGCCAGGGAGGTTGTACAGATGTCAATTTGCCGATTGATTTCTGTACAACCTCCCTGTTGGAAAATATATGCTCAATCAGCTCCGCCAGCTATAGTAGCCGGCTGGACTGATCAGTGTATTTTGACAGAAGGGAAGTCGCTGTCAGAGTGCAAAGCCGCGTGAGGAGTCTAACCTAGCTTTTTTGGATGATTGTACTTGAGCAGTTTGTTACTATAACATTTAGGCTTTAAATGCCATTTTGGTTCTTCTTGATGCAGGCAATATTTGTTTGGTCATGGTGTAATCTGAATCATCTGCTTCCTTGTCCATGACTTGTCAAAACTTTTTCTAGTACTCACATTACTGCAGCCTGTTTTGTATGGTGACTTATCTAGTCCGTTTCCCATTGTGGATCCTAGGTTTACCTTAACAAGACACTGAACATACATGTTGAGGACCCTTTGGAGTTTGGAGATACAGTTGACAAGTGGTTGGAACTTTTGCTTAGTCCCTGTTTGTCCCGACAGACCCTGCTTTGCAACCAGTTAATACTGTCAAGGCCCAGATTCATGGTCGCTGGTTTCCACATCACGGCTGTTGAAGCCTAGGCTTTAAAGCAGGGATATGCAATTAGCTGACCTCCAGCTGTTGCAAAACTTCAAGTCCCATCATGCTTCTGCCTCTGTATAAAAAGTAGATGAAAGATGGATAGCCGCACTCCAAAAAAACATCCAGGTTGTCTTTTATTCAAATAAACAGCAAATACATCACCAAATCATGCTTCTGCCTCTGGGTGTCATGCTTGTCTTGTTATGCCTCATGGGACTTGTAGTTCTGCAACAGTTGGAGGTCCACTAATTGCATATACCTGCTTTAAAGGATAAGGGTATATCTGATTGCGTTATTTATATGCTCACCTCCCACAAGGACTACCATTGCACCTGGAAATGTACTTTGCATGATGTGAGGCAAGGAAGTTTTAACCAAGAAAGTACTCAGGGGAATGTTTCATACCATACAATCTGGTCTGGATCAACAGATCTTGGCTCTAGCAGTTCTTTTCCAGAACCGCTAGCCTTGCATTGCTCACATAGCTTTACCTTTGACTCCATGGGATCTTAATCTGGTTCTGTCAGCTTTTCAAGAAACACTCTTTGAATCCATCACTCATGTTCCACTGTCAATTCTCATCTATGTCTTTCTTGTTGGCCTTGCTATTGCCATTTCTGCTTAGGCAGCTACTATTTCAACATTATCAGCTTAAGGATAACGTTCCACCTTTTCCGGGTATGGTACACTTTGCTAAATCAGCATGTGCCTCTTGGGCTTTTCGGCATAATGCATCTGTTCCCAGACTGCAATACTGCCACCTGTTCTTCTGTTCACACGTTCGACAAGTTTTGCCAGGTGAAAGTTCAGGCCTTTTCGTGAGCCAGCTTCAGACATAAAGTCCTTTAGGGGGCTTTATTTAGCCCCCCAATGTTAACATGTTTTTTAGTGGCATGTTAGCACCCTGTTGGCCACCCCTCAGTTAGACTGCTTTGAGATGTGTTTAAAGAATTACTTCTGCCTGTGTCTCATAATGAACAATAAGTAAAATTTACGTTTTTGAGCTACTAAAAAATTATGAGTCCCTAAAGAAACAACTAATAGGACTTTAAGGGTACCACACCATATATTTAAAATTCAAATCTTTTTGTTTGTACAAAAAGAATCTAAAAAAGGTCTAAAAACACAGACAACCTAACTCGTAGGTATTTGATTGTGGAAAACTACAGTTACATATATTGTCAGTTAAAAGTAACCATAACCCAAGATGAAAATAGGGGGTGTTCCATGCAGGAATCTCTGACACGTTTTGAATAGACCCGTTGAGGCCAGTTTCCTCATGGAGTACTGGAATAAATCTCTAAAGATCACAAACAAATAACCAGAATGAGCATCATGTGAATACGTACATATAAGTAAATAAACACAGATCCAGCCTCATATGTATTATGACTAGCATTGTTACCTGTTAGAGATGCACAATGTACATGCAACTTGAACCAGAAGTGTGGAAAAACGACTAGTACGTATCAAGGGAAACCAGCCACATAAAAAGTTTGTATGTCACATGAGGAAATTTTTTTTTGCCTAAAGGACAGAAAAAAAAAGAAAAAAGGAGGGGGATAATCACTATATAGAGGGATATACAATGGAACCTACCCCATTAGCAGTCCCTTACTTATAATGGTCAATAGTAACAAAAAATAGAGGGGGTGGGGGGAGAGGGAAAAAAAACAAACGGAGAAGGGTGAAATAAGAAATAGGAAAGTTTTGTGAAGGAATCAGTATATCATGTATTCCAAAGGAAATAAGGTATTCTGGTAGATCATATTTCCTGACTGACTCCATGGCAGCCTACGTGTGGGTTAATCCCGCCTCCTCTCCAATGCTATAGGACCCCATACCCATAAAAGTCAGCTCACCTATCAGTACTGTGTTCCTTTTTTGTCCTCCTCATGGACCTACATCACGTTTGTTCCTGCTGGCGTCCGTTTGGAATATTTCCCGAATTTTTGGCATATCATCCATGCGGTACAGCTCAGGGCTGAGCTACGAGTTGGCCTGTGCATTTCTTTGGCAGTATACACTCCATAGAGAAGAAGGGATCTGCCGCTCCAGCTGAGTGCACTAAGCAATCAGTGTCCTCTCAGAAGCCTGGGTGCAGGCAATGCATGGAAACAAAGCTTGAAAGGAAAAAGGTGAACAACCGCACTTCCAAAAATATATACCCCAGTGATGGAATGGAGGTTGCCACGGTATGCCTGAAGGTGGACGCATCAACGGCTGGCAAGGTCTGAACCTTTTTCACTTCCTCCATGGCAGTCGCTTCTGTGTCTATTTGTTTGTTTGTTGGTTTCCCTTTATTTTCTCATACTCTCCGGTACCTCTGTGTCCCCTCACGGCGCATGGAATGCATTTGCGTTCCAGGGTGCCACGGTACTTCCGGGTCACGGGCGCTGCCGCCGCTCTGCGCATGTGCGGGGCCTCTGTGATAGTGAGGCCTGGCTCTCGTGTTCACGCAGTGGCAGGTGGTCCGGCGACCGCGCAGGTGCCGTTAGGCTGTCTTCACGGCGCAGGCGCGAGGTGGAGGGGGCGGTGACGTCACCAGGCCGGGGATTTGAAGGTCTGCCTCCTGTCAGTGCGGGAATTTTCCTCAGACAGTGAGCGGTGGCTTTCCCCAAGCTGAGTCTGCATCAGGATGCACTATATGTTAAAAAAAAAAAAAAGTATATGTATATTTTTGATAATATAAAAACAAAAAATAATAATAAATAGATGTTTTTTCTTCTGGTTGGCTTCCCTGGTCTGGGTAGCATTTATGGGTCATCCACAGACTGTATGTATTTTTTGCTGACGTCCTGTCCAGAGGTTATGGACAGGTCACTGCCTTTTTGCAGCCAGCCCTTGCGCACTGGGTAGGTGCAGGCAAGGGGAGGGGGCTGAGGTTGCATTCTCAAGGGTTTGAGATTGCGTTTGGTGTCCCCACCCCCCAATCTTTCTTTCGCAGCTCTTTCAAAAGATCGGACCAGCAATTTGTGGTCCAGGATGTCCGAGACCTTGCCAGACCACAACTTTCTCCATTTATTGTCTAGATTTAGACGAGATTCGCCGTCAAGACAGAAGAGGAGAAGTCACATTCCTCCTGCAACTGGAGGTGAAGTCGCATTCCTCCTGCAGCTGGAGAAGTCGCATTCCTCCTGCAGCTGGAGAAGTCGCATTCCTCCTGCAGCTAGAGAAGTCGCATTCCTCCTGCAACTGGAGAAGTCGCATTCCTCCTGCAACTGGAGAAGTCGCATTCCTCCTGCAACTGGAGGAGACATTGCATTCCTCCTGCAACTAGAGGAGAAGTCGCTTTCCTCCTCCGACGAGAGGAGAAGTCGCTTTCCTCCTCCGACGAGAGGAGAAGTCGCATTCCTCCTCCGACGAGAGGAGAAGTCGCATTCCTCCTGCATCTAGGAGACGCAGCATTCCTCCTGCAACTGGAAGGAGACGTAGCATTCCTCCTGCAACTGAAAGGAGACGTGGCATTCCTCCTGCAACTAGAGGAGACGTGGCATTCCTCCTGCAACTAGAGGAGACGTGGCATTCCTCCTGCAACTAGAGGAGACGTGGCATTCCTCCTGCAACTAGAGGAGATGTGGCATTGCTCCTGTAACTAGAGGAGACGTGGCATTCCTCCTGCAACTAGAGGAGACGTTGCATTCCTCCTCCAACTAGAGGAGACGTTGCATTCCTCCTCCAACTAGAGGAGACGTTGCATTCCTCCTCCAACTAGAGGAGACGTTGCATTCCTCCTCCAACTAGAGGAGACGTTGCATTCCTCCTCCAACTAGAGGAGACGTTGCATTCCTCCTCCAACTAGAGGAGACGTTGCATTCCTCCTCCAACTAGAGGAGACGTTGCATTCCTCCTCCAACTAGAGGAGACGTTGCTTTCCTCCTCCAAATAGAGGAGACGTTGCTTTCCTCCTCCAAATAGAGGAGACGCTCCATTCCTCCTCCATTCACCTTACCCACTGCCGTGACAGCCGCTCTGAACGCAGAGCCTGCTGGGGATATGGGACACGAGTCCCGGAGGGCAAGTCCTTATGTGACCAATGTGATGCCCAGGCGGTTGAGGGAAATAGAGACTGGAAACTATGAAAAGTCTCTGGTGAAATATGTGGTAGATCAATCCCTAAAGAAATGGGATACATCCCACACACGGAGCCAGTCCACCATTCTACATGGCTCCTTGGCTGATGCGGCCCAAAGGATTTGGATCCTTACAGCCCTACGCTGCTTCTCCGGATTCTTCGGTCAGCGAGCTGGAAGGTGATGTAAAGTGTCAGCGGCCTTGATGGCTCTTTGGCTCCCCCACTAGTCAGGATGGTTAAGGAGACCCTTAGGTCGGTGGACCCTTCCACCCCCTGGCTAAGCGAAGAGGTTCTTTAAGATTCTTACGGAGTTAAAGGATATCATCGGAGTGGACTATGGTGGACATGACTGCTTCATCAAAAAAAAAAAAATAATAATTTCCAGAGTATACCCCTTCATGACAGAAGAAGTGAAGTCTCTGGGAACACTCCCCCCATAGTTGCAGCATTAATACGGTTGGCTAAATGGGTTACCATTCTTTTAGAAGATCCTGCGTCCTTCAGGACGGGCTGGAGAGAAGAATAAGCCAAGACCCAAGAAAAACTATGGGATGGCTGTTGACCTGACCTGGCGCTAACAGCTATGGCTAAGGCTTTGGAAACCTGGACAGAGGACATATGTCTCCATACTCAAGCCTCGGTCACGGCTAGTGGGCCTTATACTTGCGTCTTCCCCAAGGTTAGGCGTCTGTTTGATCGGAAGAGTTTCTAGTATGGAAGGTTCTGAACGCTCGGGAGAAGCTCACCCTTAAAGGCCTGGCTGGAACTTCTGGCACATCTGTGTGGACTTAAATCGTTGAAGTCACAGGGAGCAGCGGTACATGTCCCAAGGGACGGAAATTCCCAGGGGGTATACCCCCCCTCTCTCGTAGCACAAGAGAAAAGGTTTATGGTGACCAGTGACAGTCTTAGTTTACCTAAACAAGTATATGTAGTATGAAGGGTCAAATGTAGACTCTGTCTGGCTATTCTTAATCGACTTAAAATACTTACCTCCATGTTCTGGTGGCGAAGGAGTTTCTCAAATACCTCCGGTTGCAAGTTGGACGATAACATCTACATTTCATCTTCCTTCCTTTTGGGCTGTCAACCCCACCCAAGTCTTCTCTAGAATTCATCTGGCCATAGTGGCTCTCATCAGAACGTACGTCCTTTCACTACTTCAACCTCCTGTTGCTGTCCCAAGACAAAGGGTAGCTGCTGGTTCACAGGGAGAAGGTAGTCTCCACCTTGGCCAGCTGTGGATGGCTCCTAGATCAGTGAAAGAGCCACCTAGAACTAGTCCAGCGCCCGCTGTACTTTGGAGCCCAGCTTTGTTTTTTCTATAGTGGAAGGCACCATCCCACTCCCAGTGGGGGAAGATCTCGTTTTTTCCAGAGGAGAATTTAATTTCTCTTCATGGCTGAAGACCTCATGGTATCAAAGATTATCGGCCCAATGGGCTCCACGATCCCTATGGTCAAGTGGTCCCTGCAGACGTAAGCTCTTCTTTCCAGCTAGGTTGTCGACAGCAACGGAAACCAAGGGGCAACAGTCAACCTATTTCACGTATCGAGGATGAGGGGCAACCTCTTCTGGTGGCTTCAGTTCTAAACCGGCGTAATTGCCCCATCTCATGGGTCATGGTCACGACTTATGCCAGCAGTTCCGGTTTGAGAGCCCTCTGCAGAATGGATCCTGCTCCAAGACAAATTGGCTATGCTTCTTCTCATCCCGGGCTAGATCGTTCTGGAGCCTCAGGCAGCTTAGGGTGCCCTTCAGTCCTTCTCCCGTCTCCATAAGGGGGAGTCAGTTTCATTAAGAATGGTCGACACCACGGCGATCTCCTATATGAAGAGTTTGAGGGAGCACTCGGGGGGAGGTCAAGCCCATTCTGTCTTGGGACCAGAAGAACCTGTCCAGCATTTCAGCGGCTTGCATCCCAGCGGCTTGCATCCCCGGAGCCCAGATTGTCCAAGCGGACTTCCTGACGCGTATTCGGTTAAACACCAACAAGTGGTCTATTCATGTGCAGACATTCAAGTGGATCCTGTTCCTGGGAAGTCAATTCCGAAGTGGATCTATTCTCTTCACTGGCAACTTCAAGCTTAAGAGGGATTTCACTCAGGGCCGTACAGTTAAGGCCTCCGGTATGGATGTCCTGACAAATCGATTGGGTTCCAAGAGGGCATACGCCTTCTGACCACTCGCAATCATCCTCACGTTCCTAAAAAGACCTCATGCGGAAGCGATCTAAGTGATGGTAGTAGCTCCTTATTGGCCGCACAAGCTTTGATTTTTATTTTCCCTCCTGAGCTAGCTCAGCTTTTGGGATCAGGTGCCTCATCCTCTCAGGCTGGATTATTTTTTCCTCGAGGGTCAGTTCTGCACCCCTGTCCGGTTTGGGTGCGCTTTAAGTCTGTTTTTTCATTCTCATGAGCTCTAAGGAAATGGGCATGAATTAGGTATTTAGGGAGGCTGAGCCTCTGTCAAGAATGATTGCGGCCTGAATCGTTCAGTCCATCCAACAAGCTTGTAGAGTCGAGGGCTTGGCTCCTCCGGAGCCAGTGAAGGCACTTTCCACCAGGAGTATGGTGGTTTAATGGGCAGCAGTCCAGCACATTGCTCCAGATGTTATCTGTGAAACGGCCCTATGGCCTCCATTAAGACCTTATGTCACTTTTGTAGTGAGCCTGCTTCGCTATCTTCTGTGATTTTGTATTTGTAAATCCTGTTGGTTGACGGGTCAAATTGAATTTTTTTTTCTGTTCATCATACCCACCCGTGTGGTTTGGCTAGTTATTTCCCACACGTAGGCTGCCATGGAGTCAGTCAGGAAAAGGGAAAATTTATTATCAATACTTACCGTAATTTTCCTTTCCTGATGGACTCCATGGAAGACGGAGTTCCCACCCTAAAGGTTAATAAGGGGTCCAAGAGTCGGCTAGTTACGGAACACAGTACTGATAGGTGAGCTGACTTTTATGGGTATGGGGTCCTATAGCATTGGAGAGGAGGCGGGATTAACCCACACGTAGGCTGCCATGGAGTCCATCAGGAAAGGAAAATTACGGTAAGTATTGATAATAAATTTTCCCTTTTATTTATTTTATTTAAGGTACTTATATAGCACCGTCAATTTACGCAGATGTAATATTTAGCATATTTGGCCTGGGGGTCTCCAAATTACACCCCTACTCCACAAAATGTGTTATCCACAGTTTCCCCAAAAAGGCATTTGTGCCATTATTGTGATGCAAAATGCATACTAAATACAATAAAAAGAATACAATTGTCTAGCATATTGTATATAGATGTATAATGGACTATACATCACAAAAGTAAGTACACCCCTCACATTTTTGTAAATATTTTATATCACTGAACACTGAAGAAATCACACTTTGCTACAATGTAAACTTGTGAGTGTACAGCTTGTATAACGGTGCAAATTTGTTGTCCCCTCAAAATAACTCAACACACAGCCATTAATGTCTAAACCGCTGTCAACAAAAGTAAGTACACCCCTAAGTGAAAATGTCTAAATTGGGCCCAATTAGCCATCGTCCCTCCCCGGTGTCATGTGACTCGTTAGTGTTACAAGTTCTCAGGTGTGAATGGGAAACAGGTGTGTTAAATTTTGGTGTTATCGCTCTCACTCTGTCATACTGGTCACTAGAAGTTCAACATGGCACCTCATGGCAAATAACTCTCTGAGGATCTGAAAAAAATTATTGTCGCTCTACATAAAGATGACCTAGGCTATAAGAAGATTGCCAAGACCCTGAACCTGAGCCGAAGCATGGTGGCCAAGACCATACAGCAGTTTAACAGGACAGGTTCCACTCAGAACAGGCCTCACCATGGTCGACCAAAGAAATTGAGTGCTCAGCGTCATATCCAGAGGTTGTCTTTGGGAAATAGACGTACAAGTGCTGCCAGCATTGCTGCATATATTAAAGGGGTGGGGGGTCAGCTGGTCAGTGCTCAGACCATACGCTGCACACTGCATCAAATTGGTCTGCGTGGCTATAGTCCCAGAAGGAAGCCTCTTCTAAAGATGACGCACAAGAAAGCCCGCAAACAGTTTGCTAAAAACAAGCTGACTAAGGACATGGATTACTGGAACCATGTCCTGTGGTTCGAATGAGACCAAGATAAACTTATTTTGTTCAGATGGTGTCAATCGTGTGTCGCGGCAACCAGGCAAAGAGTACAAAGACAAGTTTGTCTTGCCTACAGTCAAGCATAGTGGTGGGAGTGTCATGGTCTGGGGCTGCATGAGTGCTGCCGACACTGGGGAGCTACAGTTCATTGAGGGAACCATGAATGACAACATGTACTGTGACATACTGAAGCAGACCAGGATCCCCTCCCTTCAGAGACTGGGCCGCAGGGCAGTATTCCAACATGATAATGAGTCCAAACACACCTTCAAGGTGATCACTGCCTTGTTAAATAAGCTGAGGGTAAAGGAGATGGACTGGCCAAGCATGTCTCCAGACCTAAACCCTATTGAGCATCTGTGGGGCATCCTCAAACACAAGGTGGAGGAGCACAAGGTCAAGGTATCTAACATCCACCAACTCCGTGATGTCATCGTGGAGGAGTGAAAGAGGACTCCAGTGGCAACCTGTGACGCTCTGGTGAATTCCATGCCCATGAGTGTTAAGGCAGTGCTGGAAAATAATGGTGGCCACCCAAAATATTGACACTTTGGGCCCAATTTAGACATTTTCACCTAGGGGTGTACACACTTTTGTTGCCAGCGATTTAGACATTATTGGCTGTATTTTGAGTTATTTTTAGGGGACAGTACATTTACACTGTAATACAAGCTGTACACTCACTATTTTATATTGTAGCAAAGTGTATTTTCTTCAGTGTTGTCACATGAAAATATAAATAAAATATTTACAAAAATGTGGGGGGTGTACTCACTTTTGTGAGATACTGTGTGTGTGTGTGTATATATGTATATATATATATATATATATATATATACACAAAAAAAAACATGATTGAAAAATAAGACCAAAAAGCAGAATAATTAAAACATACCTTAGATGGACCAAGAAAGAAAAATCCCAACGGTTTCCTCCATAATGTTGCTCTGTCCTTTAGAATATTCCCATATACGTTTTATGAAGTATCAATACATTTGGAAAGAATTTAGAGCATGTATGGCGTTGCGAAGATAATTAATCTTCTATTAGTTATCTTGTTGTAAGCTAAGCGACTGCTTATCCTGCACCTAACAGCATAGGAGGACTTTTGGATGATTTGGGGTAGTAGCACCTTATTTTCTTTCTTTTATTCCCACATACATGGCTGCCTGGTGGAGCGGTTGCTGGGTGAATGAAAAAATAGCATGCTTTATATCTCTCAAAATGGCAGAAAAAAATGATGTCCAAGGCGTGCTGCCCATGCGTCTGATGATATCATCATGCACAACGTCGCAAAACTGAAGGATGATGGGAGTGGAAGGGGTTATAACTAACAGCTTTGTTTGTCAGTGTCCAGTCTCTTGTAAGCAGCCCTATATCCCCAGTTGTTTCAACAATTACCTGTGACTCTAATGAATTCAACTTCTGTTGAGCTGCCAGAAATTCAGTGTGCTCTTAACTTTATGTTTGAGCTGACAACAGTACCTTTGCTGTACTGAAATCCCAAACAGTATTGTCAGCCCTGCGCTGTTCTCTCCTACACAACACCTCCCCCTCTCATCATCTCCATATCAATGGACATATTAATAAACATTTGCTGGACTTAAGCCTCGTACACACGAATGGTTTTCCCGGCAGGATGATGGGAGTGGAAGGGGTTATAACTAACAGCTTTGTTTGTCAGTGTCCAGTCTCTTGTAAGCAGCCCTATATCCCCAGTTGTTTCAACAATTACCTGTGACTCTAATGAATTCAACTTCTGTTGAGCTGCCAGAAATTCAGTGTGCTCTTAACTTTATGTTTGAGCTGACAACAGTACCTTTGCTGTACTGAAATCCCAAACAGTATTGTCAGCCCTGCGCTGTTCTCTCCTACACAACACCTCCCCCTCTCATCATCTCCATATCAATGGACATATTAATAAACATTTGCTGGACTTAAGCCTCGTACACACGAATGGTTTTCCCGGCAGGAAAACTGCCAGGAGAGCTTTTGGGCGGGAAAAACGGATGTGTGTATGCTTCCTCACAGTTTTCCTGTCAGGAAAACAGCTGGGAATCCCGGCGGGAAAATACCTGCTCTCTATTTTCCCATCGGGATTCCCAGCGTTTTTTTCCCGCCAGATCTACTACTTACCTATGGGAAACACTGCGAAGCAGTGCCCATGGAGCATACACACGGCCGGGAATACCGGCCAAAGCTCCATGGCAGTTTTCCTGCCTGGTTCTCGGCTTTCCCCTCGGTTTTCTCGGCTGACTTTTTACCGCAGAGAAAACCAAGCGTGTGTACAGGGCTTGACTTTGAAATCTCTGTGTCGCTTTCATCCTTCCATATGACAGACCTCTTGCATTCCGCAGGAGAACTGCTTCTTTCTACAAACCTGAATTCAAAATGTTTCAACTCTGAGAATGTTTCCCGCAACCAGGGCACAGCACTCCACCAATACTCTGTTTTCTTAATAGCTTATGGGGAGTTGTTCTGTAGGCCAGCAGAGGAACAGCTTTGTGAGCTCAGACAGAATGCTTGGAGCTCACTGGATTTTTGGCCAAATCAGCAGATATTTTTCAGTAGTTGCGTCATTTTAGAGACACAACATGTGGGAATATGCACATATTACAGGAATGGACTGAATATATTTTTTTTTTCCTCAGACATACACTTCAAAGTAAAACTGGGGGGAAATGTATAAGCAGTCACCGCTGACCTCTCCTTTTGAAAATGCTAGTTCCCTGGCTTTACTAGTTACTGTGTCACTGACCCAGGTACAGGTATGCAGAGCACAATTTCTGAATTCTCCCTGGCTTCACTTGCTGCGTGGTTGTTCCAAGTAAGTGACTTAAAAAACATTCAACTCACATTTCTACAGGGAGGCCATTAATGGCATCCTCTATATTACTCCTCTATATTACTTCAGTACAGATTTCCTTTATCATATGTTTTTGAAGGAGCCCTGTCATTTAACAATAATAAAAAAAGGTTAATAATAAAAAAAAAAGTTTTTTTTTTGTGTATTTTTTTTTTGTTCTGAAAAATGCAGCACTGGGCCATTGCATATAAACATGTTCCTGAACTGTGGCAGACAATAGAATAACATTGATGTGTATTTCTTTGTGCTGTTGCTGTACCGTGCAATGTTTATATATCCTGTGAACAGTATAGAGCAATGCTATACAAGCCTGTCCATAACTCAGGAGATTAATGACTAGCTGAAGGGAGGAAACCCTTAATTTATTTCTCCTCATACTCTGAGTGAGCGATGCAGAGCCAGTCACTGCAGTGGCCCGTATTTCACAGCTGTGTCCTGTGTCATTTACTCTGACAAAATGTGGCATAACAGAGCCTGAAAAGTTATGCTGGTACATAGCTTGTTTGGTGTCCTTACATGACAGCTGTTGTTTTCTTTTTCTAATCTTTCCTAAAAATGTAGGCCTTACCCGTATGGAAAGAGCTTGTGTTATGATAGCATGCCTTAACTTGTTTAAATAAAACATGCCCGCCAGTGTGAAATGAGACCATTAATATTCCATGCAGTATCATGAAGTTGACTTTTAAATCACTAAGGGGAATATGATTTTCTTTATTGTTCATTGAGGGACACAGGGCAGTTGTACAGTGGGTATAGAAAATAATCACCACCCTTTAAAACATCACATTTTGTTGAAGCCTGAAATTAAGACAGGCACAGTTTTTGTTCTCTCCAGCTGTATTTATTCAGTGCACCTTATAGCATCCAAGTGAAAGATAAAACACCAAATGTCAGAGAGAAAAACAAACTCAAAAACAGCATCACTGAGTTGGAAAAATGATCACCCTCTTGTGTCAGTATTTTGTTGAACCACTTTTTGCTTTGATTACAGTCTTTAGTCTGTTGGGATATGTCTCTGCTAAGTTTGCACATCTAGGCCCGGATTCACAACGGAGTTACAACGGCATATCTCCGTATACGCCGTCGTAATTCTGAGTTGCGTGGTCGTATCTATGTGTCTGATTCATAGAATCAGTTAAGCATAGATTTCTATTAGATCCGACCGGCGTAAGTCTCTTACACCGACGGATCTTAACTGCATATTTACGCTGGCCGCTAGGGGCGTGTACGCTGATTTACGCCTAGAAATATGTAAATCAGCTAGATACGCGAATTCACGAACGTACGCCTGGCCGACGCAGTACAGATACGCCCTTTATGTTAGGCTTTTCCCTGCGTAAAGTTACCCCTTCTATATGGTGGCGTACATGCGGCGTACCAATGTTAAGTATGGACATCGTTCCCGCGTTGAATTTTGAATATTTTACGTTGTTTGCGTAAGTCGTTCACGTCAAAACCAATACGTCCTTGCGGTGTACTTTGGAGCAATGCACACTGGGATATTCCACGGACGGCGCATGCGTTGTTCGTGAAAAACGTCAATCACGTCGGGTCACAAGTTGTTTACATAAAACACGCCCCCCTGTTCCAAATTTGAATTAGGCGGGCTTACGCCGGCCTATTTACGCTACGCCGCCGCAACTTACGGAGCAAGTGCTTTGAGAATACAGCACTTGCCCGTCTAAGTTGCAGAGACGTAACGTAAATAGGATACGTTACGCCCGCACAAAAATACGCCAATCTACGACAATCTGGCCCCCTAGACTGTGCAATATTTTCCCACTCTTCTTTGCAGAACTGCTCAAGTTCAGTTACAATTGATGGTGACCGTTTGTGGACTGCAGTCTTCAAGTCATTCCACAGATTTCCAATTGGAATTAAAGTCTGAGCTCTGACTAGGCAATGCAAGGACATTCACTATTTTCTATTTCAGCCACTGTGTGTTAATTTTTGCTGTGTGCTTTGGGTTGTTGCCATATTGGAAGGTAAACCTTCTTCCCATTGACAACTTTCTGGCAGAGAGCAGCAGTCACTTGATTCGTAGTCATCGGGTGTTGGGGGATGCGCGGAGCTGTCTCTGTCGGGAAAACACAGTGATTACTGCTAGCAACTATAGCCACTGTCAATAATTGCATGCTGGAAATCTGACCGACATGCTGGTTGTACCCAAGTCAATCGATGGATAGACTTGGAAACAATGAGCATGCCCATATATGGGTTTAATCCTATAAGATTCTAACTATATATGGCTGGCTTTAAAGAGACATGTATGTATATTAGAACTGTTTGAGTGGGAATTCCCAAATGGCAAGTAAGCTATAGTGGTGCCGCCCCCCACCCCCCCTTACACACATACATCATAGTTTTATATTCATTAGTTACTCAACAGTGACAGATTTCACAATATTTGAAAGAAAATGCTGAACCATTCCCATCTCTCTTTTCCTCATAAGCTTTTAATCTGACTGTACTACCATCATACTGAAATGCAAATACATCAGAACATGTATGGGTAGAAGCCAATCAATTTAGTAGCATGCTTTTGAAGTATGGAAGAAAACGAGAGAACCCATGCAAAACTCATTCAAGCATCAGCAGTCTCTTCAAACTTTTTGTAGATAGTACCCTGGGTAGCAACTGATCCCAGATCTGTTGTGCTACAAGGCCACAAAATACTGATAATGCATCTTTTAAACGTTTAATTACATTTCCATTTTTTTTCCATAGCCCAACAATTATAATACCCAGGCCCGTCGCTACAGGACAGGCAAAACAAACAATTGCTTGGGGCCCCGAGCTGGCCTGGGGCCCCCAACTTCCCCTTCCCAGGCTATAGCGTGGCCGAGCTCCTCTTTCTTCCTGGAGTCCTGTCAGTCCGGCTGGGTACCGCGCGTGGTACAGGAGACTCAGTTTCCTGTTCCCGGCCGGACTGACAGGAAGTGCACACTGAGTACTCGCTTCCTTTCAGTCAAGCCAGGAACACAGAAAACTGAATCTCCTGTACCGCACGGTACCCCGCCCAGCCCGGGCACTATCTGATTGGGAACTGGGGACCCATAATGATGGAACACCTAAATGACAGGAGGAGTTCGGCCACGCTACAGCGACAGCCTACAGGGAAGAAGGGAAGGTGAGAATAGAAAAAACATAGGGACTAGGGAGGGGGGAGGAGTAAGAACATGGGTGTAAAAATTAGTGTAGCGCTAACATAGGCTTTGCGTGTGGGGGGGTGCTTGGGGGCCCCCATTTTTTCTTGGGGCCCCCAAAATCCTTCAAACGGCCCTGATAATACCAAGTTATTTTAATGCTGTACAAGAGACTGAATTCTTTAATGTTGTGATTTACATTATTGTAAGATTGAGCTTGAAAGAGTAGTGGATGTAAAGATCACTGTACAAATAGTGAAGTCATTATTTCTAATGCCTGTCTTCATCAAAAGTTATCAACTGTTACTGTACCAATAGTTTTATTTGTACAGTGGTCAGGTACTTGTAGGTTGGCAGCTAGTGGCAATTTATGGTGCAACAAAATCACAAATGCAGCACTTTTCCTGGTGAAGGTCCATCTTGGGACTCACATCAATGATGTTGATTTATAAAATAATAACATTCCACTGATGTCTACCTGTGAGCTCCTATATCTTGTTACTCTCATATCATAAACCTGCAAACAAAGCCAAGGGTTTTAGTTTATTGCAGCCTCCAGTATCCTTCAGCAAATTGGACTCTTGGTTATGGTGCCTGACTGTCTGTCTCTACCTGGACACTAGACACTGCGGAGCTGAGAATTTCCTCTCAATATTTCTGCTCAATGTGGCATGTAAGCTTAAGTGGTCAGAGGTGTAACCCAAGGAAGGTTTACTCTTAGTAGTGAGCTAAGCCTCAGCTTTCAGCATTCTTTGAAAACCGACATGGAATTTGTTTTAAGATAAAAAAGTATTTATGTTTAAGCACTTTTGCCATGGTATGCAATTCTATAGAAGAATACATACAGGCAGAAGACAGAAGCTCATCTCCTAGTACCACACATAAGAAAGGAGATGATGTGACTTGCACATAGTCACACACAGTGAGCAGCTGGATTAGCAATCCAGTCTCAGATGTAAAATCTCCCAGCATCAAAAGTAAGAGAAGGTTCAAAGAAAGTTTGTAGTGTGTCAGTGACAACTATATTGTTTCTTGATCATCATTGTGTTTCCTCTTGGACTATTCCCCTAATGTGTACTAGTGCATTGACCTTTATACACCTACCAATTTTCAACATTAAATAAAAAATAGCCATTGCTCTACCCATTTTGTTAACATTAATGAGAACACTTTTAAAAACACCTTTAAAGTAACATGTACACATGGTAAATCCTGTTTACTTCAGCCTATAAAATCATCTCGTTCTATACATTTCTGATTTCCTTTGCATGTAGCTTCTTCTTTTGTTAAACACATTATTGCTGACAAAAAGATTCCCTTGATGCCTAATGCCACGTACACACGATTGGAATTTCCGACAACAAATGTTCGATGGGAGCTTTTTGTCGGAAATTCTGACCATGTGTAGGCCCCATCGGACATTTTCTGTCCGAATTTCCGACAACAAAAATTTGAGAGCTGGTTCTCAAATTTTCCGACAACAAAATCCGTTCTCGTAAATTCCGAACGTGTGTAGACAATTTTGGTGCACAAAATTCAACGCATTCTCTGAATCAAGTAAGAGACGAGATCGCTCGGTCTGGTAAAACTAGCATTCGTAATGGAGATAGCACATTCATCATGCTGTAACGGACTGAAAAGCATGATCCTGAAAAGCGCGAATTGGCTCTCACTAAACTTCCACTAACACGACTGGTATTGAACTTCCCTTTAATAGTGTCGTTGTACATGTTGTAAGTGACTGCGTTCTTGCCGATCGGAATTTCCGACAACATTTGTGCGACCGTGTGTATGCAAGACAAGTTTGAGCCAATATCGTCAGAAAAAAAATCCACGGTTTTGTTGTCGGAATATCCGATCGACTCTACGTGGCATAAGACTAGCCATGAATGAGTTAGTGTTTTCATTCAACCAGGAGGTTGAATGAAAAATAGTTGACCGGATTCCCCAATACACACATTCAAGGTAGATGAATTCTGTTTAACCACAGTGGCCAAATATTCATGGAAATTCAGCCTGTCCCTGCTGAACTTGCCGAATTTTGATCCATGTATGGCCAGCTATAGCTTGCTTTATTAATTTGGAAACACATCCAGATATATCCAAAATGGAGTTCTTCTCTTTAAATACCTAATTGTAGGTGGACCAATCAATTACAACCAGCTGGAATCCATCTTGTACTTGCCTAGAAATGTCAAATTGAATACTAAACTAGCTGTGATGAGTTGCAACTCTATGGGGGAATTTAATAAAGCAGTTTTGACACTTTTCTGGCAGAATGGCTTCTTTAAATAATATCCTGCTCCTTTCATTAGGTGATCTGACATGTGCACCAGGTTCAGGTTGTTCTTATTTCTGTCACTTTAAGAACCGGTTGCATTGGCTGGGACAGATTAAAAAAAAATAACGCTGATTCAGAGAGGCAAACTGGCAGTAATTAAGACTAACTCTGAGTTGGCTTACACAATGATGCCAGTGCTGGAAAGATATTGCTAACGTGACAGCTTTTTGCATAGAGCTCTTGGGTTTCTAGAACACCAGTATACAGTCCCTCATTCCTGGCCACATTCAGCTGAATGTAAACCAAGGGAAAGGAGAAGGGGTGTTGCGTGATGTCATTACCCAAATATGGCAATGGTCATATTTGGCCAATGACATAAATCTCTCAGTCGGCAGCTGAATGGACTGGGGATGAGTCATTGGTTGTTATGAGATTGTTGGCTACATAACACAGTGTTCTTTTAATCAGTGATGTAGGGGCTACTGACAGTGAGCGGTGCATTATAAGGAGCTCTGAGAGGCTAGTTCCCAATCGGGGTGTCTGCCTTATGATTGACAAGGGAGGCCATGGGCAGATTCTATAGCTGCTAATCAGTCCATAGGTGTCTATTGTATCCATCCTCAGTCTTTCAATGTCAATCACATAGTAGGTGGACCTGATGGGAACTAGTCTTATGCCGCGTACACACGACCGTTCAGATGGCGCCAACCCTTTGGTCTGCTTTTGCTGATTTCGTGTTAATAAAAGTTGGGTGAGAGACGAATCGAACTTTTCAGTCTTCATGCTTTTCAGTCTGTTACAGCGTGACGAATGTGCTATCTCCATCACTCGTTTTACCAGAACGAGTGCTCCTGTCGTTAGAGCCTACACACGACAACGTGAAAAACGACTAATAAAAATTAGAGCATGTTCTAAATTTTTAATGCCCATTTTTCACGTCGAGAAAAATGCTCTGGAGCCTTTTCACGTCATGAAAAACGGTTGTGTGTACGCGGCATTTGAGTTTCCCATCAGGCAAATCACCCTCCCTACAACAAAACTTTTAGCCACAGCGCCTGTGTGATGGACACAGTGGGTGGGAAGGGGGCTTATTAACATTGAGCCTATGTTTTTTTTTTCATCTCAGTCCTCCGATGCACTGAGGTGCCCAGTATGGACATGCCAGCCTCAGTTTTAGCTAGATCCTGCAACAAATGCATGTACCTGTTCCCAAAAGACTCGAAAGACAACAGATGAATCTGTCACAAGCGCTGACATTTGTGTGAGAAAATTCGACGACACTCTTTATGAATTCTACTGCATATTGTATAAGTCCTGAAAGAGCCTATTGATCATGAAAGTTACACAAAGGAAGTGACATTTAGAGAAATATTACAGCAATGTGTCATAAGACTTCTGGATCCCAATATATCATTTAGCAAAATACCTGTATAGTGAAACTATTAGGCTGCATTCACACCTGAGCATTTTCAGCTCGTAAAATGCTCATTTCAAAAACGCCCAACAAGCAAAATCATATTCTTTTAAATGGCCCCTGTTCACATCTGAGCGTTCTATCGCCTGAAGCAAAACGTCTGAAGGTCAAAAAAGTACATGAGCTTCTATTTAGGAAGATTACAGGCATTTTTTTTGCTTTTTACATTGGTGACCTTTGACCTGTACAAAATCGTGGCAAAATTGCAGTAAAAATGTGTGACTTTCCGTCTGAAGTCGATACACTCAGGTGTGAATGCAGCCTTACAAAAACAAAGATCATGTAGTACAACATTTTTATATTAATCTATTAATACTTTTGTTCCGTGGCTATATAATGTATAATACCCTTTAGTTCTTCATTAGGGTTTTAGATGAGGCTTGATGATTTTGCCACTTATTTACAAATAGAACTGGCCCCATAGTTACATTTTCTGGGTTTGCAACACATTACTTTTTTCTAGTACAGACCTTGTGTGCCGGGATGAATGAACTCCTACAGGAGTGATGTCATCCCACGCTGGCCAATATAGACAGCCACAGGCTGGCATCCATAAGAAGCAGGGTAGAAGATGCCAGCACCAGCGAGGGACCTTGGACCATTGAAGGATAGGTAAGTGTTGCGGATTTTCGTTCTGCTTTAAGCTGATTATACACAGGTAGAATTTCTAAATACTAACAACAACATTCAAAGCCATTCACAACTCGGCCCCCAGCTACATCATTACACAAGTCTCAAAATACCAACCTAATCGTTCTCTTCATTCCCCCAAGACACATCCTGCTCTCTAGCTCCATCATCACCTCCTCCCATGCTCCCCTTCAGAACTTTTTCCAAGCCTCTGCTATCCTATGGAACTTCCTATCCCAGTCTGTCTGGCCATCTCCTCCTCTGTTTGCTTTTACTTGGTTCCTGAAAACCCTTCTCTTCAGAGAAGCCTATTCTGCCCACACTTCACCAACTGTACTTTTATTTTTTCTCCATCAGCTCATCCCCCACAGCTGTTACTTTTCGTATCTCTTGACCCTCCCTCCTAGATTGTAAGCTCTAATGAGCAGGGCCCTCTGATTCCTCCTGTATTAAATTGTATTGTAACTGTACTGTCTGCCCTCATGTTGTAAAGCGCTGTGCTATATAAATCCTATATAATAATAACAACTTCAGAATGTTTGATTTCCTAATAGTTAATAGGGTCAAATCAGGGGCGGACTGACAACTCATGGGGCCCCCGGGCAATAGAAGATTATGGGGCCCCTGGGCTTACAGATGGCCACCACGCCAGGAGGCAGTGCAGAGGCAGGGCAGCTAAAATTGCGGGATTTTCACATCAAAAGCATGTCGGTTTCGGACATATCAGGGACAGATGTAAAAAAAAAATATATATAGATTTTTACATACTGTCCCTGGTTTTACTGAGTCTGGCATCCCTGATGGGGCCCCCTAGTGGCATGGGGCCCTCGGGCATTGCCCGAGTGACTCAATGGTCAGTCCGCCCCTGGGTCAAATAGAGGATTGTTTTCAACCATAGTGCTGGAAAAAAAGTTGAGGGACTAGGATGGAAAATTTCAATCGAGCGAATAATTTCTAACAGTGAAAGGGTTTTTGTTTTTGAATGTTAAAAGCAAACAAACTTTTTAAGTACTTTTGAATGACATGAGTGTCAGATAGCATGTACTGATGAGATTTTTTTAGAAAAAAAAAAGAAATTGTGTGAAAATCTACCAGTGTACTGCCAGCTTTAGACTACGAAGAGGGGGTCTGTACATGAGCCAAATGGGGCATTATTGCTGTCAGTTCGACAATGTGATCCTGCTGACAGTGGGGGGAGAGCATAGTGCTGCTTGTCCAATCAGTGTGGTGGGTAAGGAGAATTGACAGCAACGTCTTTTAGCTATAGTCACTTTTTAGGTGACTTATTTCAGAGACAAAAGGGTGTTAAAGCAGGAGTTCACCCGAAAAAAATTTTGTCTAGGGGAATCGGGTAGTTTCTTTAAAATCGAAGCCGTACTTACCGTTTTAGAGAGCGCTCTTCTCCGCCGCTTCCGGGTATGGTCGTCGGGACTGGGCGTTCCTATTTGATTGACAGTCTTCCGACAGGCTTCCGACGGTCGCATACATCGCGTCGCGAGTAGCCGAAAGAAGCCGAACGTCGGTGCGGCTCTATATGGCGCCTGCGCACCGACGTTCAGCTACTTTCGGAAAATCGCGATAGATGCGACCGTCGGAAGCCTGACGGAAGCCTGTCAATCAAGTAGGAACGCCCAGCCCATACCCGGAAACGGCGGAGAAGATGCATCTCTAAAACGATAAGTACGGCTTCAATTTTAAAAAAACTACCCTATTCCCCTTGACAAAATGAGCATCAATCTAAGGTTAAAAATTTACTTTTCGCGTGAACCTCCACTTTAAACTGTGTGTCTGACTCAGTGTTTCTCAAACTTTTTCCAGTCAAGGCACCCTTTAAAATTCTGCACAATCTCAATGCACCCCATTCTATAATGTAAAGTACTAAACTAAAAGTTTTACATAATGCAGCAACTTCCACACATGTAGGACACTCCACATTAGAGATGATGATTTATTTTTCTACAGCACGGGTCTCCAAACTTTTGAAATAAAAGGGTCCGTTTACTGCCCTTCAAATATTAGAGGGGAAGAACTGTGGCCAGTTGGAGCAGAAAATGCCCTGGCATTGGTGGGAGTGCCATAGACTTGGTGGTCAGTTGGAGTAAAAAAAAATCATCATTGTTGTCAAATGGAGGAATAGTGCTCCATCTTTGGTGTCAGTGGAAGAACTAGTGGAATGTGTTAGTGGAAGGATTAGTTCCCCAAGGGCATAAAAGCAAGCAAAGTGCCACATCCAGGCCAACAGATTGCAGTTTGGAGACCAATGTTCTAAGGCCCCTTTCACACTGGGGCGGGAGGTGCGGTAGCGGTAAGCGCTATTTTTCGGAATTGTGGCTTTCACACTTTCATTGCGGCTCGGGCTTTCACACTGGAGAAGAAGCAGCCGCTGTTTCAGGTCAGTTTGCAGCCGCTATTTTTTGCGCAATTGCGCCTGCAAACCGCTCCAGTGTGAAATGTGTCTTAAGCAAACACACCTTTGCACACTGGTATTGACTAGTATTTCAATGTTTCTTTTCTCTGTCAGTTTCTCTGCCTCACTAAGCTAATGTGACTCCTTCGTCCCTATCAACTGATGATGTCATTGGTCATTAGGAGGTTGGCTACTTAAAGGTGGTTATGAAAGCCTATGGCTTTGTGTAACTAAAAGGCAGGCTTTATCCACCTGCTGGCTTGTATACTATTTGTGGGCAATTTTTAGGCATTTTGCCAATGCACCACTAAAGAAATATGAGGGCACCTCAGGGTACCCTGGTTGAAAAAGGTTGGTCTGGCTTTTATACAAATACATGTTTATTATGTAATGTTTAACCAATATTAATAGCCTGGTTTAGTGTATCAAAAACATGGAATTTGTCACCCCATTGTGTAAAAATTCTGGATCAGAGACAAACAAGTTGCAGGGGTAACCCATTTAATGTAGATCTCTCTAGTTTGCCTGTACTAGAAATATGATATCTGGAATCTTATTGGTTGCTACAAGCAGTGCCTATAATCTAGTTTTCTTCAGGTCTCTTCTTGTGTATACATCAGTTTCTGTATACTTTAACCTCCTTGAGATGTGTCAGTCATCACCAGTGGAATAGTATTAATGATTAGCACATTATAAATCACACCCTTCTCTAAATGGAAACTAGAAGATTTTGGTAATACTCCTGGAGACAGCTTGGTGGGATTATAGCTCTTGTCCTGTTTTGGCTTAAGAGCGGTGTTTGCTTTAAATAGCTCCGCTAATGTGATAGCTTTTCCAACTCTTAAGAAAGCAATTTTCAAGGAAATGTCAACAGTTTTGCTGAAAGTTGGTTAAACTGTGTGAATACTCCACTTGTTGACTGCTTACAGAAAGTCAACGTCTTCAACATACTGACTAGAATGTTCCTGGACACATTAATGAGGAATTCCACCTTTTATTTTTAGATCTCTTTTTCAGTATTTCCGATCTGTCAAATTAAGGATGTATGTAGCCTTACTAATACAATTAGGTTCCCCAAGGATGCCTAGAGAAGACCTTTCGTCTTTTTAATGTTCTAATTTTGGTATTGATGTGACAAGGTCAGTCAAGTGTAACTAATGTTATCACAGTGTGCATTAATTAAAACCTTATTTGTATGCATATTTTTTAATTACATATTATGTAGACGGCACAGGCATAATTGCTAATTACTTAGGCAAGGTTTGCTACCTGCTCATAATTTTTGACTAAATTTGCTCTCTTCGCAGTGAAAATTATGGGAAAGACCCATAATGCACCTTATAGGCCAATACTTCTTCATTTTTGTCTAGAGTGTAACATAATCAAGCTCAGAGCAACATCTTGGATTTAGGACTAGGTAAGACCTGTATAGTAATGGAATTGACAAGTGACAATGGCATGGCTGTAGGAGCTATACCTCGGTGAAGACATTGGAAGGCCACTATACAGTATGTCATGGTCAGGCAGGTTCTTTGGAGCCATCAGAAAGTTAAGTGGTTTGCAACTGGGAACTGGCTGATGTAATTTGGAGGAACAGAATAGGAATGGCTTATTAGAATAATGGCACTGGTGGGCACAGTGTTTGGCAGAACTACCAGCAGGAAAATATTATGCAGACAAGAATTGTATCTGGCCTGCATGTCTACATGTTTCAGCTGTCCACTGTTAACACTTCAAGTAGTTAAACAGTCAGGTCCAATGGAAAGATAAGATAGCATTGGGTAGCCTGCCAAAGGTTGAAAAAAAGAAGACGCATAAACTGCTTAACCCTCCTGGTGGTATCCCCGAGCGTGACTCTGGGTGGATTTTTTGGGCTAAAATCGGTAACCCCGAGTCACGCTCGGGGTAGCTGTGCAGAGCCTGCAGCGCGCGCTGGCTTACCTTGTTCCTGGATCCAGCGATGCCACCGCGCTGTGTGAGCGAGCGGGACCTCGCTCGATTCACACAGTGTCCTCCTGTGCCGCCGATCTTCGTTCCCTGCGACGTTACGACGCACGGGGGCGGAGATCGGCGCCAAATTCAAAAAGGTAAACAAACACTATACATACAGTATACTGTAATCTTATAGATTACAGTACTGTATGTAAAAAATACACCCCCCCCTTGTCCCTAGTGGTCTGCCCAGTGTCCTACATGTACTTGTATATAATAAAAACTGTTCTTTCTGCCTGCAAACTGTAGATTGTCCATAGCAACCAAAAGTGTCCCTTTATGTCAAAAATGGTTTTAGATCAGCTAGAAAACCGCGATAATAAATTATAATCACTTGCAGAATTGTGCGATAGCGATTTGTGGGGAAATTTGTCATAAAAAAAAAAAAATAATGACAGTGACAATTCTGCAACTGAGCAAATTTCAGTGATTTTGAGTTGATTACATTAATGAATAATTTTTATTAGAATTATATTATTATTTGTTATTATTTATAATTATTTATTATATTATAATTTATAATTTTGTTTTAAAAAAATTTCATACCCGGGATGCCTACTAGACTCTGGTTTGGTCAGATTTAAGTGAGTTATTCCTAAGAATTACAGGCCTACAGTATAAAACGCCAAATTTCCTTGCAAATAATGGTACCGCTTTTAGCACCTTTTTCCTGAAAGAATCATACCACCAGGGAGGTTAATAGTATCCACATAGAGAGAAAAGGCACACTCCGGGTCAAATACTGCTATCTGTAAATCTGTCTATTCATTTCTAATGATACAGTCATGTAAATAAAACTGTTGCTGTGTATAATACTAATTTGTTTTTTATATGCATACAAAATATATTAGATATTAGGATCAAAATGATCACTTCCGCTACACAACTTGGACAGTGCAATAAATAGGAGATCATTGCTCACCAAAGGAAGGCTTTGGTAATTCAGTGAAAGAAGAGTCTGTGTAATAGAAGCGACATTATGGCTGTTAATCTAAAACTCTGATTCTATTATTGAAGGGCATCAGTATAAGGGATGGACATATGCTTTCCTAGTTCCTGTTCACAATAGACAGACCAGATGTGGCCCTTTGGCTAAAAAAGACAGTTGGTTTTCACAGGAAATGCTCAGGGTACAGTAATGATATAAAATCCGTATGTTTCCACCAGCTTCTGAGCCAAACAACAATTTAGGAGAGATCTATGTTAAACTAATACATGCACGCTGATGGAAAATTTGCTATGTGCTTTTGCCTATGACAGCCTGAGTAATAAACGAGTTGATTTATTTAGCAGAAAACCTTTATTCCCTGATGAGGGAAACATCTAATCATGTAGGTCTTTTGTACTGCATTTCTACGTTGGTCAGTAATTGATCCCTTTACTTGAGCTTTATATTAGTTATTTACTGTATGTTTTAAACTGATTGAACGGTCTCCCTTGTGTGCTGTAAAGCTCTGTAAAACCATTTTAAAATCAATTAATGACATAAACATTGTAACCATAGCTGAGACTACTTCTAAGTTACCATCAGGGTGGCTGCTTATGTGTGGAAGTGGAAGAGAGATGGTTCTGTAGCGTCTGCTGTACTTGTGGAGTGAGGTCAACTGTCTAAGCCTAGACAGGGGAACACTTTGTCTGTGAAGTCACTGGTTCATCTGTCTAGATTATAGATCACTTGATATATATGAGGCTTTCTGTAAAAATATGAGCAGTGAATGATTTAATGGAAATATCTGAGAACACTCTCTTTATCTCCCTAGCTTTTCCTCTCTTCGAGCTTTACTGTGACTGAAGATTATCACCCACATTTGTCAGGATCTTGACAATCTAATGTATGTATGTACTGATCAGAATACATGCATGAGGTCTCAAAGTAGAGGACGTGGATATTGAATGGTCCCTTTAATGGCCTTTAAAGTGAACCTAGTAAAATTGAATTAAGCCCCCCCATTAGCACATTCTTAACTTCATTTTAGCAGACGGGGGAAATCGTACCGCCAGGAGAAAAGCAGCTATAGCAGCCGCTTGTGATAATCACAAGTGATTCCTGCAGGCTGGTTGTACCAAAGTTGATAGATCAACCAACTTGGTACATTCAGCCTGCCTATTAATGGTTTGGATTTCCTGATAAACCAGCCGAGATTAAACTGTGTTAGGCCAGCCTAAGGCCATACTTTCTAATACTGACTGGAGTGTAGTTTTGAGCAATTAAAACTAACCTGTCTCCAGTCTGCTGATTAAATGAAGGAGCATCACCACACTGATGAGATCATAAAGATGGACAAAACTATGCAATGAGGACTTGCTCGATTGTCTCACAGTGTGAGTGCCTGATCCCAATTTGAGCCCTTCTTTATAGAGGAATGCAGGGCACCAATGTAAATATTTCATCTTAAATTTGATGAGACCGACACTGACCTAGCATGTGATGTGGTAAGTTTAGAGCGGCTTCTTCCACAGTTTTGCTCCATGACAAAGTGCCTTTAATGCATGGCTTCAGAAGGTTAAGAGAAATAATTTGCCAGTTCAAAGTACCTCTTTTTGGGATATTCATTTGCCCTAGATAGGTAAATACCTCCTGTTTAGGCAAGTACTGTACATTCGTTAAAATCAGTATTTGCTTATCGCAATAGCTGACACATTTAGCAGGGTAGGGAATAAAAAGATCACTTTGTCTTTGGTCTCATAGACACCTATGCTGACGAGTCCTATTAACACTGTATATTGGATGCACAACTGAATACACAAATCTTCTTCTGGCATCCCATAATAGCAGGCAGCTGCACTAGCTCAAAGTGTTGAGAACAAGAGAGCCGTTGGAGTCAGGTGCCAATGTGTGAACCATGTGCCCCATTCCTAGAGAGTTTATGTCTGAAATTAGGTTCACACATGCAAAGTGATAAGATTAGCGCTAATATTACCAGCTTTCACTTTACCAAGAATCACAGTTTTGTCCAGAACTGTAGTGCCTAGTTAATATACAGTACTTTATGGTGCCTTGGCCATCATAGTTCCTCAGATTTGAACTCTGTTTTTGGTGCTGTGCTCTGGGTTTCATTATCACCAATGTGTAGCTTGTGTATACTAAGTATACGGTATGTGTACGTTTTTCCTGCTACCCATAATAGGCAAATAGGCTTTGTATTTAAATTGACCTTAGAGCGGTATTGTAATTGTATGACAATGCAATTGTGTGCACAGATATGCTTTGTGGTCTTTACGGTCCAGTTTCTTTAGTTTTTTTTTTGCACTTTTAAAATATATAATGTTTTAGTTACTGGAAAACATACAGATATACACATTAATGCAGGAATGGATGCTGATCAAACAAAAAATTGCCCAATTTTGCTTCTAACGAAGCTCATGTATCTTTTGGAGCTTAAGGCATTGAGCTTACAGGCACCTGACCAGTGAAATGTGAGCAAGGTAATTATAAAACTATGGGATTTGGCTTGTTGAGTGTTTTGGAGCTTTTGAGCTTCAGGCTGGGTACACACTAGTGCGACACGACACTCGTCCTACTTTGGATCCGACTTTGCCTTGCGACTTGAAGCCGTCATACGTCCGACTTTCAATGAACGAGGATCCCGCCAATTCCGGGCACTGTGTTTGTTATGAATCTTGAGGGTACACTCTACGGGCTGCGTGCTTGGATAAGGGTCTGGTATGGATTTTGGGGTGACCCCACACAGTTTTTTCAGCGTAGGAGGTTCCCCTTCAAATCCATACAAGACCAAAGGTCCCAGTCCAGGGGCATGATGGGACTGTGACGTCATAAGGGGGTGGGGTCACCGGGTGACATCACCCAATGACTCCTCCCCATGCCTATATAAGTCATTGCGCACCATGCACACGGCATTACAGTGGGATAGAGCGTTGTGTCAACATTGGAAGAAGAGAAGAGGGAATAAGATGATGGAGAAGACCGGGCCAACGCTAGCAAAAGAACTGGTAGAAGATAGCGGAGGAGCCCGGCAGAAGGAAGAAGGCACCGTAGAGCGCAGAGAACACACCGGAGAGCGGGAGAAGAGGCCGGAGAGAGTGGAGAATTCAAGAGAAGATTACTTTAAAAACCTGTCTAGTGTGTTTTTTATTATTGACACTTTTTTTTCTCCAGGTGAATGGGTAGGGGCTCGGTGTACCCCATACTCATTCACATAGGGTGGGGGGCTTATTAAAGGGGGCTCCCGGATTCCGATAAGCCCCCCGCCCGCAGACCCCAACAACCAATGGCCAGGGTTGTCGAGAAAAGGCCCTTGTCCTCACTAACATGGGGACAAGGTGCTTTGGGGTGGGGGGGCCGCAGGGTGCCTCCCTACCCCAAAGCACCCACCTCCCATGTTGAGGGCATGCAGCCTGGTATGGATGAGGATAAGGGTCTGGTATGGATTTTGGGGGGACCCCCACACCGTTTTTTTGGCGCAGGGGTTCCCCTTAAAATCCATACCAGACCCAAGGGCCTGGTATGCTCTTTGAGGGGGAACCCATGACGGTTTTTATTTAAAATTTTACGTGGAGTTCCCCCTCAAGATCAGCAGAGCACAAGTTGCATGCCAAAGTCGGATCATGCAAGATGGCGTTCCGACTTTGATCTGACTTCAATGATATTCAATGGGCTGAAGTAGGATCAAAGTCGGACCAAAGTAGTGCAGGGAGCATTTTCAAATGTGTCAGACCAGTTAAGACAGCTCCCATAAGGAAACATTGATTTTCACACGTCATGCAACATAAGCTCTCAATGTCGGAGCATTTGTCTCACCAGTGTGAACCCAGCCTCAAGCTACAAAACCCTCAGGTGTGAATAGGGGCCTTATTAAGGCCTGATACACACTATTGCCTAGATTTAGGTACGTTGCCGCAACTTTGCGGCGGCGTAACTTAAGGCATTTAAGCTACGCCGCCGTAAGTTAGCGAGGCAAGTACATGATTCACAATGTACTTGCCTGCTAACTTACGGCGGCGTAGCCTAAAGCGGGCGGGCGTAAGCGCACCTAATTCAAATGTGTGTAAGGGGGCGTGTTTTATGTTAATGTGGCTTGACCTTACATTTTTTACGTTTTCCGTTAACTGCAAATGCGCCGGGCGCCTACATTTCCCAGTGTGCATTACGGCTAAATACGCCGCACGGGCTATTGATTTCGACGTGGACGTAAACAACGTAAACAACGTAAATCCCGATTCACGGACGAATTACGCAAACAACGTAAAAAATTGGAATTTCGACCCGGGAACGGCGGCCATACTTAACATTACTATTCCAACTAGGGCCTAGCTCTAACTTTAGGCGGCCTATCTCTAACGTAAACGGCATAAAAGTACTGTGTCGGCCGGGCGTACGTTCGTGAATCGGCGTATCTACTAATTTACATATTCTATGCCGACCGCAATGGAATCGCCACCTAGCGGCCATCCGAAATATTGCAACCTAAGATATGACAGCGCAAGCCGTCGTATCTTAGATATGTTTAAGTGTATCTCTGATTGAGAATACACTTAAACATAAGTCGGCGTAGATTCTGAGTTAGGTCGGCTTATCTACTGATAAGCCGGCCTAACTCTTACTGAATCTACCTATATGAGTTTTTTTCCATTCGGTTGAACGAAATAAACTTTCAGCTTTGGTTGGAGCCACTATGATCCGATGTTAGTACAGCGATCTCCCCTGCTGAGCTGCTGTGTTCTGACAGAGGGACGCTCCCCCCCAGAACACTCTGGCTGAGATCGCTGATCTGGAGTCTGTCGGCTGCTGCATTTTTCCGCATGCTTGTCCGACAGAAGCTGGCAAAACAGTGGCTCCTGTTGGACCAGCTGCTATAAACATGGGCCGAATGTCAGACTGTTTTTACTGAACTGGCTGATGTCGCACTACATTTGGCCCATGTGTACAGGGCTTAAAGTGATTGTAAAGCTTTGTTTTTTTTTAAGTAACAAACATGTTGTACTTACCGCCTCTGTGCAAGGGTTTTGCACAGAGCAGCCCCGATCCTCCTTTTTTAGGGTCCCCCCGCGATGCTCCTGGCTCCTCCTCTACATCGAGTGCCCCCACGGAGAGACGCATTCCATAGGGGCACTCGTGTGGGCTCGCTCCTGAGTCCTGATGCTGCGTCGATTAAAACAGACAGCAGGATTTAGCCCCACCCCGACTCCTGTGTCACTGGATTTGATTGACAGCAGCGAGAGCAAATGGCAAAAAAGCCTACTTGCTTTTAATTTAACCTATGCATTCCTAACCGATAGGTCAAAACCGATCGTTAGTAGGCACGACCATCGGTTAAAAATCCATGCATGCTCAGAATCAAGTCGACGCATGCTTGGAAGCATTGAACTTCATTTTTTTCAGCACGTCGTTGTGTTTTATGTCACCGCGTTCTGACATGATCGGTTATTTAACCGATGGTGTGTAGGTGTGACGGACCATCAGTCAGCTTCATCGGTTAACGTATGACAACGGTCCTTCAGACCGTTCTCATCGGATGGACTGATCGCGTGTACAAGGCTTTACAGGTCTTGTCCTTCCACCAACCTGTGACTGGACAATTAAAGTGGAGGTTCACTCGGAAATGACAATTTTTAACCTTAGATTCATGCTCATTTTGTCTAGGGGAATCGGCTAGTTTTTTTAAAATCAAAGCTGTACTTACCGTTTTAGAGATCGATCTTCTCCGCCGCTTCCGGGTATGGGCTGTGGGACTGGGCGTTCCTATTTTGATTGACAGGCTTCCGACGGTCGCATCCATCGCGTCACGATTTTCCGAAAGTAGCCGAACGTCGGTGCGCAGGTGCCGTATAGAGCCGCACCGACGTTCGGCTACTCGTGACGCGATGGATGCGACCGTCGGAAGCCTGTCGGAAGACTGTCAATCAAAATAGGAACGCCCAGTCCCGAAGACCATACCCGGAAGCGGCGGAGAAGATCGCTCTCTAAAACGGTAAGTTTACCTTTTTTAGGGTGAACTCCCGCTTTAAAGGGGTGGTTCACCCTAAAAACTACTTTTTTTTTTATTAAACTGGCCCCCCACATTACAATACGATTAAGGCTATTATTTTTTTTTTGATGCTGTACATACCTTTGTACAGCATATTCACCCGTTGCGAGTCCCGCGGGAGTGGGCGTTCCTCACATGTCTGTGATTGACATTTTGACCAAAACCGAGCTCCCCCCTGTCGCGTAAGCCGCGTCACGATTGGCGAAAGGAGCTGAACGGCGATGCGCATGCGGTTTTGGTCAAAATGTCAATCACAGACATGTGAGGAACGCCCACTCCCGCGGGACTCGCAACGGGTGAATATGCTGTACAAAGGTATGTACAGCATCAAAAAAATAATAATAGCCTTAATCGTATTGTAATGTGGGGGGCCAGTTTAATAAAAAAAAAGTCGATTTTAGGGTGAACCACCCCTTTAAGGATGGGTTCACACCTATGCGAATTGGATGCAGGTTTTCCCACATCCAATTTTTCATGGTAGGATATTGCGACCGTATTTATATGGAGCCGATTCACATATTTCCACTGCGGCTCCAGCGTGAATGTGCACAAGAGCACTGTGTGTCTTTTGGTCCGTTTCAGGTCAGAATTCAGCCCAAAAATTCAGGCTGAAATCGGACCTGAATGATAAAAGGGGATGTATCGGACCACTGCTGTGAACCTCATGCAGCAATAGTGTAAACCCAGCCTTAAGAAGCAGCAGCAATGAGTTATTCTCTCTGGGCCAGATCCACAGCCAGCCACCGTAACTTAAATATTCGGATTTAAGTTACACTGCCGCAAAATTTCTACCTAAGTGCCGATCCACAAAGCACTTACCTAGAAATTTTCGGCTGTGTAACTTAAATCCGGCCGGCGCAAGGCGTTCCTATTCAAATGGGGCGAGTCCCATTTAAATTAGGCGCGCTCCCGCGCCGGCCGTACTGCGCATGCTCACGACGTCATTTTCCCGACGTGCTTAGCGCGGTTTTATGTTGCGCTGGGTTTTGTGAATCACGACGGGCGTACAAAAAAAATACGAGTTGCGGCGGGAAAGAAAAAAAATTGAAAAAAAAAAGACGGCGACGCGGGATAGAAGGGTCTACTTTTTACAAGGCCTAAACAGTTTAGGCCTTGTAAAAGCAGCCCTAATATTGCGTTTGCAAACTAATACTTACGGAGAAAAAACGAAGTGTAAAAGCTTCGTGGATCTCCGTAAGTGCTAATTTGCATACCCGAAGCGGCATTTCGACGAGAAATGCCCCCAGCGGCGGCCGAGGTACTGCATCCTAAGATCCGACAGTGTAAGTCCCTTACACATGTCGGATCTTCTCCCTATCTTTTGGAAACTGATTCTGTGGATCAGTTCCAAAGATAGAAACAGGGATACGACGGCGTATCAGTAGATACGCCGTCGTATCCCTTTTGTGGATCTGGCCCTCTGTCACGTCACTCTCTCCGCCTATTGTTGCTTTTTGGCACATGAAAATTTCATTAAAATCTACAGTTTGTTGCTTCTGCCTCTCCGTGTGTCTGAGCTCTTCTGTACTCAAATTATACTAAGTCAGATTCAGGTGCTTTGTGTATAAAATTCAGTTGCTTGCATTTAAAAAATACATTTATTTAATGATTTATTTAATGAATAGGGAGCTGAATTATTTAGTTTTTTATACATGCCTGGAGTTGAGCTTAATAAATATCTTATCTAGATTGCAGTTTCTTGCTCTGTCCAGGACGTGGACGTTGGCTGGCTGTCGTATCTGCACCTGGGTCCTCACCCCCATGTCACAATACACTACAAGATGAAGGAGCTTTTGTATGGTGAATTCATTCAGACCGGAACACCTTGATCTCTGTGGGTAGTTTCTTGTTTTGTTTACCATCTAAAGCTTATAGCAGAAGCCAGGCAGCCTACCACTGCTTCATGTCTGTATGCAAAAGCACAACCAAATAGCAGTAGAGAAGTGAAAGGACTGTGCAAATACTAGATTTCCCCAATGAGACCACCTGTTGGAGATATTTCATTGTGTAGAAAGCTTTGCTTATGCTTTAAGGCCAACAAATAGCCTTCGTAGGCTATAAATACAAAGTATGAGACAATCTAATGGCAAACCTCGTGGGAACATTACTTGTAAAAACTGTAGCGCAAATCTGTATGTATCCAAAAGTTCCCAGCCAAATAAAATAGGATACCAGCTTGCTTCATGTGAAAACCAGCTATTTCATGCTAAGGAAGATAGAGCAGATTCAGCCTGTAGTATACTTCAATGGATCTACTTAATCAAACTATAGACATATGGGGCCAGATCCACAAACGAGATACGACGGTGTATCTACTGATACGCCGTCGTATCTCTGTTTCTAACTATGCGACTGATTCATAGAATCAGTTACGCATAGCTAGCCCTAAGATCCGACAGGTGTAATTGAATTACACTGTCGGATCTTAAGGATGCAATTCTAGGCCGGCCGCTAGGTGGCGAGGCCATTGCGGCCGGCGTAGAATATGCAAATGAAGACTTATGGCGATCCCCGAACGGCCCGTCGATCTAAATCTACGTAGTTTCAGTCGGGTAACGCCGCGTAAAACTAGGGCTGAGCCCTAGTTCTCTTAAGCCATGTTAATTATGGCTGTCGTTCCCGCGTCGAAATTTAAACATCGTCATTTGCTTAGACGTCCGTGAATGGCGCTGGACGCCATTTACGTTAAACGTCTAAGCAAATGACGTCGGTGCGACGTCAGTTAGCGCAATGCACGTCGGGTCATTTTCCCGACGGAGCATTCGCAGTACGTCCGGCGCGGGACCTCGCCTAATTTAAATGGGACTCGCCCCATTCGATTGGGCCCGCCTTGCGCCGGACGGATTTAAGTTTCACCGCTGCAAATTTCCAGGTAAGTGCTTTGTGGATCGGGCACTAACTTGGAAAAATTGCGGCGGTGTAACTTAAATCGGGAAAGTTAAGTTGTGCCCGGTCTACGTGGATCTGGCCCATGGGGTTGATTTGCTAAAACTCAAGAGTGCAAAATCTGGTGCAGCTGTGCATGCTAGCCAATCAGATTCTAACTTCAGCTTGTTCAATTAAGCTTTGGAAAAAAAAAAAAAAAAACTGGGAGCTGATTGGTTTATATGCAGAGCTGCACCAGATTTTGCAAAATACAGTTTTATTAAATCAACTCCATGATGTTTCCGAAAGTGGACATAATGCAACATTTGTTCATTTATTTTTAATGCTCATTGCATTAACCTGCACTTTCTTATGAGATCTCATTGTGATAGATAAGATCCGACAAAATTTCCTAGACAAAATATTGCCTTTGACATGTGCTTGTGCTGGTGACAAATGCGTAAATGCCTAGGCACTTGGTCATGTGATTATAAATACAGATATAACCTCTGGAAGAGGATCTACTTGTAACCCTCCACTGGTGATAAAGGACAATGACAAAACAATAACAAGCAAACCTCTGGATAGCTGCTGGATAGAATCATTTCTCTTAGGGGAAATATAATTCTACAGCGTCGGCAGTCCCTCCTTCATGCAAGCTTTAAAATCTTTCTCGCCAGTTTATGTAAAACAAAAATGAGAGAAGGGGAGAGAAAAAGCCACTGTCTAAGCGTAGTAATAGTAAGAGAACCAGTGACAATGTTAGAAGTCAAGTGTTGCACTCACATACAAATGGGCAGACACGGCTTATCAATAGGTACTCCATGATGGCATTTGCAAGTGACTGCTTCATGGATTTCCAATGGATCTAAACAGACAGTGGTGCTTTCTCTCCCCTTCCCTTTGTTTTACTTGGTCATGTGATCTCTGTTAATAGGGAGAATCAGAAATTACACTTTCTGAGCTTTAGCAAGGATTATGTGCGCTAATGTCTCGACTTTTCGACAACAACGGTCCGACAGACGTGTTTTGTCAGACAATCTGACCGTCTGTATGCTCCATCGGACAATTGTTGTCAGTTTTTCAACAGACAAATATTCGCTGTGCATGCTCTCAAACTTTCCAACATCAAATGTCTAATGGAGGGTCATCCAATTGTGTGTACACAAGTCCATCTGACTAAAATCCAAAGTACAAACACGCATGCTCAGAACCAATGCTAAACATCAGACAACAATAGCACAAGTTGCCCAAAGGGTGGCGGTAAAGAGCTGAAAAAACACATGATTTGGTGAATGTTGGCTGAAAAAGTTCTGCCGCGTGCATGCATACCAAGTACACGGCCACCGCCCCTTCGCACCAAAATCCACGCAAAAGTCAGATGGAAGTCCGATCGTGTGTATGAGGCTTTATTCTTTCCATGCAAGACTGTTGATGCAGTTTATAATGTTAATATTTCTACAAAAAAATCTTTGGCAGGGTATAATAGACCAACACCATTGCCACCAAATTATCTAAAAGCAACAACCAAATAAAAAAGCCAGTCTATCAAATTCTGTTAATTTTCTGAAATGTACTGTATTATGTAATTTTAGTTTAGATTTAATGAACATTTATAGTTATTGATTATCACTACTAAGAAAATAGATGGTGGCTCCCATTCAACAACATGAAAAGATGAGATCCATTTTCAGAGGCATTATGAAAATTTCAGTTCATGTAAAATTGATATTCCAGTGTTTGGTGGATGCTGGAAAGTAAACAGCCTAATTTTTTGTTTTTATATCTCTCATGGACGCTCTCAGGTAGAAAGATCTCTGAGCTTATGTTTCTGGGGATGCTCATCTGCTGTTGCCATTAGGAGGAGGAAGCTCTTTCTACCGTTATCTGGTGTTATAGTGTAGCAGTAATAGCACAATGTGGTTGGCAACACCCGAAATGTTAAGGTGGGTGGGAGCAGAATTGTAAACTATGGCAGGAAGCTCTCTGCTGGAAAACCCAGAACATAAAAAGACAGCAGGTTCTGCAGACATCTCCTATAATTGAAAAATGTTGGGTGCCCATTAAACCTTTGACTGTCAAGGATGTGTCCTATACGTCTTCTTAACTGTGGAAGTGATCTGAGCAAGCCTCCTTTCCGCCATTTCCTACCTTCTCTATGCATAGTGCCTGGGCTCACCTGATTTAGTTTGAGACCCAGGACAAATACAGTACACTACAGGATAGTCAGAAGGAGGGAGACATTTGTTAAGCAATCTCCTCTGCATTGAACTGCGTCCAACGTATCCTGGTCGATGGTTACCAGGTAAACCAGGGCTCGACAAATCCCGGTCGCCATTTTTTTTTTGTGAGCTGGTGCCATCTGGTGGTGAGCCGTTGGTATTACAAGTTATTACCACCAGTTGTGTAAGCTGGCGCCATCTGGTGGTGGCCGTTGGTATTACAAGTTAAGCATTACAAGTTAAACAGCAATTCTAATGTATTTTTTCACTATTTTCACTGCCATCTTCTTCCCTCTAATTAGAACCCCTAAACATGATATATATTTTTTATCCTAACACCCTAGAGAATAAAATGGCGATCGTTGCAATATTTTCTGTCACACCGTATTTGCGCAGCGGTCTTACAAGCGCACTTTTTTGGGAAAAAATTACACTTTTTTTAATTAAAAAATAAAACAGTAAAGTTATCCCCATTTTTTTCAATATTATGAAAGATAATGTTACGCCAAGTAAATTCATACCCAACATGTCACGCTTCAAAATTGCGTCCGCTCGTGGAATGCCGACAAACTTTTACCCTTTAAAATCTTCATAGGCGACGTTTAAAAAAATCTACAGGTTGCATGTTTTGAGTTACAGAGGAGGTCTAGAGCTAGAATTATTGCTCTCGCTCTACCAATCGTGGCGATACCTCACATGTGTGGTTTGAACACCGTTTACATATGCGGGCGCTGCTCACGTATGTGTTCGCTTCTGCGCGCAAGCTCACCGGGACGGGGTGCGTTTTCTGGCTCCTAACTTTTTTAGCTGGCTCCTAGATTCCAAGCAAATTTGTCAAACCCTGAGGTAAACAGAAGAACATGGGACTTACTGTCTCCAATATGGTTAGCTTCAGTGGAGCAAAGACATTGGGGTTGGAAATTACCCTGATGCCGCCATAAAGTTTACCTATCACCTGCAAGATACTATTACCCTGGATGGCTTTACAGTGATAGCAATAAAATTACAGCAGAACTCCCCACAAACAGCTAAATATCTTGTTGCATTTCTGTCTATTTAGACTGAGATTTGCACAGCTCTGCCATACAGAACAGTTCTCTGCTGCAGTTTTACTTTCACTTACACATGTCTTTCCCACCCTGTGATTGGACAGTGAAAGGAGAAGCAGAACACTGATAAGCTCATCTCTATGGTACTTTCCTATCTTCTCCTATTAGCAAGTTATTTGCACTGCAGCAGGCTTGATTGGCTTCTTGTGCTGCTTGATCCTCCTCCTATCTCTGAGCTCTGCTGTATAGGGACTGCAGGAAGCTAATACCAATGCAAATTGTGAGGTACTTACAAAGCTTATAAAAAAATAAATATTGATGGATAATAAAGTAAAAAGAACTGCATAAATGTGTGTCCTTTATATCTGCAGATCAGGTTTAAATAAAGAAAAATGAATAACATCTGGGTTTGAAAAATTATAAAAATCGAATTAAAAGAGACGTGTGGGATTTTTTTTTTTTTTTAATCTTACCAACCTAGGTGGATGCAGCATTGGTACGATGTTGCATTTGTGGGCATTAAAAATGTAGAACATGCTCTAATTTTCCACGTCGTTTTTAATGTCGTAAAAAATGGTCGTGTTTAGGCTTTAACGACGTGAAAAAAACGCGCTAGCTCAGAATCAAGTTATGAGACGGGAGCGTTTGTTTGTAATGGAGATGGCACATTCATCATGCTGTAACAGACTGAAAAGCACAAATCGTCTTTTACTAACACAAAATCAGCAAAAACAGCCCCAAGGGTGGCGCCCTCCGCTTTATAGTGCCGTTGTATGTGTTGTACGTCACCGCGCTTTGCTAGAGCATTTTTTTTTCACGATCGTGTGTAGGCAAGGCCGGTTTAACTATAATCGGGTTGAAAAAAACGTTGTTTTTTCTAGACCATTAAAAATTTAATTTTTTACATCCCGAAAAACGGTCGTGTGTACGCGGCATGAGGCTGAGAACCGAGCAATCAAACACTGCTGATCGCTCAGTTCTCAGCGCTCCCTGAGCAGAGAGCTGGTGTCTGTCAGTCATCACTCTCCACTTTGAGTATTGTAGTTTCATGAAAGCACATCAATTTAAATTTATGGACCGATATATTTGGTATTTATTTTCTTGGCACAGACTTATCTTTTATATTTTGCAAAATAATTGTGGATTATTGTGTTTTATTGAACTAGAATTTGTTTTACAGTTTTTTTTGTTGACTTCTTTTTATTCTTTAGTTCCTCTGCTTTCTGCAAATATGTAATTTGGGGGTTCTAGCACATTTGTAAGCCAGGCACATCTGATTTTGCATTCACACACTTCAATTTCTATAAAAAAAAATTGATCAGGCAGTGAACGGGTTAAACCATTGGACCTTTTTTTTTGGTTTTGATTTTCTTAACTCTTCTTAGTCCTGCCTCAGGTATAGTGTGTTTTTGTTTACAGTCTTTTTTCAATACCAATTGAAGTATTACCAGCCTGTATGACTTTGGGCCTCCAGATGAAAAATTACAACCTTGCTTCTAAGGGACAATCCAGACAGTTCTTATTTCAGACACTTTAATAATCAAGGACAAAAATGGTGCAAGCCAGCCATCTATTGATCATCTTAATTGCACCATTCAATTAATTGTAGGTTTGCTTTTGTGTGTATTCACAGGAGTATGTAGTGTGTAAGTCTGTAACCCCCTAGTAGGAGTTGAAGTGATTAGGTAGAGGGTGACTATTGCCTAAAGCAGTTTATTCACTCGGCTCAGTTACTTGCACATGTCAATGCTAGAGTTACAGAAAGCCCAAATAATACACATCGTTTTTGTGTTCTTCCATAGCATTGCTTTGGCATTTTACATTTCCTGCCTTTTTCATACACCATAGGAAATGTTTCTCCAAAAACAACGTGTTGCCTCAGGCAGTGAACAAAGTGTCAGGTGTACATTATTTATTTTTCCCCTTTTTCCAGAACGGAGTCTGAGCCAGGACTTGCACATACAGGGGCTGGATAATATTAACAATCTCTACTTAGTTTGTAGCATTAGGAAGTATATTTCACATAGCTCAGGCTAACTTTCTGGCAGGAAGAACAATGGCTGTGGAATGCTTGCAGGCGGGAGACTGCACACCTTTTATGAAACGTGTAAATTAAATGGGGAAAAAAATTCACGTGGAAGATCATATCTATGCTTGAACTTCAGTTTAAGAAAAAAGTGGACATGGTTGATTTTAAAGGCTTTTTGCAGTGCCTCTGTGTTGTAGTGCTGCACAGATAAAGGCAAAGAGCTATGGGGACAAGCATTTAAACCTTTCACTGCCATGGGCCACCTGCCATTTATCTCACAGGATGGTCAAGTGAGGTTCTATTTTCTACATGCAGCAATGAAAAAAGTGCATTTGCCAGCTAGGGGGTGCAGAAAAAACAACACCCTCACAGTATATTGGCCCCAGCGCCTATTTAAACAAGGCCTTAGACAAGTTTAGTGCAGACTTTACAAACTATATAGAGTGTAAGCCTTTAAACCTAATACACTACACATGGGCCAAATGTCAGCCAGCATCGGCTGGTTCAATAGAAACTGGCCGACACTTGGCCGTGTGTATGGCAGCCGGTCGAAGGCTCATGACTGACAAAGGTCTGCCAACCACCTTCCGATCAGTGTTCTCAGCCAATGGCTAAGAGCGCTGACCGGAGTGTTCTGGCAGGAGGGGCCATCCCCATGTTATAGCACAACAGGGGAGATTGTGGTACTATCATCGAATTGTTAGTACATCGGCTTTGATCTAAGCTGTCAGGTTTTGTTTCGTTCAACCTGCTGGGTTTGAACGAAAAAAATAATAGTGGTGTGTACCATGCTTTACATTGTCAGATGCTACCTCCTATTTTGTACCTGTCTGAGGGAATTTTGCTTTATTCCACATACACATTACAGTCTTCTAATTGAATTAAACTCCCAACCCCAAAACTATAGGATCTGTAGAATTTAACCTCTTCATTACAGAAGGTAAAACAAATCTTAACGCCTCAACACTATTCTGCAACTTTGACATTGACTTTGTACAGTCGGCCCAGGGTTACAAACAAGATAGGGACTGTAGGCTTGTTCTTAAGTTGAACCTGTTTGTAAGTCGGAACAGGTAATTTTTTTAAGTGTAGCTCCAGACAAAAAAATCTATTTTTAAGCTTTTTGGATAGCATAGGGAAGGGTTATCACCCCTGTAACATTTGTTTTGCTGTCTGTGCACCTGTTCAGAAGATTTCACCTCACTTTCTGTCCCTATGACAATTGGATTTAAACAATGTTGGGTTATTAGGGAAACAAGGATTGGTGATAAAGCATCAGTGGGGAGGAGACACCTTTTTCCCATATTAACTCTTACAGGAGAGAATTTACCGTTCTAGGGGTACATTTTCCCTGACCTGTTGTCTCCTTCCGTTTGTAAGTCAGGTGTTTGTAAGTAGGGGACCGCCTGTATTAGTAAATCTGTACATATTATTGCAACTACTTAGTGTATCCAGGTGGATTATATCTTGTTTTTTCAGGGCAAGTCGAGCTTAGGTTTTTTGGTAAATGGTAACGGGTATCATCATCTTTTTTTTTTTTATTATTATTATTATTATCAAAGAAAAACTGGCCCAAAATAGTAAGACCAAGTATGTAGTAGATGTTGATGATATTCAGGGAAAATGATTCATTGATTTTTTTTTTCCCACTGAAGCCTGCAGAACAATAGATCATGGGTACAGGGCCAGGTTCCTGCAGATGTTGCCTCCAGCTTTAGTGCCTGTACCTCTGTATGGGCTGTCAGAAAGCTGGAGTAAGTTTCAATGAACTACGGTGGTGCTCATCATCATTGAGAACTACAAGCTGTCTACAGCAGTGGAAGATGGGGCTTGAAGTTTATTCATTTACAGATTCCTGTTAATGAATGACACAGCTGTGCATGCAGAGCCACACTCAGCCATGCCAATTTTAAAATGTGATAGCAGGTGCGGGAAAAAGGAAACCCTAGCCAATATCACATGGGGGGTGAGGGGGAAGGGCATGCTGAATCAGGGGTAGGGTGGGGGGGGCAGGAGATGCAGTATGTTACATATTACACTGTAAATATGGCTGTAACATACTTCAAAAGGTAAACTCATAGGTACTGATCAGCTGTTATTAGCACTTTAAAATGGTACTAAAGCCTTAGGCCTCGTACACACCACAGGACATGTCCCATGAAAACGGTCCGCGGACCATTTTCATCGGACATGTCCGTCTGATGGCTGTACACACCATCAAACCGAAATCCCTGCGGACAGAGAACGCGGTGACGTAGACGACACCGATGTTCTCTATCGCGCGAGTTCAATGCTTCCACGCATGCGTCGAAATCAATTCGACGCATGCGCAGGATTTCGGCTCTGCTGGTTAGACGTACTAACCAGCGGACATGTCCGACGGACAGCTCTCCAGCGGACAAGGTTCTTAGCATGCTAAGAAACTTTTGTCTGCTGGATATCTGTCCGCTAGCCTGTACACACTATCGGATCTGTCCTCTGAAACTGGTCCGCGGACCAGTTTCAGCGGACATGTCCGGTCGTGTGTACGAGGCCTTAAGGTTTTTAACCTTAATGCATTCTGTGCATTAAGGTGAAAAATCTTTTGTGCTGCAACTCCCCCCAGACCCCCCTTTTTCTTAACTGAGCCCGATTTGATCCAGCAATAGCAGCAGCTCCAGCCGCTGTTGTCCACCTTATTGGACAGATTGATAGCAGCTGGAACCATTGGCTCCCGCTGCTGGCAATCAAAAGCTGTGATGCAGGGCTGAGTCCCGCTGTCTGTGTCAATGGACGCCGCAGTGGGACTCGGCAGCGAGCACGAATGGGTGCCCCATGAAAAGTGGCTTTCCATGGGGCACCCGCTAAAGAGGAGGGGTCTAGAGCGCTGGAACGGGGCCCCAAAAGAAGAGGGTCAGGGTTGCTCTGTGCAAAACCATTGCACAGAGCAGGTAAGTATAGGCATAGTGACTTTGTTCATTTAAAAATCTGTGCAACAGTATCCAGCCAGTGAATGGTTGAAAACACTTTTTCTCCCGCTTTTCGATCTACACTCACCAAATAGTTGCACCCCTGCAGCGGCAAAAGGTACTGTGTGTATGTGGTTCCTTGGGGGAAAACATCAGGTCTCTCCTTCTCCTCCTTACTCAGTGCAATCAGTGGATATACTCATACAGAGAAACAAAAGAGACTCTTCATATCGTGAATCTGTTTGTTTAATTTATTTACCATGAAGCAAAAAACTCACTAACAATATACAAGATGTAAAAAGGCATTTAGGGAATGCTATGTCCGGGACGCCCTACGTTCCACGGACCAAAGATCCAAAACCGGTAGTGACACAATGACGTACCAAGCATAGACATGTTTGTTATTTGAATTTTAAAAAAACAAGCCTTTAGTAACACTTTAAACCCTTGTTCCAAACCACTATTCAACCACTATTCAAACTGACCTGAAGCAATGCATACTGGGCATATTAAATGACATTGCGGTACAGGGACACATTAGAAAGGCTATTTCCAGGGCTCTATTTCCAATACTGTGGAAACCCCAACTTATGTACAATGGATAAGGAACATGGGTAATACTTCAAAACATGAACATATATCACTAAATTTGAGAAACTATGGATAAACTGGTTGGATCTTATAATAAAAAAAATTTTGTGACCCACACTGTGTGATCTAATTCAGGGAGTGACGTCATGAGTATGCTCCGCCCAATGCGTTTCGTGCCAGGGACTGCTCCTGAAGACGTCTTCTCTATTACTCATCATGGGCTCTGCTGAATGCTGTTATATAAGTTGTATATAATTATAATTTCATACCAGACTGTCTGATGCCAATTATCAAGGCAACCCTTCAGCTGCTTTTTGGTGTTTCCCTCTAATAGTTATTGCCTATATACGGTAAGTGATGTATATTACAATACCAGGGTTTTGATTTGCCATTTGTGGTTACCTTACTTGTAACTCTGGACTGCCTCTCTGCTAAATCTAGGTTGGAATTTCAGATAAAGCTGAGCCTTTTTCAGCAAAGAAAATGTTTGAAAATATAGCTCTTAAACTTATATTTTAATTGAATACAAATCCATGAAAAGGATGTGTATGTTACCGCAACAATATGTTTCCTATTTTCTCATAAGTTTTAAATTTGCATAAATCATTTCTAAAGGTTCTATTTAGGTTTCTAAATGCAACCACTGTGTAGTTGTGCTCTTAAAGAAAAAAAAAGTAAATAAAGCTAAGCATAGTTGCTAACATTTGAAAAAAGTTGTTATAGACATTTTCTTTTCTGTATGGCGAGAATCCTCTGTTGGCGGGGCATAACTTTAATTAGGACCGGGGCATTCAGCTATCATGGGTGTGGTTTTACAGAAAGCAAATAATGCAGTGCGCTGTTTAAAATACCTGAATATTGGGCATGGATTAAAGGGGTGTGCTTAAATAGAATCTGACTTGAATTGCATAGTGTTGAATGTCAGTAAGGGGTATGTCAGAGCAGTGCAGTCAGTGAGGGGTATGTCAGGGCAGTTAATGAGCAGGGTGATCCATCAGTCACTTACCACAGAAGACTTCCCAGGCTTCTGCATCTGCTCCTCCTCCTCACATCTTCAGCTGCTACATGAGCCCCAATGAAGCAGTCACCTGTGCTACGATGGGAGGAAGTGGCCACCCACCCATGGGACCCTTGTACCACCCACCTACTCTGGCGGCCCTAGTCTTTGTGCACTGCCTCCCAAAGCAGGTATTGTCTACCTGCCCTAGCTAATACCGTAGGCTCCCTCACCTTATCACTCCCCAATTGCTCTCTTACAGCCTCACCCAGTGCACCTGAGAAGACCTGCTCTGCGCAATCACCACCGAGGCTGGCGGCACCTCCTACCCAGCCCGAATCCAGCAGCAGGCTCTACCTTTGGGTTGTTTCTCAATAGGAGTTCCCCTGATCAGCTGCTGGGGGAGGAGGTAGGGGGAGGGATCAGTGTCCCTGTCATGTGTTTTTGTGTGAGAGCAGGCACTATGAGCTCTGCCCGGCGGCACATAGAGCTCCTGATGCATGCCCCGATGTTAAACACTTTGTTATGTGTGCGGGCACCTGTGGCACTGTCTAGCTGTTGATGACAAACATTGATTTCCAGGACTCAGCCCAGGACAACCTCATATCGAGACAGCTGTTCAAAATTTGTGAGTGTCCTGGGCAATTTGGGACTGTTGGCAACTATGAGTTAAGTGACCTAGTAGAGTGCGATAATAGGGACTTCTGGTCACTTGGTATCTAACACTAAGCTTTTCCAGCTATGAGCTGGTACACATTTCTATTGAGGGGAGTGAATAATCCAAAAAACAAGAAGCAAAATACTCCAAATGGAGATGTATGTGTTCTGCATCACTGATCGGTAGCATGTTCCTGTTTACTTGATCCAAAGAAAAAGTCTTAGGCCGACCAGATCCGACCGCGTGTACAGCCTAGCAGACAGGTTTCCAGCAGACAAAAGTTTTAAAGCATGCTTTAAAACTTATCTGCTGGAAACCCGTCCGTCCAACATGTCCGCTGGTTAGTACGCTTAACCAGCAGACCGAAATCTCCCGCATGCGCCGAATGGATTCGACGCATGCGTGGAAGCATTTTTCTTCCTGGTTTGTGGACGTGGCAGCGTCAACGTCACCGCGCTGTCTGTCCGCGGGGATTTTGGTTTGATGGTGTGTACAACCATCAGACCAAAATCTCCTAGCAAACATGTCCGATGAAAACGGTCCGCGGACCGTTTTCATCGGACATGTTCGATCGTGTGTACAGGGCCTTAGACTAAGATTGTAGGAGGTCCTGGCACACTCATACAAGAAATGGCAATTATCTCTTTGCCTATTGTTCTAGTGGATGAATCTCCCTGTCTGTGACCATCCTCAGAAATGGATTGAGGTGCTTTTTGTATTCTTAGAAGTATACCTTAGTGAGCACACCTTAGTGAGCACTTAATTTTTTATATGTGGCTCCCACTGTATGTACTAAAAAAGGAATGCATTAGTGTTTTCCAGCCTGTATAGGGGCCAGTGCACTTGCTAAAAAATAACTCAATGATACTGCACAAAGTGGTAGCATCTTGATTAAGACGAGCAGAGCAGGGTTTGTACAGGTCCATTTTGTGTTAGGTACAACTTTTTTGTTAATCCTATTTAAAAAGCATAAGGACATGCAAAGGAGCCTTTCCACTTTGGCTTGGATTTAAAATGTCAGCTGGTATAGAAATGGTGTAAGAAAAAAATTACTTTGCGCAGTTTAAACTTTAGCAATTTTTTTGTTGACCATATTTTAAATAACGTTTTTTTTTGTACTTGATTATGTTTTTTCTCCAAATAATTTAAAATTGTTGATTACTATTTTCTGGTAAATCAAAGTGTGAACTCATCAGCAGTGAATTGTTTGGAATTCATGTGGCTAGCCTGCACTGCATTTGAGTAATGAAAGGAAAGAGGAATTTAGGGGCATCTGACATGATGTAGGCTGCCGCCTTGTTTTTACAGGTGTTTCGGTTATAATCCTTGCTTTGTAGAAGAATAGAGGCAGCAAATCCTTGTATTATGCGAAAAGATAAGACGAAACACATGAAGGCAGTCAGCCATGTTTCAAAGCAAGTATTGCTCCTCATCTGTTCCCTGGTAATAAGACATATTTAAAGCTCTTCTGTCTAGTGAAAAAATGATATCACTTGAAAATGAGGGAGCAATCTGCTTGTACTGGAGGTACAGAACTTTATTTTTAGATTTGAATAGAGTAAAGAGTGCTTGAACCCATCAGATTTTTATTGTAATCTAGTGCCTAGGGAAAAGTTCTGGTGCTAGTCAGGATGTCCTGCAGTCAGGCCAATTTAACCCGATTTCTAATTTGGGCAACCAGCTAAAGTGGTGATATGGCTAGTTTATTTTCCTCTTGTGGGAGGGGTGGGTTAAAGAGACCATATATACTACTGCTAATGGGGTGGTAGGTCTAGGAAAAATGTGTACCGTATTTGCCGGCGTATAAGGTGACTGGGCGTATAAGACGACCCCCTAATTTTCCAGCTAAATTGTTGGTTTTGGGATATACTCGCCATATAAGACGACCCCCTTCCTACTAGTCTGTCTGAAAGCTGAGGGGTAGCCAGAAAAAACGCTGACAGGAACATGCTTTATTCAGCTTTTTTCAAATCTCACTGTGCCATTACATGCCTCACTGTGCCATTGCATACCTCACTGTTCCATTACATGCCTCACCTCGACGATCCCGTTCCTTATCCCTGACATGCAGAGTCTCAGTCAGATTTCGGGCGTCCATTGTTCAAAAGCCACGCCTCCTCCTCGTGCTGTTCTGTGATAGGCGGAACATTCAGTTTCACAGCAGAGGCTGTGTTCAGTGTTATGCCTATCACGGATTTCCTCTTGTCTGCGGTTTGAACAATGGATGCCCGCAATCTGACTTGAGAATCTGCATACAGGTACCAGCGTATAAGACAACCCCCGAGTTTTGAGGCATATTTTTAAGTACAAAAGGTTGTCTTATACGCCGGAAAATACGGTATATCATTACATATTATGTGGAAGAGAAGCATTTCAAAATGCAGTCACCACCAAAATTGATTTGTTACCTAAAATGCACCTGTGCCAAGACTATGTACATTAATATCTTACCCATTCTTAACAGACAGCTTTAAAATAAGCACTTATTGGCCCCTGTAGCTGCTTGTACTGGAGGTACAAAACTTTATTTTTAGATTTGAATAGAGTAAAGAGTGCTTGAACCTAGGGCCGAAACAACTAATCGATTAATCGACAACTAATCGATTATGAAATTAATCGATTACAATTTTCATAACCGATTAATCGGCCAGTAACATAATGGGGTTAAAAAAAACTAAAATTAGCCCTTTAAAGTACAAAAAAGCAAATCGCTACTGTAAATATTACTTTCACTGTCCCCCAGTAAAAAAATGAACCCCTTACAGTAGCGATTATTTGCTCTTTTTGTACTTATTTTTGTTTTTTAACCCCATTAGGTTACTAAACATCTCAGGCCTGGGTTCACACCTCTGTTTTTTGGTGCTTTTTGCAGAAACACACTACAGTTCATTTACATGTTTTCCTATGGGACACGTTCACATCCATGATTTTTTTTCAGCTGCTGTGTATTTGGAAAGGGGCGAGGACTTTTTAACACAAAACGGTGCTATTTTGTTTTTTTGGGTTCAATATACCTCAATGGAGAAGCTGCAGAAAAGCATGTAATGTGTTTTGCGGAAAAGCAAAGGAAGAGGCGCCTCTGAGTGTAGATGTTTAAGCGTAATTTAATGTGTAAAAGAGTACATATAACTCACATTTTAGAGGTTTAAAATAGGCATTGTACAGGTTTCTTTGCGGGTGATCATCATTTCCGTCACTTGTAGTTCTCCTACTGCTGGGCACTTGTGCTGAGCAAAGCTGTCTCTCACTGCCGTACGGTGTTGAGGCCAGCGGCGGTGGGGAGGAAAACTTGTGAGCCAGTCAAACAAAGTGGAGGTGTTATTTGCAGTGTGATGGTACTGGTGACATCACTGGATATTTTGCGACGCGTTTCCTAAGCGTCCGAACTGCGATGGTGCGGCAGTCGCGCTCCTTTATCAAGCTTGATAAATGTTTTGCGGCAATTTGTGTTTTGTAATCCGTCCAACAACAAATTGGCCCAAAAAAATATAAAAATGCAATTTTTTTTTTTAAAAGGCTATTATCCGATTAATCGATTAATCAAAACAATAATCGGCCAACTAATCGATTATGAAAATAATCGTTAGTTGCAGCCCTACTTGAACCCATCAGGTTTTTATTGTTGTCCGTACCCCTGGTAAAGAGATTCACCCTCTCTAGTTGTCATGTTTACCATTATCATTGGAAGTGAAAGTAATAAAAAAGTATCCACATTTTGGGTTATCCCCAGAAAAGTAAAAGATGGGAAATCTCAATTGGGACACTTCATCTAGTCACCCTTGTGATAACCAGGGATTCCCTCACTTTGAAGGCATTTCCTACCATTTCGTGGTGTAATTATTTGACAGGAAGTGAAGGGAAATCCAATGGAACACATATGGCAAAAAAATAAAAAATACAACTGGCAGAGGTTATAACCCTCCCTTACTCTATCCAAAAAAAAAAAAGTTTTGTCTTTAGTTCTACTTTAAAGATCACAGCCTGTACATAGACCTTTGCCTTTTCTCCAAGTTTATAATAAGCAATGTCTCTCCTGGCACACCCCTAGTCATTTAACCATAAAATAACAGAAACTCAAGGGGAAGTAGAGTCTGAGGTACAAAACAGATATCTACACAGAGACACACAGAATCCTCTGATGACTTACACAGACTCTCTGCATTTTTTGAGGCCAGGTCAGGTTCTGCCATTTATGACTAGACTTATGGAGGTATGTAAACATTAAGTCATTATTTTAATTATGCAGGCTTACTTATACAAATATTCATATTTCTCTTTACATTACCTAAATCCAACACTTTAGCTGGAGTGTCTGGAGATCAGAGGTTATCTAAAATCTGACAGGCACTGCCTGTCAACCACTTGACCTCACCCATTGCACTGAAGACAGGACACTGTGTTTGAGAGCAGTCCGCTAACAGGTCAGCAACCCTTCGGCTAACATCGGATCCTCAGATTTTTTCAGCAATGGCAGATCCTATACATCTAACCTCAAGTTCATTGAAGCCAGAATCATAAATCTTCTGTACGCTATGCGGAGAGTACACCCGCTTGTTACTTGACTGGGCACCCCTTGTTGCAATCTCCTTGCTTTGTATGTGAGAACCAGTGATGTAACTCTAGTACAGTAAATCTTAAAGCGTAGTTCCAACCACAATTAGCATTTTTTAAATGTATGTCCTTTCATCCTGCGTTTTTATAATATAAATCTGGTCACTTACTATTTTACAATCCGCCACCGATCTGCATAGATATTCAAAAGAGATAGTTTATAAAACTATATCTACACCGTTGTCATTTTGCTTGTGGGCATTGTGAAGCCTACAGGCACTTACTTCATGGAAGTCTTGGATGGGTAGTGATAATTGGACAGCGCACTGCATCCTGGGAAATGATGACACACATTTCCCAGGAGCATTAGAGGGAGATGATGTCAGAATCCTAGGTGGTTTCAAAGGCAGATTTCGTGGGACCGCATAGCAACAGGCATTTCCAGATGAGTAAAATAAAAAAAATGTTTTCTTTTTTTAGTCGTAAGCTACAGTTTAAAGCAAAATAGTTTTTTTTATGGAACCTCCACTTTAAGGGGATTTACAAAAACTAGTGCACACAGAATCTGGATAGTAACCAATCAGCTTCCAACTTTAACCTTGTTCTTTTAAGCTTTGGAAATAAAACCCAGATTCTGATTGGTTAATAAGCACATCTGCACCAGATTCTGTGTGCACCAGTTTTATTAAATCTCTATCTTATCACAGATACCTCATAGTTTGTTTTTGGGGCTGTATTGATATGTGCAAAGAGAGAGCTACTTGTAAGTAGGGTTGCCGCCTCATCCCCTTAAACCCGAACATATATTAATTATACAGGTTCTGAGGCTAATTTAATGCAGATAAGGTGCTAAGTGAGTTTATTTACCACCTTAATTCACCTTGAACTTGTGTAATTAACCACTTAAGACCCAGACCAAAATGCAGGTAAAGGACCAGGCCTCTTTTTGCGATTCGGCACTGCGTCGCTTTAACTGGCAATTGCGCGGTCGTGCAATGTGGCTCCCAAACAAAATTGGCGTCCTTTTTTTCCCACAAATAGAGCTTTCTTTTGGTGGTATTTGATCACCTCTGCGGTTTTTATTTTTTGCGCTATAAACAAAAATAGAGCGAAAATTTTGAAAAAAATTCAATATTTTTTACTTTTTGCTATAATAAATATCCCCAAAAATACATAAAAAATATATTTTTTTCCTCAGTTTAGGCCGATACGTATTCTTCTACTTTTTTTGGTAAAAAAAATTGCAATATGCGTTTATCGTTTGGTTTGCGCAAAATGAATAGCGTTTACAAAATAGGGGATAGTTTTATTGCATTTTTATAAAAAAAAAAAATGTTTACTACTAATGGCGGCGATCATCAATTTTTTTCGTGACTACGGCATTATGGCGGACACATCGGACAATTTTGACACATTTTTTGGACCATTGTCATTTTCACAGCAAAAAATGCTATAAAAATGCATTGTTTACTGTGAAAATTACAATTGCAGTTTGGGATTTAACCACTAGGGGGCGCTGAAGGGGTTATGTGTGACCTCATGTGTTTCTAACAGTAGGGGGCGGGGCTGGACGTGTGATGTCATTGATCGCCTTTCCCTATATCAGGGAACAGACGATCAATGGCAGCGCCACAACGAAGAACAGGAAAGGTGTGTTTACACACACCTCTCCCCGTTCTTCAGCTCCGAGGACCGATTGCGGGACTCCGGCGGCGATCGGCTCCCGCGGTCACGGAGCTTCGGACCGGGACCACGGGCGCGCGCCCGTGACCCACGGCTGGCCATTTAACAATCACGTACAGGTACGTGATTGTGCCCAGCCGTGCCATTCTGCCGACGTATATCGGCGTTAGGCGGTCCTTAAGTGGTTAATATGTATTCGGGTTTAAATGGATGAGAGGGCAACTCTACTTATAAGTTTAGCATTTAATTAAGTAATAACATATACACATATCAAATATAATAGTATTAGAACAATATAACATGAATAACGTTTTACTAAACTTAGGACCCAGCATTCATTATATCTGCTCTCCCACAGTACACAGAAATGCAATCATTTTAGTAAATATAAACTGCTAAATTCTTTTTCTCATCAGACGTTAGTCTTGTGACTTCTATCAGTGTTTGTAGGAGGAGTTAGCATGCTCCCCTGATTGTTCTATGAGGCTGCAGGACCCCATACCCTCTGCCTGGACAGTGCTAATCACATGCATTCTCCCAAGGAAAAAAAAAACCTCTAGCAATACACACCAAACTGAGCATGTGCAGCTTGCCCCCAAGGCTCTGTTCTATCAGCAGGTAGATTGGGGACTGTGGAAGAAGGAGAGGATCAAAGAAGACAGGATCAAACAGCCGTTTTACACAATGCAGAGGATTAACCCCTTAGGTTCCACAGTAAGTTTAACAAGCATGCTTTACTGCATATACAGACTGGGCCAGATTCACATACAAATACGTTACGCTGCGGCGGCGTAACGTATCTCATTTACGTTACACCGCCGCAAGTTTACAGCGTAAGTGCCTGATTCACAAAGCACTTACCTGTAAACTTGCGGCGGCATAGCGTAAATCCGCTCGGCGCAAGCCCGCCTAATTCAAATGGGGCGGGCACTATTTAAATTAGGCGCGTTCCCGCGCCAAACGTACTGCGCATGCTCCGTCCGTAAAATTACCCGACGTGCATTGCGCTAAATGACGTCGTAAGGACGTCATTGGTTTCGGCGTTAACGTAAATGGCGTCCAGCGCCATTCACGGACGACTTACGCAAACGACGTGAAATTTAAAATCTTGACGCGGGAACGACGGCCATACTTAACATTGGTTACACCACCTAGAGGGCATGCTTAGTTTTATGCAACGCATCTCTACGGAAACTACGTAAATTTAGATCGACGGGCAAAGCGGACGTTCGTGAATCGCGTAACTAGTCATTTGCATATTCTACGCCAACTGCAATGGAATCGCCACCTAGCGGCCGGCCTAGAATTGCAGCCTAAGATCCGACGGTGTAACACAGTTACACCTGTCGGATCTTAGGGCTATCTATGCGTAACCTGATTCTATGAATCAGGCGCATAGATACAACAATCGTATCTCAGAGATACAACGGCGTCTCAAGAGATACGCCGTCGTATCTCTTTTGTGAATCTGGCCCACTGTTTTTACTGTTGTGGGTTTAGTAACACTTTAACTAAAGATGCTGTTCCACCAAAAAGTCCTGTCCGCTTTTGTGGCGAGGCCAGATGATTGGACCCAGGCACATGCTTGCCCTGGTAGAGATGGGATATTCCAAGTTATAGCTATAGTATATAACAGGGATATGCAATTAGCGGACCTCCAGCTGTTGCAGAACTACAATTCCCATGAGGCATAGCAAGACTCTGACAGCCACAAGCATGACACCCAGAGGCAGAGGCATGATGGGACTTGTAGTTTTGCACCAGCTGGAGGATTGCATATCCCTGGTATATAAGATTTGTATGTAAAGAAAAGGTCAACTGCTGGCCAACTCCTCTTGGAGCAACGTGACCTTTCAAGGACTTGGTCAGGATGTCATGACATTCCTTTAGCATGAAGTCAGGTGCGGACAGTTAAAGTGTCATTGCTGCTAATAGAAAAGCTTGTTCTTGTGTATGCTTACTGATGGGCAGCCTCTGACAGTGATACCATTCTATGCAATACTGCCAAAGAAACCAATCTGTGCAGCTGTAGCAAGGGAAAGCTCTTTCCTTAGCTTGTATTTGCTGCAGCACAGGAGCAGTTAACAGGAAAACGTACATGCACTGATCCACAATTTTCTGTTGGCTTAATTTCATGGTAAGGTATTGATTATCTCAAGTTGAATGTTGTACATTGTGGTATCATATTCCTTTTTTATAAGTACACCTCTGACAGCTATCTATACGTGTTTGTTTACAGTCGGGAGGCAAATTAAGGACGGAATCAAATCAACATTTCTGGGAAACAAGAACAAAGCCACTCATTCACCCAAGCTTCCCATATTACTGGAATATATTAAACCAGCGTAACATTTACTACATTGTCTTTTAGGATTTGTAGATTGGGAAGTCAGATATCACACAATAGAGCCATGTGTAGTATGGGCAAGCTGCTTGAGTTTCGGGCTCGTATGAATTGTGATCTGTGTAAATGCGTTTAATCTGTCTTTAGAAGAAGAAGACATTCAGGAATTGCAGCAGCTTTAAAAATATGCTGGTTGACAAGGGGTTAATTCAAACAAGGTAGATGCCATTCACTTTGTGGGCTTGCTTTATTTGTTATTTACATTTTTACTGAGCACCAGGAGTACAGCTATGAATGTACTTCCAGCACTCAAACACTGGACCCTGGGTCTCTGAGGCCTGGTACACACGATAAGATTGATCCGCGGATACGGTCCGCCGGACCGTATCCGCGGATAAATCCTCTGAGGATTTTGATCCGATGGAGTGTACTCACCATCGGATCGAAATCCGCGCCGAATTGACACCGCGGTGACGTGTCGCGCCGTCGCCGCGATGATGACGCATGCGAGGGACGGGTTCAGACGGATCGATCCGGTGAGTCTGTACAGACCACCGGATCGATCCGCTGGAGCCGATTCCAGCGGATAGATTTGTAAGCATGTCTACAAATTTTTATCTGCTGGAAATCGGAAATATCCACGGATAAATATCCGCTGGAACGTACACACCAGGGGATCTATCCGCTGAAACCGATCCGCTGAGATTTTTCAGCGGATGGATCCTCTCGTGTGTACGGGGCCTAATGCTGCAGCTGTACTGCCCTCCCCTCAGATCTGCTGTCCATTCACAGACTACTTTGTAAATGGGTTCACATAATACAAAGCCTCTGTGAGTAGGAAAGAGGAGAGGAGGGGTGGACAGTAGGGTGACCACATTTCCAAACTACCATTCAGGGTCACCCTCCCTTCCCAAAAATCAGCAACGTAACGAATGACAGCACAGTGATTGGACACAAGAGGCGGGAGTTATGCTTTCTCCAATCACAAGCAGGGGGCAGGATTGTGCTCCTCCAAGCATTCCCGACCGGGGCAAGTACTGTCAGTGAGTAAAGTGGTGATGTGGCAGGCCTTTTTTGGGGCATCAGATTGGCCCGGGGGGGGGGGGGGGTGGCTGTGTCAGTTTCATTCAGGGACACTGTATTGTCCTGGAATGAAGGTACCCGGGACAGACCTGCAAAATGTGGGACTGTCCCCGGCAATCCGGGACACGTGGTCACCCTAGTGGACAGAGTGGCTGAAAACGACTCTACATCTGTGGAATCAGATATCTGAAGGTCCTTCGTGTGGAAGTATAGCAATAGCTGTACTTCTGGTGCTCAGTAAAAATGTAAATAATAGTGATAAGTCCACAGAACAAGGTGGTATACACCTCAAGCTGGACATATAAAAGGATTGCTTTGATTGCCTATGCAATGCTATATTTCTAATTGAAGGATCATGGCTAAAGGTCCTGTTTTTGAAAAAGCATGCACCCTTAAAGCGGAGTTCCACCGAAAAAAAATTTTTTTAAGTCAGCAGCTACAAAATACTGCAGCTGCTGACTTTTAATATATGGACACTTACCTGTCCTGGGCGCCCGCGATATAGGCACCCGAAACCGATCTGTCCCTCGGGTCTCTGGTGGAGGCGCTGCCATCTTCTGTAAGGGAATCAGGAAATGAAACCTTCCTGGTTCCCTACTGCGCATGCACAAGTCGCACTGCACGATCCCACTGGTCCCTGCTGTCTTCTGGGACCTGTGTGTCTCCTAGAAGACAACGGGGGGGGGGGCGGAGTAGGTGCTGGATGTGGTGTAGGTCACCGCGGTGATCTATGCCCGGAAGTGGGAGCAAATACCTGGATTACACAGGTATCTGCTCCCTCCTCCCCTCTGAAAGTTGTCAAATGTGACACCGGAGGGGGAGAGGATTCCAAAAAGAGGAAGTTCTTTTTTTGGGTGGAACTCCACTTTAAGCCCTCGTATACATAGACAGAATTTGCCGGTACACACAAATTTCATACTGCCCGTGTGTATGTTGGTCTGTCCGACAGAAGCCAGGCATTTGGCCAGGTTCTGTTGGAAATGCGTGCTGGAAAACCATCAGCCGACCAACTCCCGTTCAGCACTCTCAGCCAATGGCAGAGAGCGCTGATCAGAGTATTCTGGCAGAAGGGGGGTCGGTCCTCCTTTCAGAACCCAACAGCTCTGCGGGGGACATCGCTGGAATAACCATGGTCAGTACAGCGGCTCCCCACCAGAGCTGTCAGTTTTTTTTTATCCGCAATGTAGTGTGTACCCGGCTTCAGGGTACATTATGTGCTGGCTACTATCTTATCCTCAGCATGCAGGATTATCAGTGATTAATATCTGCTTGCATTTTAGAAACTATACAATGCGGGGGATTCTATAAAGCTACTGTTCCACTTTTCTGGCATTAATCCCTCTTGTTAAGCCTGGTACACACAGGACAAATATCAGCCGGTATTGGCTGGTTCAATGTGTACGTCAGCCTGTTCAACAGAAGCCATCCGAACTGCCAGCTTCTGTCGTATGGGCATGCTGGAAAACCAACATCCAATCATCACTGACAGTCAATGGATGCCAGTGTTGACCGTTATGTTCTGCGACAATTTTTGGTAAAAGAAAACGCAATAAGCGTATATTGTTTGGTTATTGCTTCTACAAAATAGGGGATAGATTTATTGCATTTTTATTATTATTATTTATTTCTTTACTAGTAACCAGTGATTTTTAGTGGGACTGCGACATTGTGGCAGACGGATCAGACACTTTTGACACTTTTTTGGGACCATTGACATTTATACAGCCATCAGAGCTAAAAATTGCCACCGATTACTGTATAAATATCGCTGGCAGGGTAGGGGTTAACACTAGGGGGTGCGCAAGGGGTTAAGTGTTCCCTGGGAGGTGTTTATAACTGTATGGGGGCTGGGCTGACTGGAGGAGGAGAGAGATCACTGTTCCTAATCACTAGGAACAGCAGATCTCACTCTACTCCCCCTTCCTGTTTTTTTACACTGACAGATCCCCGTTCTGCCAGTCTCTAGAGCGATCGCAGGTTTGCCGGCGGACATCGAGTCCACCAGACCCACTGGTTGGCTCCCCCACTAAGGTGCACGCCCACAGATCACTGTGTACACACCTGGTGTACACGCCTGATGTACAACGATTCACACAGGGGAGCCAACCTGCCACAACTGCGGCGGCTGGTCCGTAACTAGTCAATCAGTTGGCTGGCTGATCAAAAACAAAACAATCCATCTATGGCCTGCTTACCTTACAATGGGAAGCAGAAAAACAAAGACAGCTTTGGTAATGTCAGTGACACTGTATCATATACATCATTCCTGATTTTGACTTTAGTACCGCTTTATGGTGCTGGCCCCTTCCTTACCAGTTTGAGAGAGTTTTAATGAATATCCAATTACAATAATTGGTGTGTTTTTTTATAAAGCTGGAGATTAGCTTTAAATTAAAGTATATGTGAAACCTTGCAAACAAAACGACTTTATTGTAGTGTATTTTACTTTATTTTTATTACTGTATTAGTATCCACTCATTGTTGATTACCATATCATTTCTGGTTGTTGGTATTTATGTATTTTGTTAATATTCGATATCCCATTCAGTTAGTTTTGCATAATATGAAAATTAGATTAAAAGTTATGAGCTTAGATTTTGCATTATGAGAATGTGCTGACTGCAGTTCTAAGTTGCTTCAATAGGGGGTATGTAAAGGTATAACTGTTGTTTAGCCATATATGAGTCAATAGGAGATATCAGGGCCGATGTCCACCTCTCTCTTAGTTGATTGGCTATGCGTAAAGCCCCATATAAACATGACAGTGAACACTACTAAACCACGCTCACAGATGATGTCGATGACCGACGAAACGCGTCTGGGTTGGTTGTAGTAGCTGTCAGTAAGATCGCAGATCGCGATACACAGAAGTGTGTTTGTTTGGTGGTTTGGCTGGACTATGGAGGCACGGAAACATCGCCCTGATATGCTCCCGCTGCACCAACGTGATGTGATGTATTGCCTTTGAATTTTTTATATATTGTAAGTGCAATTTTTAAGGGGAGAGGTTTTAAATAAAAAGTTTATACGGTATTTTTTACCTCCATATCTGAGCACCAGTCTCTGGATGCGTTTATGTACCCTTTTGAATCTGGAGAGGCATTTTTGAGTTCATACAATGCTGTGTATATACAGTAACTTTTGGTAAGAGCAATTACAACAGGGGTGTATTTAGACCCCGAATTATCTTCACGAGTGGTGGTTCTGGTGGAAGAGGATGAGCATTTCAAGCTGTTGAGATTTCCTTTGCTTTTCTTTGAACACAGACTCTTGTCTCTACTGTTTCTTACCTGTTAATGATCTTCATCGTCTTCACTTTTTTAGATATAGTGTTTATTTATTAGAATATATATATATATATATAGATATATGTTTTTAGGTAGCGCCGCCTTGATATGTAATGTGTTGTTAATGCATTGTATGTTGTATTGCTATATGTGAAACCTTACCTTGAAACACATTCTTTATAATAGAAATGAAATGCAAAACATGTGTGCATATATATTTTGTCTACAGATATCACCCAAACCGTCCTTTCCGCTCCTCCCAAGACCTCCTGCTCTCTAGTTCTCTTGTCTCCTCCTCCCATTCTTGTCTCCAGGACTTCTCCAGAGCCTCTTCCATCCTCTGGAACTCACTACCCCAATCTGTCCGGCTATCTCCTACTCTGTCCACTTTATGGCAATGCCTGAAATCTCATCTCTTCAGGGAAGCCTATCCTGCCTTCAGCTAATAACTACCATATTTATCGGCGTATAACGCGTACCGGCGTATAACGCGCACCGGCGTATAACGCGCACCCCAATTTCAGAGGGAAATTTCAGGGAAAAAACGTTTTTTTAAATTGTGTGGTCAGTGTCCATCTGCAGCCTCAATGCAGCCTAATCTGTGCCTAAATGCAGCCTATGTGCCTAAATGCAGCCTATGTGCCCATCTCCAGTCTGTGCCCATCTCCAGTAATATCATTGTTTTAATAAAAAAGGCAATTCATATAAAAGTGTCACTCACAAGGGAATTAAAAACTATGGCTTATCTGGCTTATATGTAGGTTTTTCATCCGCTCTACGTCCAGAATGTGGGTGCTCTGTTGGTCCAGATGGTGGTGGACTGGGGTCGCTGTTGTCCCTGCCTCTGCCAGCGGCAGGGGTAGATCGTATTCCTCCGGTGCTGTGGAGAGGGGGACAGCATTCCGTGAAGCACAGTGGCCACTTCCGGGTACGGATCGCGGGAGGATACACAGTCCCGCCTCCGCCATCGGCATTGGACCAGCTCCTGTGATTGATAGAACACTGGTCCAATGCCGGTGGCGGAAGCGGGACTGTGTGTGTGACGTTAGAGCCGAGTAAACAGGAGAGACGGCTCGTTAATTTCGGCGGCACTCGGCAGCACTCGTTCCCCTCCGAGCCCAAGGTACACTATCGGCGTATAACGCACACCCGTGATTTCCCCCCTATTTTCAGGGGGGAAAAGTGCGTGGTATACGCCGGTAAATCTTCTAATTCACCCATCCATTCATCCCTTTATCGTTATTACCTTTTGTTCCACCAGCCCCTTTGTATTATATCATAAGCTCACAGGTACAGGGCCATCCTAGCCCTCTTGTATTGAATTGTATTGTCTCCAGGGCAGGACTTAGGGTGGTGGGGGCCCCTGGGCTTGAGTGTTGAAGGGGCCCCCTGGAGCCTAGAATTGGGGCCCTGGGGACCTCTGAGCCCTTTAATAAAAAAAAAAAATATATATATATATATATATATATATATATATATATATATATATATATATATAAAAAAAATGTATTTTTTTTCATAAAAAAATAAAAAAGGTGGGTTGCCATCCGGGGGCCCTGGAGACCCCTGGGCCCTTTAATAATAATAATAAAAAAAAATTATATATATATATATATATATATATATATATATATATATATATATATATATATATTATATTATATATATAAAAATAAAAAATATATAAAAAAAACATTTTTTTACAAAAAATAAATAAAAAAAAGGTGGGTTGCCGTCCGGGGCCCTGGGGGCCTCCGGACCCCTAAAAAAAAAAAAAAAAAAAAAAAAAATTTTTTTTTTTTTTTTTTTAAAGGGGGCCCCCTATTGGGTGGGGCCCCTGGGCTTGAGCCCAGTCAAGGCCAATGGTAAGTCCGGCCCTGATTGTCTCCCATTATATTGTAAAGCATTGCACAAACTGTTGGCACTATATAAATCCTGTATATTAATAATATTATTTTCAAAAAACTTTATATATATTTATAAAATAAGTATAACTGATCACATAACCTCTGTTTTCAGCTGCATAAGAAGTATTGAATGGCTGTGTGTGTGTGTGTGGGGGGGGGGGTTGTCAGCACACGTCTTGGCCATAGGAGAAGGACAACAGTGAGACTGTTCTTCCAGCACAGCCAGAAAACTGACCACACTAGGAAGAATGGGCTCTCATGCCTAGCATGGTCAGTTAAAAAAGGCATGCTGGTAAGTTAATTGGATCCTGTCTAAATTGACCTTAGTATGTGTATGTATGAATGTGAGTTAAGGACCTTAGATTTAAGCTCCCTGAGGGCAGGGACTGATGTAAATGTACAATGTATTTGTAAAGCGCTGCCTGAATTGATGGCGCTATATGAGTACCTGTAATACATAAT